>NW_020664435.1:37284955-37318468 GCF_002925995.2 Terrapene triunguis
AAAAAAAAAAAAAAAAAAAAAAAAAAAAAAAAAAAAAAATCTAAATGATAGTGAAAGCAACTAAGAATTGGAATACTACTTTTCTTTTTTTGTTTTACCACGTGGGCATGTTATTGCTAATGCTGAGGGTGTAATGCAGTGGCACTTGTTTGATCTAGGCATGGTCTGTGCCAATGTTATGTAAAGTTCCATAGCAACTGGAGTATACCTCATGGTGGGTCTATAACAGTCCTACTAGTCCTGATCTTCTCTTGAGCAGCAAAATCTAATTATATCTAATTTAGTTGTGGATCTGTATTGGATTAGGGAAATGGTACCAAACTCACTCTCACTTTTGGCCTACCCAGGTATGAATTCAAAATTGTAGATGTAAACCACTACTACATTACTCCACTTTGCTCACCATGCCACCCTCCCCAACCTGAAAATGCAGTTTTCAGTCAGAAGTGTTCACTGCTGTTTTGAAAATATCAATTTCTCATGAACGTTTAGTGAGGAAGATTTTTCATTAATAATTAATGCTAATTAATGTTACATTCTGAAGACTGCAGATGCTTGTTGTTCACTGGTACAAGATAAATCTATGCACCCAAAGTTTATCTTTGCATGTTTTGTTTTGTTTTTGTGCTACAGACCCTAAACTGTCTCATTCCCCAACAATTCCAGCCTCTGACTTTACCCGTTGTGGTGATAGTAGCTATTTAGTCATCCGTTCCAAAATGAAGTGGGAAGAGGCACAAAAAAACTGCCAGGAGAAATCCTCAGAACTTGCCAGTATTTTAGATCCCTATAGCCAATCATTTCTGTGGCTCCAGGTGTTAGAGTATGGGGAGCCTGTATGGATTGGTCTTAACAGCAATGTGGTAAGAACAACAAATATGTTGCTGCTTCTCCAGGTAATATTAGAACTCGTATTCCCGTTTTAAATGGTAGGAGCATCTATTGTCACAAGACTGTTTTAGCTGCACCCATTATGGTCTCACACTGAGCATCTGAAACCTCTATGAAATCCTGTCAGAATGCAAGGGTGAGACCAGCAAGACATGAAGATGAGGGAGGCTACAGGAAACGTGGACGAGACAAGCAACAGGCAGCTATGGGTACAAGGTGTGGTGGAAAGACATAAAGACATAGTAATGGGAAAAGGGGGAAACAGAGAAGAGCTGAGCAGCGAAGCAGTGAGTGAGGGCAGCCCTTGAAAGACTTGGTAGGTAAAGAAGCAGAGTGTGGAAAAGGAAGACCCACAGAATTGGAGGTAGGGGCTGAAGACCAGCAGCAGGTAGAAGAGGTCATTTTTCTTTATACCAGTTCTTAAACTTAGCAAATAGTGGTTTAAACCCTTCCTTCTCTGTTGTGTATTTGTTTATCCCAGTGGGTAGCTCTGCAATGACACCACATCTAAGGTTCCCTAATGGCTACTTAAAAAAAATTCCCAATGTAGAATCTTTTGGATTGTTTCTTAAATATACAATTTACAACTTATCAGCTTCCTAAAGAATTTCAGCTATAAGGGCTGCAACCTACTCTGTTTTTATTCTTTTATAACCTACTTTATTATTCTAACATATCTGTTCAGCACACTTCCCCCCTTGTACAGTGCCATAGTCATGTAGGTCCTATATAAATAATAAGATTAATAATGTCATATTGTAAATTTATTATTCCTGTGCTGCTGACAAGAGGTGCTCACTAGTACACTTCAAATTTTAAATTATATATAGATACTAAACTACTTTAATACTATAGAATGCTATAATTATGCTAAAAGCCACCCTTGAATTGATTTTGCTTCCAGACCAATGGCAATTACAAATGGATCGATAAATGGAGAATGGGGTATTCTAAGTGGGCCAGTGAGGAACCAAAGCAGACTGTAGCTTGCATCTATCTAGACCTTGATGGAACCTGGAAGACAGCATCTTGTGATCAAAAATACTTCTCTGTCTGTAAACAGTCTGATGGTAAGCAATAAAATTTAACAATTTACATTGGGGAGCTTGGAAATTCATTTAAGTTCACTGACAAGTTGTATTATAAGCATTCGGAAAAGATACTTGTCTTCCTTTCTTGAAAGAACCCAATCCTAAACCATAATACAAGCTTTAGAGGCTATCAAGTTCTAAACTCAAAATTCTTCCCAGAAGTTTACTCTTAAGGTCACTTTTCAGTTCCTTTGGACCTGAGCAATCATCATACTCTACACATAGGCTATTTAAGCATCTGACAAGGGTGATGGAGAAGAATACTCTGCATGACCTCGAACTGCAAGCGAATGCAAGCATTTCTTCAAAATAAACAAAGTTTTTTTTCATTGATTAAATGTTTTATTGTATGAGTTCCTGGACATAAATAAAACCATAGTGCTTTGCAGTGAGGGACAATATTAATAGTTATGTTTATTTTTTTGGCTTTTTTTTTTTTTAAACACAACTAAATGTTTGGTTTTTCAAAAAAAATTAAAGTAAAATTTTGGGGGGGGAAAGGAATTTTTTGGCATATTTGAAAGTTTTCATTGTAAAATTGTGTGGAAATTCCCACCTTCTCTCAGCTTTTTACTGTTTCCCCCACTGAATAGGTCAGAGGAAAAGTTAAAAAGGTGAGAGAGAATAACGCTTTTACTTTAAAGTCTTGTTATGAAAAGTTTTCATTTTTAACAGTAAGACTTCCTTTGCACTTTTTAATTTTCATTTTAAGTGAGAGAAGATCATTTTTTCCAGTGGAAAAAAAATTATAAAATGAGTTTTCCCCACATAGTTTTTTTTTTTAAATCCCCATACCCTCTCCCCCCACCAAAAAATAAATAAATAAAAATACCCCAAATCAAAAACCCTTGAAGAACAAAAAACAATGTATACCTTTTCTAGTTATTTTTATCATCTATCTAAACATTCACTCCTTAATCTACGTGGCCCATTTAATCACTCTGCAAAATAAAATAATAATAATAAAAATAAAATAAATAATATGGGCCCAATTACCCCTTGCCATAGGAAAACCCATTCATTTAGATAAGTAAGTTTTATTGTGATTTCAGGATTTTAAACTTCATCTAAAAAAATAATTACAATCTCCCTAATAAAGTTCGGGAAGTTGGGATAGATGGTTTAGTTTTGTGTCATTAGTATATAATGGAAACGCCAGGTTGGTTGTGGTTTCACAAAATCTTGTCAGACCATTCATAAAAGTAATATAGTTTCTGTGGTCCAGCATCTCCCACAATTTTGTACGTCTGGGCTGCTTTTCTCTCTCTGCAGTTCAGATAGAAGCACTCCTTTTGCTCCTCATTCTCACAGATGTACCAGGAAACAAAAGATTCCCCTACAGAAAATACTGGAATTAAGGTCTGGGGGGGAAGTTCAGAGGGATCTCAGCCCCCACCCCAATCCACTGAATGACAGAGATTGCGTAGGCCTCCACCCAGAGCTGAAGCTAGGGGACAGGATTTCCTACTTCAGAGAGGAATGATTTTCATTGACCACAGCCAGGTAAATAGTGAGCCAGGGATACTCCCACAAGCTAATACTCCCACATGCCATCATCTCCAGAAATCCTTTAAAACACAATCTGATCCAGAATAAAAATCTCATCGTCTGGATATGGGAGTGATAAAAAGTGTTTTCTCAGAAGAAAGATTCTCTGGGTTCTACTCCATCGTCTTCTTCATTATACAGAAACTCATGGGGGGGCGGGGTATCAGAGCCATTCTCAACCTCCAAAGGCTGAAGAAGTGGATGAAAATGGTGGTGATGATAACAACCAGAGTCAGGTCATAGGGAACTCACCTGTATCCCTTCCTGGACAACATCCTGATCAGGTGTTCAACACTTTACAGTGGTGGTCAGCCCATTACATTGTCCACAAAGGCATGCCCATCTGCCTTCCAGATCTTTTAGTTTTCACAACCAATGCCAGCCTCAAGGACTAGCAAGCTCCCTTGGAAATCCAAACAGCCTAGGGCATATGGAACCAGGAAGAAAAGGCTCACAGAATGAACCTCCTAGAGCTGAGAGTGGTGAAGCTAGCTCTTCAAAGATTCCAGCCCACCCTAAGGAGGAACCATGTTGTGACTACAGTCACATATTTAAACAACCAAGGGGGAAACAAGGAGTCTGGCACTACAAACGAAAGCAATGGAAATAATAATGTGGGCAGAACAGTTCCTCCTTTCCCTCAGTGATTCACGTCAAAAGGTGCAGGGTCAACACCTCCAAGTGTTGAAAACCTGATTCAGGCAATCTCATTGTTCAGATGTTCGGCCTCCCTTCAAACAATCTGTTCTCAAATAGTATTAACAAAAAGAGGCCAAAATACTTCACAAGAGAGGCAGATCCCAGATCCATGGAGACAGATACTTTATTGCACAGTTGGCTGCAGGGCCTACTTAGTGCATTTTCACCCGTGCCACTATTGGGGACCATGGTCCAGAAAATACAATGAGAACAGGCAATGGTAATACTGATAACTCCTCACTGACCAAGGAAACCTTGGTTCTCAAACCTGATAGAGCTGACACTGGACCCCCATTCCAGCTTCAATGGAGACCAGACATCCTCTTGCAAGGTCCTCTTCTTCATCTGGACCTGAAACGGCTTCAGCTAACAGCCTGGCTATTGAGAGGGAAGTACTAGAAGGCCCCATTCTGTCCTCCAGTTTTAAGACATTGCTTTCATCTAGGAGAGTATCAACACAAAAACACTCTGTCTGAGCCAGATTCAACAATTGGTTCCAAGAGCACAAGGTGTATCCCAGAAATCCAGGAATTCCAACCATTCTTGACTTTCTAAGAACGCATAGACAGAGACCTTCAGCCCAGCACCATTGTACATTCATCCCAGCACTATTGTCTGCTCTTAGTAGCATGCTATTCACAGGATTCTTTGGCTCCTTGTCAGACAATCCAGAGGTAGCTGGATTCCTCCAGTCTAATTAGCCAGACTGACAGTCAATCCACTCTTCCCAAAATGAAATCTTCTACCAGTGTTGAGGGCTCTGACAAGCCATCTCTCTGAGCCTCTTACTTCAATGTCAGCCTTTTATTTATCCATTAAAACTTGTTTTTTAGTATCTGTCATATGTGCCAGACAAGGTTTGGGGCTGACAGCCTTATCTATACCAGAGCCGTACTGCATGTTCCACAAGGAAAAGCTGATGCGCAGGACATCAAAATCCTTTCTTCCCAAGGTAAATTCCTCCTTCCATACTTCAAGAGGTTGTGCTTCCTTTGTTCTGTCCAAAACGACAACATCCAATGGAAAATGTGTCACACCAGAGATGTCCGAAGAGTGTTGAAAATCTCAAGCATACAGAATCCATGAGAAGATTTGGGTCCCTATTTATGTCTTTCCACCCAATATGCCAGAGACTCAAAGCTTCCAAGTCCTCCATAATTAGGTGGCTTGACCTATGTATTGTGGAAGCCTACAAATCATTGGAGGTCCCTGTCCGAGAAGGGATCAAGCCGCACTCCAGAAGATCCATAGCATGGACGGAACAAGCAAGTGCGTCCACTTCGGAAATTTGAAAAGCGGCCATTTGGTCTACTGTGAATACCTTTATTATGTACTGCATGGTGGACCCTCCGACTTCTGCAAAGGCCTCCTTCGTCAGGAAGGTGCTGCAGGTGGTAGCCCTAAAGTAATACAGAACTTTGAGCAAGCTTACAAAAAGGGGGTATTTCTTTCCTACCAAAATTTCACTGCTCACTACTTTCCAGACATCCAGAATTGTGGGAGACACTAGGCTGCATAATGGCGCTTACTGATAATTTCCTTTCTGCTAGCAGTGTTTCCCACGATTCTACCCACTCTGGGTAGCTCATGAGTCAGGGTCATATAAAGTGGTTAGACCATCTTCCTTGGTCCAATGTAGTTATTTTGTTACTTCTAGAATATTTGTTAATAATGCTGTTGTGCAAGTTTTACAGCTCGGGAATAACTCATTGGGCAGCAAGCAGCAACAAAGGGGGTATGGTCAGACAATAAAGGCACCAAAACACTGATCCGTCTCTGTGAGCTGCAGAGAGGAGAGCAGCCCAGATGTCCAGAATTGTGGGAGATACTGCCAGAAGAAAGGAAATAATTGGTAAGAAATTTTCTATTCTTAACAGTTATGGCCCCTACTGATTCTCCACAACTCTTTGGAAGATGCCCTGAATCAGAGGAACACAGATCTTGGGTTCATTTCCGCAGTCATTGCTACTACATCGAGTCCTCGTATACAAAAAACTGGGCCCAGGCTTCCCGACAATGCACTCGATTAGGTGAGTGTCATTTTTTTTTTTTTAAAAGAGTGAAGACTTAAGACACATGTAAAATAATATTCAAAAAATAGTAATCAAACTTTAGATCATTAAAAAAACAAATTGACTTTTTCAGTGTTAATGCTTTTTATTTATTATATAGATTTCACATAACTTGGACAACAAAACTAGATTGATTAGTTTCACTGTCTAGTTTTCACGCATTAGAAATTTCAGAGTTGTTAAGTCACCCAGATCAGGTGGAAGACTCTCAGTTTTGGGCACCTCCTCCCAAGCTGGTGAGCATCTGCTAGTGGCAGAGAAGGGAAGCTGGGGGAGGGAGGAAGGAAGAAAAGCACTCTAACCCTCATCTCTATGGGTAAGTCTGGGAGAACTGCTCAAGGATAATAACTCGCAGAGACTCTGCCTAGATGGTAATCCCTAACCCACCCGTGTTTCCTTAATTGTTCCAATATATTTCTGACTTCTAGCCAGATTTTATAACAGATTAAATATCAGACACTATATTTCTGAATGTTTAATAACAATTTAATCTGAAGAGTGGGTACAAAGATTTTCAGTAGCACTGCATATAGTCGCTGGGAAGCAATAACAGTGTTCAGCAAATAGCAAAAATGCAATATACATAGGCATTTTACTGTGCAAGTGTGTTAAAAATAAACCACTAGAATGATTTACACAAATATGTGATTTTGTCACAAGGAAAAGGGTAATTTTACACTAACAAGCAAAATTCAAGAAGAGCTATATTGTGCCATTGTACCACATGCAGAACTTCCATTCGCTGCAGTGGAGGTTTTGTGCAAAAATCAGTGATATGACACAGCCTCAAGAATTAATTGCTTTCAATTGTTCATAAAACTTAGAAAATAAGCTTTTCTCCCAAAAGGCAGATTTTTTTTCAGTTATGTCTTGTTAATGCTTTTTTTCAGACGCTACTTTGGCTTCTATAGAAGACCATGCTGAATCCAGCTTTCTATCACATAGGATAAAGCCACTTGAAAGTAAAACAACAAGCTTTTGGATAGGAATGAGCAAAAATGTGAATGGTAATTTCTTACTTTCAGTAGTCAATAATATAAATAGACCATTATGGTGTCATATTTCATATCTTAGGAAGTTATAACATATAAAACAGATATTAAGAGGCAATATTACACATTTTGTAGTATGTGTTTTAATTATTTATGTGTATACAGCACTGTAACTAGAGTGTTTATTAGATGTTTATTAGATGACATCATAACATTCAAAAACCAGTAGGAGAACATTTCAACCTCTCTGGTCACTCAGTTACAGACTTAAAGGTTGCAATTTTGCAACAAAAAAGCTTCAAAAACAGACTCCAACGAGAAACTGCTGAACTTGAATTAATATGCAAGCAAGATACCATCAATTTAGGTTTGAATAGAGTCTGGGAATGGCTGAGCCATTACACACATTGAATCTATTTCCCCATGTTAAGTATCCTCACACCTTCTTGTCAAACTGTCTGTAATGGGCTATCTTGATTATCACTACAAAAGTTTTTTCTCTTAATTAATTAGCCTCTTAGAGTTAGTAGGGCAACTCCCATCTTTTCATGTTCTCTGTATGTGTTTATATATCTCCTTACTATATGTTCCATTCTATGCATCCGATGAAGTGGGCTGTAGCCCACGAAAGCTTAGAGACTAACAAATTTATTTGAGCATAAGGTGCCACAAGTACTCCTGTTATATTTGAGTTCGGTATTAAAGTTTTAACCCTGTACTGTGCTTTTTGTAAATAAAATTTCTGCTCATTTTAAGATTTTCCTATTGGCAACAATCCAGGTCTAGATTAAAGTGCCAGCCTTACTTAGAAGATGGGCATTTTTTGAATGACTCATTAATCTGTAATAACCAATAGGAATTTAGATCTGCTTGTGAGGAAAACAAGATTTGGGGGGGATGACGTCAGAAAGATAAATAGCACACTGAAAATATGGAAGGGAGATAGACAAGATAAATGCTGAGTATGTAAGAAACACAGACAAATTTTGCCAACAATTATTGCATACACATATCACAGTTTTTCTTCATACTTAAAATTGAAAATAATTATGTGCTCTGTTTGGCAATTCCTAATCACTGTAGCTTTCTTAGACATGAGTTGGTAGTTAAGATATTATCCAGTACAACATTCAACTATGATCTGATCTGTCCTGTAAGACACATTTCCCTGAAACCAAAAACTGTAAGTAAAATTACTCAATTTTGATGCAGACCAGAGAAGGAGAAAGGCTACTTACTAGTACATTTGATCCAGTAGTGATAGTCTTGGTGATTAAATGAAAGCTTAAAATATCATCTGGTGGCTGACAAATGGAGGAGTCCTTTACAAACTCTGGGGCTCGATGTGTTGATACTTCTATTCTGGTATTTTAAATACTTCTAAGCCTTTCAACATGTTCTTTCAGTCTAAACAGTTGACCATGTATTTCCTTTTAACATTAGGTCAGTGGTTATGGAGAGACAACACTGCAGTGGATTTTGTCAACTGGAATGAGGAAGAGCCTTCAAGTTATGGTAATGAGAAGTGTGTCGAAATGTACGCATCATCTGGGTACTGGAATGATGCTCAATGTTCTTACAAAAGAGGATATATTTGTAAAAAATCAGAAAGTAAGTGATATTTGCAATATATTGGGGTTATGGTTAATAATGTGTATAATGGGTGTATACATTAAAATACATGCTGGAGAGTATTATAGCAGAGCACAAGCTCTGCTATAGTCAAGATATATACGTATTACAGATATTGTGTGTGTATTTATTTATATAAAAATATATAAAACCATACACATTGAGGGTGAAGTCAAAGATCACTTATACTTCATTAAAGGCCAAATTTTATCCATGTTAAACACAAAACTCCCATCGACTTCAATGAGGTCAGGATTTCACCAAAGATACCATACACACCTGGGTTTAGAAGTAACAAGTAACAAGTTTGGTTTCACTCATCTTAAATATATATATATAAAAATGATTGTTGTGATGGACAGTCTCCCTTTAATGAAAAGTATCCCTGTAATTTATGCTAGAATTGGATTTCCCTTATTCACCATCATCCTACCATGCTGATAGAGTACAGAATTGTGATTCACGCCCATGCCAATCTTGTAGCATTCCACAACTCCTGTACTGTAAGGTCATTGATAAATAACGTTTATTAAAACATTTGCACTTCTTTGGTATTAAAATAGTTTTGGGGGAAATACTAGGGATGATTGAACCAGTTCAAATTATATAAGAGAAGACCAACTAGAACCTTCCTTCAGAACATGAAATTAGAAAAGTGTGGTTAACTTCACATTTTTATATTTCTGTGCACCTTTGCACTACCTGGTGCTGTTAGGAAACAGAAATACCCTAGTATTGTGAGCAAAGATACTCCTGTGGTATTTCTAAGCCAATTGAGGCATCCATTCCGGCAAGCCTCCTATTTTAGAAAGCACTTAAGCATGTGTTCAAGTCCCATAGAGAGATACTTAAAGATAAGAACGTGCTAAGATGCTTTCCTGTACTAGAGTCTGAAGTAGGAAGTATTGGAAATCATGCAAGATCCTGATTTCCTGCCCATATCTCAGCTGAAGAGAGTCTGATACTTACCAGAATTAGAATGCCAAGCGTTCTGAGCTTCACACATTCTTAGCTCCATCTCTTAAGGGAGTTCAACAGCACCAAAAGCAGAGTACGTGGAAGCCACAGATTTTCATGCTTATGGGATGGCACCATCAAGACCATCCATGTGAGTGCATCTGGAATAAATGTTTTGCTTTATTTCTTTTTGAAAGGTATTAAAACAGGATTGACTGAGAAGCCACCAGAGAGGAAAGGTATGATTATTTTCTTTTTAATTAAAGTAAGGAGAAACCTAAATAGAGTAAAAGCATAATAATTATTTAGAGTAAGTTTCTGGATCAGATAATTATTACTAATAGCATTTCAAAATAATAAAACCATATGCATTATTTGTATCTAAATACAGAAAATTGGCTTTCATTTTTAATTATTATATTATATAACTATATATATATATTGTGACAAAGCTCCTCCTCTATCTTGGTGGGTCCTGCGCTTATTGGTGGATTTTCTTGCCTCAGAGATTCACCATGTGTGTTGGGGAACAGCCCAGAGACCTTCCCCTCTGGAAGAACCCACAGTCCAGGTCAATTGGGAGGTTTGGGGGGAACCCGGGCCCGCCCTCTACTCTGGGTTCCAGCCCAGGGCCCTGTGGACTGCAGCTGTCTATAGTGCCTCCTGTAACAGCTGCATGACAGCTACAACTCCCTGGGCTACTTCCCCATGGCCTCCTCCAAACACCTTCCTTATTCTCACCACAGGACCTTCCTCCTGGTGTCTGATAACGCTTGTGCTCCTCAGTCCTCCAGCAGCACACCCTCTCACTCTCAGCTCCTTGCGTCTCTTACTCCCAGCTCCTCACACTCACACCACAAACTGAAGTGAGCTCCTTTTAAAACTCAGGTGCCCTGATTAGCCTGCCTTAATTGATTCTAGCAGCTTCTTCTTAATTGGCTCCAGGTGTCCTAATTAGCCTGCCTGCCTGAACTGGTTCTAACAGGTTCCTGATTACTCTAGAGCAGCCCCTTCTCTGGTCACTCAGGGAACAGAAAACTACTCATCCAGTGACCAGTATATTTGCCCTCTACCAGACTCCTGTACCCCACTGGTCTGGGTCTGTCACAATATTATATTGTATAACTTATTATATTTCCTCCTTCACTTCTGTTAGCAAAATATCTCCAGGAACTGAGAACATATGTGCATATCTTGCTTTTTAAAATTGTGATTAGCAATATCACCTTTCACTCCCATATTCCTGGAATCTCTCATATCATTCTGGTGTCTAACAATTGCCTTGTGTTTATTTACAGGAGAGAAAAAGGATGAAGAGGTTTCTGGATCACCCACCAACATCACTTGGCTTGTAATTATTCTGGTCATTCTGATTCTATCAGGATCTGGATGTGCAGCCTTTTTCTATGTCAAGAGAAAAAAACAAGACAACTTCTTACCTATTGTAACTCGAATGAGTGATACGAAAGAATCTGTCGATAACCAGGAGCAAGATGAGCATGCTGTTGCCTAGTGAGATAAAATGATTGAATAATATATCTAATATTAATAAAATTATGCAATTGGAATAAGTGAAATCTTAGGCCAACATTGCTTTCTCTTACCAAATAGTAGTCTGTTTCACAATCTCTGCATATATGTATACATAACATAAATAAAATATACTGGTAGACATGATTATTCCTTTTATAGTCTTGTAAATTTTCTAGATCTACAAATTTCAGTGTCCAGTAAAACACAGTATGAGCTATTTATCAAGTGGACAAATGCATAAAAATGAATGAAATCATGACCCCATTGAAGTCAATGATAAAACTCCCATTGATTTAATTGGGGTCAGGATTTTGCCCTGTGCAGTTGTTTCTGTTAGGGTAACATTGGGATATCCATATCTACATCTCTAGAGAGAAGGAATACAGTAGCTCTGCCTTTATGTTAATTTCCCCCCACTCTTTTAGTTCAGCATTATCTGTAATGTGCAAAGACTGAAATATTTCATAAATCTGATTTACAACTTAAGATTTACAGAAATCAAATTATAAAATCATATCAAACTTCAGCCATGTGAATTAAAATAATTCGCCCCATCAATATATAAATAAATGGGTGGAAGCCAAATGTAAATGTTCCTTCATTCATGCCTTCAACTCGTGTTCTTTGAAATGAGACTGTAATTTTCTATAACTTTGCATTTCTATAATAGTCTGTGAATATGAACATTTTCCTATCAACTTCAAATTAACAATAAAAATCATTAAGAAAATGATCTGTCCATTAGACAATCATACTTGGGAATGAGGAATTTAGGATGATGAGATGCCACTTTTATATGATCTAGTGATGTTTTTGTTTGTGGCTTTGGCCTGGTGCAGCATACTGGTTTCTAAACTAGAGAAATAAAAAGGATTCACAAATAATTTGTAACTAGAGTGTTTCCATTTTTGTTTCAAGTTGACTTGTTTGTGTATTTCAGTATAGGCCCCTCCATGACTTTCCAGTCAATTGGATGCTATAGCAATGCTTGGCTTGAGATGATATGGGCCAGTATGGCCTACCAGCATTTTGCTGTAATGGGCCTATTCTTGGCTTATTTTATCTTTCTGTAAATTCTAGGACTTCTGTTCTCTATGACAAGTTGTAGAATGGCCTTTCTCTAAGTAACAGGAGGGGAGCTCAGCATCAAGGGGCCTAAAGAGAAAAACTGGCAAATGAGAACGCTCATCTGAAGCAGGAACTATATGGGAAGCAGGTGCTCATCAAAATATATCTGTGATAGGGGACGGGTTTTCTCTTATGCCACTTTATGGATATTATGATTAGTAAGAATACTTGCTTTGTCCCCAGGGATAAGTGACAAGACAACTTTGACAGACAGTCCTTTGCTCCGGTACTCCTTTACTCTGCAGTTCCTCTGAGCTCACATCTGGTCACTCTTCAGGTATGGTGCCAGATACACCTTTATTTGGCTTTTACTAAATAGTGGTAATTTTAATTTGGCGTCTTTATTGGTTGGTAGCTGGAGGGAACTTAGGGTGGAAAGAGCTTTATTAATATCGCCCAGATAACAGAGTGATACATACGTTTCCTTCTTGATCTTTTGGTTTCTTCCCTGTGTTTAGCCACTGCAGTCCTTTGCGCCTTAGTGGAGAGGACATGTGTCTATGCCCTTTTGACTGAAGCTGAGTGGGAGGTTAGGATTCAAATACTACAGTGTTGAAGGATTTATAGACTCCATAAGACACCAGAGGATGAAGGATTTTGCTCTAGTCTGGTACTTTCTGCATGAAACTGTCCAGCCAATAATTCATGAATCATATTACTGGTAAAAACAAGATTTATTAAAAATAGAGAGAAAAATATAGTGAAATAAAAGAATCTGTTTGCATAACTTACCTAATTCTGCATACTTTGCAAAGCCCATTTTGGTAGGCTCCCCTTATATACAAAGGAAAAAGAAACTTCTTCCATCCCTAGAAAGCAAGTCCCTTCTTACCCAATCTATTTATCACGTTGACAGTGTTAGCATTTATTATCATGAAGGATGAGGTTACCTTCATTTTTCCACAAGGAGGGGTTTTTTTAGGATTACTGTCTGGAGGAAATGCAAGTGTCTCTTTTTTTCTTTTGTCTTCCATACAATGTCTGTTTTCTCCTTATCTCCTCTGGGAGTTCCCACACCTTCCTGTCTCCAAGTCCAGCATTTTGCAGGCCATCTTGATATCCACCTCCCTTGGCACTTCTTGCCAATCAAGGTGATTGACCTCTGATTCTCATATCTAATGTCCTTCACTAGAGGAGTTAGACCACAGCCTTAGGTCTCTTTTAAAATCTTTAACATTTCCTCAACAATTTTCCATTGCCATAAAATATAAATTAGTGCTAGAAACCAGCCCCTCTATACAGGTACATAAGAAACCCTCATATTAAACAGGTAAAGACAGGGGTTTACATTTCAAAACTGGGTAGTTGTGTGTATTTGAGGGGAACAAAGCCATGATTTTTAGTTTGGGTTTTCTGCAACAGGGTATGTCTGAGGGCTGGTCAACACTGAAAACTTACATTGGCTTAGCTCCATCTCTCAGGGGGGTGAAAAATCCACAACTCTGGTAGACAAGGGTATGCTGACCTCCTCCTCCCCGTGTAGACAGGGCTAGGTTGACAGAAGTAGTCTTTCATCAACCTAGTCACCACCTCTTGGAGAGATGGATTAAGAGGAGAATCCCCCTCCCATTGCTCTAGCGAGTGTCTGCACGGAAGCTCTAGAGTGGCACAGCTGTAGAACTGTAGCATTTTAAGGGTATGTCTACACTACGAGAGTAGTTCGATTTTAGTTAAATCGAATATTTGCAATCGATATTAGAAAGTCAAATGTGTGTGTCCACACCAAGGACAGTAATTCGACTTTGTCAGTCCACACTACCAGGGAAAGCGTCGACATTGGAAGCAGTGCACTGTGGGCAGCTATCCCACAGTTCCCGCAGTCCCCGCTGCCCATTGGAATTCTGGGTCGAGCCCCCAATGCCTTCTGGGGGAAAAAAATGTCTCGAGGGTGCTTTTGGGTAACTGTCGTCATCCAATCGTCACTCCCGCCCTCCCTCCCTCCTTGAAAGCGCCGGCGGGAAATCAGTTCGCGCACTTTTCTGGTCAGTGACAGCGCGGACGCCACAGCACCGCGAGCATGGATCCCGCTGCGACCATCGCTGCAGTTGTGGCCGTTGTCAACGCCTCGCAGCTCATCATCCACCTTTCACAGAGGCAGATAGAGAGAAATCAGGCGAGGAGGCTACGGCAGCGGGGTGAGGACCTGAACTCCGAGAGTAGCACACGCCTGTCAGAAACCACGACACCCAGCGCCGAGGACATCGCGTTTGCAATGGGGCATGTGGATTTTGTTGAACGGCGATTCTGGGCCCGGGAAACAAGCACGGACTGGTGGGACCGCATAGTGCTTCAGGTCTGGGATGAATCCCAGTGGCTGCGAAACTTTCGCATGCGGAAGGGGACTTTCCTGGAACTTTGTGACTTGCTGTCCCCTGCCCAGAAGCGCAAGGACACCCGCATGCGAGCAGCCCTGACTGGTATTTACTTGGAGAAGCTTACTGACTCGCTGTGATCTCAGCGAAACCAATATCCCCATCATTATAGCAGCTTGCTGCGTGCTCCACAATCTCTGTGAGAGCAAGGGGGAGACCTTTATGGCGGGGTGGGAGGTTGAGGCAAATAGCCTGGCTGCTGATTACGCCCAGCCAGACAGCCGGGCGATTAGAAGATCCCAGCGGGACGCGCTGTGCATCCGGGAGGCTTTGAAAGCCAGTTCCAGGACTGAGCAGGGTACCCAGTGACTTTTAAGTTTGTGGACACAGAAGCTGAACTTGCCCCCGTTTCTTTACCCAGTTACCCCCTTCACCCCCTTCCCAAAAAATAAAATCTGTTCTGTTTTGCTAATGAACACCGTTGTCTTCATTTCTCTTTTCGCGGGAATGTTTTAAACCTGGGTTTAGTGTTGTGATGCTAATGATGCTTCTAAACTGCCCTCCCCCGCCACAAAGTCACAGAGCAACCCCGCCCCCCCCCCCAGAACATGAAAGCCACCTCCCAGACTGACCAGGGTAACTAGTCACTGCACTGTGTATGTGCCCTGCTGCTGGGCCTGCCCCCTGCTAAAGGTGACTGTCCTGTCTAATTACCAAGCCCCTTCCCCCCCCTTCAGACAGACTTTCCTCCAAAAGAAGAGGATGGAAACAGTAATGAACAGAAACGTGTTTTTTATTAACAACCACACATGGAACGGGGGGGTGAAACTTGGACGGGGTCTTGTGTGAGGCGGGTAGGAAAGGACTTTTCAGATTTTGGGGAATGAGAGCCTTCTACTGCTATAGCTGTCCGCTGGGGTGGAGTGAAAGTTTTCACGGCCCCTGCCGCCCCTCCGTGTTTGGACTTTGGGTGAGGGGGGGTATGGGACTTGGTGGCGGGGCAGGGCGGTTAGAGAGAGACTGCAGCGGGGCTCTCTCCTCCTGCCTCCGGTCCTGCAGAACATCCACAAGGCGGCGGAGCGTGTCCGTTTGCTCCCTCATTAGTCCAAGCAGCGTTTGAGTCGCCTGCCGGTCCTCCTGTCGCCACCTCTCCTCCCGTTCCATGTTTGCTCGGTGCATTTGGGACAAGTTCTCCCTCCACTGTGTCTGCTGGGCTGCCTGTGCTCGGGAGCATCCCATTAGTTCAGCAAACATGTCTTCCCGTGTCCTCTTCTTCCTCCTCCTAATGTGCGCTAGCCTCTGGGCAGATGTGGCTGTGGGAATTGGAAAAAGGGAGTGAATTCCTGAGACAGATCAATGTATCTGTGAACAGAGAACATAGTCTTGCTCTGTGAACAAGACCATGCAGAGCACCTATCACACGCGCACTGAGGACAAGGTCGAATTTTCGGCCCTCGCCTACAGTGCCTGCGGTCTTGCTGTGGCGAGCTGAGGAGCGGGGCAGGACACCGGACTTTGTCTAGCTGGCAAACATGGTAAGCCGTAGACTTGTGGCTGCTTAAAACTTTAAGAGTGGCACTGGCCTCCTTTCACATAGAAAGCAATGCGAGTCTCTGCTGGCAGCAATCCTGCAAGCATGAACTCTGCCCCTGTCCCAGCCCCTCGCGGCTGTAAACCGGCGGTTGCAGTTCTGTAAAGGAACGGGCAAGCAGTCCCAATACTAACTGTCCCCTACCTAATTCAAAGCAGGGCGTCATGCCAGACATCACCCTCCTGAGGGTCTCGGAGAGCCAGAAGGAGAGGATGCTGCGGGACAGCCTGCAGAAACCGGGGCCATTTGCTGCTATGCTGTGCAAGGCCATGATCCCCGAATACCTGCTGGCGTTGTGGCAGGGAAACGTGTCATACCACGGGGGGCCTAATAAGCTCTCCCTGCCAAAGAACCTGATAATTAGGCTGGAAAGACACCTGCAGGAGGCCTATGAGGAGTTCTCCCCGGGGGATCTCGCCTCTATCCCCGGACACATCGACCAGTTTTTGGGTTAGGTGCCCTTGGAGGGACAAAAGAGTGGAGCGTCTTGGGCAGTGTAATCATGAAGCGGACATTGTTGAATTTTCTTAAAATGGTTCGGACTATACATTGAAGCGGCCAAAGACACAGTAATCATGAAACCCTTTGTTCAGATTCCCCTTTTTGTTGCACTTTCCTGTTTACATGTTTAGAAGCACTTTACCCATTGTTAATATTTCAAATCTTCCTGTTCTGTTATAAATAAAAGTTTACATACTTGAAAGCACTTTAGCTATTGTTAATATTTAAAATATGCAAGCTCTGTTATAAATAAATGTTAAGATATTTAAAACACTTACTGCTTGATCCTTCCCCTGAATCTGTGTCTGGGGTAACGGCGGGGGACGGTTGGTAGGGGATCTCTGTGAGGGTGATGAAGAGCTCCTGGCTGTCGGGGAAATCAGCGGTGCCAGCGCTGTCGACTGCCTCGTCTTCCTCATCTCCTTCTTCATCTTCCCCTTCCGCTAACATGTCGGAGGAACCGGCCGCGGACAATATCCCATCCTCAGAGTCCACGGTCAGTGGTGGGGTAGTGGTGGCGGCCGCACCTAGGATGGAATGCAGTGCCTCGTAGAAACGGGATGTGTGGGGCTGGGATCCGGAGCGTCCGTTTGCCTCTTTGGTTTTTTGGTAGCCTTGTCTCAGCTCCTTGATTTTCACGCGGCACTGCGTTGCATCTTGGCTGTATCCTCTCTCTGCCATGGCTTTAGAGATCTTCTCGTAGATCTTTGCATTCCGTCTTTTGGAGCGCAGCTCGGCAAGCACGGACTCATCTCCCCACACAGCGATGAGCTCCAAGACTTCCCGATCAGTACATGCTGGGGCCCTCTTTCTAGTCTGGGATTGCACGGCCATCTCTGCTGGAGAGCTCTGCATCTTTGCCACTGCTGCTGAGCTCGCCACGGTGTCCAAACAGAAACTGCGATTCAAACTGCCCAGACAGGAAAAGGAATTCAAATTTTCCCGGGGTGTGGCTGGTCAGAGCATCCAAGCTCGGACTGCTGTCCAGAGCGTCAACAGAGTGGTGCACTGTGGGATAGCTCCCGGAGCTATTAGCGTCGATTTCCATCCACACCTAGCCTAATTTGATATGGCCATTTCGAATTTAGCGCTACGCCTCTCGTTGGGGAGGATTACAGAAATCGATTTAAAGAGAGCTCTATGTCGAACTAAATAGCCTCGTGGTGTGGACGGGTGCAGGGTTAATTCGATTTAACGGTGCTAAATTCGACATAAACGCCTAGTGTAGACCAGGCCTAAGTGTAGGCATACCCAAAGACACAATCCTTCATGCCTCAAGAATTTGAATCTGAACTCCTTGTTTAAGAGATTTACCTAGCTGCCGATTTTGAACCAGATGCACGTCTGAAAGAAAGACAAAAGGGCCTACAGACACTTCAGTTACTTTAATATCCCAAAATGAAGAAACAGTAACTTCCATTACCAATAGAGAAAACAGGTCTTTTAAATCCTTACATAAGTGAATAAAAAAGGAGAACTCCAAACAAAGAGAGTGGAAACTAGAACCAGAAAAACACCATCTCTTCCCCTTATAAACAAATGCTGATATGACTGTTTCTTAGGAAACATGGAAAGAAAAATAAGAGAAGATAATGAAATTCATTCAATCAGACATGTGCCCAAGACTTGAGCTATAAAGGACCCTTGACTTCTTCAGGTTTGTGGCTCTGGCCTGTCCCTTTTGTGGTTGTCATAGAAATGTAGGGCTGGAAGGGACCTCAAGAGGTCATCAAGTCCAGATCCCTGCACTGAGGCAGGACCAAGTAAACCTACACACCCTTGACAGGTGTTTGTCTTACCTGTTCTTAAAAAGCTCCGGTGGTGGGGATGCCACAACCTATTCCAGAGCTTAACTAGCCTTATAGTTAGAAAGGTTTTCCTAATATCTAACCTAATCTCCCTTGCTGCACATTAAGCATATTACTTCTTGTCCTACTTTCAGTGGACATGGAGAACAATTGATTTCTGTCCTCTTTATAATAGTCCTTAACATATTTTAAGGCAGTTATCAGGTCCTGCCTCAGCCTTCTTTTCTTAGACTAAACATGCCCAGTTTTTTTAACCTTTCCTCACAGATCAGGTTTTCTAAACCTTTTTTCATTTTTGTTACTGTCCTCTGGACTGTCTTGAATGTACCCTCATCTTTCCTAAAGTGTGGCACCCAAAACTGGGGGACAGTTCTCCAGCTAAGGCCTCACCAGTGCTGAGTAGATCAGGACAATTATCTCCCGTGTCTTACATATGATATATCTGTTAATACACCCCAAAATTATATTAGCCTTTTTCACAACTGCATCACATTGTTGGCTCATATTCAATTTGTGATCCACTATAGCCCCTAGGTCCTTTTCAGTTGTGCTACCACTTAGCTGGTATTCCCCATAGTTGTACATTTTCCTTAAGTGTAGCACTTTGCACTTGTCTTTAGTGAATTTCATCTTATTGATGTCAGACTGGCTCCAGCTCCTCCTCACTGCGGGTAAGTTTGGGGGCTGGCTCCCACTCACCACCCTCACAGTGCACACAGCCAGGGCACCCCTGCATACACAGCCCTGGGGGGGAGGGAAGAGGCTGGAAGCAAGGGTCAGAGAACAGAGCAGGGACCAAGCGGCTGCCCTGCAGAGAGTGGGGGAAACAGTAGAGCTCCCAGCTCAGCCCAGCCAAGGGAGCAGGGGCACCATTTAGGGAGGGTTGGGGGGAGGCACTTGCCCCTGAGTTTTGGTACCAGAGGTCTGCTCGCGGTGTACGTCCCAGATGCAGACGGAGCTCTTAACTGCAGTGCTTCACAGTAAGGTCCCCTGCTCCAGGAGCCAGGATTCTCTGGCTACAGCTCCCACCTGCAGTCAGTTTCTTTCACTAGGGAGGAGGGGGCTGGTTCCCAGCTTGTGTGGCTTTGGGTGCACACATACGGCAAAGGCAACGAGCAGCCCGAGTGTGGAATGTAATGAGTTCTGCGGAGGAGAGGTGCTGCTCCCAGCTTGCACCCCTGGAGCAGGGAGTCAGTATTCTGTTTATAAACAGAGCCAGGGTGATTAAGACAAGAAAAGGCTGGTAATTAAATTAAATTAAATTAAGGATCTGTAAGTCATTAGATGAGCCAGGCACTCCAGTTCCTAGATCTGTCAAACAGGTATCCCTCTGCATAGGGGGTGTTGAAGAGAGATCCCATGGGATGAGTAGTATTATCAGCATGGAAGAAATACAGTCAAGGTTACATTCAGAAAAGAGGGAGATATGAGAAGGATAGGTGGAAAGAAGGGTCAAAACAAAGGGAAGGGATAGCAGTGGCATAAAGAAGTTCCTACTCTACCTGTGGTACTTATGAGGCCCCATTACCATAGTATCTGAGCACCTCACAATGTCTAACCTATTTCTCGTTACCACCCTCTGAGATCAACCAGTGCTGTTATCCCCATTGTACAGATGGTGCACTGATAGCACAGATAGACTAAGGGCCAGGTTTTCAAAAGGTATTTAGGCACCTTGTGGGATTTTCAAAAGTGCCTAGAAAGTTAGGTACTTTGTAAACCCCACTAGATACCTAGCTGCATCTCTGGGTTCCCAAAAACCATTGAAACTGTCCCTAAGGCACTGGCCTGAGGTCATACAGGAAGTCTCTGGGGGAAATGAACCCAGGTCTCTCAGGGCTAGCAAACTTTCGCTCTGCTGTACACCACCAACATCCCACCCACCAGGTAAGTCCCCTTCAGCTGCCACAAATTGGCCTCTCAACAGCTGACTAATGTTACAGTAGCACTCAAAAACATTAATTAGTAGTAGTTCCTCATTGTGCTAGGCATCATACAAACCATTAAGAAACCCCAGTTCCTGCCTCACAGATGTCAATCTAACCCTTATAATTCCAAACTGCAGGCAGGCAAGTATTATTATTCCCACTTACAGCAATAGGAACTGAGACACAGCATACAAACAGAATGGTACTTTAAAAAAACATATAGTAGAAGCTCAGGGTTATGAACACCAGCGTTACAAACTGACCAGTCAACCACACACCTCATTTGGAATCAGAAATATGCAATCAGGCAGCAGCAGAGACCTAAAAATATCAAACACAGCACGGTACTGTGTTAAATATAAATTACTAAAAAATAAAGGAAAAGTTTAAAAAAAAGATTTGACAAGGTAAGGAAACTGTTTATGTGCCTGTTTCATTTAAATTAAGATGGTTAAAAGCAGCATTTTTCTTCAGTATAGTAAAGTTTTAAAGCTGTATTAAGTCAATCATCAGTTGTAAACTTTTGAAAGAACAACCATAACATTTTCTTCAGAGTTATGAACAACCTCTATCCCCGAGACATTCGAAACTCTGAGGTTCTAATGTATATAAAATTTTTTTCTGAACTTTAAAATGTGTAATTTTCTTGGTGTTTGGTTTTAAATATTCTCCTGTGAGAACTACAACTCACTCACTGAAGTGGTATGTTTAAGAGCCTAAACAGAAGTGAAAGTGACTTGAAAGTGTCAGTTTCACTCCTGTTCAAAGTCAGTTTCTAGTCTATTATTATTTGTAATAGGGTAAAACACCCCTAGAGCCCGAGGCAGGTGCAGTATAAACTCATGTGGCCTTGCCCTAGTAGGATGTTTCCAAAAGTTAAATGACCTGTTCCAAGCTTAGTGAACTGCAAAAAGTAAGTAGCCTAAATGATAGAACGTAATCTAGATATTTCTACAATTGCTTTAATGGTTGTATTAAAGAGTTAGTAACAAAGTAAGACCATAAATAAAAATTTTAAACCTAACTAATGTTCCTTAAGTGACTTGCCACAAGAGGTCAGAACATGTTAGTATTAGAGCTGTGTGGGTCTTATATTTAATTTTCTTTCTTTAGATAGGAATTAGATACAGTGCTCCTGTCAGCTAATTTCTAAGTTGTTATCTGCAAAAAAGCTAGCATTTTTCAGGTGCCTAAGTAGCCCCTAGACTCAGGGTTAAAGTTGCCCCCCCCGGAATGATGCTTGGGCTGTGCTCCACCCTCTGTCCCTTGCCCTCGGGCCTCCCCTCCCACCCTGGGGCTGTGTGTGCAGGGGGGCCTGGGCAACCTGCGCTGTGAGGGATGTGAGTAGGAGCCAGCAAGGGTGCTGCAAGGGTAGGGATAAGGGATCCTCAGCATATAGTGCCTTGGACTGAAGCAAAATAGGAACCCAATTTAAATGAGAAAAAGGAATTTAAAAGATGTCGATGGCATTTTGCCAGCTGGGTAGCAACATCTGGTTGGCATTCTAATGCTTCAATGGCAGCTAATCCTGCTCTGAGCTGGATTAATTCTCAGGTTTAAAATATAGTTGCCACAGTCCACACAGCGCCAGGATTTTGGCCTTTGTGAAGCAGATAGGAGGAGAACTAGGAAGTAGGGCTGAGTGACTCAGTTACATGACTCTTCCATTCCCACTTGGGACACTGGATTTGATACCTGATTTGAAAACAACACCAGCTTTTATGATGCTAAATTTCCATTTAATACATTTGAACCAATCCTCCCCCTGTCCCTAAGCACTTCAGCCAAGTAATAAGAAGTAAGAATATTGGACAGCTAAAAGTAAAGTAAGAATGCTATTTAGAGAGATGCAACGTTTTCTTTAGACCCAGGAGAGTGAGCTATGAGAGGTGGGTCTCAACCCCATAAAGATAATACACAGGATCACATCCTGCTTGCCTTATTCATGTGAGTATTCATGTTGAACTAACTGCTGAAATCACGGACAGCTGGGTTTAGGTGGTGGAACCTCAAGATGTGGCATCATAGAGGTTGCAGTAGAGAGGCCGAGGCAGCAGAGAAGGCGCAGCGGAGTGAACGACAGTGCAGTGACAGCAGCGGGCAGCGATGCAGGATGTATGACAGCTACTGAGAACCAGTTGCAGCTGCGGCATCATTCGATGCCTCCCCCTGGAGTGGGAAGTGAACTCACGTAAACGCACATCTGAACTCTGGGTCTTCGCCAACCATGGACAGCAACTGGGGGTGGGGTGAAGTGGAGGGAGAGGGGAATGGCTTATTAAAGGCACGTTTGTCAGACTTTCACACCGCCTCAGTGAGGAACTGAGAAAAAGCACACTGCCCAGTGTATGCTGGGGTGGGTGCTTTGCTAATGATCTCATGCTTTTGAATATGGTTGTGGTGTTTCCCCAAACTAATGGTTTGGTTCCGTTTCCCTTTTAATAAAAGTTTTCATTTGTTATACACAGACTCAATGCGTGTGAGAGGGGAAGTATTGCCTCTTAGAGACATCCAGGGGTGGTGTTAAGTTTTCCCAGATTACTGGGTAAGGGCTCAAGCCAGTTCTGTTTGTTATTGCTAAGAGGAACCCCTAGATAGTGAACTTGGCCCTTGCTGCTGCTGACTTCACCTGGCAGAAGGGTTACACTTGTATTTCATTTACCTTGTAACTGAAGGGATTTCTTTTAGGAGTAACAGTGTGGGGCGAGTTCCTTCTGCTCTTGATAAAATCTGAATACGTCTGTGACAAGGTAAAGGTTCTACAGACTGGAAAGGTTAACAAGTCCCTCCCTGCCTGTCATATGGCTGCATGATATGGCATGGAGTATAAAAGGAAGGGGAAGCTGAGTAAAGGAAAACAGAGAAGAAGGGTCTGCCCTCTCCTTTCTTTATTGATTACAGCAAGGAAAGCCTCTGGGAATTATTGTCCAGTGTTCCACTGTTGATTTGCTTTTGTTTTGTAGACACTAAAACAAGCCCTGAGGAAAGAGCCTTAAAAGACTAATGCCTGGAGCTTTATTTCCCACCCCTGACTCTGCAACTGGCCTCCAGTTTACACTGTCTTTGTTTTGAAATTTGTGGCAGTCTCTCCCAGAGCATATTGACGGGGAGCAGATCCTCTGGTGTGTTACTGTCAGGGCTCCATTAATTTGCTAAGCCAGGGGCTTAAATGCCAGAGCCCTGTGTAAGTAAGAGGGGGTGGGACCAGGTGTCCCAGCCAGGAGGTGTGGACCCTTCCCCAAGGGTTCTCACTAGACTGGTTTAACCTGCCCCCCCCCCCCCCACACACACTGTTCAGAAAGAGCTAAACAGGCTTCATTAGGAGCCTCTTTATTATTTTAAATGTTCAATCAGAGCTGAAATCAGTTGTGGTAGGACTGTGTTTCTTGCCCTGCCTGCTAAGAGCTAAAAATCACTGAGAGCTGAAATCACTTGAGATGGGGCAGTGTTCCTGCCCAGCCTGAAAAGAGGTGAAAATTACCAAGGCACTGATGTGCAGAGGTCAGAGCAGAGAGGCAGGTGGCAGCAGAAGGTGACTGACAGTCAGCTGGCAGCGAGCGGTCGGCAGCAGCAGCAGGCGACTGGCAGATGCAGCTGGTGAGCAGCCAGCACGGTGGCTGGCAGAGAGGCGCAGTGAACGGCCAGCAAGGCGGCTGGCAGAGAGGGGCAGTGCAGAGCCCCGCAGAGAGGTGCAGCGATCGGCCAGCAGAGTGGCTGTCAGAGAAGGGTGGCGAGCAAGTGCCCGAGCAGCGGAGCAGTGAATTTTCCCCAGCAATTTTTTTAAAGTACATCAGAAGCAAGAAGCCTGCCAAACAATGGGACAACTGGACGACCAAGATGATAGAAGAGCACTCAAGGAAAACAAGGTCATAGAGAAACTAAATGAATTCTTTGCATCGGTCTTCACTGCAGATGATCTGAGGGAGATTCTCAGACCTGAGTCATTCTTTTTAGGTGACAAATCTGAGGCACTATCCCAGATTGAGGTGTCAGTTGAGGAGGTTTTGGAACGAATTGATAAATTAAATAGTAATAAGTCACCAAGACCAGAAGGTATTCACCTAGGACTTCTGAAGGAGCTCAGATATAAAATTGCAGAACTACTAACTGGTATGTAACCAATCACTTAAATCAGCCTCTGTACCAGATGAGTGGAGGATAGAAAATGTAATGCCAATCTTTTTAAAAGGCTCCACAGGCAATCCTGGCAATTACAGGCCAGTAAGCCTAACTTCAGTACCAGGCAAATTGGTTGAAGAACAGAATAACCAGACACATAGATGAACATGATATGTTAGGGGACAGTCAACCTGGCTTTTGTGAAGAGAAATCATACTTCACCACTCTATTAGAATTCTTTGAGGGTGTCAACAAGTGTGTGGACAAGGATGATCCAGTTGATATAGAGTACTTAGACTTTCAGAAAGCCATTGGAGAAAGGTCTCACAGCAAAGTCTTTTAAACAAAGTAAACATGAGATATGAGAGAGAGTCTTTTCATGGATCAGTAAGGGGCAGGGATGCTGTAATAATTTTTATAGAGCTATTGAACCAAACTGTAAACCCTGTATGTAATGGAAACCACTTCAAGCCAGAGGGTGTATCAGCACGCCTAGTTCCAGAACCTATGGTAATGGACTAAAAGATAGGGGAAAGGGTAGGAATGAATGGTCAGTTTTCACAGTAGAAACAGGTAAATAGCAGGGTCCCTTAAGGATCTGTACTGGGACCTCTACTGTTCAACATATTCATAAATGATCAGGAAAAGGGGACAAACAGTGAGGTGATAAAAATTGCAGATGATACAGGTGAGCCTATCCTTAATTAACTCTCTCCAGCAGAAATCTCCCCTGCTTGCAGCCTAATTAGCTGATTGGGCCAACTGGCCTAATTCAGCTCTTGCAGGGCTAGTGTGGGGCAGTCCACTACATCACATGTATCAAAAAAAGAGTGTAAAAGAAGTGCAATGGTTAATTAAAGTTGGAGCCCAACATTCATACGTCAACATACAACTTTTTTGTTTTTTATTTATTAATATATAATGAAGGAAGACAGCGGAGCTGTGTTGCCATGAGAACTGCAAATACAGGGGATTAGGGAATGTACAGAACTGTAAAGAGAAAGCAAAATGTCTTTGCAAACAACTAGCTGAAACTAGTTGGAATTCAGCTGGAGCAAGTAGTGGTGACAATGTGATCTGGGTCCCTCTCTCTCTGGCCTGGTCAGGGTATCTCTTAGGATTAGGATGAAGCATGCCCAGGGTCCTGGGAGACAGTGGGGATGCCAGCCTTGATGGCGAAGGTCACTCCAGGAGACTCCATCTATTCTTTCTTCCTTTTCCTCCTGAAGTCTTTTTTTTAAGGGCCCAAAAGGGAGTGATGGGCGGAATGGTCCAGCCCCTAATTATTTTATCGACCAATTAGGCCTAATATCTGACACACCAATTTTGGTTAATTAATTTCCGGTTCCACTTCTTCAGTTTTTACCAAGCATGATTTTGGCATAGTCCTTAGTCTCTCTGCCTGGCTCTCTTGCACCTGTTTATAAAATTAATTATTGAAAACAACTTGCCCTACTTAACATCAACATTTGTCTGTGAGTATCATAATGTAGGTGCCAGACACCAGAGTATTAGGTTTAAAACCCTAAATGTTCCTTTACATCTACACAATAGGTAAGATATTTTTATAGACAGCCTTCAAAGTTGTTGATTCTGATTCTCATTTACACTGTTACCTCACAAACCTCTGGCAGCATAAACCCCTTACTCTGCCAAAGTGGTGAAAAGGGGCCTCAGCTTGAATGAGTTGTGTGTGAAGACACATATCCCTTGTCTATATTTATATATTATTCTATATAGAGACATTTTTTCTTAGGGAGAAAGGCCTGTCACTTCAGCCTCATTCCTTGAATGTGTATGTTTGGAGTGATGGCTCTCCAGTGAGTATCTCAGGTTTTATTTCACCATAGCTGTCTTTCTAAATTTATAATCCTTTTAGCAATCTTTTTTCAGTATATTTCTGCTTCCCTTCCCTCTTCAGTTACTCTAGTCTAGTTCTTTAACAACATTCATATTAAGGAACATGTGTGTCACTCATAGTTGCAAGCTTCTTTATAGTGAAATGTGATCAGTGTTCACTGCTGTTCTCAACTGCATATTCATGAAAAGTTTTTATGTCTAGAAGGGATCACTATGATCACCTAGTATCACCTACCTGCATCACGGAGGCAGAGCTCTCACGTGTTCTGGATTTTGCAGGGCATTCTATATCTAGGTTGACACAGGCTCCCTGTTCTGCCGCAACACAGCCGAGCATTGTTCTATTGGGGAGAACTCAGAAAGGGAGGGAGGCCAGCCCTCCCTCATGCATTATCTTTTGACCTAAAGGAAGATGCACTGTGGTGGGAGCCAGGGGTCATGTGTTCTAGTCTCACTCTTTGGTGCTTTCTCAGTGCACTTCATAGTCTTATTATTCACCAAAGCCTCATACCCCTACCATAAAAGGCAGCCAAGTACCAACCTCTACTTTTACAGATGATAAAGAAAATTGCACAACACTGGATGTGAGGATAGAACCCTGATCGCTAATATGACAGAGCCAAGTCTCAGCCATGCTCTCCTTTGGAAGGAATATACTAGTTTATGGTGTCCAACCACAAGACATACTCACCTCCCTGAGCCCAGAGTAGAACCCAGGGATTCCGATCCCCAACATTCTACTACTGTCTAGCAAATAGTTTTGCAATTCACTTGCAAAGGTGCTTTACTTCCACCTCAAGTGACTTCTCCAGATAGAGATTTCATAGTGTTTCTTTTAGTTCAAATGACAATAGTCTGTGTTGTGATTTGAAGGTCCAAGGGTTGAAGTCGGATTGTATTTGACAAATCATGTATGGGTCCTTTGGATTGTGGAATTTGGATTGTGGAATTTGTTTTTTCCTAGTTTTTTGTTTGTTTTTAATGGTTTAATAAAACCATTAAAGTGGGGGGGAAAACCCTGCTAAGGTTGTTACATCTAAAAACCAATGTGAGCTGCCAATTATGATGTGATATGCATCAATGCACAGGTCTTCTATATTTCAGTCATTTGGCATACATTTTGATTGCTTGTGACACACACTGGCATATTTAAAGGTTCAGGCCTTTAATTGCAGGCCATAGAATTTCATCCATGGATTCCTTCAGGGGGAGAGAGATTATTTTCTATTATATAAATCAGCTTTGTAAAGTTCAATAATTTGTCATGGAGCTAGACCATATTTTTTAGGAAATTAGAAGAGATTTTTCAGAAGCATCCAAGGGGCACAAATCCACAGAAGAAACTGATGGTGCTCCTAAATCCTTATGCACCTTTGAAAGCCTCTGTAGAGGAGCGGACTCACCACTGCAGCGCCTCCTGCTGGTCATCTCGGGAATTAGCTCTTCCAGCATCCTGGAGCACCCCCTGCAGGCCAGTGATCCACCTGGCCTCTGGCCCCCGTGTCCCTCTTGGACCCCAGTGCCCTTGTATCTGGGGTGCTGCCCCCTGGCAGTACACCCCTCAGTACTAGGGTCTCCCCTCCCTGGGGAACCCCCACCCACTATCCCTACCTCACCTCAGAATAAGGCCCCTGCCAGTCACCAACTAGCCCCCGCTCCCTGGGGCTGACTGCAGTATAGACCACTCATCACAGGCAAGGTTGGATTTGGACCTGTTGCCTTGGCCTACCCATGGGCTGCCCTCTGCAACCCCCAGTACCCCGTGGCCTTCTGCTAGGCCGCAGCCTGGGGCTTTCCAGGCTGGAGCTCCCCAGCCGCTCCCCAGCCCTGCTCCACTCAGGTACCCTGTCTCCCTGCAGCCAGGCCCTTCTCTCTCTCTGAAGGCAGAGAGAGACTCCTTGGTTGCTGGCTCCCAGCCTTTTTATACAGGCCAGCTGTGGCCTGATTGGGGCGTGGCCCAGCTGTGGCTACTTCCCTAATCAGCCCAGCTTTTAGAGCTGCAGCCCTCTGCCAGGGTTGTTTTAAGCCCTTCCACGCAGGAGCGGGGTAACTACCCCGCTACAGTCTCCCTTGCAATTTCTGTTGAAAGACACCAAGTGATGATAATTTACTGCTTCCCTTGGTAAGCTGTTCCAATGGATAACTATCCTCACTAGTAAGAATTTGTCTCTTTATTTACAATTCTAATTTTTCTACCTTCAATTTTCAGACATTGAATCTAGTTATGTATTTGTGTGACCTCCTATTGTCAGATATTGTCTACCTCTGTTGGTACTTTTATACATTGTAATCAAGTTGCCTCTTTACTTTCTCATGAATGAGCAACATTTATAGAGCTTGTTGAGTATGGAAGGTTTGTTGAAAGGTCTTAGAATCCATGACGTTTATGATTTTTCTCAATGTGAAAAAACACTTGTGTTTTATTATGGAGAAAGTGGAAAAAAACTAAAATACCCACAAAGGTTTTATGAAATAAAATACAAAACACAAACTACATGATTCATTTGGTAAGTATGTTTATTCCTTAAATATAAAAAGAAACATTTCATTTTGGACGATAAACATGCAATACTTCAAGTGAATTGCAAAAACACAATAATCAAGTCTGCAATTTACAAACTAGCTAAGAATTCCTCACTTGATGCCACAAGTGGTTGAGCAAAGTTACCCAGCATATCTAGAAACTACATCAGCAAGTTTGTCACCAGGTGAAAGACAACTAAAGGAGAGAGAATATTTGCCCTTTTTTTGCCCTGAGCACAGTGTCTGATATCTGTCACTGACTGAGTCGCATGTCTGGAGCTGTAAAGTAGATAGAATACTCTTCAAATTAAAATACTGTACTTCATTCTGTTTCCAAGTAGAGGCAATTTGGATTTACCAGGCTACCTACCGCCTGCAAACTTCCACTTGTCTAGACTTCACAAGTGCTGTACTTTGAGCAGGGGGTTGCACTAGATGACCTCCTGAGGTCCCTTCCAACCCTGATATTCTATGACTATATATATATATATATATATATATATATTAGTAGAAAAGAATAACTTGTCCTCCACCACATACATGGCAAAGGAATGTAAAAAAAAAAAAGTATTCTTCATCCCTTGCCAGTCCAGTGTGTCATGATGTATGGAATCATGGAACCACGGTCCTCCTTAAAAAGAGACCTTTATTACACAGAACAGTTATACAAATAGTTTACCTACACAGCCTGAGTTTGTCTAATCTGGCTTTATATATAGGGGCCATATATTGTCTGGAACTCTGTACAGCCCACAGTGACATCTAGTGATTTAATAAAATACTGCAAGTACATATAATTACAGAGAGTACAACTACTGTCCTTTAACAAGAAACAACAATTAAAGTTGTGTTTATACCATAGGCGAAGTATAAAAATTAGCAATATACCTCCAAAAATAAACTCTGTGGAGTGGTCAGAATAGTATTCCATAAAATGGGATGATATGGCACATGGATATTTTCTTAACTGGATTTCTCAAGTAAGAAAGGTAGGTAATTTTCTGTTTTAAATTAGAATACCAACAAAAAGAAATCAATTAGCTGGACTAATTCAAACTAAAATAGGTGAGAGCCTCAGAATCTTTTTTTTCTATAAAGCGAGATGCAAAGGGAATGAAACACAATGGGGCAGTACAGGTAGTGAGAGTTGATTCAGACCTCATAATTAACTTCTGAGATTACAAACACAGGGGCATCTTGCTATTATATTTATGGTTAACACATTCTCTTTCTATAGCCTGATGAGAGGTATAGTCTTTTTCCAAAGCTCACATGCTTAATTTATGAATATAGTGAGTGTAACAAAACAGGCACCATCTTCATTTTGTGCTGTTTGCTAATTCTTTGCCTATCAGACTAACAGAATTATCACATACACATCCCTCTTTAGGTTGACATTTGTCCATCATATATACAAAACACTACTTGGTATGCAAAACACTACTTTTCTCCAAAGGTGTGTAATGGGGGAAACAAGTGTAATTCCCTGCCCACCCTGACAATTGATTCGCTATGTGACACTGGGCAAGTCACAAACTCCGGGTGCTTCAGTTTCCCCTCTATAATAAAGTGATAACGCATATCTAGCTCACAGATGTACTGTGAAGATTAATTAACTGTTTGTAAATTGCTTTGAAATCCTTGAATTACAAAACCTATAGAAATGCAAAGTACAGTATTACAATATTTTATTATTATTAATGATGTGCGACTGGCAGGAATTCTCCTAGATAGATTTCTTAACTTTTTATACAAGCCATCTCCTTATCCCTTCTGAGGAGGTTTAATGGCTTCCAACTCTCAGTTTTTCTTACTATTAGGGGTAAAGGAGCTCCCCTGTGTCCCTGATGCTACTTTGCCACAGCGAAGTTAGTGCATAATTCACTAATTCTCCATTATTTAATCTTAGATTTTTACCCCTTTTCATTAGCTCTACTTTTCCCCTGCAGTATTTTCCAAAAGGTGAAATGATACTGTGAGCTCTGAGGCAGGCTGGTTTTGGTGCATCACAGAGTTTTAGTTGCTAAAATTCCTTTAATCTCCCCCGGGTTTTCCTAAATCTTAATACTGGTATATATCATAGCCTTTATATTGCTTTGTTGGGTCTATTTTCCCCTCTCCTTGACTCTTCAGGATTTCAGCATGTAGAAAAAGTTAGCTAGTGGCTTTTTAAAAATTGTCATGTGTGGTCACAAGATGTTCGTTATGAAAAATATGAGAGATGCCTTAAATGTTTCTGAAAGGATTGTGACTGTCTCAGCTGTAACATCTGTGCCCAGATTTTGTGGGCTGTGTTCCCTATGCCAGAAAGCACTGTTGACTTCCACAGTGTTTCCAATAAAAGCAAGGGAGTTTTGTCTGTGTTACTGGGGTGTTAGCTCCCCAACACAGCCAGTCTGTCACTTAAACACTTGCCTCTGCATACACCTGAGCATAGGGTCCCCCCATCCACTGTTTATCTTTTCCTATTAGTTTCTTTAGGAAGTCTCCACCAGCTCTTCATTAACATTTGACTTAGAATGCTAAGAGACTGCTATTGTATATTACATACAATACACAGTGGAGATAAGTGTCTGGAGGAGTTTATCTCAAGGCATGCTACCTTCAGGTGACCTGTTTTTAACTACAGACCTAAAGAACATAATTTTTAGTGTGTGTATATATATATCCTCACATATTTTCTGAACATACATCTTGCAAGAATTATGATAACCAGTGTGACACAGGATTTCATTAAAATCTTATATGACATACATTTGGCAAACCCAAGGGATCCCTCTAAGAACATCCAAACGGCCATACTGGTCAGATCAATAGTCCATCTAGCCCAGTATTCTCTCGTGACAGTGGCTAGTGCCAGATGCTTCAGAGGGAATGGACAGAACAGGGCAAGCAGCAAGTGATCTAACCCCTGTCACCCCACACCAGCTTCTGGCAGAAAGAGCATGGGGTGTATCCTTGTCCACCTTGGCTAATAGCCACTGATGAACCTATCCTCCATACACTTAGCTAATTCTTTTTGAATCCAGTTATACTTTTGGCTTTCACAACATTCCCTGGCAATGAGCGCCACGTGTTGACAATGTGTTCTGTGAAGATGTACTTCCTTATGTTTGTTTCAAACCTGCTCCTATTAATTTCATTGGGTGACCCCTGTTTCTTGTGTTATGTGAAGGGGTAAATAACACTTCCCTATTCACTGCCTCCACATAAGTAATGATTTTATAGGCTTCTATCAAATCCCCCCTTAGTCATCTCTTTTCTAAACTGAACGGTCCCAGTCTTTTTAGTTTCTCCTCCTATGGAAGCTGTTCCATTCCCTTAATCATTTTTGTTGCCCTTCTCTGCACCTTTTCTAATTTGGATATATCTTTTTCAGACAGGGCAACCAGAACTGCATGCAGTATTCAAGGTGTGGGCACACCATGGACTTAAATAGTGGCATTATGATGTTTTCTTTCTATTCCTTTCCTAATGGTTTCTAACATTTGGTTAGTTGTTGTTTTTTTGACTACCACTGCACATTGAACAGATGTTCTCAGAGAATAATCTATGATGACTCCAAGATCTCTTTCTTGAGTGTTAACAGCTAATTTAGACCCCATCATGTATAGATGGAGTTATGTTTTCCAATGTGCATTACTTTGCATGCTCATTCTACAGTCATTTTTCACTCCCTTTTCACAACCTATGAATCTGAACAATTACAATATTCTGTGGAGAATATCAAGACTATTAAAGCATTTGTTTGGATGGAGCAATATTTAGAGAGCTTCAGCAGCTGGCAGCAGCCCCAAGCAACTCCCACGATGAACTGGGAACTTTGGAAATGTAATACAGTCTTTTGCTAGATTTGAGGCTATCTAGCAAGTTCTAAAATCTTTTATAATTCTCCCATGCAACTTCTCTCTATTTTCTCTCTCAAGTCTCCCAAAGATGCATGCGAGTTTCCTCCCATGACACACATTTTATAACACAAATTTAAAAGAGACAAAGTAAGTGAGATAATTTTCTTTATTGGACCCACATCTGTTGGTGAGAGAGACAAGCTTTCGAGCCACACAGAGCTCCTCTTCAGGTCTGGAAAAGGTGCTCCCAGTGCCACAGCAAAATGCAAGGTGGAACAGATTGTTTAGCATAAGTAGCTAGCACATATTGTAAGGGACCATTCAAGGCAGAGGCAGCATCAATTACACTGCATATAAATTTAAAATTAACTTATAATGTAGAACTATCATCCTACTTCACTGAAAACATCATGCACATTAGGGAAGACTGCCGAAACATCCCGGATCCATCCTGCCAATACCCATCAACCAACAGCCAAT
>NW_020664435.1:37318868-37452052 GCF_002925995.2 Terrapene triunguis
ATGCAATAATCTAATCAGCAATCCACCCTAGATACATTGGTTCTAGCCAATTACCTCCCAGAAAGAAGCTTGCCAACCCCCAACTTCAAGCATATTTAAGATTATGCATACCTTTATGGTAGCCTGTAGAGTATGCACACTACATGCCCCCCAGCATAGGTATAAATAACAGTGCAGATGGTGAGGCACTGCATAGGTGAGTAAACACATACCAGAACCTTAGGGTATGCACCTTACATGGCTCCATACATGCCCATGCAGTGCCTCCCACAGCTACACTGCTATTTTGTTCAATGTAGTGTCCTGCTGCCTACCCACTACCAGAGCCTTTCTGTATACAGGGAATGGCTCTAGCAGCAGAGAAAAGCTCTGGCAGTGGGGAGGCAGTGGAGAAAGGCTTTCCCCACTGCCTCCCGCACCAGGGCCTTTCACTGCTGTGTGCAGATACACACCACAATATGGATGTAGCCTGCTTTTCACTGTGGAATGTAGCTACATGTACTCTACATGCCACTACCAGTATAGACAAGGCCTAAGTGAAGCTCATATTCTAGACTTGGCACAATCTTGATTCAGGCCAGGAGATGGAACTGAACCCATTTTAGTGGCACTAATGGATGATCTTCTGACCTTAATGGATAGAAAGTGGACAGTCAATCTCAACCTCTTAGATCCCTCTGCAGCATTCAGCACTGTTGGCCATGAGATACTGTTGTCTTGCATGAGGGAGGTAGCAGGGTTTGAAGGTAACATGCTAAAATGATTTGAGTCCTTCCTAGAGGGACAGACCCAAGAAGTGATGGGGAACTACACTTCCATTACTATACCCCTCACTTGTGGAGTCCTGCAATAATTAATTCTCTCTCCAGTCCTATGTAACATCTACATGCAGCCACGAGATGAGCTGGTCAGATGTCATGGACTAAACTGCCAGTAATATCTACATGACACACACATCTACCTATTCTTTACCACATATGACCCTAACACTACCAATAACATAGTCCAATCCTTAGTTGAGATCAGTTTATGGATGCAGAACAGCTGATTGAAGCTGAACCTGAGCAAAACAGAGGCTATGCTGGTCAGCATAGGACAGCATTTTGAAAAATTTGCAGTCACTTTGGTTGAAGCTACACATCCACAACTGGTCAGTTCAACCTGTAACTTGAGAATGATTCTGGATTTCTGGTTGACACTAGCTCTCACATAGCAGCATCCCACATAGATGGGCAAGCGTCAACCTGTCCCAGCTACTCCTAGGCAGAGGCACAGCAGGCAGCTCTTTTTGAGATCTTTCAGTTAACTAATTTTTAATCCACTTAATGGGTGTCATGTTAATTTTATATTGTTCTAGTTTTTAATCAAAATGTTGCATGGCATTAAATCAAATGCGTTACAGAAATCTAAATACATTACACCAACACTATTACCTTTTTCAACCAAATTTGTAATCTCATCAAAAAAGGTATCAAGTTAGTTTCACAGGATCTGTTTTTCATAAACACATGTTGATTGATTATATTATTCTCCTTTAATTATTTACTAATTGAGTCCCTTATCAACTGTTCCATTATCTTGCCCAGAGAACAATGTAAGGTTTCAGGCCTATAATTACCCCAGTCATCCAGTTTACCCTTTTAAAAATTGGCACAACATTAGCTTTCTTCTGGTCTTCTGGAACTTTCCCAGTGCTTCAAGATTTATTGAACATCAACATTAATGATCCAGTGAACTCCTTGTCCAGGGAGCTCCTCTATCAGCTCTTTTAAAACTCTTGGAGACATGCAGTCTGGGCCTGCTGATTTAAACATTTCTAATTCTAGTAGCTGCTGTTTAGCATCCTCCCAAAATATTATGGATTAAAAAGAGTCTTGTCATCATCATATGATATGACCACATCATCTGTATTTTCCCCAAATAAATTATGTGAGGGTAGGGGCTCCGTTATTTGTTCAGCACACTTCACCCATTGTGCAGTGCTATATGTCATACATGTATTATATAAATAATGTTAATAAATTTAAAAAGCTCATGTGGCATTATTTGTCTATTAATGATAGGAGAAAATTGTAGGCTACAAATTTAAAATTATATAGTGATGATTACTCAACACTACCACGTAAGGTATTTTAATTTATTTTGCTTTTATACAGATGGAAAGAACAAATGGCTTGATAAGTGGAGAATGAGGTATATTGCTAAATGGGCCAGAGGGGAGCCAAAACAAACCATAGATTGTGTCTATATGGACCTTGATGGAACCAGGAAGACAGCATCTTGAGATGAAAATTATTTCTGTCTGCAAATCGTCTGATGGTAAGCAATTGAATTTAACAGTTTCAATTATGGGACATGGAGTTTCTATAACTGTACTAAACACTGGATTTAATTATTGCTATATTAACAATCAGCTATAATATAAGCCTTTGGGGAAAAATACTTATATTATGGTTTAGGACTGGGTTCTTTCAAGAGGGAGGTCATTAGTCCAGATTTCTGTTTTGAGATTTGAGGGCTATCTAGCAAGTTCTAAAATCTTCCATAATTCTTCCATGCAACCAATCAATGCATGCTCATTCTACAGTCATTTTTCACTTCCTTTTCACAACCTATGAATCTGAACAATTACAATATTCTGTGGAGAATAGCAAGACTATTAAAGCATTTGTTTGGATGAGCGAGAGCTTCCTTAGCTGGCAGCAGCTCCAAGCAACTCCCACGATGAAGTGGGAACTTTGGAAATGTAATACAGTCTCAAGCTGTATTCCTTCTTCTCCAGTAAGCTTTGCTGTGTATAGGGAAGGGGCTGCTGTGCATCTCCCCCAGCTTGTCCAAAGGTTACCCATTTCCCTTGTGTGGATTTTTAAATGCAAGCAGCACCCTGTGCAAGGTCTGGGTGACATGGGGAACACTATCACAGAGGCCACTGCCCTCTTTCCAATTCATGGCACTATGAGGCCCAAAATTAGGACAACCAGGAATGAAATCAAGTATCAGAGGGGTAGCCGTGTTAGTCTGGATCTGTAAAAAGTGACAGAGTCCTGTGGCATCTTATAGACTAACAGACGTATTGGAGCATAAGCTTTCATGGGTGAATTCAAAGTGGGTATTCACCCACGAAAGCTTATGCTCCAATACGTCTGTTAGTCTATAACGTGCCACCGGACTCTGTCACTTTTTACAGGAATGAAATGTAATGATTCAATGAGCTACATATATTAAGGATGCCAGCTAAACTATACACCCAGAACATCACAAATGGAACGCACTACCTCCTGCTTAAAAATACACAAGGAGAAGATAGATATCTGCTAGCTCTAATAACACAGAAGAGCTTATCTAGAAATATACGAAATGCTGCAGTTTCCAGGTGTCTCTTTTTGTTGTTGTCATTCACCTGTGAATTCACTGCCCATGGCACTTGGCACTTGATGTATGAGCTAGCCAAAAATTCAGCAAAAAGCACCAAGCTTCATTCCTTTTTGGGGTAAAATTAGGCAAAGCCACCACATTGTGCATGGTTTCAAACAAAACCATACATTCTTTCTGGAGATGCATGGGAAGAGATGGGTTTTACTTAAAATTTGCAAACAATAAGTAAACTTTTGATAAACCTGGGCCAAATTTTGGATTTCAAATCCAGAAACCATGCAAGTTTTCACATTGTGTAAGACTTCATAACAGAAAGTCCATACAGTTGTTTATAGCCTGTTTATAGGCAGGACACCAGAGAATGCCAATCACAAGCACCTAAGTAGGTCTGATTCATACCCAGTAGAGGGCAGTGGTACACATGCCAGCAGTAGTACATTACATTACATCACCACTATATCATCACTCTTAACCTACAATGCAAGTTAAGTCTTTCCAGAAAATAGGTTTTGATTATTGTTGCTATTATATATTATAGTATGAGTATAACCCCTGCTCCCAGCATATAAAATCTAAAGAATGGATATAATGGAGACAAAATGCACTGGGAGATCCAGAGAAGGATATTAATTCACAGTAGTGTTTTGTTTGGTTTTTCTTCTGATTTTACTCTCTCCTCATTTATGATATTGGATTAGAGAGGACATTTAACTTGGATTAGAGACTGTCGGCATTGCAACATGTTCAAGTGAGTTAAGATACCCGCTGAATATTCATTTAACTAAAAAGTCATTTTACCTTATAAAATAAATACATGAGAGTATTTTATCTTTCTTCTTCTATTTATCAAAACAAATACTTCCCTTTGGCAACTATTTTAATAACCGGTAGCCAAAAACATAGACAGCTTGGTTGTTAATTAAACCTCATGCATGAGTCATGGGAATGAAGGCATGACTTTTTGCTTCAGAAACATAGGTAACTACTCTAGAGAAAATAATAAATCTCCTCTAGCTGTCAGTTGTATTAGACTTTCTTTTTTTTTAAATATCAAACCAGCTATAGCTAAAGAATGAAACTGTCACAAGCATTTGAACAAGTCTGATTCTACACAGCAGAGGCCAGTGGTACCACATATTATAGTATATGAATAATATAAAAATCTACTTTTCTTTTTTTTTTTAAAGATGGTCATAATATCAAAATAGAAAAATAAAACATAAAAAATTATCCCAAATTAGAACCTTTTCTCCCAGCTTTCACTCCAGCAGTCATGGTGGTTCTCATCAAATTGGACTCCAGTTGCAAACTACTTTGTTTTAGCTTTCATTTCACAAAATCAAAATTTCATTGCTGAGGTTTTAGAGGAACCAGAACTATTCTGATTTTCGCCTTAGGTTGCTGGGATGAGATTCAGTTCTGGACCCCTGACATGTGCGTGCGTGCGTGCGTGTGGACGCACACACACATACCCTATCTCTCTTCTCCCTTCTTAACTAACTCATTACCCAGTGAACACCTTGCCAGACTAATCCTCTCATACACCATTTTATGGAGACTCCTGAAGAGCTTTTGAAAAATCCTAATCGGAAGATTCTGTGCCAAGATGTTTGGGAGCTATGATGTGGCAAAAATAAAAAAGCATAAAGATTGCACCAAATATGATTTGGACTTTTTAGATGCCCATAACTTAGAAGTAGCTTGCCGAAATCACCACAGACTTGGCCAAAATGTCCTGTTCTAGTCACATTGTAAGCTTACAAATTTTGAAGTGGAAAGAACCGTACTTATGTTTGATGTGGCTTGGGTGGGAAAATAGGCTTATAATGAAGAACCAATCGCATCTTTTAACTAATGAGAAGTTATTGCCTTTTCATAATCATTTAAAGTTGTCAGAAGCTGGTCCTGCCAATAACACGTGTTTCTAAGAAGCACATAAGCATGTACTTAACTTTTAAGAATGTGCTTTGGTCACATTGCTTTCATACAAGTTTAAAGTTAAAGCAAGGGTTTTTGCTAGATTAGGGCCAGAGTGCTCAGCACCTTGCCGGATTTGAGCCCTTAATTGTTGGCCAATATGTTTCAGCTAAAGCAAAAGCAGAGAGTGTCATTTCTGGTTTACTGTAAAATTTGAAGCTTGTTTTAACTTTAATCAACCTTTTTTTTCTATTGAAAGAGAGCCAGTACGCACTTTATCTCAAAGATCAAATTTAGATTAATAGAAACACGAAGAAGAAATTACATATGTCACTCTCCATGAGAGTGTGCATCTCCCTATTACATACTGAATGCATTCTGCCTCTCAAAATGACAGAAAAATGTACACCGGCTACAGGAAAATGACTTTATCTCTTAATTCTTTCTGCAGTAAAATATCAAATGGGAATAAATCTGTAAGTGGTTTCTGTAGTTTTGATGCAGTTGGTCTGCTGTGAAATTAGTCTTGGTATGTATTACATTTGGATGTGGATCTGGAACTGGGCCTGGACTCAACTCTCTGTCCAAAGTTAATGTGTCTCAGCTGTATCCCCATTTTTCAAAGATTAACATTCAGTTTTTAATAAAAAAAAAAAATCTGAGTCAAAAGTAATGTAACGTCCTGATACAGATTTAAAAAAAAATTTAACCTCCAGGTACTAAGGCAATTAATCCACTAGTATGCTTTTCCTTTTAAGCTAATGGGTGCCAATTGATTTATCCTGCTTTGTGTGGTTATTTTCCGTTTTTCATTTGGGCTATAGGTTGCATTCAAGTGCATCTATTTGCTTTTAAAATAAAAAAGAATGGTCATTGAAATAGGCAGTGAAAGCTATTAACGTTGATGTTTATAGCACTCTAACACAGGCTTTGCAGACCTCTGAGCACAGTGCTGACTCCCATACAAGGGGGCCCAGGGATGGCTGGTAGCAAGAGGCTAATAGAGCTACGCCTCACAAATTTAATCTCCTCCCCTTTATTTCTTTAAAGCAAAAACACCCTTTTGTTGCAGCTGCCTTTCTTTCCCTGTTTCCAGCAGCACAATGGAGAGAGTAGCAGGGAGAGTGGAGGAGAGGCTGGTAGATTCTAGCCCCTTCTGTATTGCACAGAAAGTGTAGTCACAGGGAGAGGCTCGAAGTTCTTGGCACCATCCTTACATCAGAACCATAGAGAGCAATCTGGTAGCTGTACTGCAGATGGTGACTTCTAGGCCCAGCTCCACAAAGGTATTTATTCTCCTAAATACCTCTGTGGCTCTGAGCCCTGGTTCCTAAGGCCCAGCTATAGAAAGAATGCGCTGATTCAACTAAGTCCATTTCTAAATTGATTTTGTTAAATTGGTACAGCTTCTTTGTGTGGATCGGAGGGATAGCTCAGTGGTTTGAGCATTGGCCTGCTAAACCCAGGGTTGTGAGTTCAATCCTTGAGGGGGCCATTTAGGGATCTGGGGCAAAAATCTGACTGGGGATTGGTCCTGCCTTGAGCAGGGGGGTGGACTAGATGACCTCCTGAGGTCCCTTCCAACCCTGAGAGTCTATGATTCTATGGTGGACTGGGCCCTTTAAGTGTGACTGGGTTGAGCCACCCTGTGCCTCATTAACAGCCTCTCAGTCAGGGTCGGCTTTAGGAAGTGCGGGGCCCGATTCGAATAGTTTCAACGGGGCCCCAGCAGGGATGACTCACCCAGCGGCGCTCTGGGTCTTCCGCGGCACTGAAGGACCCGCCGCCGAAGTGCCGCTGAAAACCCGGAGCTGCCGGGTGAGTAAAAATTAAAAAGGCACCTAAGTTAGCATGGGGCCCTCTTAGGCGCGGGGCCCGATTTGGGGGAATCAGCCTAAAACTGGCCCTGCTCTCAGTGGGGCCTCATAGAGCACAGCTGGTCCCTATAAGAGATAACAGGAAGCTGCAGAGAGTATAGTGATACTCAGGGAGAGACAACCAGAGGAAGTTGTGGTAGAGGCTGCAGAAGAGCTGCAGTGAGTAGGAGGAACTTGACTAGGGGAAAGAGTTTAGGCTGGAAGCCAGAGCCAGAAGGCTGACAAAGGCTGAGAGCCAAGGAGAGCAAATTTCATGGGATTAGAAAAAAAAGACACCAGCCAGGTGGGCCTGGGCCTGGGCCTGGGAAGGAAAATTTTCGTTTGTGTGGACTTTTGCTGGATTTTAATTTGGGATTTGAAGTTGCATTTTGAGTTTAATAAACTTAGGCCCCAAAGAAGGGTAATTTTGGCCATAAAAAGCCTGTGTGGAGTTTGAGGAGAAAAGTGAAGGGGAAACTGAGGCAGGCTGCCCACAAAGCCACCCCTGGCAATGAGTGGGTTGGAAGGTGGTTGGTCCTGTTACATGGACACATAAGTCAGTTTAAGAGTGGCTAATATCACTTTAGATTAAGCTAAAGTGCCAACTTCAAACTAGAGGTAGAATAAGAGTAAAGAATCAAGGAATGTAAACAGACAAAATTCTTCAGTTTCCTATTACCAATGCTAGAAGTCTGAGTAATAGACAAGGAATTTGAAAAACTCATGTATTGAAAAAATGTGATCTAACTGGCATTACTGAAACCTGATAGGATGATTCACGTATGGGAATGCCCTGATGGGAATGTTAAAGTCACAGAATACACCCTATTTAGGAAAGATAAAGTGGAAAGAAGGGGAGTAGAAGGGCCTTCTACATTCAGAAGGACAGGAGTTTCCATGCTTATAGATCAATGAAGCAACTGATAAATCACAAAGCAAGATATTGGTGGGATCTGCTGTAGACGAAATCAGAAAAGGGAACAGCTTCCTAAACATATATCTATAATATGTGGGGGAAATGTGTTATCGTAGTATGGGGAATTAAAATCTATGGGCACATGCTGCTACTATTAAAACATTCCATTTAAATAGATGATAACTTTCTAACACAAAAATTATTGCAACCAACTTGGGATACATCTATATTAGTCCAAATTCTGATGGATAAAGATGAATTGATCACTGAACTAAAAATTGACAGTAGTCTAGGTGCAAGTGATCACGTCCTAATTTAATTTTTTATGTGCAAACAGAATAAAATCGCAACCAGTAATCTATATACACCGGTGCTTTTCAAAGGACAGTTTCCCAGAGCTGAAAACAATCATGAGCAAAACTAAATGTGAGTAAAAAGTTAAACATAGCATATGAATGACAATTTGGAATTGTTTGTTTTGTTAAATGCCCCAAACCTCCACAATTCTGCAATCACAAAAGAAGACTTGTTTGGTTAAAAAATCAACCTGGTTAAGAGGGTCAGTGAAAGCAGCATTAAAAATAATAATATATATAACATCTAAAAAGGAGGAATCTGGTAGCATTGAACACAAATCAGTAGTTATGAAATGCATAGCATGGGTAAGGGAAGCTAAATATATCAAAGCGAAAACTATGGTCAGTATGGTTAAGGACAACAATAAGGAATTCTTTAAATATACCAAGAACAAAGAAATCCTAGCCATAGCATAGGTCCTGTTGTAAAAATTGGGGGCTAACAGGCCTATTTTAAAAGTATTTTAGAAAAGATTTCAGAGACAGAAAGACTAAGTTAATTTAAATAGAGAAGGTCTAATGATACCACCAAGGACTGTGTTAAGATTATGACTAGTAAATAGGATTGCCAACTTTCTAATCGCAGAAAACCGAACACACTAGCCCCGCCCCTTCCTCGAGGCCCCGCCCCTGCCGTGCCCCTTCCCTGAGGCCCCATCCCCGAGGCCCCGTCCCCGTTCACTACATTCCCCCTCCCTCAGTGGCTCGCTCACTTTCACTGGGCTGGGGCAAAGGGTTGGGGTAGGGGAGGGGAGGGGGGGAGGGTTCTAACTGGGGGTGCAGGCTCCGGGGTGGGGCCAGAAATGTGGGGTTCAGGGTGTGGGATCCAGGCTGAGGCAGGGAGTTGGGGTGCAGGAGGAGGTGAGGGTTCCAGCTGGGGGTGCGGGCTCTGAAGGGGGTTGGGGATGAGGGATTTGGGGTGCAGGAGGGGGCTCCAGGATGGAGGGGGGGTGAGGGATTTGGAATGTGGGAGGGGGGCTGCAGGATGAGGCAGGGGGTTGGGGTGTGGGAGGGAGAGAGGGTTCTGGGCTGGGGGTGCTGGCTCTAGGATGGGGCCAGGAATGAGGGGTTCAGGGTGCAGGAGGTGGCTCTAGGTTGAGAGATGGGGCCAAGGGATTTGGAGTGAAGGAGGAGGCTGCGGGTTGAGACAGGGGGTTGGGGTGCAGGAGGGGGTGAGGGCTCTGGGATGGGGCCGGGGATGAGGGGTTCAGGGTGTGGGAGGGGGCTCTGGGCTGGTGCAGGGAGTTGGGCTGCAGGGGGGAGTGAGGACTCGGCTAGGGGGTGAGGACTCTGGGGTGAGGCTGGGGATGAGGGGTTTGGGGTGCAGGTTTTGGGGGGTCAGGGCTGGGGCAGGGGGTTGGGGTTCGGAGTTGGGGCATGGGCTTACCTCGAGCGGCTCCCGGTCAGCAGCATAGCAGGGCTAAGGCAAGCCCGCTACCTATCCTGGCACCGAGCTGCGCCCCGGAAGTGGCCAGCAGGTCCAGGCCCTAGGAGGGGGGACCAGGAGGCTCTGCATGCTACTCTCGCCTGCAGGCACCACCCCCACCCCCCGGGCGCCCATTGGCCAGGAGCAGGGGCAGCGCGTGGAGCCCCATGGCCCCGCCCGCCTAGGAGCCGAACCTGCTGGCTGCTTCTGGGGTGCAGCACGGTGTCAGGACAGGCAGGGAGCCTGCCTTAGCCCTGCTGTGCCGCTGACCGGGAGCCACTCGAGATAAGCCCACGCCCCAACCCCCTGCCCCAGCGGTGCTGACCGGAGCCTCCAGGGTCCCTTTTTAACTGGATGTTCCGGTCGAAAACTGGACACCTGGTCACCCTACTAATAAACAGGGAAAGGAGGAGACCAGAAATTAATGGACCAAAATTGGTGCTTCAGAAACTAGGCTTCGCTGGTGAACAAACTAGAGGATGGATTATTCTGTCCAATACCCCTTTTTGGGGTCCTTAAAAAGAGACTTTGATAGGGGATTACTATCACTCCTGCAGCTGTGGTGGTCGGATATTCATTGCGATATCCAGATCTTGGCACACCAGTGGGGATGCTTGACCAGCGAGAACCCCCAGGCTGCTAGATGTGACATCATGCTCTGTCTTCCTCACCATCATGTCCCCTTTTCTATCCCCCTCTATTTTTCTCCTGTCCTTTCTCTCAACCTGAGAGAGGCCTGACCAGACCAACCACATGATGTCCCTGACCAGCAAGGCGAACTGGCATCCAGAGCCAAACTGGTATATGTGGCAGATTTTGCCTTTTTGCACAATTCAGGTGAAGTTTGTACCTAATGACACTTAAGGTGGGAAAAGATACTGATTTTTGTACTTGGTATAACACAAAGGTATTCCTCACCACTATTGCCTCTTCATACAGATTGGGATCAGGTTGCTGTGTAAGAGGATTTTTTCCCAATGAACTTCTCATGTCAGTTATTATTTTCCATACTGTGCTGAATATAAGAATTGCTGTGGAGGATTAAACATATGGATTTTACAAGTTTTGAAAGCACACACAATCTTGCCTGGCCACTGGGTCAGTCATATGAGATATTTTAGGCCAAAATTAATCAATTTTCATAGTGCTCTCATATTCAGGAAGTGCATCACGGATTTGATAATCGCTAAATTCAGAAAGCAGAGAATCCATTTGTTGCACACTAGTCACATCAGGAAATTGATCAATTTCACCTATATATCATGGAAAGATGCTGATAAATGACTTAGCAGAAGCCAGGTTCTTAAGTACAGGGTCTTGTAAAGGTGTTGCCTCTTTCATGTAATCCAGTGCTTTGCAAAAAAAATTGCACAGCTTCAATCAAGAATGTTTTATATGCTCCTTGTATTGCTCATGTTTTTTCCTTGCTGCGTAGTTACATGTCTCAAAGCCCACAAGCACTTCAGATGTCAGTAACTGCACAGAAGAGTGTAATTTAGTCCCATAGCATTTTGACTTGCAGCTATCAAAGAGGGTTTCACAGATTTCAAAAGAATATCTTTGTATAGCGTCATCATTGCTGGGTGCAAAACGTTTGGAGGAGTAAGTAGAAATTTTTAAACATGGGCAACACTGCATTCAAAAGCTATAAATACACCTTTGTCAAAGGATTCTTGAAGCTCAGAGGTATTATTAGTTCCCATGGTCCAGCAGCACCTCTTTGCTCTTCCTCATCCAAGATACTGACAAAGTAGGAATTTATCCATCCCAAGTAGCCAAGGTACATTCAGTAATTCTCTCCAAAGACATCCAGTGTGTTTTCTCATGCTTCACAATTTTCTTCACACTGGTATTGCAAAATGCCATGTACTCATTCAGTGATGCCACTCCTTTGACATTTCTCTGAAAGTCGTCGTAAATGTCAGTGATCAAATCCTCATCTGCAGTATTTCAATGAATGTTCTGCCATTAAGTACACAGAGGTAGAGGCATCTCACTGCATAGACTCCCTGGTTTGTTGTTTGGTTGGTTTTAATTCAAGACAATATATTGTTGTGCTTACTCTGCCTGTTTGCAGCATCGTCCCCCAAGTATGTAGCACATTTATTCCAGCTAACATTGTGTTTTGATAACACATTGTTAGTTGCATCAAACAATTTCTGAGATGTATTCAATAAAGAAGAAGAAATCATATCTAAAAAGTCAGTAACTGTAAGGCCAGTTTCTGGATAGTCATATGTAACCAAGATTGGAAAATACTTCTCGATCTTGTCTGAACTAGCATCCAGTGCCAAACCAAAATATTGTTCATGGGCCTTCAGTCACATGCTGTATGTTTTCAAGTACTTTAGGTGTGACTGCCCCTTTATAATATGTGTTGTTTTTGTGGAGGCACACGCATAGCTCTCAGTAATTTGGAGCCTGGGAACATTTCTTTGAATAAAGGTCTAACATGATCACTGCTACCAAGAGGAATGTTATTCTCCAAAATAAATCCTGTAAATAAAACTTCAGCTTTGATTATACTATCACTCATTTTGCTCCAGCGGGGGTGGAGGGGAAGCTGCCAATGATTTTGACAGTGTCACAGCCTTGGCACAGCTTGCCTGTTTCTTCATAACAATGTGTCTTGAAATATCATTGTATCCACCATGACTAACAGAAAAATCAGCTCCACATTACAGAAATCAAATGTTTGCCCTCGCCTTGACTTTTGTAGAAAATGATGCTCATGCTGTGCTCCCCAGAGCCCTTAAACTGATAGTCTTTTCAGTTTTTTCCTTGGTGAAGCCTCAGTGACTTATCAGTCGTTGCTCCTGTTGAGCCTTATCCAGGGCTAGATTAAGACATAGGCATGTGCCTGGGGCCTAACTTGAGCTCCAGCTGGTCTGGTTCAGATGCTGATGTAGGAGTCTCTGTATCTGGCACTGGTGTGACCACTACTGGACTACTGTGATCACAATTCAAGAAGGATGTTGATAAATTGGCAAGGGCTCAAAGAAATCCACAAGAATGATTAAAGGATTAGAAAACATGCCTTATAGTGATAGATTCAAGGAGCTCAGTCTATTCAGCTTAACAAAGAACAGGTTAAGGGGTGACAGTCTATAATTACCTACATGGGGAACAAATATATAATAATGGGCTCTTCAGTCTAGCAAAACAAGGTATAACATGATCCAACGGCTGGAAGTTGAAGCCAGACTAATTCAGACCGGAAATAAGGCGTACATTTTTAATGGTGCGAGTAATTAACCATTGGAACAATTTACCAAATGTTGTAGTGGATCCTCCATCACTGACAATTTTGAAATCAAGATTAGATGTTTTTCTAAAAGATACATTCTAGGAATATTTGGGGAAAGTTCTATGGCCTGTGTTACAAAGGAGGCCAATATCCTTTTTGAGACGGAGTGACCAGTGCTGTGCAAAGTATTCTAGATGAGGCCACACCATCAATTTATATAAAGTCACTACAGTATTATCCATATTATTCTCCATCCTATTCCCTATGCAGTCTAGCATTTTGTTTGTTTGTTTGTTTTAAATACAGCTGCCCATTGGGCCAAGGTCATCACTGAGCTATCTACAGTGATATACAGGTCTCTTTCCTGAGTTGATATAGTTAATTTAGAACCCTGTACTCTGTATGGGTAGTTTCAGTTTTTCCCTCCAATGGGCATTACTTCGCATTTATCAATACTGACTTTTATTTGTCCTCACACTTCCCTTTCACCTAGCTTCATTAGGTTCCTCGGAAGTTGGCTAACTTTTAAATAACTTTGTCACATCCACCACATGCTCTTCTCACTGCTAATCTGGCTTCCATTCTGGAATTTTAAATACTTTTAAGTCTTTGAACATTGTGTTTCATTCTCTACGGATAAATCATCATCTAATTTTCTATTATTCATATAGTTCCCTTTAACACTAGGCAAGTGATGATGGATAGACAACACTGCAATGGATTTTGTCAACTGGAATGAAGGAGAGCCTTTTAAGCAGTGGGATGAGCTCTGTGCCCAAATGTATGCATCATCTGGATACTGGAATAATGCTTAGTATTCTCACAGAACAGGCTATATTTGGTTTAAAACAAAACTGATTACTATATACTGGGTATATGATTAGCAATGCCTATCTAGGTATGCTATGAAATGTATGCTGTACAGTGTATATTGTGTATGTACCTATGTATTATTGATATTCTGTGTGAAGACAAAGTATATTTGACCATTATACTCTGTGTGTGTGTGTGTGCGCGCATGTGTGTGTAAAAGCATACAAAATGTAGTACCTAAGACACTAAATGTTCTATTCTCAAACTAGGTCATCTAAGGCCAGCTTTTACCCAGGTTAAACACAAAATATCCGAAGAACACATTGCAACCCTTAGGTATTCCTTTAAGTTAAATAACTATCAGCTGCAGTTATACGGAGGACTGGAAACGTTTGGCTAACTTTCTTTTTTAAAATATTTCTGTGCATCTTTACATTAAGTGATGCTACTAGGAAACACAGAAACCATAATACTGTGAGCAATGACATGCTTGTGGTAATTCTGACCTAATCGATACAAGAGATGAAAATCCTCCTGATTTCTTGCCCAACATCTCAACCAAAGAGGTTCAGGTACTTAGGAGAAAGAGACATCCAAACATTTGAAGTTCACAAGATCTTAGCCTCATCTCTCAAGGGAGGGCAGTGACAACAGCAGCCCATGCAAAGGTTTCTGCTTTTCAGGCTTCAGTAGTGGCCACATCAGCACCATTCACATGAGTGCTCCATTCACCCACACATATCAGAACAGCAACAGTTTCTGACTATTATGCAACACAGAAGGCTTCATTTTAGTTTCTGAATAGGTGGAAACACTCAGACAGTGATGAAATAGGTTTATCTCCTTTATATGTATGAAAGGGGAAGGAATCCCTCTGTTCACATTTGAAATCTGCATTCAAGCAGACAGCCATCCAGTTGTCTCCCACATGCTGGGGAGTGATGCTAGTCATTGTCCAGGATAAGCAAATTGGGAAAAAAAGTAGAAACTAGTGAAAGTCATGCATTTGAGAATACCGCCCTGAAGGTCTAATTGCTGTTGGCTTCAAATATTGGAGGACATTTAAATTAAAAATCTGCTATTTCTTGAAGAGGCAGCAGTATATAATGAGCTGGGATTGATGTTTTCTATGAAATTAACATTTATATCTTGTGTCATCTGCTTGGATTGGAATTACTTTCAGATCTGACTGATGTTGCATGTGTTTTTAGTAATTTCCATTTAAACTTGCCAGACAAACGTCAAAATATTTCTATATCTAGAAAAATAATTGTCTAAATATTATATAATTGGATTAGTTAAAAATGAAGGGGGGTTCTCGTTGGTGTTTTGGCCCACTTTCACTGCCTATTAAGTTCAAGTTTTTGTCACATTGTTCATCTTCATTGGTTTCAGTTCATAAATGCACCTACACTATGAACAAATGATTAATTATGTATTTGTTGTATAGTTTTCTGTACAATGAAAATATTTATAAACTCAGTATAAATGTATTTTTTTCCTTTTGAAAGTTAATGAAGTGGAACCAACTGAGAAGCCACCACAGGAGAAAGGTTGGGGTTATTTTATTCTAAATAAATTAAAGAGAAGTCTACCTAGAGTAAGTGTGATATGCATCCCTATTTGGAGGCCCAGAACACAAGCTATGCAACACCTGAGTCTTACTAAAGTCCTGTTTTTGTGGCTGAGTTTCACCCTCGATGCACATACCTGAAGAATTAAGTGAGATTCAAGTGGAGTATAGGTCTCCCTTCAGGGTGACTTCCTTACATGGGTAAATTTCATCCTTCAAACAAAATCTTTTGATATTAAAATTATAAAAATCCTACAACATCTTTATGCCTCATTTGTTTCTGAATGCAGGAAATGAGATTTCATTTTAATTAAGCTTAGTTTTATTTACATTTCATATTTCCCTTTATATGTTGCCCTTATTTTAAAATGTTTCCATGGACTGGAAAAATACGAGCGTACTAAACTGCTTTTATGTTAAGATGAGAGGTATTGCTTTCCATTGTCACTGTCAACATGCCTCCGTGCGTCACAACTGAGACTACCAAATTCAGGACAAACTGCTGAGAAATAGGGCAGACACACCCCGAAGCTGGTGGTTATTCTTCCATGAGATATACCAAACCAGCAACAAAAGTAAACTTCTGTCTCACCACACTGGCTAACAAGAAGACAGAAATGCAGCTTCCTTAGGTATTCCAGTCCTGGATTCAACACCTAGACACTAGATTTAAAGATGAGAAGTTATTTAAAATCAATTTCATCAAACAAAGGGGTTCTTCTGATCCCAAAGAACCAGCCACATACCCAGGTCAATATACAACTAAGATCTTACCCAATAATCGCGTTGTTGCCAATCCTTTAGTATCTAAAATCTAGAGGTTTATTTATAGAAAGAGAGAGAGAGAGAGAGAGATGAGAGTTAAAATTGGCTAAAGGAATCAAATACATACAACAATTGCAAAGTTCTTGGATCAGGCTTGTAGCAATGATGGAATAAACTGCTGGCTTGTTAAGTCTCTGGTTGCTTCCAAATCATTGGAAGGTTCTCAGTCCCTTGGTTAGAATGCTCTCATTAGTATAAGTTCATAGTCCAGAGGTTTGAGCAGGAAAGAGGCAAAATAGAGATATTTCCAGGGCCTTTTATAGCTTCTGCCATGTGGAGGGAAATCCTTTGTTTCAGACAAAACCCTCAGCACAGCTAGTGGAAAATTACAGGTAGCAAGATGGTGTTTGGAGTCCCATGGACAAGTCACATGTCCACGCATGATTTCACTTAGTCACAGTAGAAGCCATTACCTATACTCCAGATCAGGGGTCGGCACCTTCGGCACGCGGCCCATCATTGACTGTTCGCAGGCATGGCCTCCCGCAGCTCCCAGTGGCCGGAGTTTGCCATTCCCGGCCAATGGGAGCTGCAGGAAGCAGCAGCCAGCACATCCCTGCAGTCCGCGCCACTTCCCGCAGCTCCCATTGGCCGGGAATGGCAAACTGCAGCCACTGGGGGCTGCAAGGGGCTGTGCCTGCGAACGGTCAACGTAAACAAAATGTCTCGTGGCCTGCCAGCAGATTACCCTGATGGGCCGTGTGCCAAAGGTTGCTGACCCATGCTCCAGATGGAATAAATAAAATAAATAAATAAATTAATGGAGATATCCCATCTCCTAGAACTGGAAGGGACCTTGAAAGGTCATCGAGTCCAGCGCCCTGCCTTCACTAGCAGGACCAAGTACTGATTTTTGCCCCAGATTCCTAAGTGGCCCCCTCAAGGATTGAACTCTCAACCCTGGGTTTAGCAGGCCAATGCTCAAACCACTGAGCTATCCCTCCCCCCCTGAATGTTCACAGGAAAGTCCATTAAGCGTAGATAGGCATCTCCCATGGTCCATTGTGAGTTAAGTGTTTCCTGATGAGCCACTTAACTTGAATTGCCCCTTCAAGCTGTGCAGACTAAATACCTTGTGGGTGCTACCCAGAAGCAAATATATTAGAAATACTGGTATAGAGCCAATGCTCATAACTTCAGATACAAAAATGATACATGCATGTAAACAGCATAATCATATTCAGCAAATCATAACTTTTCTATTGACACCTTACTTGATACACTTTGTATAAGATCTGTTGCAATTATATAATAGTGGTAGCAACAATGAGCTACGTGGCCATATTTTAATCAGATAACGTCACAGTCACATTCCTAGAATCTCCCATATTCTTTAGCAACTGCTTTGCACTGATTTACAGGAGGGAAGGAGCATGAAGAGGCTCCTGAACCTACTCATAGTATGATTTGGTTTGTAGATATTCTGGTCCTTTTTATTCTAGTAAGAGCTGGATTCAGTCTATTTTTTCTACAGAAAAAAAAAGGACACAGCCAACTACAAACAGATGATAGATTCTCTGACACACTGTTAAAATATGGGTTTGTTGTTCCAGGAGGTAGAAATGCAAAGAATTCTGTGCCAACACTGAGTGGAATGGACAGTCTGTCCTCTAGTGTGATAAAATAAGAATTGTTCCTGAGCTTGATAAAATTATGCAACTACAATACAATACAATAAATTGTATTTCATCAGTTAAAATAGTAGCTGGTTTTCTGCCTTCTGTATATTTTTTTTAAAATTTCAGCATAAACAGTTATTCTTTTTACAGTCATACTTATGAGGGGATATTTTATGGAACATTACATTCAGTCTGTCAAGTAGAGCAAATAGATAAACAAGACTTAAAAACTAAAATGTAACCCAGTAATTCTCAAACTTTTTCATACTGTGGGACCATTTCTTAAAATTAATCACCTCCTCCTTGGCTCCTTCCTCTCCCAAATCTTCCAGCAGCAGCTATAATGCTTGGCTACACGAATAAGTAATATTAGCACAATATCGTGGAGAAAAAGTGTGTGTGGGGATGGGAGGGGGGGACCTTGCTTTAATGCAATGAGTTTGGCTGCTTGCAGTGCTTAATTTGTGCCAGGGCTTGCCAAATTACAAATTAAGCACTGGCTGCTTGGTTACATTTCCTTCACGTATAGGTGTTGTTTCTGTCATCTCCCTGACTGTAGGACTTTGCATTTATTATTTAATCTCTATACATTGCCTGTAGCCCTATTGCTCTAAGCTTTTCAGGCCACTGTAATATGGTTCTGTATGCTAAGTATCCAATTTAATATTATTTACAAAGTTGATCATGGGTAAAAGCCCTTGAGAAATGTAAGTCCTGCCTTGGGCAATAACTAGCAGCACACATCACTGTATAAAGACAGACTCCTTCCTGTTGTGATAGAGGTATCTTCTTAAATCACCTATAAGTGCTTCATGAGTCAGACTTTGAGAACAAGTGCTGTAAGGCAGAGCATTATGGATATCCTCAGTTTTTATTAGCGCTGATTATTTAGTACAAAAGTTATTTATGAATGTTTTTGTGAAGTAGCATAGGCTGCACAAAGGAACTTTTGATTTGCTCTCAAACACATTATGATGGTTATCCCGCAGCACTGACTTTCTGAAGATGTTGTGCACATTGCTTAAGTGGATTCCCTTTCAGGTGGGAGGGTGAATCATCGAAATATAGGGTTAACCATGGATTTTTCAAATGGTATGTGATTTATTTTTCATTCAAAATACAACTCAAAGCTCTATAATGATATGCTAAATGGTATAATTTTGTATTTGGTATATTAAAACTCCCCTTTTCTGGAAATGTGCCATTAAGGTATAAATAACTTATGCTAGATAAAACATTGTTAATTAAATCAACTTTCTTTATTTGCTCATTAGAAATAAACTTGTTTGGAAACCTAAGGGAGCAGACACTTATTTGATATTACCAATCAATCAAAACTATGGGACCAAAGTAAACCAAAACCGAGAAGGAGTATAAACTCATTTTGTACATCTATTTAACTTAAATGGCTTTGAGATAGTGCAACCAGCTGGCATGGTTGTTTAATGACCATACTATAATATTTGGATCCCTTTCAAATAATTAACTAACTGTGCTGCCAAAGATGAGGCAATGAAGAGCATTAGAACATAATTACCCTAAAAAATGTTGTGTGAACTGAAGAATAAAAATGAGCAGCAACATCCACTTGCAAATGCATGATATTGTCCCCTGCTAGTATAAAAGGCTTTTCAAATAGATGTGTATATATATTATGATGAGTTCATTACAGCTATAACAAAGGTAACTGAACAGTAGTCTCCACAGATAGATTGGGCCATGTTAACACTGGATTTATACCAGTTTTCACCAACATAAATCCTGATACAAATACTCATCAGTGGAAAGGCCATCAGAGAGGAAATTGCAGTGGCATCAGTATGTCACAATTTATGTAACTGTAGATGATCTCACTATCCGTACACATGTTCAGTCCCTTTATTAGTCCCTTCTAGGTTCTTGTTCCAATGATATCTTGTGGCAATGAGTTCTACAAGTTATTTTTTCTTAAAAAAAAAAAAGTAATTGTGCCTACCCTTTCTGGGCATGAATCCCCCAGAGCATCAGAGGCCGTGCTTACCTATGAAGGTATAATAAGGCTCTCTTCAGCAGGTTTAATGAATATGGTCTCTTGACTTTATTTTCAGCAGGTCTTCCTCTTTGCCCTTGTTGTTTTGGAGGATATAGGTGACATCTATTCCTATCCTCCCTTCCTGTTGTTCTGGCTGTGGGGAAATGTTAAAGTTAATTACTTTGTAGTGAAGCCTGTAATAGTGGGATTTGAGAGGAAGAACTGTCTTGTGATTCATTCACTCTGGAAATTCAGGTCTAGTTCCCTGCTCTGTCACAGACTTACTGTTTGACCTTGGGCAAATCATTCCTTCTAATTGTCCCTCAGTCTGAACAATGGAGATAATAATACTTCCCTTCTCTTCCTTGTTTATTTAGTTTGTAAGCTGCTTGGGACAGAGACTGTTTTGTACTATCTCTGCGTACAGTTACCTAGAGCAATAGGACTTTGATCTCAGTTAGGAACAACTGTAATACAAATAAATAACAACTTGCCTATTGATGAAAAGAAACTTCACTACAAGTGCAAAGATAGTCACCTGAAGTTCACTGCAGTAAACGTATTTCTTTTCCACTTCAATATAAGTAGAGATTCCCTATACCTGGTCTGAAAATCTCATCACCTGCTGACCAGAGGGATAGCTCAAGAGTCCTGGACTAATACAGGGTATGCTCCAGAACCATCCATAAATATGTACTTCCTATAAAATGCATGTCAATAGTATTAATTCATTTTAACTCACTGACAAACCTTAAAATATAACTAGGCTTGGTAAACTCTATGCACACAAACCAATGAAAAATATTTCAATTTATAGTCATCTTAATTTACAAACAGGCACAGTAAGCAAAATGGTGCTTGAGAACTTATTGGAGTTTGATGTAAGGATATTTACTTTGTGAATTTTGACATGGGATGTTGACAATTTGTGTTTTAATGATGATAAAGCGTTCTCTTTTTGAATCTCCAGATCTGCTACCATTAAATAATTGTCTGACATGCACACACCCTGCATAACTTCCTGCAACTGTAAACGTTTAATAAAACCTGGAAACAATGTTTACAAATAAACATTGATATTATCTGTCGAAATTATAAAAAAAATAAAACTGGAATTCTGCGGAGCCTAAGTAAAACATATTGGTAGGACTGACTAAACAGGCCAATGAAGTGAATAGCCTAGGGTGATGTTAAAGCGCTGAAATCATTTATGGGAGCACTTCCAGATTAATTTATTGAAAAAGATGTGATTTGCATTGAAACACAACTTGTATTGTGCAGAGAATGAAATCCTTTCATATAACAATACACTCCCTATGGATCTAATTACAGCAGACATTCACATATCACACTGATAACATGGAGGAAATCTGCAGTTCCACAGGGTTCTCTCTTCATTTGATGTAATTGCTGTGATTAGTAAGGGGGCTCAAGGCTCATTTGCGTAGTCCATCAAAATACATTATTCAGTATTTAAGGAACAAGAGTTCAATATCAATAGCAGTTTTCATCAGTAAGCTGCAAGCTACCAAGGTTTTTTTTGCTAAGATGTTGCATAGATCCTCTCCCACTTTGCCATATAAATAAAATTAAGCTGTTTGCTAGGTTGGTGGCACTTACAGGAATGTTTCGGTTGTCTAAGAGCACAGTTCTATAAAGAGTTTTAATATTCCTACATTGTGCAATCATTGATCTTTTGACAACCATTAAATTGCAGAGTGCAGCTGTAAATGGCATTTAGAAATGGCTAACCTGCTTTTGTTCTGACAACAGGTGTGTAGGTGGGAGAAGTCTTACTAGTTCACTTTTGCAAAAATGAGTTACAAAAAATAATTCTTTAAGAGAAGAGGGTAGCTGCAGGAGCTTGTCATGCCCCCTATCTGGGTACATTACTTTACATAACTATCCTCTCTCACATTCACTAAAAATAGAAGTTTTGATCATCTTATACAAATTCTTTGGGCCAAAAGGATGTGAGAGCAGAATTTAGCCCTTTACGCCTGAAACTGGATCTGAATTTCAAGGAACTCCTAGTTTTTGTCACTCTTCTTGAGTCACATGTTTCTGTTTGTGAACATCTATTAGAGTAGTAAACTCCAGCACTTTCCGGACATTTTTCCATGATACCTGTCCAACACTGACTGTATTTTTCCAAGATAGAATATCCCACCTGCCTCATTCTCAACCCTGGCCCTTACCATGGCCTTGCTATCTAGAAAGATCTCTAGCTAAGTGTGGATCAACAGAATTAGAATAATATCTCATTTATTCATAACTTTCTATCTTAGATCAGATATGATGATAACAATTCTTTATAAGAAGCGGCAAACACAACAATCTGATGCACACAGTCAACATCACATGCTATACTAGAAAGTCTCTTTGATTCAGAACATCTCAGTCCTCTAACATCAAAGTATTTAATACTTAAACATTTTAAATATAAAATACTATGTACAATGGAGCAGCAATTTACCCATTACCCAGAGGCTAATGGGTAAATTAGGAAACCATTGAAGAAACTAAAAGAGTTTGGAAGGCTGCAGGGTTAGCTATTACTACAAAAAAAAAAAAAAAAAGGGGGGGGGGGGAAACATCCATTGCAGTTCTGCCAGAACTAATTTAAGAACAATTGTGCTAAAGTACAATCAATTAGGCAACAAAATTTCCTTCTCTAAAGTAAATTATAAACGTGACCTGTGACAAAAACAAGCGAGGTTCGGGTGGGTGTTTAATGGGGGAGGAGGAGAAAGGAAAGGGATGCAACGGGCTGTGATTTAAAGCCAAGTGGCTGCTTTATTACTGTTAATATGGGACGGTTTACAACTTGGATTGGGAAGGGACAAGTGGGAAAGATAATTCCTCAATTAAAAATGGTATCTAACTTAAAACTTTTACAACTCTACTCGGGGAAGAGGGTAAAACATCAACTAGAAACAGTACTAGAACTTAAAACATACGTACCGCACTCCAGACGCAACTGACCAGCAGTATGGATACCGAGTACATAATAGAGATGTGGGATGTAGTAAAAAAAAAAATAAAGTACAAAAGAAGAGAAGAAACACACGACACGAGCCGGCAAAATCCGGAGGAGACCCTGGCCGATAGGGTGATCGGTCCGTACGGCTAACACGCGGGCACTCCTCCCTATTTAGGCACGGGCTTCTGGTTTTGTATGGGGACACTTAGCTCGTATTGGTGTCGGACTGGTTCCTTGCTCCTTCACCTTCCGGGTTCCGAACTGGTGCCCTGTACGCAAAGCTGGGGACTGCACCCGGCACCTCTTTTTCCCCCGGCACGCTTGTGTCTTTGCACAGGGTACACTTGTGACCGACAAGCGGCCAGAACTTGAACTCCGGGCTCAGGGTTGCGACAACCTGAAAGCTCTCTGCCATCCATAGTGCTATCCTACAGTAGCTACAGATTCACTAATTTATATGTATTTGCCATAGTGCCCAGAGTCCCTATCAAATTGGATTTAAAACACAAGCAAGAGGTGGTTCCTGCCCATCGTTATCGGTTGGCACTTTCCAGTAGGCGTTATGTTGGTAGTGGGCCTTGATGAGGGATTTGAAGGAAGAGACAGTAGTGGTTTTACAGTCTAGTTCACAGAGGACATTGTATGTGCACAGGGTGGGATGGTAGAAGAAACAAAGAAACTGTGGGGAGAAATGAGCGATTGAGTGGCAGAGACTGGCATCAAAGCAGAAAGGGAAGCTCAGTATAATGTTAATTTGATCCATAAGTGACATTGCCGCAACACTAGTGCAAAATTTATTTAATAAGCAGTATGACTTGCGATAGGAGTTGACTGTTCCTTTGAAAATCCCAGTCTCCATTGCCTATAACATTTATTATCCATTACTCTTTAACATATAGTAAATTTAGTCTTAGTAGCCCAATGCAAATGTTAATATAATACATTACCAGTATCTTTCTCCACATCTCCTTTCAACACCTCTCTGCTGTTATAGTTTGTCAGATCTATACCTCTAAAAATACTGGCTTCTCTGAAAGAGTTAAAAAAAATCACCCTTTGTGTGTATACTCTTATCTGGACAAAACACATTCTCAATTTTAGTTTTTAAAATATGTTCAGAACATCTGAGATCACTGAGATTTCTATGGACAAATTTGACACCTTTTCCATGTTTACTCTCCATGTGAGACTTTCCTAATATTACATTATGCAGGCTATTTACTTGTTAGCTTGTTATAGCATAGAATCATAGAACTGGAAGGGACCTTGAGAGGTCATCTAGTCCAGTCCCCTGCACTCATGGCAGGGCTAATTATCTAGACCAGGGGTCGGCAACGTTCGGCACGAGGCTCGCCAGGATAAGCACCGTAGCGGGCCGGGCCAGTTTATTTACCTGCTGACGTGGCAGGTTCGGCCGATCGCGGCCCCCACTGGCCGCAGTTCGCCGTCCCGGGCCAATGGGGGCGGCAGGAAGCCGCGGCGAGCACATCCCTCAGCAAGCGCCGCTTCCCGCCGCCCCCATTGGCCCGGAACGGCGAACCGCGGCGAGTGGGGGCCGCGATCGGCCGAACCTGCCGCGTCTGCAGGTAAATAAACTAGTCCGGCCCGCTAGGGTGCTTACCCTGGCGAGCCGCGTGCCGAACGTTGCCGACCCCTGATCTAGACCATTCCTGACAGGTGTTTGCCTAACCTGCTCTTAAAAATCTCCAATGATGGAGATTCCACAACCTCCCTAGGCAATTTAGTCCATTGCTTAATCACCCTGACAGTTAGGAAGTTTTTCCTAATGTCCAAACTAAACTTCCCTTGCTGCAATTTAAGCCCATTGCTTCTTGTCCTATCCTCAGTGGTTAAGAAAAACAATTTTTCTTCCTCCTCCTTGTAACAACCTTTTATATACTTGAAGACTGTTATCATGTCCCCTCTCAGTCTTCTTTTTTCCAAACTAAACAAATCCAATTTTTTCAATCTTCCCTCATAGGCCATGTTTTCTAGACCTTTAATCATTTTTGTTGCTCTTCTTGGACTCTCTCCAATTTGTCCACATCCTTCCTGAAATGTGGTGCCCAGAATTAGACACTATACTCCAGTTGAGGCCTAATCAAAGTTGAGTAGAGCAGAAAAATTACTTTTTGTGTCTTGCTTACAACACTCCTGCTAATACATCCCAGAATGATGTTTGCTTTTTTTGCAACAGCGTTACACTGTTGACTCATATTTAGCTTGTGGTCCACTATGACTCCAAGATCCCTTTCTGCACTAATCCTTCCTAGGCAGTCATTTCCCATTTTGTATGTGTGCAACTGATTGTTCCTTCCTAAATGGAGTATTTTCCTAAATGGAGCATCATAGTGATGATGCTGTAGGAAAGCACTGAAGGTAGAGGAAGCACTTAAAATTGTGAGTCCTTGTTTTCAGTTACTTATAAATTTCTGAAAAAAAATCTCTTTGGGTTGAAATTTCCGTTTGTTCTGAGCACACAGATGAATGTTTGTGGGTGTATGGTATAAATCTGTTCATTCATTTGTGATTTATCAAGCTTAAAATAAAATGTACTTTAATAAAAATGTCAGATATCTTTGCATTTGAATAACTAAAAATTAGGTCTGTTTTTAAAATATTAAAATGTCTAGTGAGCACACAAGTATTTGTGCATGCTCTTGTTTGCCATTACTTTATCTTATTGAAGTGGTTTGTTTGTATTTTGCTTTTCACTCAGGTTCAACTGGCCAGTTTCACTTTTGTTTATAGTTGATTTCACTTGCAGGTTCTCAGGAACTTTCACAGTGCTGTTGTTAGCTGCTTAGATACTATAGTGATAAGCACAGTATAAGAACCAATATAGAATAGAATAGAATTGTCTTTGTGTAGGAGAGGGTTTTCATTTAAAAACACATGCTTATCATTATTTATGGTAACATTTCTGTTCATATTAAGTTAAATCCATCCTCCTTCTCCAAAGGTTTTGGGGACCCTACTCAGGGAGTATGACTCACTCTACATCCCCACACAGCAGGTTTGGGAGATAGGACAAGGATGAGCTTGGTAGCTCTGCCCCTATGAAGATCCATTAGTCATTGACTTCTCCTACCCCTTTCTAGTGCAGGAACCCAGGAATGACTTGGGCTACTGAAACTGGAAGATTGCAGTTTCAGTCACAGAGCAGTGTAAGAAGGCAGGGAGGGTTTCTTTCGCCTTTTTTCCAGTTCACCATCTGCACCAAGCCCAGCTGTTCAAGTTTGGTGCAGGTGAGAGTTTTGATGCTCTCTGATTTTGTTTGTTTATTTTACCACAGATTCTGTTTGGGGCCCATTCTCCATGGAGAGAGTCCCTTTAAGAAAAAATGTGAGTTTCTACAGAGGTGCCAGAAAATATTTCTACTCTGATTTCACATTTGTGCCCAGAACAAAGATTTCAGTTAAAACAGAAATTCAGGTTTTCTTCAGATGTTATAAACCTCTTACATATTTTAATTTTGTAGAGAAAATGTTGTTCTCGTGTGTATTATCTACTATAATGAATATTGTTAAGCAGACACCATACATCCTGCCATCTGCTGATGTTAATTAGGGAATGTTTACATAAAATGATAACTACCAAAATAATTAGCTAAATACACTCAATAATGTGATGCCTAAAACCTGCCAAGAAGAACATGTACTAATTCCTATCCACCTCCATTGTTACCTTAAGAACAGCTCTCTCCATAGCAACTGAAAACTTTTCAAGGCAGCAATAAACTAATCCTCTCCAGCTTCCCGAGCACCATCAAGGAATTTTAAAAACATCGGACTTTCCAGCAGCTAAATACTTTTGGGGATTCAAAAGGCCACAAAGCTAGAGATACACAATCATTCATTTTTTTCTGCTGAAGGTAAGAACACGGTGTTAGAAATGGTTGTGTCCCTATAACTGTGATGCTTTTAAATGCTAACCTATTTCTAAATGTTAACTTAAAGCTAAAATAAATTTTGAAACATCAAAACCTTTCAGAGTGTGCTATCCCACGCTAACTTTTATCTGAATGCATGCCAAGTTATAACTCAGCAAAAGTTTTTAGTTTACTCTACTTTAGCAATCTGTTAGCACAGCATTTTTTAAAAGGAAATCAGATCTGTATTATTTTACAGTGAAAAGAAGCAGATGTTGCGTGTGGCTATTTAACATATGTATGTATATTTCCAAAGGCTTGCTCCTCAGTAAAGGGAGAACTCTTTAGTGGAAAACAAAAGTTAAACTCCTTTACAACTGGCATGCTCCTATATCAAGATAGATTACAGTAAGGACAGATCCTACAGTACGTTAGGAAAGATATGTCTAGGATAGTTTGCTTTTACTGTTTGGAACACTATCTTTGCATCTAGGATTATTGAAAGTGAGAACTAGTTACTTTTGAGACATTTCTACATTTTTCAAGTTGTATGAATGACATAATTACAGCAATTTTGCAGCTCTTTCCTCTGACCATAAAGCAGCATTAATTTCCGGTTAAAATGTTTTGGGTTTGTTTTTCCCCCCTGCTTTATAGCTAATGTTAATTAATTAAGATGAAAACTACTCTAAGTCATTGCTAGGCATCAGTACTACTGAACATGTATATCAGAATTCCTGCACAATGCTTTATTTGCTCCTCATATACAAGTACATCTACTAGCCCTTGGGAATCTGTTTCCTAATGGAGTAAAAGAGAAAGCAATTATATTTGTTCTTGTACTTACTAAAGGAGATTATAATCAAATATAGTAACATAACAGGGAAATGAAAAATGTGTATTATACTCAAAACTTTTAATGTGAAGGAAGGGCAGTCCGATTTAGCCACTTACCAGTAATTCTACAGAATTTTTAAGGCCACTGTCATCTTAGTTTCCTGCTGTTTCAGGCTGTAAAGTCCCTACAAACCCCCTGTTGTTCAGAAACAGCTTGTCACTGCAAATCAGCTTAGCCAACCAATTAATAAATCCTTTCAAACATATTGCAGTCACTCTAATTAAATGGTTTTTGTTTTTCTTTACCATACAAATTCCTCAGGGTTCAACTTTAAGCTGTGAACTACGAACCACCATTCAACTCTCAACACGGACACGCACTTACAGGAAGAAGAGGAAATGTGTTTTCTGACCAAGCATCCAGCTTTTTGGGTGGCATTTTCAGCTTTCATATTTGGTGTGGTCACTGCAGAAGCACAGTCTGGGAAAGAGCACAAGCAGGAAAGCAGCTACGCTCCCAGCCAAGGCTATCTGACGGAAGTTCTACGCATTCTCTCAGCTGACAACTACACTGAGCTCCACAAGAATCATTCAAGAAAACTTATCAAAATGTTATTGGAGAGAGCTGAATGTCCACAGTGGATTTATGGGATGCAGGAGGATTGTAATCTGGTTAGTGTATCAATTAATGAAGGGTACATTTAAAAGATGAGTTCAGAAATCATTTATTCAGGTGAAGCCATCCTAATGCATATCATGGGGACACACGACATTCATTCTTTCAAACAAAAATGAACTGCTACAATTATGTAATTGCTAATGATTTATATTGCTTATTTATTTTTGTAAAGAGGGCCCCCAAGTACTTCAAGTACACCTTAAAAACTTAGATCAATTTATCTTTCACTTATTGCCAGATATTTCAGATATTTATTTTCAAACTAATGTTTTCCTCGTTAGCTTGAATTTGAAACACAAAAAGAAATTTCCATTGTAGTTAGAGATGGATGGGGAGAAATAGGAATGGTTTTGTGAAACATCATCATTCTGGTTGTTATTTTGCAAAACTCAAACCCAACCCATGGTTTGTTCAGATCCATATGCCATTTCCCCCAAGCCTGCAAGGTTTAGGGGTGGTTTTGGAAAAAAATGTTCTGGTCAAGATAGATCAAGAGCAGATAAAGGATTCTGAAAATCCAGACTCTGGGATTGGAAGAATTCCAGGGTATTAAAATGTTTGGAATCACAGCTCCATGCGGGGGCTCAATCCCCTAGTAAATTCAGACTACTGACTGGGCTATTTCTTCCCACTGGTTTGACCATGGAAGGAAAAGGAGAATAGGATGCCAGATTCAGGTACGAGGGGGACTATGCTGTGGTCGAGGGCCCAGATGGAAGGAAATGTAGATTTGGAAGATGCTCCAAGTTTGGATTGGGACCCCAGAAAATTGATGGATTCTGGCTCCAATTAAGATTAATCCAGCTTGTTCTAGGTCTGGCTTATCTCTAACAGCAGGGCATTATACAGAGAGTATTGTGGCTTCATGTCAGAATCAAGAAGCAGCAGGTGGTGAAGGCTAATGATGGGGAAAGCTGACGTTTACTGTGAAAGTAAAATGCTCCCTGTATTCAACAGGACCAATGTGTTGGAGAGGAGATTTCAGTCCTCTGCTGTAGAGCACCTACTCATTTAAATAGCCATAGTAACAAATGCTGACATTTTTCATAACTGCCCCAGGGTGAATGAGCACTGGTAAACAATGTAGGGCTCCATGCTCTCCTACAGGGGTTATTCCTGCATAGAGGAGTGGGAACTTCCTGGGAATTCTTCCATCATGGGCCAAGGTTTTCCTTGTGTTTTGTGACCTATTTATAGAAAGCACAGGGATGATGGCAAAGGAAAGATTTTCTGAACTTTTCTCACAGTTTCAGCTAGGCTAGCCTGGGCAAATAGTAAGGTCCATGCAGTACAGTGGCTTTTTTATAAGCTTGAAATCCTGCAAGAGCTAACAAACGCCCAAAATGGAGAAAAACTCATGACAGCAATTGTTCTTGAAACATCTGCAGTCTTTAGAATTAGAAATTAGCCCTCCTCCTTGGCACTGGAGCTAACTTCCCAAACAGTGGGGATAGGGAAGCCCCAGCTCCCTCCTCCCCACCAACAAAACCAAAAAAATAGATCAATCAGACTCACATTTCCCTTCTGAATCTGGGATCCCAGCCATCACAAACCATTGCTTTTTCAGATTATTTAATTTGCAAACAAGACTCCATCCTGCATTTAAATCATTGCCCTGAAGTTCTATACCTTTATTAGACCCTTTCTTTTTTCTTTACTAATTGACCCTCCAAATCCATGGCCATGTGCTTGATGCTCCTTAAGCAGTATCTGGCATTACTCTATCTCCCAAGTGCACAAAAAAGGCATACCTTCTTCTGTATTGATGGAATCCTTACTAATAATCATTAAAAAATAGGGAGTTCAGTAAAAAACATTCTGCTCCCATATTCAGAAAGGGACTTGTTTGTTTTAGAAAATAAGCATTCTGAAAGTAAGGTCATGCAGGTGTTTGTGACTCTAACATGTTGATAACAGCAAAATAACTAGTGATGAATCAATCTATATTCCCCTGACACCTTCTTTAAGTACTCCCAGTGGAGGATCCCACATATTCTCCAATAATGGCAACTCTTTCAGTGCACCTGCTGCCCTCCCAGTAGCAATTTCCTTTTCAAACATCTTGCTTGCCAGCACCAACAACCTTAGTGATTTGAAGTTATCCTTACTAGACCTTGAGGTGTAATTATAGAAATCTCTGAAAAGCCTCCACCCCATATAGTATGTTTGTCTTATCGCCCACTGGGTAAATTTAAAAGGATAGATTGGCTTAACATGAGGCCTTTAGGGAAATGAGCTAGAAGAATTAAATGTATTCCTCCTAGTCCAAAACAATAATACAAAGACAGTCATGTTAATACATGTTATCAATTCTTTGTACACTTGGGAGATAGAGTAATGCCAGATGCTGCTTAAGGAGCATCAAGTACATGGCCATGGATTCTGAGGGTCAATTAGTAAAGACTAGTATTGTAGATGTTGAGAGCCATATTAGAAAGGAGACGGGGCCAGATCCTAATCTAATTTACTCACCAGTGTGAATGTTTAATTTGGCTATTGGCACCCACAGTGCATAACCTTTTCTAACATTCCTCTTGGTGTGGATTTAGGTTGGGAATATTTCTATTAAAATGTCTATGAAACGTCAACTCACTCACTTGCTTATAGTTGAGGGAGTATATGTAACCTGAGCTCCATAATCTGCATTTGATTCAAGTTTTTTGGGGGGTAAACATTCAAGGAATGGGTTTTGACATATACGGTGTACCAGATACACCAGTACACAATGTCTGTAGCCATAAACATAGTTTAACCCAGTAAACTAGGTTTTTTGGCTGCTTTGAATCATTGGAATGTGGCAAAATAGCTGAAGTGTGTTGGTGTATCTTGCCTAGTGACTATGATTTAGGTGCTTTTGTCTATTTTAGAGTCATAGGTACTGGAACTAGGGGCGCTGCCGCACCCCCTGGCTTGAAGTGGTTTCCATTATATACAGGGTTTAATGGCTCTCAGCACCCCTACTATGAAAATTGTTCAGCACCCCTGTTTATAGTCCTTATGATCTGCCAGGATAGTGGAGATCAACTCAAGTGCTCAAGATATGATTGGATTTAAACAGGAGGGAGCTATTAGCATCCTTCCAATGGGACTAGCTGGTATGGCCTACAAATCACAACAGGAACAGGATATTTTCAGGAAGGGACTTTCTGTTCTGGAACTTGCTCACCCACTTACCCTAGTCTGAGAGCACTTGCTGGTTTTCTAGGCCTATCTGCTCATAAAGCCTTTTGCCTGAGATGACATTGGAAGGGGTCTGAGTGTGAGGAGAGATGGTGCCTTATTGGCATTGAGCTATTTTGTTTTTAAAATATTATACCTGCCCTTAGGGGGGGAATTCACCCCTCTGTAGAGAGCAGCACAGACCCATGCATGACTTCTGTCTCTCTTGAGTCCCATTCTGACAACTTAATTGATGCAGAGGCTTTGTGCTGACCAAATGTTCTGATAGCACAATTAATAAATATAAGATACAGGGCCCAATTCTGCTCTGTTAGCCTGTAAATGTGGAGGAACTCTAGTGTTTCCTTTGACTGGGAGATGATCTAGATGACTTCTTGCAGTTCCTTCCAGCCCTACGTTTCTATGCTTTGTATGATTCTATTACTTACACTGGGATTTTTCAACCTGTGGTTCATGACCCAAAGTTGGGTCACCAGAATGTTTCAAAGGGTCATGTGGCAGCTTCTGTGGCTCTGGTCCCATGGGGCTTGCTAGGCTCAGTGCCCAGCTCCAGGCATTATGACCTCTGGGGTTGCAGTGCCAATCAGGTTTATTCCAACTGCCCCTCCATCATGATGATGGGGGACCTGACCAGGCTCAATTTGAGTAAGTGAACAAGGTCGCAACGCTACTCAGACAGATTTGGCCCAGCTGGCTCCTCATCAGGGGCTGCAGCACCACAGGATGAAAAGTCTGGAGTAGGGAGCCAAGCTGACCCCAGCCAGCCCCACAGGACCTAGCCTCTTCCAGGACTTCCCACTACCACCCCACACAGCCTATTTACTAGGTTGCAATAGGACATCACCCACCTCCCCACAACCCTCTGGAGCAGGACCCAACCCTGACCCTTGGCCTATTTACTGGGTCGTGACAGGCCATCAATGTTTACAAATAGATCCTGACCAAAAAGGTTGAGAACCACTGCCTCACACTGATATAACTCAGGTCCAAATTTGGCTTTTTCTGGCCTTCATTCTGCAAACCCACACAAATGCAAGTGGAGGCCTTGCAGCAGTTAAGGTAAGGTTAAGCGCTAGCTGTAGTCCTTTGAACTGAGGGCCAGAATTAATGCCTAGTGATGTCAATGGGGGTCTGTAAATGGACTACAACAGTCCCGAGTGGGAGTAAGTCTCAAATCCTTTGGGCATCTGCCCCCTTGCTCACAAGCAGGCACGGTTTATGAAAGGCAGCACGGAGAGTGATTTGTCAGCCATGCAGCAGCCCTCATTACTGCAAGATTGGATTTCCATGTGCTTCCCTTGCTGTCCCTATTGCTCATCACATTTTACCGTATACACACCCCACTCTGCATCTGTGTAGCCTCAAGACCAGTCTCTTCAACATAAAGTTGAATTCTCCTACTCTGTTCTCTAATCCTATTTTCAGTAGAATAATAGTGACATGTAATTTGAAATTAATTTCCATTTGTTTTAATTATTTGCAGTGCCTTGAACCAGATGCTTTGTTATTAATAGCTGGTGGAGATTTTGAAGACCATCTCAGTGAAGAAGTATTCCAGAGAATTTCCCTCATTCTTCTCTATTATATTATTCATCAAAGAGACATCTGTTCTTCAGAGCTCAGTCTGAGTAACAAGGATTATAAATTTTACCTACACAGTATGCTCAGTTTAAGGCGTGATGAAGACTGCTATTATTTCTCAAGGAATGAAACTGAAGACATTTTGGCTGCAATAAGGCACCATTTTAAAACTCCTGAAAGCCAGGTAAACACATACCCCCAGCACTCCAAAACACTTACCAAAGATCTAAAAGCTAAAACCTAGTTCTGCCATCAAATTGCAGTCAAATAATATGGTCCCTAGGGGACCATACCCGCTTGGGACAAATAAGAGCAGCCCCTTGGCTGATCTAACCTGCGCTGGAGCTGAAGCTGGAGAAGAGAATCAAGTTTCTGTAACCAGTTCCCTGCTGGTCCTTCACTGTGCTACATCCATCAGATACTGGATGTAGCAGGGACTCTGCCAAAAGATGTGGCTGTTTCTTTGACATGCCAGATACATCTGAAGCTAATCTACCTACCATAGTCAGTTCCTCCAGCAGAAAGAGTCATCCAAAGAAGACCAAACTTACGTTAGGAATGGCAAATAATGTATTCATTATATTTAGCTGTAAAGACCCTTTTAAAATCAGGAAATACATGGCAGGTATAACTCACCTAGTATTTATTGTTATTTATCTATGTCAGTGCCTAGGGACCAACCAAGAATAGGGCTCCATTGTGCCAGGCACTGTACAAACACAGAATGATAGACAGTCCCTGCCCCAAAATGTTTACAATCTAAATACATCTATTCTCCTTACAATGTACAGTAATCAAAACCACTTACCAGATTTTCAAAGTTAGAGACTTGTTATAATATATATATTGACCTGCTGTGAAAAGTTCATCAGCCCTTTGGATGCTACAGGATCAGACTCTGTCCTGGTCTGATGCTGACTCTCCAATTCTTCTTTTCTTTTCCATCTCACTGCTCTTTAATTTACACCACACAGTGGTAGCAGCAATCAAGGCAAATGAAAGATTGCTAGAAGCCACTAGCTATGCAGCATAAAGCAGAAGGCCTGCAATTCCTCTTTCTCTTCATGTGCTTTGTGTAATCTTTTCCCGTCATAAATTATTCATTGACTAGTACAGTTGGTTCTAAGTCTCACTGAAAGTGCCGATTTCCAGGAACTCAAACAGTATCTCGGCAGCTATAAAGAGGCATCGGTGGGTATTTGGCATGTCAACATGGAGTAACAATCCATACAGCGCTTTACAGTGTTGTCTATTTGTTTATACTGGCAGTGCACTCAGTATGTCTGTTTAGTGTCTGTGATTTCATCGTTCACAGAGAGGAGAGTGGGGAGACTCTTTGTCAAAGGTAGTGAAATCATTACAGCCTATCTAATGCTTTGAATCACAACATCTGTGGCTAGGAGAAAGGGTAGTGATCCAGGGGAAGAAAACCATTTTGGTCAGTTTTTAAATGTTATGATTGTTTAAAACTTGTTTCCTTCTCGCCATAGCAACTAATATATTCAATTTGGTAGGAAAGAAAAGTCTTCAGCTTGTATGGAGATATATTGGCAGTGAATTTGACATTAGAAATACTTGCTTTTCTTCATGGTGCACAGCGGGGTCCTGGTTCGGGATTGGGGCTCCTAGGTGCTATGATGATACAAATAAATAAATAATAATAATAATTAATAATAATACATGAATAATTAACCAGCTAGCCACTAGCCAAGGGGGGTTACATGTGTATGTGTCTATGGCTGCTGTCTATGTAAAATGGACACGCCACTCAGAATGGTGCGCTTATGAGGCTGCAGCACATTTAAGGCAAAATGAAAAACTGGCCTTAAAGGTCTCTCATTCACAGCTGGACATGAAGACCTGAGCTTCATGCACAAAAATGCTCACACATTTACAAAACTATGTCTGTGCACATCTCTACTGCAATGACACATGCAATTACTAGCATATTTTGATGGCTAAGTACACTTTTACTCATGCAACTGTGATAATTACATGTGCAGCTGAACTAAATGGACATGGAAACACAGGCACACAAGTGGACACTGGAAATCAATTTCTTAAAATTGATCTCATACATTTCTTCCTTCTTCATCTTCTTCTTCGATTACAGTAACTTAGAGGTCCCAGGCCAAGATCAGGGCCTCACTGTGCAAGGCACCATATACATGTGCTGTAAGAAACAGTCTCTGCCCCCAAGAGACTGCAGTGTAACTAGATAAAAGAGACAAAATGTCAGAGAAAGTGAATGTTATCACCCCTGTTCTACAGATGGGGAGCTGAAACACAAAGGTATTCGGGGAATTGCCCAAGGCTATACCTGAAAACTGTGGCAGAGCTGGGAATTAAATCTAGATCTGCAGTGTTGCAGTCCAGTGCCTTAACTACAACATCCACTTCTCTTCTTCCTCTTCTGCCACTTTTGGGGATTGTACTGGCTACACTCTAGGCAGCAAAAATCTTGAAGAAAAAAATTAAGCAGAAATTGCATGAAAACAAAAATAAATAAAAATAACTTAAAGTAGCTAATTGAATGTGGTGTTTTTAACTGTTGCCTCAAGTTCCTTCCCCTCCTTCCCAAACTGGCTTCCTCCCCATTACATGACTGAAACTGATCTCATGTTGGTCTCTAACCACCTCTTCATAGCATAATCTCAGGTCCTGCATTCCATTCTCATTCTCTTTGAGTCTCTTCTGCTTTTCATGCTGTTGATTATACACTCTGTCCTAACAACCTATCCACCCTGAGCTTCCGCAATACTGTGTTCTCTTGCTTCTTTTCCTGCCTATCTGATGATTTACACTAATGTGACCAAGAACCGCTTAACTAAATTTTTATTCTGTTTGCAGTGTGTTGATGTAACCGTTCTGGAGAAAGAAGCTGCCATATTGGACAGTGCCGGCGCTGATGAAAATACACTTCCTCGCCTGGCTGCTACAATCATTACTTTGGCTCTCCAAGGAGTCTGCCTCGGGAGAGCAAGTTTACCCACCCCAGAATTCTTTATAAAATATATTTTCAGTTCTCTAAACAGCACTAATGAACTCCAAGTAACAGGTAGGGCTCTGTATTTCAGGTTTGCCTTTTGTGTCAGTACATTTTAGGTATTCTGAAATCAGGGTTTGAATCACTATTTCATCATTTGTATTTGATAGGTAGAACTCTTCTAAATGTAAAAAGAAGGCTGTGAGACAAGCTCCTTCTTTATTTTGAAAATCATTTTGGGCACTATAAAATAAATAATAATAATCATATATAAAGTGACCTCAGTTTGCCTTCGACAGCCATTTTCTGGAGATTGTATCAGTAGATGTAGACTGGGACATGGAGAGCTTCTCAGGGCAGATGAAGTTTGTTCACCCTGTCTTGACTGGATGATTTCTGATCTTTACTCATAGCTCCTTTATGTATTATTTTTCCCTACCCACTTTCTGAAGTCACCAACCTCCAGTGAGACTGGGACATGTAAAGTCCATTTGGTATAGAAATTCCACTTCAGTTCTAAAAGATCTTTTGCCAGATGCAACTAAACTTAACTACAAATAAGTAGGCCCAAGATTTTTTTAACTGGGCCTAAAATTAAATAATCTAAACAAGTAGCCTCATTTTCAACAGTGTTGAGCATCCATCTCCCATTATGTTCACTGGGGAGCTGCAGGATGCTCAGCCCCTTTGAAAATCAAACCACTTATTTAAGTGCCTACCAGGGCTTTAGGAACTTAACTTTAGGCACCTAGTTTTCCTTGTTTGTGGTTCATTGACTAATAGTAGCTCTTTACAAGGATCTCAAAGTGCTTGAAAACATTAATTAATCTGTGTGATGCACCAGTGAGCTAAGTAAGAATTAATATCCCTATGATGTGTGTATTGAGTCACGAGGGGCCAAGTGATCCCAGGTATGGTAACACAAAAAACAAGCTGCGTGCATAAAAGAATTCAAGCATCTTGACTCTTAGACCTGTTCTCTAATTCATAGATCACACTCACTCCCATTAACCCTGGTTATGTAACAAACACTTTCCCTTAAAAAATGTCAGTGTAGAACTCATAAAATAATTGACTCATGACAATGAACAGAGCCAGTTAGAATGCAGAGAGGCACTGTGCTATTTAAGTAGCTATCAAGAGTGAAATCCAGATCGGGGCCACTGAAGTCAATCACAAAACTCCTGTTGACTTCAATGGAGTCAAAATGTCAACCACAGAATCCAGAGGATATATTTAACCAGATTGGAACAGTGCCAGCATATTTTAAACCAAAACTCATTGGCATTCCTCTTTTAAATATATTTACATTTCAAATATAAACTGGAAAAAAGGGCTAGAATTGGCAGCATATAGGAAAAAATGAAAATAAAGCTGATTACAGTGACAACTTTTAGAAAGAAGCTTTAGCTGACTTCAAAAGTATTTTCGCTCAAGAGAAAAGAAGTAAATAGAAATCTTAGCATACATTTTTCTTTAGGAAAAAGGTCTAAATTTCTTTTTTCAAGCACTGATGGGGACAATTGTTCTAAATAACAATGAAAGTTATAAAACAGGGGTCGGCAACCTCTGGCACGCGGCTCGCCAGGGTAAGCACCCTGGCGGGCTGGGCCAGTTTGTTTACCTGCCGCATCCGCAGGTTCGGCCGATCGTGGCTCCCACTGGCCGCGGTTCGCCACTCCAAGCCAATGGGGGCGGCAGGAAGCGGCGCGGGCCAAGGGATGTGCTGGCCGCGGCTTCCCACCGCCCCCATTGGCCTGGAGCGGCAAACCGCGGCCAGTGGGAGCCACAATCGGCCGAAACTGCGGACGTAGCAGGCAAACAAACTGGCCCGGGCCGCCAGGGTGCTTACCCTGGCGAGCCGCGTGCCAGAGGTTGCCGACCTCTGTCATAAAACAAAGTATTGCCATCATGTGGAAACATTCTTAACATCTGTTCGGTAGTGTGTAGCGGGGCAGTAACCCCGCTCCTGCCCTGAAGGGCTTAAACAGCCCTGGGAGAGGACTGTGGTAGGGGAAACCTGGGCTGATTGGGGAAGTAGCCACAGCTGGGCCACACCCCAATCAGGCTGCAGCTGGCCCTTATAAGAGGGCAGTGGACCAGGGAGTAGTCAGTCTCTCTCTGCTTTCAGAGAGAGAGAGGGGTGCCTAGAGTAAGACAGGGCTGGGGAAAGGCCAGAGGGGCTAGGGAGCTCCAGGCTGGCAACTCCCCAGGCTGCAGGGCCTTGTCCAAGGCCCCATAGAGGTACTGGGTTGCAGAGAAAGGCAGGAGGTCCAAAACACCCCTTGCCTGTGATGAGTGGCTTATACTGCAGTCTGCCCCAGGGAGCAGTGGCTAGTTGGTGACTGGCAGTAGCCTACGACTGAGGTGAGGTGGGGATAGGGGTTGGAGGTTCCCCGGGGAGGGGAGACCCTAAGAGTGAGGGGTTACTGTCAGGGGCAGCACCCCAGATAGCGGGGCACCGGAGTCCAGGGAGGGATGCGGGGGCCAAGCGGCAGCGGGACACCGGCCTGCCGAAGGCACTCCGGAGGCTGGAGAACTAATTCCCTGAGACGACCAGCAGGAGGAGCCACCGGGGTGAGTCCCGCACCGCTACATAGCTAAATACCCTATCTAAAATTAATTGGTGGGCTCAGCCCAGTTCTTAATGGACAAAGTCTCCATTTCACAAAAATCACCACAATGACCCTAATTCTGCAAGTTATTCCATGTTGGCCCATGGCATCCATCCACATACAATAACTTGCAGGATCATGGACACTATTTATCAGTACCTTGTTGATGATTTCAGGAGAGCTATCAATGATTATATGGCCACAAAGGGTGAACTGCCTTCTTATCTCTTAGAGATCGTCAAGAGGAAAACATTACTGTGGCAGTGTGGAGAAGTAACTGCTTACTGTATAGGTGACTTCATACTCTAGAGCTGTCAAGATGGGATCTTCGCATTTACTAGAGAAAAAAGTTATTTAAAAAATATTGTTAAATAAATCCACAATGCTGATTTTCAGTAAACATTACAGCACTGGGGAAGTTCAGAAGACTGGAAGAAAGCTAATGTGCCAATTTTTTAAAAGGGTAAATGGAATTACCCAGATAATTACAAGCCTGTCAGCAAGACCTGGGCAAGATAATGGAGCAGCTAATATGGGACGCAATTGATAACAAATTAAAGGAGTGTAATGTAATTAATGCATATTAGCGTAGGTTTATGAAAAATAGATCCTGTCAAACTAATTTGATATATTTTTTGATGAGATTACAAGTTTGGTTGATACCTTACAGAACTCTTAGTATTTTATTTTGAGTTGGTACCACACAACATTTTTTATTAAAAAAATAAAATGTATGTTAGGCAATATTTTGATTGGACCAACTTCTGTTGGTAAGAGACAAACTTTCAAGCTTACACAGAGCTCTTCTTCAGGTCTGGGAACCCGTACTCAGAGTGTCACAGCTAAATACAAGGTGGAACAGATTGTTTAGCATAACATATTTCAAGGGACCAGTCAAGGTGAAGTGGCCCATTAACACCACTCCAGTCATAGGGTGGAAAGAAAGGGAGGGGGGGAAAGGCAGCTCGGGGGATGGGATGGGGGCTACAAAAATAAACGAGCCTCTCCAAGCTCATCATTAGAAGCAAGCTCCCCAAAGACCCGGAGACACCACCTTAAAGCTGCACCAGACCCTGCCAGAATTATAGATGCAAAATCTGTAGACATATTTCCACTGGCATGATGATCAACACCCCCAACAACACACTTTCAAGATCCATGGCTCCTACACATGCCTATCATATATGGTGTACCTCATCCAGTGTGCTAAATGCCCCAATAACAACTATTTGGTCAAACCAGACAATCATTATGCTCTTGATTGAACTCACATAGGAAAATGATAAAAGACAAAAACTCCATCTCACCTGTGGGTGAACACTTTTCACAAAACATTCACTCTATATCTGACCTCTCAGTCCTCACTCTTGAAGGAACTCTGCATAAACCTTCAAATGATGAGCCTGGGAGTGTTGATTCATAACTTTGCTAGCCACTAAAAATCATGGAGTGAAGAGAGCCACTGGATTTATGGCTTATTACAACAGTGTATAACCCACTAACAGCCCCCCTGCCCTGCCTCCCAAGCTGTCTCCCTCTTTCCTCCATCTTGACAGACCTTCACTTTGAATGGTCCCTTGAAATATGTGGTAACTGCTTACGCTAAACAATCTGTTCCACCTTGTATTAGGTGTGACACTTTGAGTACATTTCCCAGATTTGAAGAAGAGCTCCGCAGAAGCTTGACAGCTTGTCTCTCTCACCAACCGAAGTTGGTCCAATCAAAGATATTACCTCACTTACCTTGTCTTTCTAATATCCTGGGACCAACATGCCTGCAACAACAATGCATGCATAAAATTTACATGGCACACAACAAATGGATTAAAAACTGGCTAAATGATAGGTCTCAAAATGTAATTGTAAATGGGGACTCATCATCAAGCAGATGTGTTTCCAATGCGGATCCACAGGGACTGATTCTTGGCACTACACTATTTAACATTTTTATCAATGACCTGGAAGAAAACACAAAATTGTCACTGACAAAGAGTGCAAATGACACAAAAATTGAGATAGTGGTAAAAATCACTCATTCAGAGCCATCTGGATTGCTAGGTAATCTGGGCACAAGCAAACAATATGTGTTTTAATATGGCTAAATAAATGTATATATCTGGGAACAATGAACGTATGCCCTATTTACAGAATGGTGGACTCTATCCCGGAAGCAGTGACTCTGAAAAAGATTTGAGCTGAACACAAACTCCCAATGTGATGCTGTGGCCAAAGAGGCTAACGTGACCCTGGTATATATAAACAGGGGAATCTTGAATAGGAGCAGAGCTATTATATTATCTCTGTATTTGGCACTGGTGCGACCACTACTGTAAAACTGTGTCCAGTTCTGGTACCACAATTCAAGAAGGACGTTAATTAATTGAAGAGGGTTCAGAGAAGAACTACAAGAATAATTAAAGGGTTGAAAAATATGCCTCACAGTGATAGACTCAAAGAGCTCAATCTATTTATTTTAACAAAGAGAAGGTTAAGGGGTGACTTGATTGCAGTCTGAAAGTATCTACATTGGGAACAAATATTTAATAATGGGCTCTTCAATCCGGCATAGGAAAGTATAACATGATCGAATGGTTGGAAGTTGAAGCTAGATAAATTCAGACTGGAAATAAGGTGTAAATTTTTGACAGTGAGGGTAATTAACTATTGGAACAATTCAGCAAGTGTCATGTTGGACTCTCCATCACTGACCATTTCGAAATCAAGATTGGGTTTTTTTTCTAAAAGATACACTCTAGGAATTTTGGGGGGAAAGTTCTATGGCCTGTGTTATACAGGAGCTCCAACTAGATGATCACAATGGTCCCTTCTGGCCTTGGAATCTATGAATATGCTATATTTTGACATTTTGAACAATTGCTATTTCATCTTTCTCTTTAATTTGTGTTTATAATGAGGTAACACCACATTTTCTAATAAATTCCTAGAAATAGACCAACTCCTAAGCATGCTGAGGGATGGAAAGACCTGCAACGCAAATGGACAAATGTACAGTCATGGCATGACAATCAGAGATGTTGGATATTTAAATATTCCACTCACATCGAGACAAAAGAATGGGGAATATACAAGTGGTTATCATGAAGATAATGAAAATACTGCTGATTGGGATCAGGTTAATTTATTTTTTACTATTCTTACCAACAGTTGGAATCGGATGTCAATTACAAAAGTTCAGGTTGGTTTGCAAATATATAGTACAAAGAATAAATCACTTCAACAGGTAACATTTATGAATTTTGTGAATTTCTAAAAGTCATATATATATATATGACTGGCCTTTGTGCTTTAGACTCAAGTCAAAGCAGCCAGGACATATCTGATGACTTAGGCTTTTCTTCTTCTTCTTTGTAACCCAGTCCTGAGGTATGGTTGCAGTCTTCTCCCTTTTCTCCTCTGGGGTTCCTGTGTTCACCTATAAGTGCACCGGGTGCCTCTACCCAAGGAAACCCCTCCTAGTGCAAAGAACACAGAGGGCCTGTTTGTTGGGAAAATTCCAACACCCAACTCACACAGAGCCATGTTAGTCACAGCACAATAAAATAAAATAGCTATCACAAATTCCACAATAATAAAACAGTAACTGGGGCTTTGTTAGGTATGGGTAACTCAAGTGAGAGGAAAATGGAAAAGAGGAGTAGGATAATAAAAGATAAAAACAACAATACATAAACTGTACCACCTTAACGTTTTTTGGACAATTTATTTAGGAAGTTTTAACAAGTTTATAAATCTTTGATATGTAAATATCAGAAACAAAATACCCCTCCTAACATTTACAGCCAATAAAAACCGCACTGTGCTCCCTCCTAGCACCTGCTTAGGCAAATAGTTTAGGCTCAGTCTTTTGGTGGGCAGTACAGCGCTGAAATCGGTGACCGGCTTAAAATGCAATATCAAATTAAATAAAGTCTTCACGCCAAGGATGGTAAGATTGTTCTTGTGGCTCTCTGGTCCAGATTCAAATGTGCAGTTAGATAGACTCTTGGTAGCTTGGCCCTGACTCTCCTCAGCCTTTTGGGTTTCTGGTCTCTACTGAGATGACACTGATCAATGTCCCAGAAATCCCAAAGTCTTTCCTTGGGAGGAATGTGGAGGGTCAAAGGGTCCTCCCTGGCTGTGTAGCTCCTTTCCCTACTACACTGTCTCCAAACAAAACCAAAAGTAATATTTCCATACTGAACCCTTTGTCTCTGATTGGTTCTCACAGTGTTCCTTTTGAGTTCTGTCTCTGGCCTGGACCCCAGGCAATCTGGGAAACGGAGTCTGAGCCTCTGTAGCCATTGCTGCTGTAGTACAGCTGCAAATCCCCTATAGGCTTAATGTGGTATTTCAGGAGTAGCCCTTCCAAAGGGGTTACATTTTTTAATAATACATTTTAAGATGATTCAAAGCCTGGTGGTTTTACTATCTTGAGTGGATAAAAGATGTACATCTGGCTTTCATTTAGTGTTCATTTTATGATATGAAGATGACACAATTGCCTTCGGAGTCAATGCCATCCTGACAGTTGTTTAGCTGAGTGATTTTATTTTTTTATTTTGAATTCATATCCCATCAGTATAATTATTTTCATTCTGGTGGACCGCAAAGGAGAGTCATGCCAATCAGCCAAGTAGATGTTTAAATCAAATGTGGCCCCAAAATAACTTAAATGAAGGTCATAGGACAGTAGTGATGCCAGGAGTACAAGGAATATAATTCCCCTGGGCAGAAGGCCAATTTACAAAACTGAGCACTTTTTTGAACTTTTCGACTTCCAAGACTGTCCTTGAATCAAAGGCTATGCATTATTCCAGGCATGGCAGTCAAGCTGAGAGCCAAAATATTTTTGTGTAGCCTTTGAAAGGTTATAAAGATACATTTGGAGAGAAGAGATTTGCCATCCTTTTCTGATATCTAGCTTCTATTTTTCATTCCATTTTTCTTCTTACTATTTACATTTTCCTTGACAGATCGTTCCTTTAGAAGAATTTGTATTTGAATGTTATTGCTAATTTTATCTTCTGTTTTCCACACGTCCCTAAGATAGCCATTGTGTTCCATTAGTAACAGATGCTGTTACGTGTAAGAAATGGACTGGTTTCTTGCTTGCTTCTGCCAGTTCAATTAAGGGCTGTAATTTAGTTTTTCAGATATTAGCTTCATATTTTGATATATAATGCCAGAAAAGTAGGTCACTGCAGTCTTTTTAAAAATCAGCTTTGTCTTCAATGATTTTTAAAGTGCATATAAAACTTAAGTAAATAGTAAGATGAACTAATAAGAGCTATAAAATTTAGTCACTTAAAACTATATAACTCATGTCTATATGTTAATGTATGGCTTCTCATTAAAGAAATCTATGTGAGGGGAAAGGAAAGTCATGCATCTATCTGGTGTTTCATAAGAGAAAATGTAAGCTCTATTTATCTTTTTCTGTATTATTCCCCTCAAAGACAGTATAGATTCCTTTCATTAATAACAAAGGCCCTTATCTTTTCGTCCTCATGTTAAAAGGCACAGAGAAGCTAGGGTTTATGGTAGAAGATTAAAAGGTTCTAGTCACCTATATTCATTTGGAAGGGATATAAACCCTCGTGCTTCAGGGCTTAAGACAACTTCTAATAAATGGGAGTTAATAAAAATTTCCCCATAGACAGGTTACGCCGGAACTGCCTGCTGCAAGGTTTCTTGTACCTTCCTCTGAAGCAGCTGGTGCTGACCACTGTCAGAGTCACCATACTAAACTAGATAGACCTCTGTTCACAGTGGGGCAGTTCCTGTATTCTCTTGGTGGCAGGACCACCTATGCTCATAGAAGACAAGGATCCTCAGGACTCGATTGATTGATTGATTGATAGTCCTTTATTCACTCAAACTGTCACTGAAGTCCAAAGAGAATGTTGCCTTGGTAAGGAATGAGCAAGGACAGAAGGATTTCTCCCATTATTTGTATTACTGAAGAATAACTAGAACCTTCTTTCATTTACATGGTAATTTTCTTCCTAAAAGAAGCCAAATAGTTTTATAAGTTTAACTTATAAATTTTAATTAATAAAACTTATATATAGGGATCATTTCATCATTAGTGATATGCAGCCACCTTTGGGGTGAAAAGAACAAGCATTTAACAATGCACAGCAATGGGGACAAGAAATGAAGAGTACCTTTACTCTCTTCAATTCGGGGTGTATATATGTAGTCAGAATACACTTTCTTGAGCTGGAATTTTGCCAAGATACTGGAATTAGCAACCATGTTCTTATGAAAAGTATCATGGGAACTTTAATAAGTACAAATGATCAGGACCTCCATTTAATGTCTCATCTGACCAATGGTGTGTTCCCCTAGCATTATACTGGGGGACTGGTTCAGTTCTTCTGCAAAATAAAGAGTGACATCAGCTAAGTAACATTTCTGCAGCATCTCATTCCCTGCCACACACAAACACAAAGTACTGACTCAGGCAGCAATATGGAAATCCATGTTGTACCTGAATTGATCCTTATTACTGTCATGTAATGAATGAGCATTAGAATGCAAAATCTTTAGTCATTGTATTAAAACATGCCCCTAAAAATAAATCTTAATACCAAAACTAGATTATCTCACTAATACTCGCCGGAGGTAAAAACAACAGGGCGTTTTCTAAAAGTAGTAGTAAACTCTATGCAATGCTTAGTATATCTGTGTTATGATTCAACTAGTAAAACTTTATAGCTTTAATTATCTCTATGTGTTATGAAGGGCACAGATATGCAGCACAAATACAGACTTCATTGCAATACTACCGCAAACTCTGGCTGCTAACTTCCAAACTTTGTTCCAAACATGCAAGTAGAAAGCCATGATGTAATGGGTGTGGTTTAATTAGGTTGCAATTTTATTCATGTAACCTATCTGGAAGTACCCAGCTATAAAACATACAGTGGGCAGGTCATCATTCCTGCCTCACTTGTTTCTACCTGTCTGGGAGAGCTGCCATCAGCTCTCCCCCTTCCCAGTTTGTCTCAGCCCGTTGCGGGGATCCTGCTGCCCTCCCCTCATATGAGGATAAAGGGAGGCTGGGGGGGGAAAGGGGGGCTATCTCCCTACTGTACCAGATGTTAGGAGCCCACACCCTTTTTCCAGCTTCTAAGTAAGGCTTTATAACTTCCATTAGCTCGATATGTAGGGTGACCAGACAGCAAGTGTGAAAAATCGGGACAGAGGATTTGGAGCCTATATAAGAAAAAGACCCCAAAATCAGGACTGTCTCAATAAAATCTGGACATCTGGTCACCCTACCTATATGTTAAGAAGGACACAGACACACAGCACAAATATAGACCTCACTGCAAATATCCGGCCTGCTAACTTCCTAACTTCTACTGACTCGTAAAGGGTCAGCAGGTGCCATCTTTGAATACTCAATAGCAGCAAATGCCCAGCTGCTGTTAATAGTTTTAGCACTAAAAATAGTCTTGGTTGAGAAATATGCTATACACATATTTAGATATAATAATGGGCCAGATCCTCAGGTGATGCAAACTGGCTTCAGTGGAAACTACACTGACTCACAGCAGCTGAGGATCTGGCCATTGAAATGTGGAAGTGAAGATGATGTATAAGGTTTTCATCAATAAATAAAAACTTCATTATCTTTTATTTTAAAAGATGTAACCAGGAAGCAGAAATGGAAAATGCAACTTTTCTTTGGATCCACTTTTCATTTTTTTTTAACGTTCATGATTCCATGTCATTTAAAAAGTCCTGCAAATCCGCATTTAACCTGAGCATCAGACACAGTTAATGGTATCTATATTTAGTAACCACATATCCTTTCCCACATAGGCTTGCTTCTCTGCCAGTGAGCTTGTGAAGATATTTTTACAAAACAGTCCTTCGTCCATTTCTAAGGAACATTTCAAGCAAATCAGCCCAGCGATCATTCAGCAACTACTGAGCTGTTCTTGTCAGCTTACAGAATCCAAGCAAACAAAGCTGCCACCAACAACTCTGGAAAGTGAGTTATGTTGCCATTGTGCAGTATTGCATTGTGCTAATTCAGCTGAAGGGTTGCAGGAGTTTAGCTTTCTGGAGCTTTTGTATTCATTAGTAACTAAAAAACAAAACACCCAGATGTTTATACACCAAAGAATTTCACCGTGTGCATGCTACACAGTACTATACAATGAGAAATTCAGGGATCCAGCTCCCAATAACTGTTTCACTCTCTTATCAAAAGAACTCTCATTTGGGCTGATTTTTCTTCCTTCTTAGATGCTTGTCAGAGATACAGACAGTAGGAATAATGGCTATGGTGCTATAAGAGGCCCTCCCAGTAGTAGAGACGGGAGCCTACTTTGACCCTGTTTCTCCAGTTTTACACTGGTATAACTTTATTGGTTTCAAGTGGGATGCTCTGGCATAAAACTGGAGTAACGCAATGATGAATCAGGCCTCGGTGCTGTAACATCTGTTATTTTACACCATGATATGCTGAATTAGTGGTGTTAAGATGCTCTCCAGAAAGTAAATGTGTATGAAAAGTGCAGATTTTCACTTTGTGAAATTTTCACAGCAAAAGTAAAGGTTTTTGTGAGATGTTGTTGTGCAAATAAAAAATAGCAGCTTTTCAAGATCATCTACTGTCCTGTGCCAAGCAAAAATGAGCTCCAGGCTTTGTACACTTTGGCCTGTAGAAAGAAACCAGTTAGAAAAATTTCTCAGGGCACATATCAATCCATTCAGTGCCTATGTCTATTGTATTGTGCCTTACTCACCTGGTAGCTTGCCAGATCCATTGGGGGCTAATAAATGTTCCGCATGCATCCTTCCAGCCAGTCATCTGTCTGGGATAGAGCTTTAACTCCCTGAACTACAATTGTTAGTCAAGATGGTCAAGGATGCAACCCCATGCTGTGGGTGTCCCTAAAGCTCTCATTGCCAGAAACTGGGACTGGATGGCAGGGGATACATCACTCGATAATGTCCCTGTTCTGTTCATTCCCTCGAAGCACCTGGCACTGGCTGCTGTCGGAAGACAGGATACTGGGCTAGATGGATCGCTGGTCTGACCCAGTATGGCCATTCTTAGGGTATGTCTTCACTACCCGCCGATCCGGCGGGTAGCAATCGGTCTATCGGGGATCGACTTACCGCGTCTCGTGAGGATGCGGTAAAATCGATCCCTGATCGCTCTGCCGTCGACTCCGGAAATCCACCTCGGCAAGAGGCGGCAGCGGAGTCGGCGGCAGCGCGGCAGCGGTCGGCTTTCCCCCGTCCTCACCGCCAGGTAAGCCGACCTAAAATACGCAACTTCAGCTACGGTATTCACGTAGCTGAAGTTGCGTATCTTAGGTCGGACCCCCGCTGTAGTGTAGACCTAGCCTTAGGTTCTTAAACTGGATTAATTAGGCTGCTGCTGGGAATGGACTGAACCACAGTTCCACATTGTACATTTGTACTATCAGTGTGCATTGATTAAACAACATGGTAGATCATTGGCTGGAAGGAGGTTTGTAGACATCCCACTAGTACTCAAAGGAGACAGGAACCTACAAAGTAGCAAGAAGTACTGAGACTCCCCAAAAAGAGTTATTTATTTTCTTCAAGCCCCTGTTACTGTAGTGTCTCACACTCTTTCAAGTATTCATCCTCAAAACATCTCCATGAGGTAGTGAAGTACTATCATCCACATTTTACAGCTGGGATACCAAGGCACAGAGGGGCTAACTGACTTTCTAAGGCCACACAGGAAGTCTTTCGCACAGCTGGGAATTGAACAACAGTCTTTTACAGCTCAGGCGAGCATCCGAACCACCAGATCATCCTTCCTCCTCTAATGGTGATCTCGTTGGAGTGAAAGAGACCATGTGTGAGAGATTAAGGCCTTTATGACCACATAGGTCTCTTTGCAGGATTAAGGCCTAAATTTGAGGAGTCTCCCAAAAGAGAAGACAGGCAAATGGCCTGATGTAAGACAAAAGTAGCCTAATGACCTGAACCTAGGACTGGGAGTTTCATTCCCAGATTTTCAGTTAGTTGCTGGTTGGTCTTGGGTAAGTCACTGAGGCCTAAGTTTTCAAAAGTGTCTGCTAATGTAGGGTGCCTTAGTGTTTGGGTATTTAACTGGCGTTACCTAGGATACGATGTTCTGAGGTGCTGAGCACTCTCCGCTCCTGGTGTGTGAAAAAAAACTTGATGCACCCAAATTAGTGGACACTTTTGAATATTTTATCTTTAATTTCTTTGTGTCTGTTCCCCATCTTGTGACTTACCTACCTCACAAGGGTGAAGGGTGTGGTATGGATTAGTTAGTTCATGTTGTACAGCAGCTTGAAAATGTAAGCGCATACATGTGAGTAACCTCCCAATCACTCTATTGAATTAGGAAAAAGAGGTTATCACTCCTGATTGCATCCCTAAAGGAAGTGTGTCCACACCACACAACAAATACAATTTGGAACAGTAAGCGTGGTGTGTTCACAGGAGGCCGATGACCTGTCTACTAAGAGCATAGTTATCTCTTTAAGGCATGAAATCCAGTGGATTGGGCTTTTTTACCTGCAGGTCCTTGGCCAATGAATGCTTTGCAGACCTTGAACCCCCTCTTCCTTCTGTTATGCTGTCTGTCCCTTATATATAGCAAGAGAATGTGGTACAACTCAAGAATTTCCCTCCTGTTTATTCACACAGTTCAGAATAAAGGGCCTCAAGTAATTAGACACTGAATTGCTAAAGCTGGACTTGGTTTTATTTTGATTCCTTTTCCGCAGAGTATGGCTACAGCACTGTTGCCGTTTTACTTATTACTATTGGATCTATGTTTGGTACAACCCTCATTTTCTTCAGCTCCTGTCAAGAAATCTATACACTCGTTTTACAGCTGTTTGTGGGTTTAGCTGTTGGGACGCTCTCTGGAGATGCTCTGCTACATCTTATTCCACAGGTAACACGCCAGTTTGTATTTTCAAAATGAAGTGTTCCTATATATATAAAGAAATGCGTACCTAGTGAAGCTGCATTCCTTTGATTCTCCCACAACTCTGATTGACAGGAGCTCAGGTGCTCTCATCTTTTTTTTTAAATAAAGCTGTCCATGAGATCTGAGAACCAGAGGGCCAGCACTCTAGTTATACTAGGAGCTGTGTAAAATCAGAAAGAGATTTCAGGTTGGGAAATAAAGCAGCAGAAGCCAAAGAATGATGAATGCTGAAGAAACACAGGTACTGTTTTAATACATAAGTACTCAGTGATTAAAAGAAATGGGGGGGAAGTATATGATAAACAAGTAAGACAGGGCTAGCTCTAGGTTTGTGTGGGGCTCTGTGTGAAGCCAATGGGTAAGGTCTCAGGCATGCTTCAGTAACCCACTCAACTGGGCTAGGGAACAATCAGGAGCAGGCTGGTAGATAGTTGGCTTGTGGTCACTTGTCAGTGGTAGGTGCCAGCGACTTTTCTCAGCTGGTGGAGTCAGGGAGGCTGGACTGTCAGGCCTCCCTCCTCCCGTCCCGGGGTTGTGGGAATGGAGTTCTGTAGCACAGAACCCATAGACAATACAGGGCCTTATGCAAGCTCCACACTCCACATATGCTTAAGGCAGGTCATGTAAGGAGAACTGATTCAGGAGAATGCTGTTCAAAGTTTTCCCTGAGCATCAGCAGCCCCACACCCAAGTTGTTCTAAAATTCCAGGGGCTTTCAGAGACATATAGTTCTGCTGTCATGAACTGCAATAAAAACGCCTCAGTGGTAGGATTTTCTTTTAAATTCAAATATATATTTTACATGCATGACAGTGTAAAAGAAAAGACAAGCCTTTGATTAGTTATTCATTTGGTTTTGCTGCTTTTTCTCTGCATTGCACAACTCGAAATAAGTAACTGAAGGGTTCTAACAAAAGGGGGTTTAACAATTTCATTTACTTGGTAAATTGGGCAAACACATTTCTGATGCTTCTCCATCTTAAAATGTTCATTCTGGATTAAGAGACAGTAAAAGTTCTTTGAGGTATTCCATATAACTAAAAATGGGAAAAACCATCAAAACCAGTAATATTTCAGGAACTAGAGCTGGGAGAGATTTTCAAAAGCACCAAAAGGATTTAGGAGCACTAGGTCTCATTAAAAGTCGGTAGAATTTGTGCTCCTAAATCCCATGTGTGCTTCTGAAATTCTCCCCCTCAACTTTTAAAGTGCTGTGTCCAGTATGTATCTCTTTTAAAGTGACAACTTTCAAATGAAGTCAGAACACTTCCAAGGAAGGTTATTATGTTCTTTCACAGCATAGAAACTGGAGCAAAGACCATGAGCAGAAGGGTTAATTGATTATTTTCTGTATGAATTTGACTTTTGAAGATGATCCGAACAATTTTTTAAACTGTAAAAGTCTAAACAAAATATACAAAGGAAAATCCTCTTGTCAATACAATTAAAGCTGCCTCTAGAAATAATATTACTTTTACCGGCAAGAGATGACAGAAGCATAATGGAGGCCATTAATAATTAATTTCATTAATCTATACTGGTTTTCCAGCACAGCAACTTAAAATACAATTAAAGTCTTGAGAGTGGTAATAAAAGGAAAGTTGAGAGATAAAGCTATTATAGCTTACTCTAGCAAAAGTCAAAACAATTTTTCCCCTTTTATTTCACCTCTTTATCTAGATTCTTGGTTTACATAAACATGAAGCTCAGGAGATGGAACACATCTATGAAGGGAAAGAATATGTTTGGAAAATGTTGGGAATGATTGGAGGAATTCATGGATTTTTTCTGATAGAAAAATGTTTCTTTCTTTTGGTATCACCAAGTGATCAGGTAGAACTTTCTTTTTACCCCTTTTAAAATCCTTTTTGTTTTTGAGATTATAAACTGCACAGTAAATTTTAAAAAAGTTTTTGGAAAAATAATTGCCTTGCTTACAAGTGAAATGAAGCATAAACTGCCTCTTCCCAAATTGCTCCCATCAGACTGATTTTGCTTTGTACCGTTTTGTTTTGGTGCATAGGTTTGATGTGTTTAACTGTAAAAAGGCCAGTTATTTTAATTATTGTATTCTATAAGCAGACTTCCGTGGCTGGCATGGGAACAGGTAAAGAGCATGTCTCTCTTTGAAAGAGTAATGAGAGTTTCTTTACCTAGGCACTGTTTGAAGAGCTCAAAGACTCACATGTTATCCAGGCTTTTTAAAATGACACTTTAAAGAATTATACTTTAAAATTTACCAAATTGCTTATAATTTTCTACCCCAAAGGATTTTGAAAATTAGTATAAATGTTGAGCTCCGTAGACTCCTGCATTATATGGGTACTGTCTCCTTGTTGGCTGCTCTGCTCTCAGTAATTCTATATTTTATCTCAGTGTGCCTTGTGTTTGAAAATGTCATTATCTACCAGATATAATGTAGCACAAAATGTGATGCTTCATTAAGTCTCTGAGCATGGGAGACTATCTTAATGCCACTTCAAATGGCATTTGCTGCTGCTGTTTTACAAAGGATGCTTAATCAGAGGCCTAATTTAGATATCTGGGTCCCAATCTTGTATTCTTCATGCACCCCAAATACCTACTACCTTTGAGGAATACAGGATTGAGCCATACAAATTATGTAAAATGAATGTAAAGTGAATATTTTGCTAACTATGTTATTATGTGGGTTTGCTTTTAAGATGTTAAGAGCAAAGTTGAAATCTACTATATAAAGAATAATGAATAAAGAGAAAGGGACTTTATAATTTTTTTGCAAGACTTTAATAAACCCATTCGGTTGGGGGCCATCTGAACACTAAACATTAAATAATTTGTTTATCCCAGCTTGTAACTCTAAAATTCAGCTTTACAAAAATAATTTCCTATAATACCCTCTGGTTCTCACATACTTTTCTGGTTCAGTTTGCAGTTTTCTGGGCTGAAAAGGCATTAGCAAATGTTTATCACAGCTAGCATTCTTTTCAATTGTTTTTATTCTCAAGTCAACAACTTTCATAGGTCAAATAAAAGCTAAATCTGAACATGAAACTGACAGAGGCTGCACCTGTGTTCATCTGGCTTCAGAACTAATTGCAAAGCATCTTCATCCAGCAGGGCCTTTCATTAGTTAATGGGCACTTGGGGCATTCCCATGATCTTCCAGTGGAATCTGAATTAAATGACCATTCAGGCAGAGGCAAATCTACTTCAACCATACAGTTGGTAGGTTACTGATATGAAATGCTTTACTGATTGATTTCCTTCTTTCTCTGTGTCTCAAAAAATAAACCCAATTAACTTCATAACTGAATAATATTTTTCAGTGTTTATTGATTTTTTCCTTACTCCATGACCTCAAAAAAGAATGTATTGTCAGAAATCTGTAGATTTGTTAGACCACAATAAGCATTTTCAGACATATTTTATTCACAAATATTTACAAAGCCAATCTATCGATATATGTCAGGTTGATGTAATAAACCTCCTTATACGCCATTTCCCCAGAAGATCTTTAAAACATCTACTGTCTTCCTGGTTTTCCAATGTAAATCACATCTCTGAGGAGCCAGATCCTTCAGTCCTTATACCAGCAATACTCCCTTCAATCTTCAAGTTGGAGTAAGGACTGCAAGATAGTGTCCAAAGAGATTACAGTGTATAAATTAGCTACCAGCTGAAAACTTGGACTATATGCAGTCATTTTTCCATTAACATGAATAATATGTAAACAAAACCAGATGGGCTGAAAATAGTGCTTTCCTATTAGCAATTCTGTAGGTTCCCATTAGACCTATGGAGAGTGCCCAAGCAGGATGTTCGATAGATACACACACACACATACTCAACTACATAAATTGATAGGTTTTAGCATTTTTGCAAGCACAGTTTGTTCTTTATATTATATGTAGTTTCAGGATATGCTAATTGTAGTCTTGTTATTTTAGTCAGAGAATCTCAAACTTTCCCATATTATGGTCCACATTTAATGAAGAGATGGTTATCAACAAAAGCAATATGAGCCAGTATTGGTTCACAGAACACAGTTTGGGAACTGTTGACTGAATGCCTGTAAGCAGACCAGTGAAGATAATTTACTAAATTTTGACCCATCTGGTCACTTCCTGTTTCTTCATTAAGTAATTAATCATTCCTTTCAGCTGACAAACTGCAAGATCATCCTAAAGTTACATATTGATAATATGAACTAGTGTGGCTTGGCTTGTTTGGATGAGAGCTACCCATTTTTTTCAGGATCATATGGGTAATAATGAGAGAAAACACTGGCTGACTATGAGGAGATATTAAAAAGACTGGGACTTTTTAGCTTGGAAAAGAGATGACTAAGGGGGGAGATAGAACAGAAGTCTATAAATCATGAATGGTGTGGATAAGGAAGTCAAATCCTCTGTCTAGACAAAGGCTGACAAAGCAGAGGAGACACTATGCCACAGTGAAGGAGATATATATCACTTCTCACTAATCATTTTATCTCCGCTTTTATTGTTTTTTGGAAGGGGTCAGGATGCTCTAGCAGTGACTGTGAATTCTGATGAAATAAAACTTGCTGTACTACAATTCTGATGCAATTAATGAATTGGATACAAGGGAGTATTCTATTTGCATCTCAAATAGGGTGACCAGATGTCCCGATTTTATAGGGACAGTCCCGATTTTGGGGTCTTTTTCCTATTTTTCACATTTGCTGTCTGGTCACCCTAATCTCAAACAGCCCTATTAGCACATTTTGAAGGATAGAAGGGGGAAATGGGAAGGGAAGAAATATGTGAGGAAGGGCTGGAAGAGGGAATAGAGTACTAAAATCAGGGACCTTTGTTACCTGATCATGTGTGCACATTTTTGCTACCTACTGTCTCAATATCCAGGTGGCCAACCATCTTAATATCTGCCTGGTTGCTATGTATTTGTTTTCATCTCCTCAAGTCTTGCAATTTCACAGAGAAACTAATAAGAATATCTTAGGCCTGGCCTACACCTAAAACTTTCTATATCACTCAGGAGTGTGAAAAATTCATTTGCCTCATGTGATGCTGTAGCATCTGTAGTGTAGACAAGCCCTTAGTTATGGACTCCAATCTTCACCAGTTTTCTTTCAAGATCCTGTAGCTGCATACACAGTCGTGCAATACAACAAAACCCATTATCCCATGAGAAACTGTACCAAAACGCTGAATTATAACTTAATCATTTTTCAGCTCTGCATTTCCAGCTCAAAAGTTTGTTTCATCCCTTGTTTCTCAGGGCACCACAATGCTACTGAATTGTTTTTGTTTGGGTCTGAATTAGACTGTAAGCTCCTGGGGGCAAGGACAATCTCTCGTGTGTGTGGAGTTCAGTAAATAATTCTAATGATAATAATGGTATATATTGTAGATGGCAGCAGCTAACTTTTCTTTAAAGAACAGTAAATCTATTTAAGTTGTCACTGTTTAATAACAGCAGATCAAAACAACCCCTCTATGCTGATCCAATATCTTTCCTTTTAATTAGAGAAGTCCCGAAGACTCTGAGTCTGAAGTTCCTCCAGACAGCAAGGCGACAAACAGAAAGAGTAAGTATTGATACAAAGATTAAACAAGCAGCATGAAAAACTTTAAGCCTGAGATGGGATTGAAAGTGTGAAACTGGCTCAGCTCTGTGTTTTCTATGTATTACGTCACCACATCTGATTCTGCCTGGCTACATAATTAAATCTCTGCTTAAAGACCTGTTTCCAGCCAACCAGACCCATAATTGTAAAGTTCATTAATCTTATACTGTCCTTGCTTCAACGTTTGTTTACCCACCCTTGCAAACTACTTTACTGAAGCCTTTTACTTAAAGGGAAACCCTCACATATTTACCACCAAACATCTTTTTATAATTGTAGATCTTGCTTGGGCCTTTCCTTATTGCAAAGATATTGAAATTGTCATCACTTCTCATTTTCTGGCTCTCCCGCCACACTATAATTTCCCTTCTGACTCTTTCTGTCTCCTTTATGGTAATGAAATCATGGTTATTAAAATCAGTGGTGACTTGTTCCTTATATGGGACTCTGGGCTCATAATACTTCTCAATCTATCAGTAGCTTTAGACTGAACTGATATCCCATTAAATAATTTTGAAATAGTTTTTACTTCTCTGCTCTGCTTTTCCTTATTTTAAAAAATAAGAAAAAATGGTGTGGACCTAATTCTGCTCTTGATTGCATGCATGTAACCCTGTTGAATTCAACAGAGCAGCAGGAATGCTACTGGGAAATAGCATTTTCCCTAAAATCTAGATATTTATCTTATTCTACTCCCCTTTGTCTAGTGACAATTAATTTCAGGACATGACCCTGAATTCTTGGTAGTCTCACTGTCTTCTGCCAGCCCTTTAGTGTTATTCTCTGATACTGTGGAATTCATTTCCATTTCAGGGCATAGATCTCATTTTTGGAAAACTGGATTTCCATTGCTTGAATCTGACCTTCCCTTCAGCATACAATCTAGTCCCAGTTTCACTGTCACTATCTACTCCATCTGTCATTGGTTCAGTGCTGTTCAGTCATCACTCTCTACTAATCATCTAAAACATATTCCACACAAGGTCAAGATTATCTGCTCCAAGTACAGCATGCCTGTATTTGGGGAAATTTCCCAATTATCTCTTTATCAGTATTCTCTGTTTGGTTTCATATTTTGGACATAACTATTAATTCTCCTCTGCATTAGAAGTTTAGGAGTAATAGTAGACTAAAAGTATGTTTTGAAAAATAACTAACTTTCAAAGGTTTTGTACTGATTTTTTTTATCATGGTCCCGTCTGTTAATATCAATAACCAATATTATGACTTTGTAGTTGTATTTCCTGATTCACATTAGACTAATCAGAAGTCCTATAGGCACTTAGTGTTAGCCCGGAAAACATTGAACTAGAGCCCTATGCATGAGCAAATGTAAGGTTTAAGCCATTACCTTGTTAGTCAGAACTTCAGAAGTGTGATCTATAGTAGAAATGCTACCCACCACTAGCTCTATGAAAATTAAAGAGCAAAATTCCAATCCTTGGTTTTATGCAAAGAATCAATTGAAATTTGCAAGTTAAATGCAAGGTTGCACAAAGAAGAAGAATTTGGATCCAAATACTCATTTTCTAAGAGGTAGTATAAGAAGTTTTACAGTCACAGCAGTAAAGTGCATTGATATAATTGCTAATAACATGATTTAGATTTAAAATAGAACTAAAATAAATGAGGTTAAAAGCACTCCAATTTTTTCATGTATGTATTTACTTAAATTTCTGTCAAGTGTGTTCACATAGGTTACATTTGCACAAGCTTTAAAATGCCTAGCACTTCATAAAGTTAACCTGACTCCCATTTTATATTATAGATAATAGGCTAGAATGAGTTCCAGCCATTATAGTATGTTTTTTTCAACAACTGTTACTTAAATAAAACAGGCTAATAACATCTTGTGCCGAGCCACAATTTCACCCTAGCCAGTGCAAATTACAAATCACAAACTTAATGTAGTGCAGCAATCTGTTATTTCTATATAATTCTTGTCCTGCACTATTGAGTATAAACTGCCTATAGTGTTTAGAAAGAGCTATGCAAGATGGGGACAGCCACGTCTGGCTCTGTGAGCTGGCAGGAAAATCTACCAAGCCTGCCAATATTACTGAATCCACAGAGCTTCCAGGCAACTGGAGAGGATTTTCTGAATACAGTTGTAAGACTTTATTTTCTGTGTGTTTTCTTTTATAATAGTTTTGAAGGCTTCAGTTCTAGCCAGTTTACGTAAGAAAAACATCTCTCCCATCTCCTTAAAAACAGTCTCCTCTACAAAAATACCACTGCAGTAAAACCTCATAATAACGACATTCAGCGGGGTCTGTGGAATGCCACATTACATCTCCAGGTTGTCATGCTGTAGCTGGGTGGGGGGAGGAAAAGTCAGGAAATAGATGAGTTTATAGGGGCAAACCCTGCCAGTGCCTTGACAGCTACAGAGGCAGACCTTGGCAGTGGGACAGAATCCGTAGAGTTCCACTCTATGTGCGGAGTGGAGGGGCAGTAGGCAGGATTCCTTGGAGGCATGCAGGTAAGCATTGTAGTCAATTGGGCAAAATGGATGTACCAAGGGAGGTGCAGGACTTGGGGAGCCAAGTATGGGTTGCAAAGTCCACTCACTAGTGGAGTAACCTCCATGGAGCAGTTCTGCAGCTGCTCTGCAGCTTGTGGAGATGGTTCCTTCCCTCATCCATCTGCTCAGCATGCAACCCAGCTACTTGGGTCAGGTGCTGGGAAGAGGATTTGCCCAACATTGCTTAACTGTATTTCAACATGCAAGCTACAAGATCACTCGTTTTCAGTGCCCCATCGCACACAAGCAATATGAGCTTCAATGCTAAAGGGAGGTCATGGAAAAATAGTGGAAAGAAAAACAGCTATCTGTATTCATGAGTGATGTTACAGACAGCAGTGCTAGGGATGAACAAAACAGCTATTAATTGATTAGAACAAAGGTCAGAATTGAATATGATGTGACACTATATCAGTGATGATGATTTGAGGTTGATTACGTTTTGGATTCTATCTCCTGTGAAATACTGTGCTTAAAGATGAGAACATGAAAACAAAATAATTTTTCCCTTATTCATGACACTAAAAGTATCGTTTACATGAGGCCTGGCAGGGATAAGGCCATGCAGATGCACCTTCTTAGTCTGTTGATGGCCCACGTGATTGACTGAGGAAGCTAGTAGACCTGTCCTTAAGCTCAGTGGCAGTGGTAGCTCCCAGGCTGCTCAATTCACATGCCTGCAGATTCTCTGCCTCCCTGTGCTCACCTTGCTCCAAGATCTGCTCCTGCCCTGCCCACAGCCTTGACCCTGCCCTGCACCTGGCCTTGTTTCAGTCCTGTTCCCGCCTTGCACTCACCTTGGAACCAGCCTTGCTTGTGCCTTCCCTGACTCCAGGTAATCTGGTTCTGACCCTTGACTCTGACTCTGTCTCTTGACAAGGCCAAATTCTTCTCTTACTTATAGATGTGCAACTCTCTGACCCCCAGTGTATAAACGCCTACCTTTTAAGACAGAAACTATTTGAGTTGGGAGGGGGAGGGAGAATATGAGCTCTAGCAGCCCAGGGTGAGGTTTATGAGATGCATTGAAGGTAAATTATTCAACTGGACTCAGACCAACTTTTTGTCTCAACAATCTATCTAGTAGAAAAGACCCAAAGGAAGCTACTTCCTAGTGTTTGCATCTCTGAACTATTCTATTAACTATTTTCTCATACTGAAAGTCTTGAAACCTCTGTAATAAGAACAAATTGGGTAGGCTGTGTAGTCCTCTGCTTGTCTTGGCTTTTTGCAACACAAAAACTAGTCCATTGAGGAAAAAATGTTTGTAGGAAGCCTAAAGCCTAGGAAGACATGTTTTTCTTTTTACTTTTGACTTTGTTCCCTAGGCAAAGGAATTAGTTTGTTGGCAATAATGGTTTTGGTGGGTGACAGTCTTCACAATTTTGCCGATGGCCTGGTAATAGGAGCAGCATTTTCATCCTCAACAGAAACGGGTGTTACCACGACGATTGCTATCTTATGCCATGAAATTCCCCATGAAATGGGTAAGCAAATATAAATACACATTTTTCCTAACTGGCTCAAGTAAAGGCGCTATGGCTCGGTGTTTCTGGATTTACGGAGACATTTAAAGCTAGATCCTGCCCTGTTCTAACACGAATGCACTGAGTGGATGGGGTAAAGAGGGCGTGTAGCTCCCTTCATCCCATCCCCGACATAAGCAGTAGAACAGGAGCTCTCCCTAGTGCTTGGTTACTACTCCAAGCCACATCCCCAAGCATGCATGGTCTGTCAGCTGGTGAGGATGGGGTTGGCACAGCCAGTGCATATGCTATGGTTTGTAGCACAATTTTTCCTGCATGTTATTTTTGATTGAAGCACTGCTGACATCACTCTGCTTCCTGCCCCTCACAGGATAGCTCCCTAATTGGGCACGGGATGTTCTTTCCACTACACGTTAAATTTGTTTCAGCCCAAAGGAAAGGAAAGAGTAAGTAAGGACAGCACAAGCCCTGATCTTTAAAGTCCTTTCATAGTGCACAGCAGGAATCCCAACAATGCTGCGCTCTAGAGCAAGTGTGAATGGAGACTATGCACGAGCACATAGGCACAATCCTCCACACAGTGGAATTGTCCTCTGTTCCCTTATTCTCAAGCACATAGGCAAAAAAAGTGGTGAGTTGTGGATGCAGAATGGGCATGTCTGAGGAAATATGGGGTCAAATGAGACACTTACCAACTCCCCCCCCACACATTGGTCTTACCATTAGGAGTAACCTAATGTGACCAGACAGCAGTGCTCTCAGTATTGAGGATGGGTTCCTGGCACTGCTCTTCCTGCTTATTACCTTTGACATTGCATATGTATGCGCAACACTCCACTTATGCACTGTAGAGAATCAAATCCTTAGTGAACAAAATATCTGGTACCAGTGATGACAAATAAATGAACTGTTTTTCTAGCAGATAGCTCTTTTTCAGATCTTCTTTCTATGTTTAGTTCAAAAGCTTGTGTCTTTCACCAAGAGAAGTTGGTCCAATAACTGACATTACCTCACCCAGCTTCTCTTACTAGCAGACAGGCCAGCAAGATAAAATAGCAGTTTCATTGGAGATAAACTTTCCCTTTTTCTCCATTGTTTCCTCATACTACGTCTTTTCAGAAGTTTGAGGCTATGCCTGGCATTGCATTGACATACATATATATGGTGGTAGGTGGATCAGAATGTTGGATTTGTTTCCTTTCTTATGGATTTACAACACAAATGTTGGTCATGTGAATAATTTACCAAAACCTGTGTGTGTAGCTGGGGATTCCTGGAAAACAGGCAGGTTTATAAAAACAAAAAAATCTGACAAAAATATTGAATGGCTGATACTGGTATCAGACCAACTGACCCAGTGGAGTTACACCAGTGTAAAACTGGTGTGAGATCAGAATCTGGTGCTCAGATACTTGTGCTATGTATTTGTCATGCAGTGGGTTCTTCTGCAAGAGAAGCATCCTGAGGGCTGATTCTGATCCAACTTAGACCAAGGAAGAAAATTAGGAGTAACTCCACTGAAAACTAGGGAATTACACAAGTGTAAAACCTGTGCTGCTGAGATCAGAATCAGCCACTGTGTTTCTCTTTCTGACATAAAGACCATATTAAAGACATAATCACATGATTTCTACTGGCAAGTTCCCAATCAAGAAAGATTTAGAAACTCTGGGAAAGCATGTGACTTCACGTTTGCATGTATCCAAGTTGGAAATGTCACAGAACATTGAGAACTAGTGGCGAGCCCTCCCTGTATACTGTATGCTATCTTTAGGAACAACTGAACAAATATGACTGGATATGTAACTTTCTGCTAGCTGCACGAATTTACAATAATTTCTACAGAAATGTAAGGGCAACCCTCCAGCTACTCTGTGTGTGTGTGTGTGTGTGTGTAATTCTGTCTAAACTATTATCATCGATGTCTTACTGCCTGCCATGCAATCTTGAAAATGCTTTATCAGATAAATAATATCTTCTATTTTCTCTATGCAGGTGATTTTGCTGTGCTGTTAAGTACAGGGCTCTCCACAAAAATTGCATTATTAATGAATTTTATAAGTGCCCTAACTGCCTTCATAGGGCTTTACATTGGCCTTTCAGTATCAACTGACTCCTGTGTTCAGAACTGGATTTTTACTGTCACAGCCGGAATGTTCTTGTATTTATCATTAGCAGAAATGGTGAGCACTGCAGTCTCTTCTATTACTTTTTTCTTTTCAGAACAGTCATATCATAAATGAATTTAAGAAAGGACTGTGAGCTCTTTGGGCAGGGATGGTTTTCTACTCCGTGTTTGTACAGTGCCTTGCACAATAAGACCCCATTTATGGTTGGTGACTAGCCACTAATGTAATAAACATGATAAATAAGAAAAAGGGAAAAATAAAGGATATAAAGTGTAAGAAATGAGATGAAATTGAGGGATCTACATTTTATAGTCCAGGAAAGAGTACAGAATAGTTCCAATTCTGGTTCAAAATTTGAACTGAAGTGTTTTAAGTATTAAGATCCCGGGCTTTTGGTTTTGCTCTTTAGTGAGATTCAGAACTTTAATTTGGAGCCAGAATTTTGAGATAGGGTTTTGATTTTGGCCCATCTCTCGTTTAAATATTTTTATCAAGTTTTGAAGCATATAACAACAAATAAAAAACCACGTAAATACAGTAAAATACCATGACTCTAGATTTATGTTCAAATGTTGATTTGGACCTACACATAAGAAGTTGACCAGAAGAGATTCATATGATACTGTTACATGAAAATAATAATAAAAAAGCTGAATGACATGCATCAGGCTCAGAGTCAAATATTTTCACAGGCTATTGTCAGACATACAATTAAGATACACTATCCTCAATATTGTGATTCGAGAGGTTCTGTAGGGTGAAAAGTCAGTGTGTAAATAGCTTTTAATCTGATGCTAAACATTTGGTGCCTTTGTATCTGATCTAAACCTTATGGAGAAAAATATAAAAGATAATTTTTAAAAGCATAGTTAATGGGTTATGCTTTTAATTTATGTACCCACTAAAGGTCACGTCAATAGGAATTTTTCCAATAATTTCAGTGGGAGAAGGATTGGTCCCTATATATAGTACAGAAACAAAATAATCAAAACTGCTTTATTCCCATAAAAAAGGAACACTAATTTTACCAAGTGTTTCCTTACATGAAGTTTCTTTAAAAATATTGAGAAATTAACACATTTTGGATCCTCATTTGGTAATTCTCTCTAATGTTGGTAAAAGATTCACGATGATAGAATTAGATCAATTGAAATATTTCACTTTGAATAGTTGTGATAACATACAGTGTGTGCTACAGATTTGCAACTATATTCATAAACTCAGGATTTAAGTCTTTTTATATGAAGTTTGTCAAGTTTTCCCATAAGACTTTTTTTCCCAGAGATGAATATATCTGGCTTTCATTCTGGTATCTTATTCTTTTTTTAGCTTCCTGAAATGACTCACATTCAGACACGGCGACCCTGGTTGATGTTTCTCCTACAGAACCTTGGATTACTATTAGGTTGGCTTTGCCTCTTTCTTTTAGCTATATATGAACAGAAAATTAAGATATAATGTTTCTACTGGAAATCTCTAAATATCAGTCATGAATTTGTATAGCATTATTTCCATTTTTTCATGCCCGCTATAGTCATTTATAAATTAAGTCAGTGGGATTTTTGTATCTAAAGTTAAGTAGGTAACAATTTCACTTTATTAACTTATTGTTCAGATTTTGTAATTTTTTTAAAACATGAATGTTTAGATTGATGTTTTATTTGTTATTGAGTTTACCAAAACTCTTATGATCAAACTCACAGGAGCTTCTCGTTAGTTTATTGAGTCCGTTCTAGTTAAATGCTTCAAGTGATCTCTGCTACTCTGATTGAAGAAAAGAATTATATACAGTAATCCAACTGAAAAGGAACATAGTTGAAGAGTTTGAAGCATAAAATCTTGTTACCTCTTAATGCCAAGAATAAATTTCTATGAAACTGAAAAGTATAGTCAAGCTGATTTACTGAGTTAAATACCACACAATCTCATTCTAATACAATGTGCATTATCTACCTTGCTGATGTACTGACAAAGTTTTGTCGTCTTGTCTTGCTGGCCCACTGTCATACAGGAAACACTGGCAAACAAGTGTTAAAGCCTGTGACAGTATTAGAACACAGTTGAGCAATGTCAGAATCAGGGCCGGCTCCAGGCACCAGCCCACCAAGCTTGTGCTTGGGGCGGCACCTGGAGGGGGGCGGCGCGGCACTCCGGCCGCCGGGGAGAGCGGGGCCACGGCCGGGCTCGCCGCCCTGCCCCCTGCGCTCTGGCCGCCGGGGGGAGAGCGGAGCCCCGGCTGGGGCTCGCTGCCCTGCCCCCGGCGCTCTGGCCACCGAGGGGAGAGCAGAGCCCCGGCCGGGGCTCGCCGCCCTCCTCCCAGGGCTCCGGTCGCCCTCCCCCCGGCCGCCGGAGGCTTTTTTGCCTGAGGCGGCAAAAAAGCCAGAGCCGGCCCTGTTCAGAATATCCATTAGTGTCTGCATTGTATAATGTGTATGTTATGCATATTGGCATCTATGGAAGCCAATCAGATCATTAGATAATGTCATCAGTCAGAAAGTAGTTTATTCATACAAATATAATATGCTTTTAATGAAAATCTGTTCCTGCTGTCTGAAGTGTACATTGATCCAGCAACCCCTCTCTCACTCGAGTGGTTTTATGCAAGTAGTCCCTATTGACTTCAGTGGGATTATTCCCCTGAGTAGACCACTCAGTTAAGTAAGGACTGCAGAATCAGGCCCTAAACACATTTTGACAATAACAGCCTGACTCTGAGGTGCTGTGTGACTTCAGTGAGGTATTTTATAATTAAACTCTGTAATTTATTTGGCATAAGAATTCCCTCCCGCATTTAATTTCTTTTCTGTAAACTACGTAACAGACTTGCTTTGTGATTGAAAATGCTTATTTCTCTTATTTGCTGAAGAGGGAGAGCCAGTTACTGAACAAAATTGTATTCTGTGTACAACCAAATGCACACCTTTCTTCTTTTCTCTGTCTTAGGTACTCATACGGCCTGCATTACCATAGTATTGGAGTGTCCCCCAGTCTTTCAGCTATTTGTTCTAACATCTCTGAAGTAGGAAAGTACTGTTATCCTCACTTTACAGATGGGGAACTGAAATACAGGGGGACTAAGGACAAGATTTGTAAAAGTATTTTAGGCTACTAGGGATGCAGACAGGCACCAAATGGGATTTTCGAAAGCACCCATGTGCCTAACTCTCATTGATTTCAATGGCTGTTAAGTATCTATGCACTTTTGAAAATCCTGCTGAGAATTTATCTACCTAAGTATCTTTTAAAAACCTCGCCCTGAGTGACCTACACAAGTTCACACAGGAAGTCTTTGTCAGTGCAGGGAACAGCACCCAGGTGTCCTGACTCCCATGCTAGCCCTGAACCACTTGTGCTCAAGGGACATAAGATTCTGATGCTGCCTATTCTGTTACATTAACTTTGAGAGATTCTAGTTTCATTGAGAAGCTGTGACTGATGGCTCTCTGTCCCACTTCACATTTTCTAGGAGTTTGTGTTTAATTTTAGTAAGGTGAGATTTCAAAAAATGGATCTCCCAATATTTCATCTGCTAGTGATGGAGCTGAGTCACTTCATGACCTTCAACAGACAGTCAGTTCAAGTAGTTGCAGGACACCACTGGATGTAAGAAAATCTATTCTTGTGAATATTGGAAACATTTGTTATTTCAAAGAGCAGAGCTACTATATTTTGAGTATGTGCATGCAGGCTGTTCAGTACCAAAGAAAGCAAAGCTACCAACTGAACAAGATTTTGCATCATGGTTTGAAGTTGAATAATGAAATGTTTTTCTACCTGTTGTCAAAAAGTTTCTGGAAAGAACAAGGTTTATATTTTTGTAGTATATTTTCCAAAATAAAATAATAATATTTGCTCAAGTACTGGTGTGTGCTAGCAAGATTTGTGCATATAAATGTACCTGCACTTGCTTAGAAAATATACTCTTTTGACTTAAATTAAAAAAAAAATCAAATACCCTGGTCTCACTGAACAACCAGCCATATTTACACACTCTCTACCAAACACAAAATCTGATTTGTCAGAATACTGGGTAGCCACCTGGTGTAGTCACTCAGATTCTATGACTGTGATATTTTCAGTAGATGAGCAATCCAGTCACCAATTTTCACAACTGTTGACTGTATCACAAGCCTACAGAAGAGGATTTGGGTACCTGTAGTACCCAAGAGAGCTGATCTACCTCACCATTTCATTAAGGCTGATCTTTCAGCGATAATCTTTTTCTCACCAAAGGAGACTTCAGTGGATTTCAGGAAACACTGAAGATGAAGTATTACTATGATGTAGAATGCTAAACTGTAGTTTTTTTAAAAAGGGTAAGTTTTCCTTGATCATGATTAATATACTGCGTAGATTGATAGGAATTTGCCACATAGACATCTACAATAAGTCAGTCTCATCAAAAAAAGAACCATTCACATTACTCTACTCTTATCTTTTTTTGTCAAGGTGACCTCCAAGAACTGAAAAAGAAATAAGAGAGTCCTGTTTCACTCTCCATTTAAGGGAGAGTATAAAACTACTGTGGAACTGAATTCATTCTTTTCTTACACAAGGGATGGAGACTTTGTTTTGTCTGGCTCAAATTTTGCAGACCTTACTCAAAGACAATGTTTATTATCTTTAATGGGCTCAATACTGATGTCCTTAGATAGTTCTTTCTCAAACAAAACTCCAGTTGAATTCAAGGGGGCAGATTCTTCTCTCTTACTCCCACTTCAAACTGACAGAGAGTAGATTCTTCCCCCCTTGACTTCTGTCAAAACATCTATCAAGGCAAATCCCAAGGAAATACTGCAGAACGTTATCATTTGTAGTCCTTAAATCAAGACTGCATAGTTTTCTAAAGGATACACAATTGCTCAAACAAAAGTTATGGACTTGATGCAGAAATTACTGGATGAAGTTCGCTGGCCTGTGTTATGCAGGAGGTCAGACTAGATGATCAGAGTGATCACATCTGCCCTTAAAATTCAAGAGTCTCTAAATCTACTAACTTTGTTAGCAGAAAGGGGTTAATATTTCTTTTGTTCTTCCATACATCCTCAGTTTTCAGCCATTCTTAGGATGAAACACAAGAGAGGCTCTTCCTCGCGCACACACACACACACACACACACACACACACACACACACACACGGAATATCTGTTTGGTAGAATTGTTTTTCCTGAAAGTTATATGGCAGAAGAACTCATAAAAAGTAGTTCCAGTTCCAAGCTCTCGAGTCTTCTAAGTGTTGGAGGGTTGACCCTGTTCATCCGTTCTTGTTTATGTTATGCATTACTCACTGGCTTCTAAGATAAATACTACCTTCCTTACAGCCAGCTTTCTTAATGCCTTTGGAACATTTCTGGAGTCTGTCCTTAAGTGTTAAACACCACTGTCTATTCCATCACTGATCTTTGTGCCTTAAACATGAACTTGGCATCTCTCCAGTGATAGAATAATGTACCAGGATGGCCTATAATGTAAGAAACAGGGTTAATTTTGATATTGTAATCCAGCAGTAATACATACAAATAGGCTGACATAACTCAGCTTTGCCACTCATTCTTAAGAAGACTCTCATGACTTCAATAGGGTTGAGTGTTCTTAGGCCTAGGAACCAATGTGCAGCAGTTTTATTTCAAAGGGCAGAGTAGAGCTGAGAACTTTATAATAAAGATGGGATGTACTTTTGTGCAGTGTCATTAGTTTTCATTGCTTTACTGTAACCTTCTCTCATCCCTTCCTCTCATCTTAAAAAGAACCTGCTTCCTATTTTGAATGTATTCTTGTGTTATCTATAGCCAGATGCCTAAGAAAAGATTACATAATGTTTTTAACCAAAACAAGAAAATGCAGTTTAGTTCAAAAGGAAAATTAATTGCCCTAGATCCTCAAAGTATTTAGGGACCTAATTTCCATTGAAATCAGTGGTAGTTGGGAGCTGAAATGCCTTTCAGGATCTGGACCTTTGCACCTAGCTCCTGTCTTGGGGCACAAAGGAGGACAAAGGTGTAAAAAGCTTCTTCCAAGATAAGTACGGTAAGAGGTGTAGCTAAGTATCTTACATAGATAGATTTCATAAGATGTAGGGAAGTAGCCTAGATGACCTACAGTGAGACACTTCCAGCCTTAATAATGAACTCCTCACCATACCAAATCCTGAGCACTCTCTCCAGGTGGATTCTGACACTTCAGTAAAGGCACATAGAAACCATAAATCAGATTTTATTCTCCAAAAGATCTTGCAGGAAACTACTTAGTGTGCTTATTTCAAGTATTTGGCTACTAGAGTATGCCTGAGACTCCTGAGTAGATCTATCCTTAGAAGCAGATGCTTGTTGACGTTGTGTGAGAAAGTGCTTGAATCTTCACTCTGGCCAAAATATTACCAGAAAGTCAGGAACATTACTATTGTGTATGCTTACTGCTCTGAAAGCAAAGGTGTGTTTTACCAAATACCAACGAGAACCGGTGTCAGTATAACATTTAGGACCTGTCTATAGATGATTTAATACTCAGCAAGCCTGTGTGCGAAGCTAGAACGCACAAGCCTGCACAGTAAGTGGCCATGTGGACCCTGCCGCTACATGTTCAAAGCTCCATAGTACATTTTGATATGATGTTGTTTCATACACAGTTTAAAACAGCAGTAGAACAAAGCACACTACGGAACTTTTAGTGAACAGCAGCAGGGTCCACATGGCCACTTATGCCTTGGCTACACTTGCAGATGTACAGCGCTGTGAGTTAAACCTGACTTCGTGCAGCTGAGTAGGGAAAGCGCTGCAGCCTGTCCACACTGACAGCTGCCCGGCGCACTGTCGTGGCCAAATTTGCAGCAATTGCAGTGCTATTGGGAGCGGTGCATTATGGGCAGCTATTCCACAGAGCACCTCTTCCCATTCTGGCGCCGTGGGTTGTGGGAAGGGGGCGTGGGTGCGGGGCATTCTGGGTCCTGTCCCAATGCCCCGTGATGCATCACTTCGCATCCCAGAAATCCCTTTGGCACCATCTTTCAACGGTTTCTGTGCAGCGCGATCTGTCTGCGGGAAATGGAGCCCGAACTGCTGAGGCGTATGCTGACTTATCTCGCCAGCACGTCACGTTTGGCTGTCGAACTATTCCTTAAGATCCAGAGTGACAGTGAGAGTGAGGAGTCCGACGATGCTATCGAGCCGCGTAACGCGTACGACACGAAATTGCTTGTGGCATTCACGGATATGCTCAGCACCGTGGAACGCCGCTTTTGGGCTCGGGAAACAAGCACCGAGTGGTGGGATCACATCATCATGGAAGTTTGGGATGACGAGCAGTGGCTGCAGAACTTTCGGATGAGAAAAGCCACTTTCATGGGACTGTGTGAGGAGCTCGCCCCCACCCTGCGGCGCACGGACACGAGATTGAGAGCTGCCCTGCCAGTGGAGAAGCGGGTGGCTATTGCAATCTGGAAGCTGGCAACTCCAGACAGCTATCGGTCGGTCGCAAACCAGTTTGGAGTGGGAAAGTCGACCATTGGAATCGTGTTGATGCAAGTTTGCAGGGCCATTAATCGCATCCTACTCAGAAGAACCGTGACTCTGGGTAACGTGCAGGACATAGTGGATGGCTTTGCACAAATGGGGTTCCCTAACTGTGGAGGGGCGATCGATGGGATGCACATTCCTATTCTGGCACCACCCCACCTAGGATCCGAGTACGTTAATCAGAAGGGGTATTTCTCTATGGTTCTCCAGGCGCTTGTGGATCACCGTGGGCATTTCATTGACATTAACACAGGCTGGCCCGGAAAGGTGCATGACGCACGCATCTTTCAGAACACTTGGCTGTTCAGGAAGATGCAGGCCGGGACTTTTTTCCCAGAGCGGAAGATCACGGTAGGGGAAGTTGAAATGCCCATTGTGATCCTTGGAGACCCCGCTTACCCGTTAATGCCGTGGCTCATGAAACCCTACACAGGGAGCCTTGACAGCAGCAAGGAATGGTTCAACTACAGGCTGAGCCGGTGCCGAATGACTGTGGAGTGTGCCTTTGGCCGTTTAAAGGGCCGCTGGCGATCTCTGTATGGGAAGCTGGACTTGGCCGAAAACAGCATCCCCGCGGTTATATCCGCGTGCTGTGCCCTCCATAATATTTGTGAAGGGAAGGGTGAAAGCATCACTCAGGCATGGACCTCTGAGGTTCAACACCTGGAGGCTGAATTTGCTCTTCTGTTTGTCCTCCACCAAGTACCGACCTCTGCGACTGGCTACCTTCCTCCTGGCTCGAGAAGAGCTCCTGGCTGCATGGCTCCAGGGATTCCGGGATGTCTCCATCCGGCCCACCACCCTCACTCCCGTTTTCCTCCTCCTCCTCCTCTCCTTCCCCCCCCACCGGCTCTGAAGTGTCCATGGTGGTGCTCGGAGTGGAGGTGGGGTTAACCCCAAGTATCGCATCCAGCTCTTTGTAGAATCGGCAGGTCACGGGGGGAGCACCCAGCGGCCGTTTGCGTCGCAGGCTTTGTGGTAGGCACGCCGCAACTCCTTCACTTTAATCCTGCACTGCAGGGCATCCTGGTCATGGCCCCTTTCCATCATGTCCTTTGATACCTTCCCGAAGGTATTGTAATTCCTACGGCTGGAGCGCAGCTGGGACTGTACAGCTTCCTCCCCCCAAACACTGATGAAGTCCAGCAACTCACCATTGCTCCATGCTGGGGCTCGCTTGGCGCGTGGAGGCATGGTCACCTGGAAAGATTTGCTGATAGCACTCCACACCACGCCGGGCTGAGCAAACAGGAAGGGGATTTTTAAAATTCCCGGGGAATGTAAAGGGTGGGTCACATGGTTGGTTACCTGAGGCCAGGGCAGTAGAGTTTGAACTGATGACCAGAGTGGCTAGAACAGGCATTGTGGGATACTGCCGAATACTTCTGGAGGCCAGTCACAGCGCATTGGGCGGCCACACTGGTGCCGAAGCGCTGCAGCGGCAGCGCAATACACGCTATTCCTCTCGGGGACGTGGAGTACATGCAGCGCTGCAACCACGGAGATACAGCGCTGCAAATGCCTTGCCAGTGTGGACGGGGAGTGAGTTACAGTGCTGGGGGCGGCTTTACAGCGCTGCAACTCGCAAGTGTAGCCAAAGCCTGTGTGTGTGGCAGGCTAAGGTGCTGTAGATTAACACCCTGACTTGCTGGACACTAAATAGAAATGCCCAGTCTACTGTTATTTTCCTGGTGGTGCCAGTTACATACCTTGGGCTGGATTCCCCAATACGTTGCAACTTGTGTAGTCATTTACATATTTGCAAACTGAATGCAGAGTGTAAAGTACTACAAAATCATTTTGCACTAACTTTGCACAAGTGGAAATGGTTTCACAAGGAGTGAGGCACTGGAGAATCCAGCCCTTTTTGTAAACTACTGGGACAATGAGTACAAGTGAAAATATATTCTAAATTGCACAGTTTTATCATTCTGTGATAGTGCAAAGGAAGTCTCATCCTACTTACAGGTAGAAAGGACAAAATCAGAGTATGCCAAGATAAGGTGTGTGACCAGCCAGAACAAAGGTGTGTCAAGGAAAAATTTTAAGCATATTGCAATAGTACAACGGGCCACAAAGAAAATAGCAAGAATATGTAAAATAAAGCTGTCCCTCCTCATTTAATTCATTCGCAGCAGCATACACAAAATCCACACACAACTTCTGCCAGTGCTGCTAAAAAATCTCCTGTCTGACCAAGCACCATTTCAATATTTTAATTATTATGAAACAGGCCCTTTTTATAACACTTAAATGAAAGACATATATTGACAATATGATCCACATGTTCATAGCCATGTATTTTGGAAAATACATATTCATGCCTGATGTAACCATAATTTTGTATATTATTTGTATTTAGTAATTAAAGATGGAAAAGATCTTGTAGGAGATATAGTTCTTCCCCCAGCACCTCCTAATATTACTAAATAAATAAAACTACTTTTTAATATGCCATTTTGTACTTGCAATTAGTAAGAGCGAATATGCCATTTCTCTAGACAGCAGAGTGTCTTACTGTCTAGCATAATGGTGTCTGGCATTATAAAAGTGAAGTGAGAAAGTACATGACTAGCCATTGTAAATTATTTACTGGTGTGTGATATTTTAACATACCATGAAAATACTTGTGTTGGATTTTAAATTACTAACTGTCCCTCTTCAATTGCAGTTCTCCCCCACAGAGCTATGTCTTTTAGAATAAGATATGGTGGGATCCTCTTAAGGTGAAATCAAGTGGGTTTTCTTTTTCTTTATGTTGTTTTTCTAACCCCCAAAATTCACTATGTGTTGAGTTTCACTATAAGTGGGGGAAAACTATCCTGCAAAAGATCTCCTTCCACGTACTCCAGCAGTGGTGACAAGGCCATTCTTCCCCACTCTTCCCCACCTTGAGTTTGCACTGACAGCTGTTGATGAAGTCGGGTAACATCTGAAAGAACAGTTCTTTGCTCCCACAGGAAAATAGCTACAGCAAGAGCAATTCCTGTTCACTTCTTGCAGGGAACACATGAAGTAAGGCCTTGTCTACACACAAAACATGCCCCAGTTTAACTAAAATTGAGTTAAAAAATTGGCACCCCTGTATTCACACCCTATACACGACTGCAATAATATTTGTACAAAATATGCTTGTGAGGTATCATAGGAAAGCTAATAATTTATTAATATCATTGTAAAATGCATGTGTTAATGTTATATGTGACGTTATTAATTCTCTTTGTATCCTGTTACTAGAACATGCTTAAGACCAGACAGCCTAGCTTAGGTAAAGGTGATAAACAGGTTTGTCCTAGACAAAGGAATGTGGGTTTACCTCAATTTACATGTTTGCAGTAAAACACAACCATCAAGCTTAACTGTAGGGGTTTAGCCTGATCCTGAACTTGAGAATCAGAGAATAAACATGGCTCCTGCACTCCAGAGACTGAATCCCCAGGAGGCCTTCTTGACTTGTAAAACAAAGGCAATGCCTTTGGGAATATGAGGAACAGAGAGAAACTCCATCTTTATCCTTTACTTAGAGGACAAGGAAACCAAATGATTTGATCTCTGTGAGGGGTCCTGGCCAGGCGGGCCAGTAAAAATCTGGTAAGGAGACTGTGGATGAAAGAAACCATCTTGAAAAAAGACTGTATCTTGCTAGATTAAGTTTTAGACTTTTAGGGGTGTGTTTTCACTTTTATTTGCTTGTAACCATCTCTACCTTTATATCTTTTCCTTGGTATCATTTAACCCATGCCTTTTGTTAATAAACTTGTTTTGCTTTCATTATAAATCATCAGTGCTGCGTAAATTCAGTAAACTATGTGCTTCTAGAAAGCTAACAGGTTGGAGTGTTTTACTGTCTCTGTAAAGGCAGTGAACCTAACACTTCCTTTGTGACTGTCCAGTGAAAGGGACTGGTCCCTGCAGTAGGACAATTCTGGGGAGAATTTGGGGCTGGAAGGGTACTAAGGTCAGCCTACAAGGAGCAACCAGGTTGGGCAAAGCCAGGGTGAGGTCAACTTGTGGGCTGCTGGCAAGCTGTTTGGATCAGAGTCCTGGACCAAACCTGCACCGCCACAAGACAACCAGGGTTACAAGGCAGATGGTGACTGACCCCCTTACTAGTCTGGATGAACCCCAAAAAGTCTCAAAAGTGAGCTTGTGGAAACCTCTTTGTTGATGCTCTTAAATCAGTTTAGTTTTGTGTATAAAGACAAGGCTTAACACAAGAAGCTAGGGATTCTTTCTCTCCCACTCTAGACTCTAGCTTGGCGGGAAAGGTGCTTTTCAAAAATGAATTTGCTGTTCGATTTTAGGTAACATTATCAAGCATGTTAATTATGGTCGTACCTAAGGGCCAGCTGAGAATGGGGCCTCATTGTGCTAGGCCCTGTGCAAACACATAGAAGTAGATGGTCCCTGCCATGAGGAGCTTACAATCTAAATCGACAAGATGGACAGGGTGGGGGAAGGAGTAGAACACACAAGTAGAGTGAACAATGCTATGACAGCAAATGTCCTGTTAGTTCCATTTGGGGAGGGGATCAGCTCAGCGGGAAGAGAAGGTGGGTGAGGGGAACAGGGCAGGTGAGAAGAAGATAAGAGGGAGAAGAGACTGTGAAGAGGGAGGAGAAGGGTTGGAGGAAACAGTCAATCAACACAGAACAGTCTAACGTTTTCACTGGAATGTCAAGAGGTCCCTGCTTTGGCTGTTTCTGGTCCTATTGGCTGGAGTCTCTGGCTGGCTGCTCTCTACAGCTCTCCCACAGGGTCACTTGGTGCAGGGAGTGGGAGAACCATCTGGTGCTCCCAGAGTCTGTGTATGGGGGTCTTCCCTACACAATTCTGGGTCCATGGGAGTGCTAGGGGGAGGGGTGTTCCCAGCTGGGCCCCGTTTTACTCCCCCCCCCATGCACCAATCACTGCTTTGTCCTATCAGCTACATAACCTGCAACACCCATTACACCTTGTGTGAATCCAGGTGAACACCTTTACAATTGTGTTAGCTGGCTGGGTTGCATGTAGACTCCCTCCTATATTTTTATTCTGTCCTCCCTTTGTGCTCCCCCTCATCACTTCACATCCATTATGGGCATTGCAGATTCAAAACACTAAGGACGAGGCAGCAGGCTCCTGGGTTTCTCAAGAGTGACAACAGGAAAGGAAAAAGAGGCAGCATGTAGCATCACATTTGGTAGACTAACAAAAGTAGCAGCTATAATATCCTTTTGGTATTATTTTTTTCTCATGTCACATTCCTGCCTTATGCTAGTCACGTTCAGCTAGGCCTGCCCCCACATTCACAGGGAGTACATTTCTGAAAAGTACATTTTAAATGGTTAATTGCACAGCAAAAGGACCCTTTACTCTTTCTGCATTCATTTATGCTACAGAAACTGCCAAATATGATGTCGGGTATTAAACTTGCCCTCCCCCATAATTCAGCTTGGTTGATGGAGTATGTTCTCCTGTGTTTAAAACCTGATGAGAAATAGACAGGTTTTGTGATGTAAACATATTCATGTTCATTTGATTATAGAACAGCATAAGATCAAGTGCCTGTTAGACTGCTCTCTACTGCTTATTTCAATCAGACATGTTTACTTCTTAACATGTAAATGCATAAATCATGAGCCAGAGTCAATTTTTCCTCACAGTTTTTTTGCTGATGTAACTCTATTGACATCAGTGGAGTTAGTCCCAATTCACACCAGTTTAAGTGGAAGTAGAATCAGGCTCCTTCATGCCTTTGCAGAGGCTCCCATCTGCCTAGGGTGTCCATTACTTTGATCTATGCTATAAGAAATTCACTCCAGTTCTGTCACATAGCTGAGGACCAGCATTGCTTATGAAGTACTGAAGGTTCTCAGGCATCAATCTGATGAAAAACATATTGCATATTCATTTATCCCCAATGACTATTTAAAACATAAAATATAAACATCTCTGAGATTAATGTACTCAGTTTAGCAAACCTGTATCTGGTTTACATCCCTCAGTCACCACACTGACATTTTGTTAGCTAATTCATTGAGCAACTGATTAGAAAGCAGCAGCAGAAACAAAAATCAGCACTTCACCATTTTCAGCAAAGTAGGAGCAAATTAAATTTGCCCAGTCTAACCGGATCATGTAATATCCCTCTGGTAAGTATAACACTCCAGTTCTAGCTGCCTCATGTTATTGTTTTCTGGTGACAGATAAGCTGGCTCAAATACTCCTGCCATAATTCATCTGTCGTAAGAGAAAAAAACAAGCTGAAAGTAAACTTGCAAATCATACACCGCCACACCTTATTATACTGTAATGTAACTGAATCCTGGTGGGCTTCAGCTTTCAGCTTTGAGAAGGTCAAATGGAACAAAACAAATGCAGCCCCAAATAACAATAGAGACAGACTAATGTCCTTCTTAAATATTTGTGGATGCTAAGGGTACGTCTATACTTACCTCCAGGTCCGGCGGTAAGCAATCGATCTTCTGGGATCGATTTATCGCGTCTTGTCTAGACGCAATAAATCGATCCCGGAAGTGCTCGCCGTAGATGCCGGTACTCCTGCTCCACGAGAGGAGTACGCGGAGTCGACGGGGGAGCCTGCCTGCCGCGTGTGGACCCACAGTAAGTTCGAACTAAGATAGTTCGACTTCAGCTACGTGAATAACGTAGCTGAAGTTGCGTATCTTAGTTCGAAGTGGGGGGTTAGTGTGGACCAGCCCTAAGTAATGACCATTGGTGGCAACATAGCATATCTGGCATTACACTACTTCTCTATACCACTGTGTATTTGCTACAATAAGAATGGTACAAAAATGTACCCACCTGCTGAATCATTGTAATTGTCCAATAGTTCCACTTATACCGAGTTACAACCATAATGTATTTTAAATAAAAAAAGGGACTGATCATCATCTCCCACAGGAAATCCAGTGAGAAAGGAAGAGTTACTCCCAAAATATTGTATCTTGCAATGACTTGTTCACCACATTACCCCATCGGTTATGCCTGATAGAAGGGGAGGCGGGTGGAGAGCCTCAGGTCAGGAAACAATGGGAAACCCAAACCCCATGGATGCCAGACCAGTTGCACAGAGCAGTTGTGCCCTCCAGGCACCCCTTATCCCTTGGCGACATAGCTAGCTCAAAGTTGCACTACTGTGGTTATACACTGCTACCCCTTTGGTCGATGGTTAGTGTCAAAGTAGAGAAGTAAATGCTGGTCCAATCAGCATTAAAATTCACTGTAAATGCATTAGACTTTTGACAAAGGGACATGAGGCACAGAGCACTCTTTCCCTGGTTCTCTTTTAGCCAACCTTGATACACACAGAGCCCCCTAAATACACAATATTCATGTAGCAGAACTGCTGCAGACTCCATGGGAGGGGTGGCACATTGCATAGGGCTATTGCTTAACCCTTCAACACAGGCCCAGCCAGCCACTTCCCAGCACATTATTGCTCCTGTTGGTATCAGAGTTGAGGAGCATTAGGACCATGTGGCCATTTACTTTTTAAATTTTAATCAAGTAAGTAAATGTTTGTGTGTGTAAATCCTATCAAATCACATTCCTGAAAAGGACATAGGAATAGAGCTGGTCAAAAAATCTGTTTAAACTGTTTTTTGATGGAAAATTGTTTTTTGATTAACTTTTTTGCTAAAAGTGTCTGCCATGGAAAATTCTGACTTCTCATAGAAAAAACAAACACCTTAAAATATACCATTTTTGTATTCAGAAAAGGTGCATCATTCCTGCATGCTCCTCTGTGAGCTGGGCTCCCCAGCCAGACTATATTTTTCATGATGCATGGCAGCCATAGACCACCTATCCTGCACCCTGGAGGTTCAGCAATAGGGGCTGCCATGGTGTATCATGGGAGATGTAGTCTGGCCTGGAAGAGCAGCTCATGAAGAATGAGGACATGAGGCACTCAAATTACAATTCCTATGAGATACTGTGGCAGCATTTCTGAATAGAAATTTTTAGTATTCAGCCACAAATTCACAAATTTTCAGTTTCTGGATGAATTTTTCAGTTTTTCCTTTTTTTTTTTTTTTTGGACAAAAAGTCAAAAATTTCTGTGGATGGGGGGAAGGGTCAGAAACATTTTCTGAACAGCTCTACACTGAAATTGTGTCTCTGTTTATTCACACCATGCAGGGATCAAGCAATAAATAATACTCCTGGTTATTTTAGGTTTTATTTCTAGGTATTGGTCGGACAATTACCAATAGTAATAGAATGATATACTAATCCAAGGCTGGCCAACCTGTGGCTCCGGAGCCGCATGTGGCTCTTCAGAGGTTAATATGCGGCTGTTTGCATAGGCTGAAGCTACAGATGCTAACTTTCCAATGTGCTGTGGGGTGCTCACTGCTCAACCCCCCACTCTACCCCAGGTCTTGCCACCACATCACCCTTCTCAGGCTCAGATGGCCACTCCTGTACTAATCAGATGCATATACTTAATTTCATTCCAAAGGAATATAGCAATATAGTGTGTGTATGATATATAATTAACATCTTATGTGGATTCAAGGTTCCCCCCAAAACTGATAGTTCTTACACCCTTCTCCGAATCTGCTATAGAACCTTCTGAAACATTCCCCTGCAAACTTTAATTCTATCTCTCAGCTCCAGTTGACTCAGATTCAGAGTCTTCTTGCTGGATATGTATGGACATGTGAAGTAGCTACACATCAGTTCACTAACAAAATTAATTGAAATTGTTAAATCCAAAGCATAAACCGTTCTCAAGGAAAATATCTGGCTTTTAAAAATAAACAATCACTTTGCAATTAGTAAGCTTCCTCACTTTCCTGCCTTCACCATATGCCTGCTACGCTTTTGTTAACCCCCAAATGTGCCCATCAGATAAAATTTTCTGCTTGAACAGGGTCGCTTCTCTTTCTAAAATTGTTCTTAGTGGAGCATGAGCTTAAAACTGCTCAGTTACTAAGATATCTGTTTATCTGAGTGACTTCTCCTTCAGTTCAAGCTGCAATACCCTCCAAGCCATAGACTGCTTCAGCTCTGATAAGAACAAAATATAAGTTATACAAGACTAATTTATTACAGCCATGAAACAAAGAGAGTCCAGTGTATATAGAATATTATGCAATTAATACAGCTTAATGATACTTGATAAGACAAAACCTTTACTATATCTGTACTCAGAGTGCTTGATTCACTTCTGTATTTACACCAGTTTTATACCTGTGAGACTCCATTGAGGTCAGTGGGGTCACACCAACATAAAACATAATATGATTCTGTACTCCAGCATTGGCTCATAGGACCATTGTTAATAAAGGCACAAACTAGGGCAGGCCGTATTCTAGTCTTTGCCAATGGCCAAATGCAAGAAATAATCTGGCCCCCTCAAAGGGAGCTAATTGGGTATACATAGATTATATGCACAGGACAACAGTGCTAGTTAGCTGTAAGAACACCGGACAGGCTGCTGTGTTCTCAGGAAACAAACAAATTAGCTGTTGTATGTAGGATTTCAATTAAACTGTAATTATATAAACACTAACAGAAATGTACAATGAAGGAACTGGAGTGGACTGCAAAAGGGAAGCAGAGATAAAATCATGATGAGATGTAGTTTTCCCAGTGGTCAAAACCTACCAAACTACTCTAATGTCAACAAACAACTTCTCTCTGCTAGCTTGGAAACTTAGTTTAAAATAAATTCCGATTTCTATTGTATGTTTTTATACATCAGACTACCCACACTAAGGCACCTATAGCACCTTAAATTAGCCACAGCTGGGCTGGCTGGGGTCTAATGAGAGCTAATTATCAGAAAGCTCCTGACAGAGTCAGGATCCTGCTGGCTCAAGCTAGAGTGAGAACTCCTACTATTTCTCTTCCTCAAAGAAGGGCTTGCATTTTATAAAGTGGAGAAGAAAAGGACTAAACTAGATTTAGTTCTTTCTTTTATTAGGAGACAGTAGTCTCTTCTCTTAGCTCTAGCTTAACTGTCTCTCAGTCAACTCATAATTTTTTAAAGAAGGTAAAGAAAAATGTTTCTTGTTTTGCTCTAGAAAAGAGTTAGAACAATAAACTGGTGCTGTAATTGAATAGGAAGAAGAGAAACTCTCTTGCCAATCTGCATCAAGTTCACTCATATGCATATCCCAAAACATGTGGAAGGTAGTTGAGGTGAATGAAAAAAGCTCCTAGTCTCTGCCTTCAGGACTTACGATCTCAAGGATCCCTTAACAGAGAGAGAGAAGGAAAAGCTCACAGTGACAGCAAAAAGAGCGAGGAGTACTTGTGGCACCTTAGAGACTAACAAATTTATTTGAGCATAAGCTTTCGTGGGCTAAAACCCACTTCATCAGATGCATGCAGTGGAAAATACAGGAGGAAGATATATATACACAGGAGACATGAAAAAAATGGGTATTGCCATACTAACTATAATGAGAGTAATCAGTTAAGGTGGGATATTATCAGGAGGAGAAAAAAAACTTTTGTAGTGATAATCAGGATGGCACATTTCCAACAGTTGACAAGAAGGCGTGACTAACAGTAGGGGGAAAAATAGCGTGGGGAAATAGGTTTTACTTTGTGTAATGAGCCATCCACTCCCAGTCTTTATTCAAGCCTAATTTAATGGTGTCCAGTTTGCAAATTAATTCCAATTCTGCAGTTTCTCATTGGAGTCTGGTTTTGAAGGTTTTTTTGTGGGAGTATTGCGACTTTGAGGTCTGTAATCGAGTGACCAGGGAGGTTGATGTGTTCTCCGACTAGTTTTTGAATGTTATAATTCTTGAAGTCTGATTTGTGTCCATTTATTCTTTTGCATAGAAACTGTCCGGTTTGGCCAATGTACATGGCAGAGGGGCATTGCTGGGAATGACAGCAATGCTGGGAGTGACAGCAAGGAATCTTGTTCTTTGCTCTGCAACTTACTGACAACCCTTCTTTTCCAGGTAAACTAAAATACAAACAGTTTCTTTAACAATCAGATGACTTGATTGGAGGCCTATAATGAAACCCTGGCTTGTACATCAATAAGTTTTCTTCCACTCTATTTTAGGTGTCTCTCATTTGGAGCACGTACTTCCCACAGGATTCCCAGGTGACTAAAGCCAGCCAGGCATGCTTTATGGGAATGGTAAAACAGAAAGGTGTGCTTATATTTCTATGTGCTCCTAATTACTCATCTGTTCAAAACTCAGAGTTACTGTTAGGAAAATCCATTTTTCATCTCAACATTGATCATGCTTTACTGTGGTATAAGAATAAAAGATGATCTCTCTCACATGGTATAAACAGCTATTGAAGTGCAAACCATTCCAATCCAACCCTGGAATACTGTGTTATATTAATGTCTAAATCCCAAAGAAATATGTCAAAGGAATTGTTTAATATCAAACCTCTAATACATTTTCTCCTTAAGACTAGAACATTTTTCTTCCCCACAGTGTTTAGTGAGTTTAGCATAAAATGTATTATAATCACACCGACTTTCAGTTTACAGTGAAATTATTCAAACTTTGTTACTTGAAATCTGTAAAATAATAACAAAATGAAAATTGGGACTACTAAAGATCTCCCTACCTTTTCAACATTGTTATTTCTTCTTCATTGTCAGCTGCAAATTATTAATACTTTCAGTTAAAATATTTGATATATTTTAAGTATTTTGCATGGTTTATGTTTTCAAATGCACTTGCCCCTCACTAACAATACATAGTGAGAGAGAGAGAGACCTCAAAACACATTTATGCTCAGAAAAATGCTGGAGGTAATAAAAATGCTAGTAAATGTGCACTTAGAAATACTGTACACGTTGTACTAGCTATTTATTTAAGTTATGGGTCAGCTCCAAGATAGTAGAATAGAAAATTAATAGCTATTTTCTGGCAGGAGAGTTAATGTCATTATTATATGCACTGGATAACACATCAAAGACAGATTGTTTCTTTTTGGGATCTCCCAATGAATTAGCGAGACATTTGGCTGTCATCCTCAGGATTTTTGGAATATACAGAACCCTCCTTTTCAGTAAATATTTACATTTGTTGTTTTATATAAAACACAGTGCCAAGCCCAAATGAGAAAAAGGATTCAGAGCTTCAGAAATACTGGAATAACATTTTACTATTTATCCCACTGTTAAACATTCTTTTCTTTTAACTGTATTTCTGTATCCCTTGTAAGTCTCAATCATCTCTGGCTCTTAAGATAATATCTTAGGACATCTGGAAGCTGTTGGGCTATTACCTAGTGAATTCATTTTCTACCTTTAATATATATTCAACTGCAGCTAAGATTTTAGGGCTAGAACCTTCAACTCGACCCTTGTAATAACTTCAGCGAGGTTCTGCGTGGATGAAGATATCCAGTTGCAGGCTCTGGCCCTTAAATAGGGCCTGATCCAAAACCTATTGCCATCACTGGCAGTCTTTCCTGGACTTCAATAGGCCTTGGCTCAGACTCATATTGCTTAAGTTGCACCACGGATGGAGGTAAGTGCAGCTAGGAAATCTCCCACTTGGAAATGTTTTCAGCAGCATACAGTGCTGTCAAAGTAACCAAGAGTAGCATGGTGATAGTGCTGGACTTGAATGGGGGATCCACTCCTGGGAGATGTACGGTTTCTTTCACAGACTTCAGAACCTTTCAACAGAAAGTTACATCTGGCCTGGAGTGAAATAAAGGCATGACTCCAAACTAGCTACCTAAAAGCCACTTTGGGAGTCTATCAATGGGGTTAAGATATGAAACTATGTATCATATGTGCCTGCAAACTATATGCACTCTGTGCTGTAATATGCTTCCTGTGTTATATGAAGAGGGCTATTTAGCAACATTGTGCATGTATTAAGCATTATATTAAGCTCTCTGAAAAACAATACTTCAAACAAATTCAGACAATCATAATACACCAGCTACATTTTATTGCAGTTTTAATAAAGGTTTTTCTGCCTGATCGCCCAATAGCTGCCAAGAGCCTTAGAACAATAACACGGGAAACATCTAATCACCCTCTTGAGAGGCATACCTGGCCACGTTCATAGTACCCTGAGCTACGTTCCGCTCCTCCCCTGTATACTCTCACCATTCTGAAATAGCACAAGACCATTCAAAAGCCACCCCTAATAAAGTCTTAGAAACAAAAGATGGTACAGAGCTGTATCCATCTCACCACCTTAGGGTAGAGTAAAATTGATATATTGATCCATATTTGCTTGAATCTAAGCAATCCCATTTCTTAAAGGCTGACTACAATATTCAGCACAGATTTAAAGTGTGCATAGTGTACTAATTCTAATGTTTTGCTGTGGTCGCTAAATATGAAGAGTGCTGTAAGTATAGAATTGTTTACACTCAATTCTTGCCAGTTTCTTATAGGAAAGAAAAAAGATGGTATCTGACCCAAAAAAATTCCCTTGGGAAAAAATTAAGTTATAAAAAGGATCTTTCAGCCATATAAAATGTGTTCTCTATAACAAGAGCTGTGTCAGAAAAGGGTTAGCTGTTTAAATGGTCATTAAAACATACATAACTAGGGCTAGCTTGGTCTCCTTAATTCAAAGCTCCCAGGTTTATCAATCCAAGCAGTTAGGATTATCAATCCTAATTGTATCTTATTCAGCTTGACCATGTCAATGACTAAGCCTTTTCTAATATGCCTGTTTTTAGATAATTTTATAAAGATAGATAATTCATATAAAGGTCTTATTTTCTATTTTTTTTTTGTATACTAGTATCTTGGATCAGATCTAATTCACTAGATTCCTTTAGTATGAAGTTGCAAGAAATAGCCATACATTCAAGAATCTCAACATGATGAGTCTAGAATTGGTCTGGCTAAATGCAAGTGCCAATCCACCTCAAACCTTGTGGGAGGTTTGGAAATGTCATCACTGATAACATGGGCATATTGCTTCCTGGCCTCCTGGATAGTGTTTAGTTTCTCAGAAGTACTGATGCTGAAATATTATTTCTGGGAATGGCATCACAAGTTCGGACAAATGTGATGCTGTGAACACCCTCCTTGAAGCACTATCACCAATCTGTAGATCCTCCAAGACAGCTACACTCCATAGGGATGCTAAGAAAGCTGCAACTCAAACCACATCAGGCTATATTGAATGAAGTCAATATGTTGAACCGCATCCTTAATCCAAATGAAAGTCAGTATAGACACTGGTACACATGTGTGTTGCGTTCCCTGCAGGAAATGGCACTAAGCAAGAGAGCAGCAACATTCTGCTCTGGTGGAAGTTCACTTAGCCTTCAAACTTAGCCCAGCGAGAGCACCACTGCAGTAATCCAGTCTTGAAATGATATTCAGAATAACTAGACATGAAACTATTCCATTTATTTTGCTTCCATTTACTTCAGTGGGAGTTGGAGAAGGCACTAAGTTTCAAGGATAGACACTCTTAACTGGTTTTTACAGAAGCTTAAATATATCTACTGTTTCTTTCTTAGGCAGACATGATTTAAAACAACTAAAGGGAAAACCATACAGAAACCTGTCAGAGGACCATGGTCCTGTTCATGCTGCCACTGGTTATTTATCTAAGGTTTTTCTATAGCACCTGTCAGCACAGTATAGCTTTTCAACATTTTACCTTTCCTGTTAAGTAGACTTAAATCTCTAGTCTGTTTCTTCTTTTAAAGCTTGCATGAGGAATCTGGGGAACAGTAGAGGCAAAGATCTCTTGGCGAGTATACTATTTTACATTTTACAACAGTGAAAGAGAATTAGTTACTTCAGCCAACATTTTAAAATACTCCCCAAACTAAGATTAATTACCAGATCTTCCAGGAAGCTTATCATCATCACCCCCACTCAGTCCCACTGTCCTTGCCTTGCGGTACACGCTGTAGTTGCCCTTTTGACATTTTATACAATTGCTTGGACCGTTTCAAGGAGTAACACTTAGATTGCTCTTTGAATTAATTGGTTTTACAGTGCAACAAAAAACTGAATACCATTTCAGGCTGCAGGAAAGATGAGAACTCTGTATAGTTTCTCTTGATTACAGTGCAGATTCCCTCAATCTGGATTTCAGCTGGAAAGCAGCACCACAGGATTCTAATCTTCCTTTGCTCTCAATGCACAGGGATTAGTGTTAATGGAAATGATATGTGAGACTCTCTCACAATGTCCAGAGAATAGTTTCCTTTACAAACATCACCTCCCCTATTCATGAAATCCTTCTGTGTTTATTTTGAGACATTTTGAAACATACAGTTCCCATGAATATAGCCATAAACAGGTTTTTAGTTAAACCATCTTCCATCAGAAATAATAAGTAAATTAGAGAGTGGAAACTACAGGAATATTCTGCAACACTTATGTGTTGTGTAACTCATCTGTAAATTTCTCATTTAACTAAATAGCAACACCACAGGACAGTCACTGTGTCTGCCACACTGGGGTTCCAGTTACTTTGCCTCCACAAACGTGACTACTCTTGCACACATTTATGTGAAGACAGTATCCCATCCACCTTCATGAGTTACAAACTGCTTCTCCAAATTGCCCTTTAAAAATATAGCTCAGACTCCCAGCTTGCAGCAGCAGCTCTCTCAGCAACTTCAGCTAATGGTCAGCAACAAACCATTGATTGGCGAGCACTTGGCAATTCACGTTTTCTGTTCATGTGTGTCCCCTCATGCCCCTAATTATGTCTGTATACTGACACACACATCTCTTGGGGTATTTTAAAAGAAAACAATTTAAGTGAGTTTAGTGCTCATGAAAAATACCTGACTCATAGCTCTGTAAATTGAAATCCTCCCTAGGGCATATAATTTGGACAGTGGCACTACAAATTTTCCCCCACTTCCTGGAATGACTGTGTCTAAGCTGAAAGGACACTTCACTCTCAAAATTCATTCAGTCCTTGGCCTGCCTGCTGAGAATGACATCAAGGGTGCAAGCTGTGATACTGGGTCACAATATTCTTAGAAGCACATCTTTCAGAAGGTAATGTTTTCAGTAATAATGTTATGTAACCTGTGAAGTTTGGACAATTCATTATCGTGTCAGATCCGTTGGGTATATGCTGTTGAGCCAGGAGACCAGTTCACATGTTCTCCCAGTGTTATCAGTGAAATATCCTGGGAACATATTATTCCTACATTATTTCTATTAATGGTCTGATACACAGTCTCTGCTCCTCAGGTACCTTTGGTAATTACTAGAGCTGGAAAATGTTTTTCCCCCAACCCCCCCCCCCCGAAAAATTTCAACTTTCCATCAAATAAGCACAAATTTGTGACTGTAAATTGAACATTTTTCACAATTTTTTTTTCATGTTTTGGACAAAAAGTAGAATTTTCCACACTGGAAAAAAATCTTTTTATTGAAAACCCAATTTTCTATCAAAAATCAGGCTCAACATAAAATTTTGATTAGCCTTAGTTATTACTAAAAACTGAAAATTGAGGGAAAATTAGATATTGGGATAAATTGTTTTATGCTCTGTTTATTCCCTCTAGTACAAGTTGATTGAAAAAAACTCAGGAATTTCTTAACACAATAGTGGTGGTTGATGGAAGTTTTCCTTCATCACTGATATCCTTGGACCCACTGGATGCTATTAATCATAATGTTCTTGTGATACAATTGTTTTCTGTACTGGAGTTATCTGGAAAGGTTTCAGGGAGCTTTCACTCCCTATCTCTCACAGTGATCTCTAGTGGTGTTTTTGCTTTGTTATTTTGACTTTTCTTTTTCACATCTCATCCATTTGGTCCTTTGTCAAGCATATTACAAGATTTAATTTTAGAATCTTTGCTTTTTTATGTGCATATATTGCCATTTAGATCTTGCTGACAGATATTATTACTTCTAATGTTCCATTGTTGTACAGATGATACAGACTTGCCTAGTGCTTGCATCCAATCATACCTGAGCTGTCTCAATCCTGATGGTTTGGTTGTATTAAGGTTTATGCAGCCAATCTCTCTCTCTCTCTCGTATATAAAAGAAGTTTATAAAAATTCAATCTTTATATATACATAAATACATATATACATATACATTATATATATATACATATACTATATATATATATATACACATATACTATATATATATATATATATAAAGATTGAATTTTTATAAACTTCTTTTAGACAGTTGTTGCATATGACTCCCAATCTGACAATTAACTTTGAGTATAATGCAGTTCTACCTTATTCAACTTTAAGGGCGTTGGAGGGTTAATATCTAATCTCAGTAAACTTTCATAATCATTTTGTATCTGTTACCTTGTCTACACTAGATAGGGTTTGCTGTTATAGCTATACCAGCAAAACCTCCTAGTGGAGACTCAGCTTATACTGGCAAAAGAGCATTTTTGCTGGTACAACTTATATTAGTTCCTCAAGTGAAATAACCAGTGAAAGGATTTTTTTTCCTGGTATAACTGCATTTACACAAGGATTTTTCTGGCATATCTATGTTGATGGGTTGTTGTTGTTTTTTCACACTCTGACATAGCTATACTGACAACAAAATTTTAAGTGTAGACCAAGTCATAGTAAGCAGTTTTATTATGCTAAACTACTTTAACCCAATGTTTTCAAATATGTTATTTTCTTATGAACCATGCCATCCTGGTTTGGAGAGAATGAATTGATTTTGAGCTCTTGACACAAAACTTGGAGAAATACCAAGCTAAAGAAGGAGCTTTTCAGAGACAAAAATGGCAGTTAGGCATTCTACTCCTATTGGCTCTCAGTGGGAAATTAGCCCCAAACTGACCTTTGTACTTTTGAACCTCTCCCCAAAATTGTCTAGTACCAAGGCTATTTGCTTCAAAAGCAAGACCTGCACACTAAAAATATATATTATAATTGGGAAGCAAGTTTTAAAACTGATGAGATTAATAAAGCATAAAGTTTGGTCACAAACTGCTAAAATGTTGGTCTATACCAACCATCTTCCTGTGGTTACCTGCCATTTTGGTTTCTTAGTTGTTGTTTTAAGATGGGTTTCTTTACCTTCCAGTCAAGGCCTTTTACTCTTCATACGAAGATGCTGGTACAATATAAATCAGTAGCAGAGTGAAAAGAAAAACTTTTTGGGGGGAAAGTGTGACAAAGTCACTAAGGGCAACATTGCAAACCTCTTGCTCACATTGGAAAAAGTAACTCATATTGGTACAAGTAACTCATATGAATAGTCCATGTGAAATCAGTGGTGCTACACATATAAGTAGCTACTCACCAAAGTGAGCAATTGGTTTACAATCTGGTACTAAATATTTAAGCAGTTGTTAGGGTCCCTAATTTGAGCTAATAGAGAAAATATTTCTGTGTACATCTGTTTTTTATTTTACATATTTTGGGTCAGTCCATAGCCAGGAGTTTCTTCTTTTTGTTACATGGGTCCTTGCAAATGTTTTAGGTTAAACTGTAATAGCAGATGGTCTTTCTGAAGGCCTCAGAATAGAACATTTTTACAATGGTATTTGTTAATGAATGTTTGATAAGTGCTTTGAGATCCTTGTATAAAAGGTAATATGGAAGTGAAAATTGCTTTATTGCAATAAATTAATGTTGAGGTGTACAGTTGAGGTGTATCTGATTTGAAAAAAGTGGCAGCTGTGTTTTGGGATGAGAACTATGGAGCTGAATACCATGGAACCTAATTAAAATTAGTTTAGAAAGTCTAATAACGTGCATGGGACTCATGTCTAAGGACTGAGCCCTATACTTGTAGCATTAATTTATTATAGACTTCATTCACTAATCCAGGACAAACACAACTGGAGAGATGTCATGTCAAATGCTAAAGTAACAGGAGAATATCTCTCTTGACAAAGTGTCTGGTCCTGCTTTCTTTACATCAGTCTTTACTGTGGATAGCCCTTACTTACACAAATAGTGCCATTGAATTCAAAAGGACTACTTACAAGGGTAAGGGTTTCAGGATTGGGTCCAAAGTCCCCATTCCTCGCAGTGAATGCAGTTTGCTTTTTTTTCCCTTTTCTCCACACAGTCTGGACAACAGGGCACAACAGTGGTCATGTGAAAATAGGACCCTGCTGAGATAATTCTACTCAGATTCTACTCAAAAGCTAACAATATTAAAGATTTAGTTAGTTAGCAGTTAGAAGAACACCTGCTATCATCAGCAATTTTTAGATATGCCTTTGATGTGATTTTACTAAGTGAATTTAAGTTAACAATTTCAATGAGATATTGTCAAGCATCTTAGGACTCAAACAAGATGCACCTTAAATTGCCTTTGACTAGTTAGAATGTCCCCTGGGTCCTTTTTAAAAAATCTACTGGTTTGAAGCCAAGTTGAAACAAAATAATAGCTGCGGTGTTGTGGGCTCTGCAATGGCTGTGTCACTGGGGAGCACCGATTACCAAATGCTGTTTTCAAAGCTGTGATAATTGCTTTAAAAGTGACTTTTCTCATGGCAAGTTTTACAAAGTAGACAAGGTGTCAATGTAAAAATTGTAAAAGTTTTCAGAAATGAGGTAGTTTAAAAATTATTGGTGGTGGTTGGTACTCAACTAATCATTGACCCCCTTCCCACCAATCTTTAATGTATACATTAAGAACAATATATATGCACTGTAACAATAAATAGTTTTGAAAATAGGCTTCATTATGGCAACTGCTCTCTTAAGGACTTATTAAAATGTGTACTGATGGCCTGGCAGTTCTTACCCATATAAAAAGCAATTATGAAATCAGTGGGAGTTTTGCATGAATATGGGCTACCAGATCTGACCCTGAATTTGTAAGAGGAGCTTGATAAAAATCAACCAGTATATGGAACAAACACTGGAAGTTCATCCCGCTCAGTGCTCCTGTCCAGAATCAGCATTATATTCTCCATTAGGTAAAACATTTCAAGCCTGGCCCATCCTGGCTATCTAAAATTTATATTTTTCTTGTCTTTCATGCTATAATGAGGGAAGTAATATATTATCTCCTTTGGAGAATTAAAGCTCTCACTGAGCGTCTGCTCTCCCGGTCCTTGTTGCCATGGAGCTCTTGCTCTCTATTAGCCTCACATGCAGCCCAGGATTTAGCTTTGCATTTCACACTCAACTTTATCCAATTTGTCACTAACACATGTACTTAGTGACCTGCTCATACATATAAATCCTCAAATGTTAAACATGGATGTAAATAAAAAACAAACAAAACCCCTACTATTAGACACTCCTTGTTAAGAGTATCTTAAGATGCTTGATAAGTTTTCAATTTGTTTTCCATTAAAAGTTTGTGAAAGAGCTGCAGTTCTAACATTCTTTCATTATGAGGTTGAACATTTTGGTTGAATTATTATTTTTTTGCACACCTATTCAGGAAATTGTGCTGAGGGTATCATATTATGGTTCACAGCATTGGCACCAATTCACGTGCTACCCAGTAGGTGTAGCACTGTATTATTTGTTTTTTATATCTTACCTATGACAGCTGGGATGGCAAGAAAATAGGTGGTGTTCAAAGTCAACAAATAAATACATTTTTTTTAAATGGGAAAATAGGCAATCCATGCCAGAAGTTTGTTCTTATTTGCCCATTAGTGTAATCAAATAAGTTAGTAAACAAGTACTATATTTATTTTAAGCTTTGTTATAAGCAGTGAAAACACAAAACTTACAAAATGGACAAGGACAAAACTGGACAGCAAAAACTTTTTTTCAAGCTTCTAAAAGAGGATTTTATGTAATGCAGACTTCAGAAATATGCTATAAAGAGTACTTGCCAGTGTAGTTTTAAGTACATGCAAGTCAAAATAATGCTAAGGAGCCCTTTTAACCTCCAAAAGAAAGGCAGTTCTGATTGAAGGTTAAGACAACTTCCTTACTGTGCATGTGCCTGGGTACATAATATATATCACTAATTTTATGATCCACAGAGAATCATACTGTATGTTTTGTTATAGGTAAAGCTAAGGTCTGAATCCAAACCATAGCTCCCTACTGTTTGAGGGCAGGGTAACTGAGAAGTAAGTACAAGCATCCTAACCAAACAATTCTACTCATATTAAAGTCCAGGGGAGTTTTACCATTGACTTTAATATTACAAGGATAGACCACCATCCCCTCCCCCCATAGCTAATTAGCTCATGACTGCAAGGATTTGTAGGGGAGGGAGGCAAAGAGCTGAACTAAATCTTCATGCACCAACTTTTTAATGTATCTAGAAGGCCAAACTTTCCTTTTTTTTTTTTTTTTCTAAAAGCTTTTATTTTATCTTGCAGGGACAGAGGTTTTTTGTGGCATATAAGTAACTTTATGTCAGGGGTCACACTGGGCTATACACTAGTACCTCTGAACTGCTATCTTCTCCAGAATTTCAGTTATGAATTTTTTTTTTAAAGTAAGTGTCTAACTGTTATGGTTGTGAAGAAAATCTCAAAAATGTGAACACAGAAGAGTTGGTTGAAATTTGTCATCAAAAGATTGTTTTAAATAAAAAATGGCATTCTGAACAACGTTAAATTGTTCATTTTGGTCAAAATTTTATATTTTTTGGTTAAAAAAAAATTGAAACCAAAATCCAAACATCTTTCAGTCAGAATTATTGGTTTTTGAAAACTGAAAATGTTGACCAAAAACAGCTTTCAAAAATGTATGCAGAAAAACTAAACTTTTCATAGGAAATTTGGTTTTTTTTTTTAAAAAAGAATGTTTTCTAAATTTCCTGTGGAAAAATAATTGACATTTCGTGAACTGCTCTAGAACTGAATGTAACTGATGCTCTTATAGATGAGAATTGTTCCATTCAGCTCAGTCAGGTGTTAACTGAGACACCCAGTGATGATGAGTTAAATGTCAACAGCATTAACTATTGCATTTCTCATGTAAGAAAGGAGAGCAAGGATCACCAATATATACAAATCATTGTGATTGAGGTCTCATTTTGGTTCCACAAGTGGGTAACATTTGGGAGATATCACCGCTTATTTTTTCTCCAGTCAAGAAGGAACCAAGCTGGGTATGTCTACACAGGCCACGGCAGGGAGTCTCAGAGCCTGGGTTGATAGACTCAGGCTCACAGGGCTTGTGCTACCACACTAAAAATAGCTGCATAGCCATTGCCACTCAGGATGGATCTCAGGCTCTGAAGCCCACCCCCATCCCTAGGCTTCAGAGCCCAAGTCCCAGCCTGAGCCACAATGGTTACACAGCTATTTTTAGTGTGCTAGTGTGAGCCCAAGTCTGTCGACCTGGGCTCTGAGACTCTGCTGTTCTCTGTGTAGACATCCCCCACTGTGAGGGGGATCCAAGGTCAAGTTGTTGAGGGGAGTACACCGAGCATGCTTGACAACACTTTGAACATCTGGATAATCTACTGTGAGTTGTCTCTCATGTTGGTGATTCACGTGGGCAAAGCATATTTTGTGGGCAGACCATAGAAGAAAGCCATCAGTGTATTTTCCCCCCATTTGACTCCTACTGTAAGCTTTTTGGGGGGAGGAATCCCTTCTTAAGTTTGTACAGCACCTAGCACAATGACACCCAAGTCTGGCAGCACTGCGCTATTGTGAATCAAATATTACTATAAATTGTTATATTATTACTATAAATTGGAAGACCCGAGTCAGTAAGGACTGGGGCATACAAAGGGAAATGTTTAGGCTCAATTATGAAGAGAACAGAAATATACTGAGTCAAAATGTAAATCTCTGAATATAGTCAACCTAACAATTTAAAATTCCCTCTGGGCAACGTGAACTGTATGCAATCAGGAATATTTCTTTTTGTGTGTGTGTGTGTCACATTTGAAAGGGGATGAAAAGGTGCTTAGTGCCTGCTATGGATTTGCGGTAACATCCACCTTTCTGTCTGCTAAAATTACATTTTTTGTCAGTATTTTTGCCATCACACAGTATGCTTACTCTCTTAAACCCACCAGTCTCTCCTTCACAGAATCAGTCATAAGTCTAGGCCAGAACCCTTACTGTATCTCATCAATGCTCTGTAGATTAAAGTGAACAGAGGATACAATAAACAAAAGTTGAAAGTACAGGTCAGTTTATTAAAAGCAGTCTGTGCTGCTTTCAATTTTACAGTGTGATAACAGATTTATAAGTAAGGTTGCCTGACTGTCTACAGAGTGTTTTTGTTCAGTTGTGTAATGTGAAAGATTAAGTAAGGAGAAAAGTATTAAATACAAAAGTAAGGGAAACATCTCTTTACTTCTCACTTGTCAGCTAGTACAGAAACAGTAATCAAGGAAGAAAATGTATTATCTGAAATCTGAGACACAAAACCCAGGTGATTATTAGTGATTTTTTTGTTTTTCACTGTATTGCATTTATTAGCTATAAAACATTTTAAGAGGTATTTGGCACAGCGACTTTGATAATTAGCCCTTCATTTCTGCAGACCTCCCAAGACCCTGATCTAGCAAGGTCCTTCATTAAGCTTTGGATTAATTTTAAGCATGATGTTAGTTCCATGGAAATCAATGGTTAAAGTTAGGCACATGCTTAATGGTCTTGTTCAACCGGAGCCCAAATGTTAAACTCTTGGCTTTATTCACATATGAAAATGAGTTGGGTATTCTCCTCCTCACCCTTTCTGCACAACAAAAAACAGGTTGTAATAAATCCTGTACTTCTTCTTAGCATATTAGCAATGTGCCTCAGGTGGCATGTGACCAGGATTCATCACCGCATTTGGTCCACTGCTTGAATCATTAGCTTCCCTGGCTTGGGCTGGGTACTGACGGGGAGTGTGATGTGAACACTGATCCATGCCCCCCAATCCTGCACTGACCAGAAAAAGATGGAAGATTTACATATGCACAAAGGATCACATACTTTGCTGGACAAAGAGACTCTCCACTGGCTGCCTTTGTTACACTACCTGCCTTACTCCTCTAAGGATATGTCTACACTACAATGTAAGCATAGGGTTAGTAGGACTTGGGTCAGCTGACTTGTGTTAGGGAACCCTGGGCTTGATCATCAACATTGTATTTTAACCCTAGGTTAAGAATTTTCTGATCCATGCTCGAACCTAAGGCTCTGGCATCCACACTTCACTGCGGAGACCTGAGTCAAAGTAGCCATATCCCAGAGTCCCTAGTGCTCCCTTCCCCCCCCCCCCAAATGTGGCCACTCTATACCTAGGAACGTGGTGCACTGTGCAAAAACTCTACTGCTCACTCTGCACATTACAGGAAGCTTGATCTGCCTGCCAACACAGTCTGTTGAGCAGACATTTTGTTCTGTGCACTCCCAGACACCAGAGCCAGCAACATGGACAAGGCATGTCTTGATGAACTTCTGTTGCTTGCGCTTTCTCTCATGTGTCAGGAAACTGGCAGAGTATCCATGAGGCATTGGTGGACATTTTGGCGGCATTTTCTGTCCCACCAAAGGTACCTGATAGATTTCCTGATGGATCTGCAGGAGGAGGAGGAGGCGGAGAAGGAGGAGTATCCTGGTATTGGAGACTCTCACTGGTAGATGCTGCTCAGTGTAATTGGAATACCTGCTGATGATTCCTAGATACACTGCTGCTTCTGGAGCAAAGCCATGAGCATAGACTGGTGGGACCACATTGTCATGCAGACCTGGGATGACCATCACTCGATTCAGAACTTTCACATGAAGAAAACAACATTTCTGGACCTTTGTGAGCAGCTTGCCCTGACCCTCCAGGTTAAAGAGACACATCTGAGATCACCTTTGCCAGTCCAGAAGAGGGTTGATATAGCTGTCTGGAAGCTGGCTATCCTGAACTGCTCCAGGTCCATTGCTAACCAGTTTGGGGTTGGAAAGTCAACTGTGGGTGAAGTGGTGTCAGAAGTAACTGAAGTAATCAGGCATGTGGTTTACCTGAATGTGGCAGACATTAAAGATATTCCAGAGATATTTTCAGATATTCCAATGTCTTTGAGAGAGCGGGGATTCCTAATTGTGGCAAGGCTATTGATGGGACTCATCTGTCCATAGTTTGCCCACCTCAAGGAGCAATGAGTACATAAACCACAAATGGTACTACTCCATAGTTATGCAGGCCCTTGTGGACTACAGAGGAAGATTTATGAATGTCAGTATTCGCTGTACAGGAAAAGTTCCTGATGTCAGAGTTTCTTACTGCTTGGGAGTCTACATTCATGATAGTCTGGGAAACCATTCCCACCAAATGACATTGACATAAACTGAGTTACTGTCCTCCGCTGTTATTCTCAGAGACACCACATACCCCCTTTTGCCTTGGTTTATGAAACTATACCCTGATTTCAGAGACCCTGGCCAAAAAAAAAAAAGGTTTAATTACACTCTCAGCAGGTGTAGAATGGTTGTTGAACGTGCTTTTGGCAGATTGAAATCACTTTGGAAATGTCTACAAACCTCTTTGGATGCCAGAGAATCAATGCTGTCCACATTACTGTAGATTGCTGTGCTCTTCACAACATTTTTGAAGTCAGAAGTGAGCCATTTCCCCTTGAATGGACCTATGACAGTGAGGGGATGCTGGATTAGTACCCTCAGACAGAACATGCAGCAACCACTGTGGGAGCTGCTTGCACCCAGGCAACAGAAGTAAGGGATGCTCTCTATTCTCATGTTATGGACTTGCATGACCCAGTGGCAGATTAAGGTCTCCTGGGTCCCTGGGCCAGAGCAAATGGGCGGACCCCAGCGCCAGAACCATGGCCCTGCCCCACCCCTTCCACCTACAGTCCTGCCCCCGTTTTGCCCCTTCTGCCTGCGGCAATGCCCATGGCCCAACCCTGTTCTGCTCTTTCCCCCACAGCCCCGCCTCTGTTCCACCCACAGCCCTACCCCATTCTGCCCTGTTCCCCTATGGCTCTGCCCCCATTTCACCCATGGTCATGCCCCATTCCTTCCCACTCACTGCAGCCCCACTCTCTGTTCATTCTTTTCCACCCCCAACCCTCGCAGTCCCAAAACCGGAGAAGCTATATCCCCCAACCATGGCCCCAGGGCCACAGAGGGGATTGAGAGCTCCTCCAGCCCTGAGGCCACAGCAGGGAGGGAGAGCTCCGCCAGTGCCGGGGCTGAAGTGGAGGGTCCAGGCACTGGGGCTTCCCCCACCACCCTGCACTTCTGCAAGGCACCGGGGTCGGGTGCTGGGGCTTCCCCTGTCTGCCCTGCAGCTTCTGCCAGAGCTCCAAGCTTCTGCCACCATGTGGCGGATTTCTGCTGTGGTGCCCATTTTTTCTGTGACCCCTGGGCATGGGCCCTGTGGGCCCATTGGATAATCCACCACTGACATGACCCAGTGGAAGAGGGGGAACAGTACCTCTATAAATGTGCTACGGGGGGGAAGTGGCTCATTTATTTTGGGGGGCAGGCAGTGCTTGGGAGTGGGGTAGCCTTGATTGCCATGCAATGTAAGCTTGAATGACATGATGAACATGATGAAAAATGAATTTGGTTGTGTTTACGGGGTGGGAGGCACAATGGCTGTACAGATGGAATTTATTGAAATTAGAATTGCTGTATCTAGGTAAATAGAGGAATACTGTTTGCTTTATAATGCTTAATTACTTCTTAACACGTTTTTAACTTTATTATCTCAAATCATGATTGTATGATGTGATGCACTGATAGCAACAAGCTTTCTTGAAAACATAACATGCTTTATTTGCAATCAGGTCTTAAAACTGTAAAGCACTCACACAGACTAGGGAAGGCCAGCTGCTATTACAAAACCACACACCCAAAAGGAAAGGGCAGGAAATAATTAATACCCAGCACAATCCCCCTATTGCTGCATGTCCCCTGGGCCGAAGTTCTCCTTTCCCTTCTTTACACCTTTACCCCTCACTTGGCGGCAAGGGTGGGAGATTTACACCAGAAATGGGTGGAAGAAAAAAGGCTGCATTGTGTTTAGTTGCCATGCCCAGCCGCTCATCAGTCCTGAATGTATACGCTGCCCCAACATGGAGTTGCCCAAGCTACTGCTGGGCTGAGGGTACATCGCTGTGGTATGGGGGAGGCAGCAGGAGCCAGTGCTCTAGCAGCCATTATATACAGGAGTTGCTGAAACAGTTCTATCTGTTGATCTCTCTCCTCCTCCCTTAGCCACCATTCCTGTTCCAGAAACTGCTTTGCAAGTGTCAGCCCCCTTGCTGAAACACTGTCATCCACCCGGGCAGCGAACCTCAGCTTTTCCTCCTGCCTCTCAGCACACCGTTATTCCAGGCTTTCATCCCTCTTCTTCTGGTTCTGAACATGCTGGTCTCAAGAACATTGACCATAACTTCATCATGGAAATGCTTCCTTTTGGAACGATCCATGAGGGTACATCTGCTCAATGTGCAGCAGTAGTCAAAAAAGCAAACAGAAATAAATGTTGGGCATCATTAAGAAAGGGATAGATAATAAGACAGAAAATATCATATTGCTTCTATATTAATCCATGGTAGGCCCACATCTTGAGCACTGCATGCAGATGTGATCATTGCATCCCCTAAAAGATATATTAGAATTGGAAAAGGTTCAGTAAAGGGTGACAAAAATGATTAGGGGTATGGAACAGCTTGCATAAGAGGAGAGATTAATAAGACTGGGACTTTTAAGATTGGAGAGAGACAACAAAGGGGGGATATGATTGACGTCTATAAAATCATGACAGGTGTGGAGAAAATAAATAAAGAAGTGTTATTTATGCCTTCTCATAACACAAGAACCAGGGGTCACCAAATGAAATTAATAGGTAGCAAGTTTAAAATAGACAAAAGGAAGTATTTATTTACACAATGCACAGTCAACCTGTGGAACTTTTTGCTAGAGGATTTTGTGAAGGCCAAGACCGTAACAGCGTTAAAAAAACCTAGATAAATTCATGGAGGATAGATCCATCAATGGCTATTAGCCAGGATGGGCAGGGATGGTGTCCTTATCCTCTGCTTGCCAGAAGCTGGGAATGAGTGATAATCACCTGATTATTACCTGTTCTGTTCATTCCCTCTGGGGCACCTGGCATTAGCCACTGTTGGAAGACAGGATACTGGGCTAGACAGACCTTTGGTCTGACCCAGTATGGCTGTTTTTATGTTCTTATGAACGTCAGGCCAGGGATCGAGTTCCAGAAGAACAGCAGGTGGTAGAGGTTGAAGGTCCTGAAATAGGACAAGAAACAGAGGGTTATTGTTTAAAGTAGCTCTGGGGGAGCATAGAATTAATTAATGTGGAATCTCAAGGACATAAAATGTAACAGTTCTAAAGTGAACCTAGACATATTGTGAAGGGGATGCTTCAGTCCTCACACTGTCTCTTGCCGTAGCCTTGTTAATCGTAGTTACCAAAGTGCAGAGGCAATGGTAAGTTTAAAATTAAAACCTTTATTCTGTTTCATAAAAAATTCAAAACTAATTGCCATATGGGGGCAGGAATGCGTGGGCCAGGTGTGTATAGTTGGCATGCGTGGTCCTTCCTGGTGCTTTTGCTGAAGTCCACAGTTTTACTGGCCTTACGCTAGAGATTCACCAAAATCTGGCTGTGCTCATGTGACCAGGAAGCAGTTCACTTTTCAGAAGACTTGATGGGTTTAGTCTCCATTGCAGACCCTGGAGGATCTCTGATAGTGTGCTTGCAGATCGGTGATCAGAAGAGAATGGGCTAATGCTGACCTGAGCTGTTGCCATTTACAAAGGGGCGTGGTTTTCATTTTTAATAGAGTGCACTGCAGATTGTTGGGATAGAGAGGACTAAGGAAGTTGGGCCAAGGAACTGTGGGATACATCTGGATGACTCCTGGGACCTGAGTCAAGCTGGCACCATGTTTACACTGTGAAGCAATAGGGCTCAGACCCTAGGTCCTGGCTCGACTTGAGCTTGGACCCAGCCCTGCAGGGTCCTGGGACTCTGAGTCCAAGCCCTGGGTTAGCGCAATTACAGTGTAGATGCAAGGTGAGGGGGTTGCCTTAAACCCAGGCTTACATTGCAGTGTAGACATACCCTCTCGTACATTGCTACAATGCCAGTGCTTTCAGTACCTCACTTTCATGACCACCAAATTTCTCACACATTTGTAGAAGGAGTGAAAGTAGCTTTATATGGTCCCTGAACTGTTGTTTGAAAAAAACTAAATCTTGAAAGTGTTGTCTCTTCTGTTATTGTCTTCTACTAGCTGCCCTTGCCATTTCACAAGATTAGAAATGTCCTTATATGAATACTCAACATTTGTCCATTATAAATATTAGATAATGTATTGAATGTAATTGGGTTGGCCCCTCTGCTGAGCAGTAGCAGATGTGGATCTGGCAGGTTGGCTTCCCAGCAAGGAAAAATCAATGGTGCAGAGTTTGTGTATATTGTAAGTGGGCCTTGGCTTATTTTCACACACAGCCTTATCCTGGAATGGAGGTAGTCACAAACAGCATGTAGGCAGTCCCTTCATTCAGGAATCTCTGCCCATCATGCCTGGTTCCCACAGAGCAATTCACTGCAATCACAGAACAAAGCAGAAAGCATTCACACAGCTCCCTTTATACAGAACGTTGTATAACCAAAACTAACACAGCATGTCTTCTTAAGACTAAACATTTGCTTTCTTGCTAATAAATAGGACTTGGAAGACTGTGTAACAGTATGACTTCATGACACATACCATAATGCATAGTTTGAAAACGTTTATCTGTATACAATTGTCTGGACTAACTCCATGTACAATGGACAAAGGATCTTGTATTTATATAACTTGTACATTTTCAGAGCTATTAATTTATTTATAAATATATTCTACAGCTATAAGTATTAAAGGTTAGTCAAAAGAAAAGATATTTTGAGACTGACTAGAGGATAAATGCTAACAAATGTGATCTAGCACCAGCTGCATATGTTAGTGTGTTTGATGGGTACAGTCCCCATCCTCACTTTACTACTATCTTAATAAGAGAACATCTTTACTCAAGATCCTTGTTCTGTTTCTCTTCTTCTGAGGTCCTGTGTTTTCTACAGAGCAGGCACCATCTGAAAAATGGCTGTACAGAGGACCAATAGAAAAGCTGCTAGCTCTTTTGGTACAATTCAAAAAGCAAAGGGATAAAATTCTGAAATGCAAGAAGTTTGAAGTGAATGTTGAGCTTTCAGATAAACTTGGCTGAGAGATAAATCAAGCAGAATAACAGCATAGGATCGGTGTGTGCAGGGTGGAGGAGGAGGAGAAGAAATAAAGATTGCCTACCACAGTGAAGATTATGCAGTCTAATTTACCTGACTAAACCAGCTTTTACTGAGTCTGAATGTGTGGTGCTCCCGATATATACACACTTAAAAGTGCCTACATAGAATGTTGCCCTCTGTGATTTTTTTAAAAAAAGGAAAACACAGCATGTGGCTAACATGGTTAATTCTAAATCATATTTCTTCAAACATGTAAAAGGCTTTAAGTCTTTGAAGACTTAGGACTTTTTCTGGCAGTAGTGCACACCTGGAACTTCCATCAAGGCTGGGAGTTGCAGTGTGAGAACTTGCTGGGTCAGCCCTGAGTCCATGGCACGTTTGAAATTTTTTAAAAGAAACTATTTAAGTGATCCAAGATAATCAAAAGATCTGAAAATATCTTCAATAGTGAAAGCACCCATTTTAGCATGGTTAGAGAGCTCAAAAATGGCTGAAGTTTGGTGGATGGGAAAGGGGGCTTTAATTACTTTTACATGCCTGTATACTCCCTCCACCACTGCCAGTAAAAAAAAGTCCTGGGGCCATATTTCAAATCCAGAACCCATAAGTGTTTGTATGGGAATCTGATTCTGAGAACTATGTTCATCCATTTAAAGCATAAAATATGACCAGTTTGTCCAATCAAACAGCTCAGATTTCAAATATAAAATATTTGAAATGAACTACCAACAAATGAGCTACAAACTAAAAATAACCTGCAGAACTTTTCTGCTGAATCATTCTAAAAACTAAATTTAAGTTTATAGTGTTCTGTTCCTGGACAGTTAATGCACACAAAAAAGGGGGGAAATGAATTGAGTAAATTATTCATGCACTATTCACCCAGATTAAGTCATAACTTCCTCACTGCATCATTCTTCCAAGAATCTTTCTTTCAGTGGGGAAGACAGCATTCCAAAGTCAAGAATCCCTCATAGAGAATGTCCTGCCAGGAGCTACCTCCAGTTCGTAGGGAAGATGCTTTAGCTCAAGCACCTCTATTTATCTCCACAAGAGTATTATGGTAGGGGGAGAGAGACTATTTCTCTGCTAATCAAATCACAAACCTATAAAGGCTTTATTGAAAGCCAACATCGTCTATGCAGCTGAAAAATCTATGGCAGCCAGTGTAGATCTTGGAGGACTGGTGTAATATGCTTCTGCTATGAAATGCCATTTAATAAGTAGAGTGTGGTAATCTAGCTTCGTTTTCACAATGGTCTCAAGGAGTAACTCTATTGCAGAAATCTAATCTGGAAGTGAAAAATGAATAGATAATTGTTGCAAGGTTTGCACTGAAGAGAAAAGGATGGATTCTTCTCACCAAGCATATAGGTAAATAAATGCTCTTGATCATACCCACTACCAGAACATCTAGAAGCACTCCAGGATCTAACAGCATACCTAAGTTGTGCACTTGTGTTACAAATAATGGTTATACTTCCTCACAGATTGTAGCTTGAAGCCACCTCAACCTCTTCACTTCTTCATTGACCAATACTGGATGAAACAAAATGACAGTGTTTTCTCCTCAAGACCACTGTTCTGTTTCCCCTGCAGTAAGCAACTTGGTTCAGCTCCTAGAAACTTTTTTCTACAGAGTAACAAGAATATTCTTCACAGTATGAAAAATCTGACTCCAGAGTGACGTAGATGCAGTAAGGATTCACTAAACTCCCAATCATTCAAAACTGTTCCACTGTGCAGGTGCAACGATAGAAGCAAAGAGACTTATCTTCACTTCCTTCATAGATAGAGCAAAAGCAACACAGTCTTAAATCTGTATGCCACAAGCAGCTGTACCCAGCAAGACACTTCTTTACTAGCATTGAACCATGGGGGAACCTCTAAGGACCAAGCCTACAGAGAGGGTGTTTAGGGGTCACAGTATGAATAACGGAGGGCACAAGATTGTTAATTGTTTGATAGGAATTGGGAGAAAGTTTGAAGGTATATTCTTGGATGGTGAAAGGTCTTTTCTGCTGCTTTGATTTGTTAGCTGAGTTGATTTATTTCCTATATATGATTATTTTCATCCTGCTGGTTCGTTATCATTGTATCTATAATTTTAAGGAAGTTTTAGGGTGCTCGGCGTTTTTGTGTGGTGCTTTTCATTGTCTAAAACTAAATACATTATTGATTATTTAATAGGATCTTTTAAGTGGGCAGTTGGAGCAACAACCTTCATGGACACCAGAGATCGGGGGGCAAAGGGCCATTGCTCTTAATTTTTTTAAACGGGGACAATGTCCCCGTCATGTACTTTTGTACCAGATATGGACTGGTCAAAGAGCTTGCTTATACACACCAGATGTGTTCATTGTAAGATCCTTTAATACTCTGCAAGGTATGACTGAGGTGTATTTAAATAAGATATTTTACACACAGTGCCACCTATTGGCTGAACAGTATAATTCAATTTAGCATGCCATTACATATCTCCCTTTAAGTTCTACATTCCTACCATTTATAATATTTATACTTTCACACAGTCTTTGAAATTCAGTATGTACCAGTCTATTAAGTTGTACTAAATTGTACTGTTTTCTAATTATGCAACCTGAACGTGTAACAACTTGGTGATATGGCTGTCCATTAGTTGCAATGACTGGCTGTGGTCAGTTTGGAATCTTTGAGTCATCTTCCTTGTGTTCTACATCCGCCATCTGTAGCGTTTGCTCTGTTGATTGTTCTTTCTGAGGAACAAACTGTTGATGTCAATTATTTCTGTTGAACTTCCCGTTGGTCTTGATCACATGTGATCTGGATGCTGGATTCTTTTTCTTTAGGACAGCTGGAGTTGTCCATCCTTTTTCTTTGTCCAGTTGGATACAAACGTGGTCACCAGGTTCTAGATCCAGCAGTTCTCTGAGTGGTATCTGCTATAAAAGCGTTCATAGGCTCTTTTTGTCCTTTTATCCAATCTGGCTACTCTTTTTCACATCTGGACACTTTGCAAATAGATTCTTTTCCAAAGTTGGAACAGCAGTTTTCAGTTGTCTTAGCATCAGGCGTTGTTCTGGACTATATCCAGTAGTAACTATTGGTGTTGATCTGTAACTCAAGAGCAAAGAATGGATCTTCCTGCTGTAGGATTTTCTTGGCTGTCTGTACTGCTCTCACAGCCTCTCCATTTACTTGTGGGTAATGTAAGCTACTAGTAATATGATCAAAATCATATTTTGTTCAGAATAAATTAAATTCTGCCACAGTGAATTGTGGTCTGTTGTCTGTCACTAGTTGTTCTGGAATAGAGAAGTGAGCAAAAGTGCACTTCAGTTTCTCAATAACATTGTGACATGTAATGTCTTTCATGTACATTATTTCTATATACCTGGAAAAATATTCCACTATGACTAAGTAATTATGTCCTCTGAATTCTCATAAAACTGCAGCTAGTCTCTTCCAAGGTCTCTCTGTTAGGAGTGTTTGTACATGGTTCAGTATTGTTTCTTAAGCTGATTTGTACTGGATCTCCTTTCAAAAGTCCAATACCATCGAATCCTCCATCGAGTTCTTTCACCTTTCTCATTAGGCTCATCATGGCTGCCACGCTGCAGCTGAGAAGGTTGTTAGGCTTTGATCCTGTGATCACATGCACTTTGAATGCACATCTTTTGTCTTTATAAGTTGTTTCTGTATAGTGAACTGGCTCATACAGTTCAGAATATCTGCTGGGATCATCAGAGTTGTGTCAGGTGATTTCCACTCTGGAGGGGGGGGACTGAATGTGACTGGCCCCTTCTGAGATGACTGTGATGTCAACTCCTGAGTCAATTTTAAAGTCAGTAGTCTTGCCATGAATATTAAATTTTACTTTCCAAGCAGGTTCTGTAGCCTCACATACTATTGATCCCCAAAACAATGACTCTTGATTGTCAGTAATATCAGTCAACTCCCTGACTGCGTTAGTGTGGCAAAGAGCTGCAAAATGTCCACATTTCATGCATTTATTACACCATGCATCTCTGGCTGGACATGCACCATCTCTTGGGATATGACTTCCCCACACCTTGTGCATGTAGGCTGGAATTTGCCCCTCACAGCCTGGGAGTCCTCTCTCCTTGCCTCAGGGATTTTATGATAATGTCTTTTCACACACAAGTGACTGTTTACAGTTTCTAAGCTAGTTGCAGATTTTTCAAGTCTGTCAAGTTGCTTTAGGTTTTGCTATCTCACCAGTTCAGACTGCTTTACTCTCTATACAACTGTGGCTAGGGCTAAATCTCTCTTCAGTTGTAACTGCTGTGAAAGTTTTTTATCTGTTAACCCAGTAACCAGCCTGTCTGTGATACTTTCATGTTTTGCATTCCCCAAATCACAATTTTCACCTACTGTATGCAGAGCTCTTATAAAACATTCAACATTTTCCCTGGTTGTTGAATTTTTTGATAGAAACATGCTCTTTCATAAACCACATTTCTCTAATGTATAAAGTATGCACCAAACATAGTCAGAACCCTTTCAGGGTCATTTTTGTGGTTGTTTTCAGTAAGGTCAAGGGATTTAAAGATATTCTCTGCCTGCTTCCCTATAACATAAATTAAAGAAGATACTTGTATATCTCCAGCTTCTCTGTGGAGTTTGTTTGCAATTCAAAATCTTGCAAAATACTGCTTCCAGTCTGTCCATTGCAAAGATTTGTCAAAGCTGAAGTTCTCTGGGGCATTGAAGAGTGGCATGTTGCTAGATCTTGCAGTCTTTGTTGCTGTTTTCCTTCCATCTGCAACCTTTGTTGCTGTTTTCCTTCTGTTTCTGTTCTTAGTTTACTTCTGACACCATGTCATATACTTCTGCATCAGTTATGGACTGGTCACAGAGCTTGCTTATACACACCAGATGTGTTCATTATAAGATCGATTAATGCTATGCAGGTATGTCTGTGGTTCATTTAAATAAGTGGCTGAACAGTATACTACAGTTTAGCATTTCATTACAACCCCCACTTTTGAAAACCTCAAGTTGGCAGGGGCACAATGAGGGATCCAGGCCCTACCTTGGCCCTGAAAAAAGTTGGGCAGCATGATGGTGGAGCTCCTTCCCTTGGCTCAGTTGCCCCTTCATCAAGGCAGCAGGGCAGTCAGGCCACTTTTGAGTGGCATTGCACCTCCATGCACCACATCACAGTGGCACTGATTCAAATTTGGCCCAGCTACCCCTCTGTCATGACTGAGGGGTGGTCAGGCCAACGTTGACCAACCGCCCCCACACTTTTGCAATCTTTCCAGTGCCACTGACACCTTATCCATTGTGTTGTCTGTCTGGAACCTCACTAGTTCCATCAAAAAGATCACTCATCCAGTCAGGATAGATATACCCCAAATCTCAAATCACATGAGACAATGGCTGGCACATGACAGCAGTCATTTCTATCCCTCCAATCTCCACTTCTGTCCCAAAAGCTGGATCCAGAGTATGCCCAGCCTTATGCACGGATTACTGCAGGGAGTTGCAGACATCAACCATTGTCATGGCAGACATAAAATTCGGAGTCAGTCCATAAGAAGTGTCATACACATGGTAAATTAAATCACCAATAATTTTATTAATCTTGGTGATTCCAGCACCACTATAGTGAGAAACCTGGTCAACCCTGATAGGGTTCATGTGTGTTATTGGTATATAGGTTGTCCCACTCCAAATCTTTTCCTTTCCCCATCCTCTGACGTATGTAGCATCCATGTTTCTGCTGGTGAGATGGCAGGGCGAGAAAAGTGACTTGTGTGAACTTTAAAAAAAACACAAAAATTATGGGATGGAGGAAAGGGAATCGTGGGCTCTCATAATTCCCTGGATGCAGTGCATTGTGGGATATCAGCACTGCATCCAGGGAATTAAAGGGCCCACAAGGCATTGAGCTGGACTGTGCCTCAGGGGACATGGGGATGTACCATGTCTTCTATCTTGTGACAGATATGGCAATTTCCTACAATTGAACAATCTTACTGAATTAAGTTTAAGTATCTTTGGAGTCCATTGTACTAAATGCAAAAGTTATGTGTTGTTGTGGGCTAGAACTGCACGCAACTTCTCTAGGGGGTGGTTGGGTTGTGAATCCTGGGAAGTGTTATGAATTTCAAAGGACTATACTGAACAAAGTGCCAGATAAGAATGGACTTTTGGGACAAAGAGTATTTGAGTGTCCACCTGGGGAATTTTTAGGGGGAGGTGAATGCAAATTCCCACCTTGGGTTATGCAAAAACCCAGCCTTTTGAAGCTACACACTAAGGAGAAACCCATTATCTGCTGATTAACTGTTCCTAGAGTGTGAAGATCAAAGGCCCAAGATGTATAAAAGACTGAACTATTTGTGGCTGTGCTTGTTCTGAGCTGAGGCTGTTATGAACTTGTAACTATAGAAAACCCCCTTGGTAGAGTTTGAAGGACTGACTCCTACCAGAGCAGAGTCCTTGTGGAGTTGTCGGGGGGCGGGAAGGCGGGGTGTGTGATCTCTGGTAACCTTATTAATATGCATGTAGGTTCACTTACTGTTTTTAATGTTTCCTTTATAATGCTTTCATCTTAAGAATAAATGTACTTGCTTATAAAGGGCTGTGTAGTAAGTTATACCTGCTGGCAATTCACTATTTGTGAGCCTTTGGCAAGAAAGTGAAGCACAGATGTTGGCCTGTTTAGGCAGTCTGGATTGCTGGAAATATTACAGTGAAGGTGAAGGTGATGTAGGAATTGTGGGACCTGGAAAAAATTGAGGGAGAGAAATGCAGGAGAGGTAACAGAGCTGGAAGCCTAGAGTGGGTGCCGTTGGTAGACCATGGAGGGGGAATGCAGCTGCAGTTGCCCTGAACTTTGACATGCCAGACACAACCTCTGGCAGTGAGGATGCACAGCACCAGCAAAAGCAGCCAGGTGTGTACAGGCATAGCAATGATGATGGCTGCAAGTTGGCAAAAGTTCTAGTGGCGAAATTTTCTAGTGTAGACGTGGCCTGAGATGCCAGTTGCCAAAATCAGTATCACTGTGGAGAAGGAGTTATCTTCCTGTAGTTTACATCACCTACAAACAGCCAGTACTCCCTGATCTTCCTTTGCCGTACTTTCAACTGTATAGCTGGCTAGAGATGGACTATGCCAACGAGAGTCCTGCATCATCATCCAGGTCTGCTGAAATATGTAGAAGTTTAGTTGGTGCGGGAAAGGAGGAGGACATACTGTGCTTCACGAGCTGTCTGGATACAAAACATTGAAAATGTATTTGGTCATTTGTATTCATCATTAAATAGAGGGAACATGTTTGTGGGTAATGTTAAACAGGAGATTGGGGGAACCCGGGATACTGAGGTCACTCCCCCACGAATCCAGCAATGGCCACGTTTTAAAAGCTGTGACATACAGCAAAGGAAACTCGACCTCTGGGTCCAGTGGCGTTTCGGAAGTGAGCTGTGCTGTCATTTACAGAGGATGGAAATATAAGGAATGCTTTTAATTGCATCTTCCTCCCCGCCCCTTTTGTCTTTAGACCGCAAACTCTTTGGAACAGGGGCACCCACGTCCTGTGCCGTGTGGGGCACAGGGGCTGCACTTCATAAATACCAGCAATGCCCATAAAAGGAAGCCCCGGTCGCAGCGAGCTGCTGCCTCTGTCCCGCAGCCGGAGTTTGCCCCCGCTTTGCAACCACTTTAGAGAGTCTCTGGCCCTTGGGAGGTGACAGATGTGGCTGGGTGTGTCGGGGACTGGGCTGCATCCAGCCCTTACCAACCTGCCTCAGCGGCCTCAGTGTTAACCCCTCACCCTCCCGCCCGTCAGGAGAAACTTTGCTGGGAGGGGGTCAGTGATTGCCCCGCCGGACGCCGCGTTTGCAGCCAGCCTCCCCCGGCCGCTCGGCGCGGCTCGCCCCTTGCCGGGGAGCTCGCGTGGGGGGAGACGGTCATTGCCGCTTTCCCTCTTCCCAGCGCGCCTCCCCGTCTCCTCCCCCTCCGCCTGGCGGCGGCGGTGCCCGCTCCCCGCGCTCCAGTCTCCAGCAGCAGCTCGGGCGAGGCGAGCAAGGCAGCCGCGCGGAGTCCCAGGGACCCTCCCTCCCATCGCCCCCGCCCGGCGGCCGCCGCCTCTTCCTGCTCCCAGCCAGGCGTTGAAGGCTTCCCGATGGCACGGCGCTGAGGGAGCTCCCCGGGCAGGCAGCGGCAGCGGGCGGTGCCGGCGCGGGGCTCTGCACTGATTCACTGCGGGGCTTGCGTGGGGCGAAGCCGGCTGGTACTTTTCTCCAATGGTCCAAAGCGACATGTCCAAATCGCCTCCCACTCCAGCGGCGGCGGCGCAGGAGCTGCAGATGGAGCTGCTGGACAACCCCCCACCCGCCGCAACAGCAGCGCAGGTACCTGGTGGGGCGAGGGGCTTCTCCGGGCCTGGGGTCCCTGGCTGTGCCTTTGGTGTCTGCCGGCTCCCTTCAGCTAGTCTCTGGCTTCCATCTTCCGCCCCCCATCAGGACCCTGCAGTAATAAGGGGCAGGGGCAGCTCTGGGGGAGCGGGAGTCACTCGCTCCCGTTCCCGTAGGGACAGATCTGCAAAGCTAATCCCTAGCTCGTAAGAGTGGCCGTCTTGACTAGAACATCCATCCTCACCCTCAAAACAGAGTCCTCGCTGCAAAGAAACGCTTTGAGCCGTCGGATGTCCCAACCCTTCTGAGCTAATAGAAAAGCCTCAACGAGATTGGGAGGGGAACAGCTGGATATCCCAAACTCCTTACCCTCTAACTTCAATTCCCATTTAGAAGGGAAGTTTGATAGCTCTTAGAAGAGATCTGAGATCCGTTTCCCCCCCTTAAAATGTAATTTAATTAAAACATATTCATGCAAGGAAGTGTTCAGTGAAATAGATATTTTGTAAACCTTTTCATTATCTAAGAGTGTAGATGAACGTAAGAACACATTACTATGACTGTGTTCAGTGCCTTCCTTTCTAAAGCAAAGGGTTGTTTCCCCATCTCTAACAACCTGTTGTATCTGGTGCGAGGTTGTGAAGGCTAGGACTATAACAGCGTTTAAAAGAGAACTGGATAAATTCATGGAGGTTAAGTCCATTAATGGCTATTAGCCAGGATGGGTAAGGAATGGTGTCCCTAGCCTCTGTTTGTCAGAGGGTGGAGATGGATGGCAGGAGAGAGATCACTTGATCATTACCTGTTAGGTTCACTCCCTCTGGGGCACCTGGCATTGGCCACTGTCGGTAGACAGGATACTGGGCTAGATGGACCTTTGTTCTGACCCAGTACGGCCGTTTTTATGTTTTTATGATATACATGTTGCTTACAATATTACTCTACAGCCTGTCTCCCCACTCATATCCAATATGTGTCCATAGATTAGGAACCCCGCTTTATAGGGGAAGACAGAATTTATACCATATAAAGCAGCAGGAGTAAGGACTTCGGCTGGGATAAAGGTGTTTCCGACCTTACAGATTCTAGCTTCTAGAATAAAATTAGGAAGCTGGGTCATGCACCATCTTGTCCCCCCAAGGATGCTGTTAAAGTATAATATATATTGTATACAGGTTGGCGAGTGTGCATGTTTGAGATAGAGAAATGGAGGTTAACACATCTATTGAAGATCTTGCATTTTGAGATAAAGCTTTGGTTTAGTATGTTAATGTTGTCTAATATCTCTCTAAGCTTTACCGTACATGTCTGCATAGATTCATTTTGCTATTTTTAAACCCAGTGTGTGCTCATATCTGATTGTGTGCATTTGAAATAATGAACACTCCAGTTCTCTTTGGGGTGATACCTTTTTGTTGTTGTTGTCAAAACTGTTTCTGATCCTTTATTTTAGTTGAAAAGGTGGTCCATTAGTATCACAAAAATGTTGGATTAGAAATGTTGTCACATGAAAATGGTGTCAGTCTGTCAAATTGACCTTTATTGAAGATCACTAAAAATGAATAACAATTGAGCTATTGAGAAACCAGTTCATGTTTAAAAAAAGAAGAAAAGAGAGTGTATTTTTTTCTTTTTGCTTATGAATAGGGCCCTACCAAATTCACGGACATGAAAAACGCATCACAGACTGTGAAATCTGGTCTCCCCCCATGAAATGTGGTCTCTTGTGTGCCTTTATACTATACTGATTTCACGGGGGAGACCAGCGTTTCTCAAATTGGAGGTCCTGACCAAAAAGGAAGTTGCAGGGGGGTCACAAGCTTATTTTAGTGGGGTCGCGGTATTGCCACCCTTACTTCTGTGCTGACTTCAGAGCTGGGCAGCTGGAGAGCAGCGGCTATTGGCCGGGTGCCCATATCTGAAGGCAGCGCCCTGCCAGCAGTAGCACAGAAGTAAGGGTGGCAATACCACAACCTCCTCTACAATAACCTTGTGACCCCCCCAAAACTCCTTTTTGGGTCAGGAGCTCTAAAATTACAATACCGTGAAATTTCAGATTTAAATAGCTGAAATCATGAAACTTACAATTTTTAAAATCCTCTGACCATGAAGTTGACCAAAATGGACCGTGAATTTGGTAGGGCCCTACTTCTGAAACTACAGTCAGAAATATAGCAGTGTGGGCATATGCTTTGCAAGCCTTCCCACACAGTGGTGCCCTGGCACCTAATTCCTGACCTACAAATACTTCTGCTCTCTGCCCTATCCTGCGCAGAGACTGACAACTGTACCAAATTCTGTAGTGGTTTTCTGATGTGGACCAATGACCATTATTGGTCACAAAATTCATTCTTATCTGTGGTCTTAACTAGGCACAAAAGAATCTCTCCTGCATTATTTGTCTCTCAGGTTCAGTACAGTACTTGTATTCTGTTTTATATAATTGGTTTCTGAATGGTTAGAACACAAATGGTGGCTTTGTGTGTGTGTGGTAAAGATAGTGAAGCTTTTTAGTAAATGCAAGGAGCAAATTGCACTTCTCTGTACCAAAGTCCATCAGACAAAACAGTCTCATCGCCTTTAGACACGTATCCTAATCATATGTAATCCTTTTATATCAAAGAAATAACATTATTGGAATAGAACACCCCTTTGTCTGAATAGTAATATTCAATTAATTCTTTGGCATTTTATTGTATTGAGAGACCATTATCCTTTTGTTCCATTATTTCTGAAAAATTAATACAGTAAAAACTTGATGCTATTATGAGTAGTCACAGTGAGAAAGAGGCTGAACGTAGAGTATGTGATCCATCACTTACTGTACTACATATATTCTAGTAATGCCCATTTACCCACACATTTAAGGTACATCATGTTTTGTGATACTGCTAGAAGTATTCCATGCCAATATTCCCAGCGGTGAGGTCAGGAGAACCGTTCAAGTTTTATGCAGCAATGTCACTCCTTGAAGTACTTTCAGGAGTGTTACTTCCAGGAATGATGACTTCAGAAAATATCATTCTACAGCTTAGCTTAGCCTGTATGGATGTGACCAAACTTTGTAACCAGGTTTAAAACTGTGTCCTATCCTAGGATTTTACCTATGCTAGGCATATTTTTTTTTATTTTGGTTATATATCATGTTCCGTATCGTGGATCAACAAAGGCTGGCCAAACCATGTTATAGCAATTTTGAGGAACAATTATACTTAATCGTTTGTTTCCATATTGTTGAGCCACCAACATCCTCTGTAGTTAATCTGATTTTTATATTATGGTTTTCCAACATGGTTTGCAAACAAAATAAAGTCCCTGGAAGCATTGATCAAGGAAATTATGCTTGAAACCTGCTAGTCCCTGTCCCAAATAGCGTGTTATGTCTTTGTTTGTGTTTGCACAGCACCTAGCATAATGGGGCTCTGATTCTGACTGGGACCTCTGGGTGAGTGCTACTTGAAAATAAATATTAAACATAGTAATAACTAGCACACTCTGATCCTAGTGTAGATAAGATTTTAGATAAAAGTTTAGGTCTCCAATCTATAAATTTTAGGTCTCCAATCTATAAATGGAGATTCCCTATGTCCTAATAAGGAGGAGAGGATGGAAGATGAGAAAATACAGGTAGGATCTGATGAGAAACAGTCAAATGAAAAAAGTCCCATTCAATTACATTATATAATGGCAGGCAGCTAAAAAGTGACAAGTTGTTAAAGTGCTTATATACCAAGGCTAGAAGTCTAAATAATAAGATGAGTGAACTAGAGTGCCTCGTATTAAATGAGGATATTGATATAATAGGCATCACAGAAACTTGGTGGAATGAGGATAATCAATGGGACACAGGAATACCGGGGTACAAAATATATCAGAAGGACAGAACAGGTCATGCTGGTAGGTGAGGGGCATTATATGTGAAAGAAAGCATAGAATCAAATGAAGTAAAAATCTTAAATGAACCAAAGTGTATCATAGAATCTCTATGATAGTAATTCCATGCTCGAATAATAAGAATATAGCAGTAGGGATATATTACAGACCACCTAACTAGGATGGTGATAGTGACTGTCAAATGCTCAGGGAGATTAGAGAGGCTATTAAAATAAAAAAACTCAGTAATAATGGGGGATTTCAACTATTCCCATATTGACTGGGTACATATCACCTCAGGCAGAGGTGCAGAGTTACAGTTCTTGAAACCTTAAATGACTGCTTTCTGGAGCAGCTAGTCCTGGAACCCACAAGAGGAGAGGGAATTCTTGATTTAGTCCTAAGTGGAGCACAGGATCTGGTCCAAGAGGTGAATATAGCTGGACCGCTTGGTAATAGTGACCATAATATAATTAAATTTAACATACCCGTGGCAGGGAAAACACCACAGCAGTCCAACATTGTAGCATTTAATTTCAGAAAGGGGAACTACACAAAAATGAGGAGGTTAGTTAAACAGAAATTAAAAGGTACAGCACCAAAAGTAAAATCCCTTGAAGCCTCATGGAAACTTTTTAAAGACACCCTAATGAGGCTCAACTTAAATGTATACCCCAAATTAAAAAACATAGTAAGAGAACCAAAAAAGAGCCACCACCATGGCTAAACAACAAAGTAAAAGAAGCAGCGAGAGAGAAAAAGGAATCCTTTAAAAACCGGAAGTTAAATCCTAGTGAGGAAAATAGAAAGGAGCATAAACTCTGGCAAATGAAGTGTACGAATATAATTAGGAAGTGTAGCAGGATAGGTACCTTGCTCCTAGGGAAAAAGGGTAGGCTGATTGGAAAGGCAGCTACAGCTGTGGCCACACCCAGTCAGGCCACAGCTGGCCCTGATATAAGGGCTAAGGGAGGCACTGGGTCAGTCTCACTCTAGCCTTGGAGTGGGAAGGAGCTAACTGTCTGAAGGAGCACAGGGTATCCAGAGCAGAGCAGAGCTGGGGAAGGGCAGGCAGAGCTGGGGAGCTCTGGCCTGGTGAGTCCCCAGGCTGAGACCTTGCTGAAGGCCAAAGGAAGTACTGGGGCTGCAGGGAGACAGCTGGGCCAAGAAAGGTGGCAGGTCCAACCCTCTTGCCAGTGGTGAGTGGCCATTACAGACTGCAGTTTGCCCCAGAGAATGGGGGCTAGATGATGACTGGTAGTAGCCACTGAGACAAGGTGGGCATAGAGGGTTGGGGGTTCCCCTGGGAGGGGAGATCCAGAGTGGTGGGCACTGTTGTGAGGCAGAACTCCAGGGTAAGGGGCACTGGCATCTGGGAAGGACCTGGGGCCTGAGGCAGGAGAGACACTGCTCAGCACGAGACACTTCGAGTGCTGGAATTGAGTTAATTCCCAGACTGACCAGCAAGAGGCGGTGAGTGCTTGATCTGCTACACGAAGGCCAAAAAGAATCTGAAGAACATTCTACCCAAAGACTCAAAAAGTAATAACAAAACATTAAGTAATCAGGAGCAGGAAGTCTGCTAAACAACCCGTGGGGCCACTGGACGATCTGATGCTAAAGGAACACTCAAGGATGATAAGGGCATTGCAGAGAAACTAAATTAATCAGGGCTTTGGCGCTGAGCTCCAGGCAAAACCTGCAGCTCCAGAGCTGCTCCGCATTCCAGCTCCGGGCTCTGCTCCAAAGCCCTGAAATTAATGCTGTGCATTGATCTTCACGGTTGAGGATGTGAGGGAGATTTCCAAACCTGAGCCGTTCTTTTTAGGGGACAAATCTGAGGAACTGTCCCAGATTGAGGTGTCTTTAGAGGAGATTTTGCAACAAATTGATAAAATAAACAGTAATAAGTCACCAGGACCAGATGGTATTCACCCAAGAGTTCTGAAGGAACTCAGATGTGAAATTGCAGGACTACCAACTGTTGTCTGTAACCTATCATTTAAATCAGCTTCTGTACCAAATGACTGGAGGATAGCTAATGTGTTGCCAATTTTTAAAAAGAGCTTCAGACCTCAGCAATTACAGGCCAGTAAGTCTGACTTCAGTACTGGGCGAACTGGTTGAATCTATAGTAAAGAACAAAATTGTCCGACACATAAATGAACATAATTTGTTGGGGAATAGTCAACATGGTTTTTGTAAAGGGAAATCATGCCTCACTAATCTACTAGAATTCTTTGAGCGGGTCAACTAGCATGTGGACAAGGGGAATCCAGTGGATGTAGTGTATTTTAGACTTTCAGAAAGCCTTTGACAAGGTCCCTCACCAAAGGCTCTTAAGGAAAATAAGCAGTCATGGGATAAGAGGGAAGGTTCTCTCATGGGTTGGTAATTGGTTAAAAGATAGGAAACAAAAGGTAGGAATAAATGGCCAGTTTTCAGAATGGAGAGAGGTAAATAGTGCTGGGGTGCCAAATTATATGGGCCCGTGGTGCCCATGCTCCAGCAATATTCATGGCCCAGGGCCCAGCTCCACCAATGTTTGGGGCTGGGTCTCTCCCCCAGTTGCTTGCTGCCCTGGTGCACCTCCCCCAAGCGTCCCTGCCTGGGCAGCGGGTAGCTGCCCCCTGCAGCTGTGCTCTGCCAGCTCCTGGCATCAATTGCTCTTGCAGGGTCTTAGTGCTCCCAACCACTAGTGCCAGGGCAGGCTGACCTGACCCTGCCCTTCTGCCTGGGATGGACGGACCCTTCCCTTTTCTGATGGGACCCTCCACCAGAGCAGGGGGCCCCCCGCCTGCAGTCACCGCTCCTGCCCCATGCTGGGCAAGGGGCAGCCCCATGCCCCACCCCCAGTGAGGCTACAGTGAGGGGCAGCAGCAGGGGAGGAGGCGCACACATGATGCTAGCCCCCGCCCCCTGCACCCACCACAGGGGAGGTGAGGGGACTTCCGGGACCTGAGAGGGGCCCTAGGAGCATGTGCAGTAACAGTGGTGCGAGGTGAGTGTGCTGCAGGGGAGGAGAGAGGGTCCCTCCCCTGGAACTCACTGCTGCTGGTGAAGAGAGGGTGGAGGGGGGAGTCCTCTCTGGCCCCAGATGGGGGCAGCCTGCCCGCACCCCAAACTCCTCATCCCTGGCCCTGCCCCACCCCAGAGCCTACATTCCCCAGCCAGAGCCCTCACACCCCAACCCTGAGCCCCCTCCTGCACTGTGCATCCTCTATCCCTGGCCACAGCCCTCACTCCCACACCCCAATCCTCTGCCTGAGCCCCTCCCAAACCCCTCATTCCCAGCCCCGCCCCAGAGTCCTCATATTTTTACATTATTTTAAAAAATATATATCGGCTTACAAGGCGGGTGAGGATGGGGACTTGGACCTGTTCTGGGCACCACCAAAAATTATACAAACCCGCTGCCCCTGAAATAGTGGTGTCCCCCAGTGGTCTGTACTGGGCCCAATCCTATTCAACATATTCATAAATTATCTGGAAAAAGGGGTAAACAGTGAGGTGGCAAAATTTGCAGATGATACAAAACTAATCAAGATAGTTAAGTCCCAGACAGACTGCGAAGAGCTACAAAAGGATCTCTCAAAACTGAATTACTGGGGAACAAAATGGCAGATGAAATTCAATGTAGATAAATGCAAAGTAATGCGCATTGGAAAACGTAATCCCAACTATACATATAAAATGATGGGTTCTAAATTAGCTGTTGCCACTCAAGAAAGAGATCATAAGAATGGCCATGCTGGCTCAGACCAAAGGTTCATCAAGCCCAGTATCCTGTCCTCTGACAGTGGTCAATGGCAGGTGCCCCAAAGGGTTATCATCAAGTGATCCATGCTCTGTCACCCAATCCCAGCTTCTGGCAAACAGAGGCTAGGGACACCATCCCAGCCCATCCTGGCTAATAGGTCCATCATTGGCTATCTTCCATGACTCTATCTAGCTCCCTTTTGAACCCCGTTATAGTCTTGTCCTTCACAGCACCCTCTGGCAAGGAGTTCCAGAGGTTGACCGTGTGTTGTGTGAAAAAATACTTTCTTGTGTTTGTTTTAAACCTGCTACCTATTAATTTCATTTGGTGGCCCCTTGAGTCATTGTGGATAGTTCTCTGAAAACATCCACTCAATGTGCAGCGGCAGTCAAAAAAGCAAACAAAATGTTGGAAATCATTAAGAAAGAGATAAGACAGAAAATATCATATTGCCTTTATATAAATCCATGGTTCGCCCACATCTTGAATACTCTGTGCAGATATGGTCACCCCATCTCAAAAATGATATATTGGACTTGGAAAAAGGTTCAGAAAAGGGCAACAAAAATGATTAGGGGTATGATTAGCTGTATGAGGAGAGATTAATAAGACTTGGACTTTTCAGCTTGGGGATATGATAGAGGTCTATAAAATAGATAGAGGTCTATAAAATCATGACTGGTGTGGAGAAAGTAAATAAGGAAGTGTTATTTACTCCTCCTCATAACACAAGAACTAGGGGCCACCAAATGAAATTAATAGGTAGCAAGTTTAAAACAAACACAAGAAAGTTTTTTTTCACACAACACACAGTCAACCCGTGGAACTCCTTGCCAGAAGTGATGTGAAGGCCAAGACTATAAAAGAGTTAAAAAAAGAACTAGATAAATTCATGGAGGATAGGTCAATGGCTATTAGTCAGGATGGGCAGGGATGGCGTCCCTAGCCTCTGTTTGCCAGAATCTGGGAATGGGTCACAGGGGATGGATCACTTGATGATTATCTGTTCTGTTCATTCCCTCTGGGGCAACTGGCATTGGCCACTGTCGGAAGACAGGATACTGGGCTAGATGGACCTTGGGTCTGACCCATTATGGCCGTTCTTATGTTCTTATGCAGAGCCTTAAGACTTCAATGGGACTACTCACAATTTCTAAAGTGGAGTATGTGCATAACTCTGTGGGGGACTTAGATGTGACCCTCTCAGAATAAAGTCAGGACACTGAGCACCTCATTTTCAGAGGTCACGAGTAAGGCGACGTTTATGTCATGGATATCATGGAAGTCACAGAATCCGTGACTTCCAAAGACCTCCATGACATTCTCTGCTTCAGCCCCAGGGCTGCTGGACTCTGGAGCTGGCAGTCAGCGGGGCCCTGGTAGGGTTCCAGCAACAGGCGACAGCAACAACAGGCGATAGTGCCCCCCCCCCCCGCTATGTTCCACAACAAGTGGCAGACTCCTGAGGGGACGCTCCTCAGGGTTCTAGTGATGGGCGACAGCCTCATGCAGGGGAAGGGGCACCTTGGGCAAGGGGTTGGGGGTGTCCCATATTCTCTTTGGGAAATATAGGCATGCTGCAGCCCCCAGCTGCTGCGGGCAGAGGGGGAACCCTAGAGCTCCCAGCCACCACAGTGGCGGGGGAAACCATGGAGCCACAGCAGCAAAAGTCACAGACAGGACATGGCTTCTGTGAATTTTTGTTTATTGCCTGTGACCTTTCCGTGACTTTTACTAAAAACATCCATGACAAAATCTTAGCCTTAGTCATGAGCACCCATAATTCCATCAATGGGAGGTTGGGGTGCTCAGTACCTGTGAAAATCAGGCCCTTATTTTTTTCCTTGACTTCCTATTTCATCAGCTTTTCACAAACAAAAAGCCAAATAAATGAGAACTCATCAGTTTAGCAATCAAGTAATTTTTTAAGAAGATAGGTCCACCTGGTTATTTCTAGTAACAGACAGAGAGCAAGGGGCAATGCTTTGCAATTCTTCCATGGTAATTTCTTGATCTGTCTGGTCCTATTTTTTAATGAGTCCACAGTTCAGCTTCTGCTTCCAAATTGGGTGTGTGTGGGGGGGGGGGGGGGGGGGGGGTCCAGAGACTAAATCCCTAGCACTATTGCCATACCAGAACAGAATATTGGTTCATCTAGTGCAGTGGTTCTCAACCTATTTACCATTGTGGGCCGTATCCAATACTACATGTATGGCCCTGAGGATGTCACATGGGTTGCAGCTCCGTCCTGATTGGGCCACAAGCAGACCGCAGGTTGAGAACCACTGACCTAGTACATTATCCTGTCTCTAGCAGAGGCCAGAGTGGGATACTTTTAGAGGAAGGTTCATGAAACCCTGTAATTGGCAATTATGAAATAACCTGCTGAGAGGGGAAATATCTTATCTGAAGTGAGTTCCTTCCTAATTATTTCCTTCTCATCTTGCCCTCTCTTTACCTCCTTTAATGTTATCTGTCAATTAATTTCCTAATGGCTTGACAAATTGTAAATGAAAACAAGTTCCTTCTTCCTTGTTTCCTTTTTTTCTTAATCTCTTTCATATCCTTTTACAGAGCCTCAAACGTCTAGCCTTATTGTGATGGCTTTATTGTGGCAATAGGTGCTCCCTTCTTTCTATTTCAAGGGACTTCTGTCTTCCACATTTCAGGAGTTCTTGCTTTTGTTTCTAATTTGTATACTTAGGTTATCCTCTAATACATCCCTTGCCCGCGCCGCTTCCCGCCGCCCCCATTGGCCCGGGACAGTGAACCGTGGCGAGTGGGGGCCGCGATCGGCCGAATCTGCCGCGTCAGCAGGTAAATAAACTGGCCCGGCCCGCCAGGGTGCTTACCCTGGCGCGCCGCGTGCCAAACGTTGCCGATCCCTGCTCTAATATAAGAATTGTCTATGTGTGTGTGAACATGTAATGTCACGAGGCTAAGCACATTTGATTTCAGGTCCTTGCAGTAGTTCAGTTTCAATTTTTGGAGAGAAACTGATGTCGTGGAGTGAGTATTGTGTAATTTGTTTTCGCACTTTGTGAAGATTATCTACAAATGTGTACGTACATCCTGTTATTCTTAAAGCAAGATAGATCCATTGGCACACATGGGCCAGAACCCCAGCTTAGTCACCTGAGCAGTCACCAGGAACCAGCTGCCCTCACTGTTTTCTCTCAGGTTTCCACCCATCATCCATCTGCCACGGAATCTTCCCATCCTCATGGACATATCACCCTCTAGTGAGGAATCAGAAGAGCAGCAGCAGATTTAACCCGCCCTCTACTGACAAGTTACAGTTGAGTCGATTTACCCCATATATACAAAACATACCCCATTTCACCTATTCTTTAAATATATTCTTCTATTGCAAAGACTTAATTTGTTAATATTAACTCACAAACTAACTTTATAATTAATAGCCAAAGAGATCCTATTACTCTTAATTTAATCAAATACAAACAATAATTCTATCACTGCTTACCATGGAGCTATTGAAGGCTTTATTCTCATCTATCAGTATTCCGCAACTGCCAACTCCAACATGGCAGTGCCTGAATAAAACAGATTAGAATTAGGAGGCGGTGAGACCAGATTACTTCCAGCACAATCACCAGCATGAGGCAGTGTTTTCCACCCTGATGGCTGGAAGTGGTAACCTCCTTCCAGTGTTGCACTCTTTTATGGTAGAAAAACATGTTAATAGCCTTAAATATAAGCCAGGGCAGATTTCAAGAATTATTTCTCTCTTGATTTCCCCCCAAACTGTTGAGGGGTTCAACCTGCATCACCCTGCTCTTTGTCAGCAGTAGACATATTTTGAGTGCTCAGTCGCTACTGGAGGCATTTGTTTCTCAGCTGTATACGGTATGCCATCAGTTGTTGCCCTTGTTCTTTAGATTTTCCCCACTGTTGAGTCCATCTGAAGCTCTCTGGTGATTTCAATCCCTACTTTCCTTTAAAGCCTGCTCACTGCCTTCTAGAGGTCACATTCCTGGTTTTTATAATGCAAACCATTTTGAATTGGAAGCTCCAGCAATATTTCACCCCTAAATTCCTAAGAGCTTCAGTGGCCTGGCTGTAAATTGGTGGGCTCCACCAGCTGGAGAAGGTGGAAGCATGCTCCAAACAACTGCACCTTTCCAGTTCCTTTGCTTGAGGCTTTTCTGCATCAACATAGAGATAAGATTCAAAATTGTCTCACTGCCCCCATGGGTCTTGTCTTAGATTTTGTCTTCGGAGCTCCACAGTCCTCCTTAGCTGAGGCTTCACCATAGTTGGCTCCTGCTCTCTGCTGGTGTCTCTTCCTCAGGCCTTCCATCTGACAGGTGCAGAGACTCTTCCCCTCCCTCTTGGGCTTTCCCAGACCCTGGTTTCTCATTTCTGCTCTCCTGTTTGAGTCAGGAAGCCTTATATGCAAATTCCTATTGGGCACATGAGTAGGAGCAGGCAGGATCAGACCTCCAACAATAGCTCCCAGTCTTAAAGGGCCCAATGGTTGTAAGAGGCTTGCTGGGATGAGCACATGTGCCCCAAGAACCAGTGCCTCTCTTACACACTCCTTTCACTCAGACTGAAGGCAGAGAGGTGTTAATCTATGGTGGGATGAATCTAATGAGCAGCAGACTCATTACATTCCATTGTCACCTCTGGAATGTAGTAAGTCAGCAGGAGGAAGAAGATTCCCTGGCAGTTAGGGAGACAGTTGGTTTGAGTGAGGAGAACAGGCCTAGTCCCCTCTCCTGGCTAAGAGGGTGAGGGTGGCAGAAACTCTTTGAAAGTGTCTGTTTTGGGCAGGGAGCTGGCCCTCTTGAGATCCAGCAGCAGAGCAGAGGTAGCCTGAGATCTGGGAGACTGATGAGAAGTAAAGTGCCCCATAAGGGAGAGGCTGTTAGCAGCGGTAGTGGCAACAGCATATTGCAGGCTGACACAAGGCCAGTGGGGAAGGAACAAAGACTTGACCCTGCATCCGGGTTTCTGAATAAAGGGGGGCTTGGAGGGGACTGCCAGGTGCACTGAAGCAGCATCCTTCCAAGCGACTAGTAAAAGGGCAGGAGACCCTTTTACTAGTGGGGTGGGGCTCGCAGCCTAAACATTGTTACAGGGAAAGCAGTCTGCACAGCAACTGGACAACTGCATGGAGGAGCCCCCAAAGAGATATCACTATGGAATTGAACCCTAGCATGTTGGGAACTACTGACTGATACCCCATTGCACCTATTTGGGGCATTCCAGGTACTGGGCCTGAGTTGGCCTAATCCTCTTTCAGAATCCCTCCTATGGACTAAGGAGGAATTGTGATGTTTATCTTTTGTTGTCGTTTAAGCTGTTGTATGTGGGATATTGGTGACCTTCTTTTCTGCCTGCCCTACTAAACAATTGCTTTTGTCTGAGCTGTGTGTCTGAGTGCTTATTGGGACTTACCAGATGCTAGAGTCTATAGAGCGTACTGACTGAAGTGCTTGTAGTACTTGCTTCTGAATCGTGGTATGGCTAACATGCTACTGAATATCAGAGAGGGTTTGATATACCGCAGCACTGAACAACCCCATTTGGTGGGGATGATTACAGTGGCAATGGATTGTTCTTGAACGGAGTGGTAGGATTCGGTCAGTATGTCCTGAATTTTCCTTAGGTTTCTGTTCTTTGTTATCTAGTGCATGTGCACATTTAAGTCTCTTGGTCTTGAATCCTTCTGCAGGGGGAGGAAAGATCACTTGGTGTCTTCTGTCTGTTAGAATAGGAACATTCTCTTCTCACTCCAGCAATTCTCCATTAAGAGATTCTACAAATCTTTCAGGATTATGCTTCTCAATTACTTTAAGTACTCATTTGTTCCTTATGTTAGTCCTTCATTCCCAGATCTATCAGTCATCTAATCTGCATTCCAGCTTTTGATTTTTGTTTTCTTTCTGTTTCATTCTCTCCAGCTCATCATTTTTATACTGAGATGTTATACTCCTGAGGGAATTCTGCACCAAAAATTTAAAAATTCTGTACACAATATTTTAAAATTCTGCAAATTTTATTTGTCAATACATAAATGTGGAGGCTCCAGCACAGCAGTGCGGAGCACAGGCCACTGACTGCACAGAGGTGGGAGATCACCCTGCAGTCCCCACCCCGGGACATGGACTCGGCAGTGAGGCTGCACCTGACCCTGACAGCGCAAGGGCCAGGCCTGCCCCTCTATGCCAAGCACATTAGATGTAGACAGGCATGCTCAACGCAGCAGGATCCAGGGGCTTAGTGTAGGGAGATCCAGGTGGGGGGTGATAAGGTTCTGTGTGGGGCAATCTGGGTGCAGGCAGCTTGGGGGGGGTCCAGATGCTGGGAGGGATTGGTAGGGGGGTTCTGGGTGCAGAGACAATGGGTCTCTGCAGGGGGGTCCAGGTGGGTGGTTGGGGCTCAGCGGGGGTTGGGGGGGTTGGGGGTGGAGGGCTCAGCAGGGTGGGGGTCTGGGTGCTGGCTTGATGGGGTGCAGGTGCTGGTTTGGCGGGATTCAGTGGGAAGGGGGGTCTAGGTGCAGGGGGCTAGTGAGGGTGGTCCAGGTGCAGGTGGGGTAGGGGTCTCAGTGGGAGGGGTCTGGGTGCAGGGGGTGAGGCTTGGTGGGGCAATCTAGGTATGAAGTGGGTTTGGGTGCATGGGGGTTGGGCAGATAGGGAGCAGCTCCCTGTACAGTGACCCCTCCCCTCCATGGCTGAGAAGCAATGGGGGCAGGAAGGAGGGTGGTGCAGAGCTTCCTGCAGCCAGAGAGGTTTTTTTAGGGGGGGGTCTGACCCTGGCTGCTCCTTGCAGGGGAAGAGGCAATCCCATCCTCCCTAGCCCTGCTGGGGACTAGCAGCTGAGCCTAGCACAGGGTAGGAGCCACTGGCTGGGGCATCTGCATCCTAGCCCCTCTCCCCGGGATTTACCTCTTTGCTGGCTGCTCCAGATGCCCGAAACAATGCACCCGCGCTGCTGGGGAGCGGCGCATGACCCTTTTGCGGCTTCCCTTTGCTTCCCCATCAGAGAGTCATTTTTCTGCAGGGAAGGAAAGAAATCTGTGAGGAACATGAATTCTGTGCATGTGCAGTGGTGCAGAATTCCCCTAGAAGTAAAGTTAGTGACTCCTGGCTGAATCCTCTGAATCTTTGAATGAGGCAAACATGTCTGTTTTTTTAAATTTTAGCTCTGCCTCTAACTCTTTAATATCAGTCTTAATGACTAGCACTGTATTCTCCATTATAGGTTGGGGATGAGCTGCTACTGAGAGCCTTACACATGCTGCCCTTTTCTGCCTTGGTGTAAAATACAAATAAATGGTAGCTGATGGTTCATAGATATGCATTTAGGATTTACCATAGATTCAAAGGCCAGAAGGGACCATAGTGATCATCTAGTCTCACCTTCTACATAACACAGGCCATAGCACTTTCCCCAAAATAATTACCTAAACATACATTTTAGAAAGACATCCAATCTTGATTTTAAAATAGTGAGGGAGAATCCACCACAACTCTTGGTAAATTGTTCCAGTGGTTAATTATTGTCACTGTTAAAAATTTACACCTTATTTTCCATCCACATTGACTGGTTTTCTGGTTGTGGATTGAGTAATTTGATGCCATTAGGTCCACTTTTCCAGATGCAATTTAGCACAGCATTTTTCCTTTGGTGATCAACCATGTATTCTGTTTGTCACGTACGTTGGAGAATTAAGTATTGTGGATGCAGGCCTTCTGTGCATTGGACACAGCAGGGATCTTGTTAAAATCATAGGGTTTCATTGTGGAAAAATGAACACTCTTCAGCTCCTAATAACTTAGAAATAATTGTTCATATATGAAACAGTGTTAATTTTCAGGGAACCGCTATGCATGTGTAAGATGAATAATATGATTTTCATGGTTTATTAGATACGGTGGATTTAAATAAAGGATGAGTGACTTATTTTTAGGTAAAAGTGAGAATGAAAAACATGTCTTCATCACTTTTCATCTACCACACTCTTTAAGAAGAACAATTTTTACAAAAATACTTGTAGTTTAAAAAAAAAGTCTTACGCAGCCTGACTGGTATTTTAGGAAGCAACAGAATTTAAACATGTGTGTGTTGTGTTTCTTTGTCTATAGCAACGCAGCCCATTTTAAAAGAACTTTACACACCTAAGTACCTAAGTAATAAAGCAAGCTAAGGTCCCCATTCTATATAAACACTTAAGAGCATGCATAACTTTACTTGTATTAGCAGTCCCATTGAGTCAATTAGACTGCTCCCATGATTGAAGTTATATCCATACTTAAGTGTTTGCAGGATTGGAGTCTTACTAATTGCGAAATGAATACAATTACTTTGTGCCAGATTGTTGCTGACCACATGCAGATATTCTTGGGTAGTATTGAGGAGCATTGCCTTTGCGCATATAGCATACAAGCCCAGACTACAGGGACTGTTCCCTGCATAAATACTACTGTGTACAAGCCTATGAAGCAGGCTGCCCCGGTGGGTGCATGCTGGAACATTCAGAAGTATGGTAAAGCATATGCAGTACCTTGGTGCATTGGGTTCAAGAAAGGCTGCCCACCTTGCAGCTTATTTAGGCCAATAGCCATGTGTCACAATTCAGCCTGTTATTTGTAATTGTTCAGTTATAACCAACTGTTATACATTTCTTCCTGGAATATAAGCAAAATGTAGATAAAATACCTAATTTTAATACTGAAATTTCCAGCCTAGTATTATGTACATTGTGAAAAATCAGTTTACTATTCTTCCAAAATTACAACTCCAGAAACAATTGTTCATGCAAATAAAGAGTTTGATCTTGCACAACACAGCTGTGAAGAAATGCACAGGAAGAGGCAAAATATAATAAGACAGAATCAGTGACCCCAAATCTCAAAATGTTATCATATTTGGTGTTTTTCTTAAATCCACAGCTCCTGGAGTCATGTGATTATGTGAGAATCTCAGCTCTCATTTAAAAACAAAAGCAAGTTGCTAGCCTTCAAAGTTTGGAGAAAAGCTTGAAAATTTGAACCCTAAGAGCTCAAATACCAGAGGACAATTAAAAAGAACCCAAAACGTATTGACTTTAAAATCATGAGAATTTTAAAAATCTCATGACTTTTTTTGTGGGGAGACTGACTCAGGATTTTTGAATGTTTGGGGTGGCAATGTTGCAGAGTATTAGGAAATCCGATTTTTTTGTTAAGATGTGCTGCCATGCAGTTACAAACATATACATGATTATTAGCAAGAGTAAATTTAAGAGGGGATTACGTGGCCCACCACCTCTTTAGCATGATGAGGATACCTATCAACCTCCAGTTTCCTCAGATGCCGAAATCTTTCCTCCTTTTATTTTGTTTTGTTTTTTACTCTGTGCAGACTTTACAGTATCAGACAAGAAACAAAGACAGATATAGATAAATATATGAGGGAGTAGAAGGAAACAATGAGACGATATTGGTCAGCATGATAGGCAGTGGTATCCACATACCAGAGGCTGTTGTCACATTTTTGTAGGCATCACGGCAAAGGAGAGTTTTAAGGATAATGAGGTAGCTTTTTGAATGTTTATGGGGAACTCTCAGGTGTGAGGGGTAGCATGGGAGAAAGAACTGAGGTGCTGGTTTGAAAATTTAACAAGTGGGAGATGGAGGTTGGCATTATTGGCTGATTGGAGGCAGAGTTGACATCTTGTTAGTGAATGAAAGATGATAGACTGGGTGAGGATTGACTGTGAAGGGCCTTGAAAGTGAGTACAAGCAGCATAAGTTTGATGTGATAGAGAAGAGGGAGCCAGTGGAGGGATTCAAAGAGAGGGGTGAAATCGTCAAAGTAATGGGCTAGAAGAATAATCTTTGCAGCTGTACTCTAAATGGATCTGAGCAAGGCAAGATTGCATTTGTCAAGGCTAGAGAAAAGGATGTTGTTGTAATCAAGAGTGATATAGTGAGAACCTGGGCAAGAGTTTAGCTGTGTGGATGGATAGAAAAGGCTGTATATTAGTGGTGTTACATAGGAAGATTTAGACATAGCCTAGATGTGAGGACCTAGAGAGAGGTCCAAGTCAACAATGATGCACAGGTTATGGGCTTGAGTGACAGGCAGGATAGTGGTGTTGTGTACAGTGACCAAGAGGGAGGTGGCTACTGAACAGAAATATTGATTGAATGTCTTCCTTTTGAGCATTATTATTGACAGTTCTATCATATCCAACTAGTAATGAATCAATACCATTGTTAGAAATCCTTTTGTTCCTGATGTATTTTAAAAAGCTCATTTTTATTATCTTTAACTCTGACTATAGATGTTACCTGGTGTTCTTTTGCTTCCATTATCAATTTTCTACAATTCCTAGCTTTTAATTTATGTTCATTATTATCAACTTCCCCTTTTTTTCATTAGTTATATTTATTATTTATTTATTATGGCTGCTTTCACTTCCCCTCTAAGGCCTGGTCTACACTAGGAGGTTATGTCGAATTTAGCAGCGTTAACTCGAATTAACCCTGCACCCATCCACACAACGAAGCTATTTAGTTCGACATAGAGGTCTCTTTAAATCGATTTCTGTACTCCTCCCCGACGAGGGGAGTAGCGCTAAATTCGACATGGCCATGTCGAATTAGGGTAGGTGTGGATGGAATTCGACGCTAATAGCTCCGGGAGCTATCCCACAGTGCACCACTCTGTTGACGCTCTGGACAGCAGTCCGAACTCGGATGCTCTGACCAGCCACACAGGAAAAGCCCCGGGAAAATTTGAATTCCTTTTCCTGTCTGGCCAGTTTGAATCTCATTTCCTGTTTGGACATTGTGGCGAGCTCAGCAGCACTGGCAACGATGCAAAGCTCTCCAGCAGAGGTGACCATGCAATCTCAGAATAGAAAGAGGGCCCCAGCATGGACTGATCGGGAAGTCTTGGATCTGATCGCTGTGTGGGGCGATGAGTCCGTGCTTTCGGAGCTGCGATCGAAAAAACGGAATGCGAAGATCTACAAGAAGATCTCCAAAGCCATGACGGAGAGAGGATACAGCCGGGATGCAACGCAGTGCCGCGTGAAAATCAAGGAGCTGAGACAAGGGTACCAGAAGACCCAAGAGTCAAACGGACGCTCCGGATTCCAGCCCCAGACATGCCGTTTCTACGAGGCACTGCATTCCATTCTAGGTGCGGCTTCCACCACTACCCCACCACTGACCGTGGACTCTGATGATGGGGTATTGTCGACGGCCGCTTCCTCGGAGATGTTCGCGGACGGGGAAGATGAGGAAGGAGATGAGGAGGACGAGGCAGTCAACAGCGCTTTCAATGCTGATTTCCCCGACAGCCAGGATCTCTTCATCATCCTCACGGAGATCCCCTACCAACCCTCCCAAGGCGGTAACCCAGACCGTGAATCAGGGGAAACATCAGTAGGTAAGTGTTTTAAACATTTATTTTGAACAGAATAGGAATGGTATCTTAACAATGGGTTTTTCATGATTAGGTTGCCCTAGGGGCTTTAGTTTTTAGTCCTTGCCAGTGCAGCTACTGGAAAATTCTGTCAATATGTCCGGGGATAGAGCAGAAATCCTCCTGGGACATCTCCACGAAGGTCTCCTGGAGGTATTGTGAAAGCCTTTGCATCAGGTTCCTGGGAAGAGCGGCCTTATTGCGTCCTCCATGATAGGAAACTTTTCCGCGCCAGGCTAGCAGCAAGTACTCCGGGATCATTGCCTCGCAAAGCATGGCGGCATACGGCCCTGGTGCTTGCTGGCATTCACGCAGCATGCGGTCTTTCTCTGTCTCCGAAATCCTCATCAGAGTGATATCACTCATGGTGACCTGCTTTGAATTAGGGGAATGTTAGTATTGGGACTGATTGCCTGTTCCTTTACATAACTGTAACCGGCCATTTACAGCCACGCGGTGGAGGCGTGACGGGGCAGCATGCAGGGATCTTTCCCGTGGACAGCCGCGAGGGGGGTGGGACTTGCCGGCAGCAGGAACTGGCCAACGCTAGGAGCATTGCTTGGAACGTGAAAGGAGGGCACTGCTATAAATTAAGCTTTAAGCAGCCAAAAATCTACGGCTTACCATGTCTGTCTGCTAGCCGAATTCCGTTGTCCGGCCCCGCTTGTGTGATCTGTACAGCAAGACCCCAGGCACTCAATGGGAAGGCCAAAAATTCGACCTTGTCCTGAGTGCGCATGTGATAGGTGCTGTGCATGGTCTTGTTCACAGAGAAAGACTATATTCATTGTTCGCAAAACTGTATCTTTCTGAGGAATTCACTCCCTTTTTCCCATCCCCAGCTGCGAGTGTCTCCCGAGCAACCCCGGCATCCCCCTCCCAGAGGCTGGCGCAGATTAGGCGCCGTAAGAGAAGGACACGGGACGAGATGTTCTCAGAACTTATGGGCTGCTCCCGAGCCTAGGCGGCACAGCAGACCCAGTGGAGGGAGAACATGTCGCAATACCAGCGATCACACAGTGAATGGGAGGACAGGTGGCAGCAGGAAGACCAGCAGGCGACTCAAACGCTGCTTGGACTAATGAGGGAGAAAACGGACACGCTCCGGCGCCTTGTAGATGTTGTGCAGGACCGGAGGCAGGAGGACAGAGTCCCGCTGCAGTCTATCTCTAACCGCCCTCCCCCGCCACAAAGTCCCATCCCCCCCTCACCCAAAGTCCCAAGAAGGAGGGGCGGCAGGGGCCGTGAAAACAGTCACTCCACCCCTGCAGACTGCTCAAGTACCAGAAGGCTCTCATTCCCAAAGATTTGATAAGTCCTTTCCTTCACTCCAAAAGCACCTCACCCAAGCCCCCGTCCCAGTTTCATCCCCTAACTGTGTAGTTGTTAATAAAAAATACGTTTCTGTTAATTACTGTTTCCGTCATGTTCTTTTAGAGGACAGTGTGTTTGAAAGGGGGAAGGGGGTTGGTAATTGGAGAGGACAGTCACCTTTACCAGGGTACAGACACGGGGGCAGGTTCAGCAGAAGGTCACACACACATTGCAGTCACTAGGCACCCTGGTCAGTCTGGGAGGTGGTTTTCATGTTCTGTGTGGGGGGGCTATGTGAGTTTGTGGTGGGGGAGGGCGGTTACAGATTTTATGCAGCGGTCCTTAGCCTGGATGACAGAGCCATGCAGCAGGGGATCTGTAACCGCCCTCCCCCGCCACAAAGTCACATAGCCCCCACACACAGAGTCCCGAAAAGGAGGGGTGGCAGGCTCCGTTGAAACAACCACTGCGGACCGCTCTAGGAGCAGGAGCCTGTCATTCCTCGAGTTTAGAAGCGTCCTTTCCATCACTACACCCGCTCCCCACCACAGTCTGCGTCCCAGATTCAACCCTTTATCACGAAACCCTTAATAAAGAAAACGGTGTTAATGAACAAAGTTCCATTTATTTTATTTTTAAAGGTGTGTTGGAAGGGGGGCAACGGGGTGAAGGGGGTATGTAACTGGAGAGGATAGTCAACATTAAGTGGGTAAAGAAACGGGGGCAGGTTCAGCTTCTCTTTAAACAAACTTAATAGTCACAGGTTACCCTGCTCACTGTGGAACCTAGCTTTCAAAGCCTCCCGGATGCACAGCGCGTCCCGCTGGACTCTTCTAATCGCCCGGCTGTCTGGCTGGGCGTAATCAGCAGCCAAGCGATTTGCCTCAACCTCCCACCCTGCCATAAACGCCTCCCCCTTGCTCTCACAGAGATTGTGGAGCACACAGCAAGCTGCAATAACAATGGGGATATTGGTTTCGCTGAGATCAGAGTGAGTGAGTAAGCTTCTCCATCTCCCCTTGAGACGTCCAAAAGCACACTCCACCACCATTCTGCACTTGCTCAGCCGGTAGTTGAAGAGTTCTTTTTCACTGTCCAGGGTGCCTGCATAGGGCTTCCTGAGCCAGGGCATTAGCGGGTAGGCTGGGTCCCCGAGGATGACTATAGGCATCTCCACATCCCCAACAGTTATTTTGTGGTCTGGGAAGTAAATACCTTCCTGCAGCCGTCTAAACAGACCAGAGTTCCTGAAAACGCGAGGATCATGAACCTTGCCCGGCCATCCGACGTTGATGTTGGTAAAACGTCCCCTATGGTCCACCAGTGCTTGCAGCACCATTGAAAAGTAGCCCTTTAGGTTAATGTACTGGCTGGCCTGGTGGGCCGGTCACAGGATAGGGATGTGAGTTCCATCTATAGCCCCACCGCAGTTTGGGAATCCCATTGCAGCGAAGCCATCTATACCTGCACGTTTCCCAGGGTCACTACCTTTGAGAGCAGTAGCTCAACGATTGCGTTGGCTACTTGCATCACAGCAACCCTCACGGTAGATTTGCCCACGCCAAAGTGATTCGCGACTGACCGGTAGCTGTCTGGCGATGCAAGCTTCCAGAGGGCTATGGCCACTCGCTTCTGGACAGTCAGGGCTGCTCGCATCCGGGTGTCCTTGCGCTTCAGGGCAGGGGACAGCAACTCACAAAGTTCCAGGAAAGTTCCCTTCCGCATCCGAAAGTTTCGCAGCCACTGTGATTCATCCCAGACCTGCAGCACTATGCGGTCCCACCAGTCCGTGCTTGTTTCCCAGGCCCAGAATCGCTGTTCCACTGCATCAACATGACCCATTGCCACCATGATGTCCACGGCGCGGGGTCCCATGGTTTGTGAGAAGTTTGTGCCCCTCTCAGACTTAATGACCTCACCGCGCTGCCGTAGCCTCCTCGCCCGATTTCTCAGCATCTGCCTCTGAAAAAAGTGGATGATAAGGTGCGAGGTGTTGACAAGGCCATAACTGCAGCGATGATCGCAGCAGGCTCCATGCTCGCAGTGCTGTGGCGTCCGTGCTGTCAATCACCAGAAAAGTGCGCGAACTGATTGCCCACCGGCGCTTTCACGGAGGGAGGGCGGGAGTGACGGTTGAATGACGACAGTTACCCAAAACCACCCTCGACACATTTTTTGCCCCAGCAGGCATTGGGGGCTCGACCCAGAATTCCAATGGGCAGCGGGGACTGCGGGAACTGTGGGATAGCTGCCCACAGTGCACTGCTTCCAATGTCGATGCTTGCCCCGTTAGTGTGGACTCACAAAGTCGAATTACTGTCCTTAGTGTGGATACACACATTCGACTTTGTAATATCAGTTGCACAAATTCGCTTTAAGTAAAATCGAACTACTCTCGTAGTGTAGACATACCCTAAGTAAGGCTGGTTTATTGACCAGTGTGACCTTCTTTCTCAATTGTATGATTGTGGATTTTGTAGCATTTAGTAAACTGTTCTTAAACAATTATCATTCACATTTTTCTGTTTCTTTCTCCCAGCTGATTTGGCTCATAATTAGGATGTACTGTAGACTTCTCCAGCATCTCTCTTATTAGGAAGTACATTTAAAGTAACTATAAAATAAAACCATGCTATTCTGACTTGTGAATATAATATTACATCGTACTAGTTTGTAAAACTGCTTCACTGAACCTGAAAGGAGAGAGAGAACCTTTCAGGGCTTGACTGTGCAAACCATATTCATGTTGGTCAGCATTTACTTATGCATGTGTCCCGTCAATTACTTGCGTAATTGCTCACCAACTTGAGGAAGGTTGCCCAGTTGAGCCCCGAGCAGTCAAACATGTCATGTTACATCAGTAATGTTTGTATTTGAAGTTTCTGTGTAAGGGAAATTAACAGTATTCCTGTTTTATTTTTTTACAGTCTTACGGAAAAGGCGCTAGAAGAAAAAACCGATTTAAAGGATCAGATGGGAGTACGTCTTCTGACACCACCTCTAATAGTTTTGTACGTCAGGTATGTTATGCTTTTTTTAGTTTGTCATTCAGTTTTCAAAGGATATTGTAAACTTTTTGGTGTTCAGGACAGACTAGACAGACTTTTTCTTGCAGTATTAGTGATCAAGGCACAGTGTGGTGTTATTGGACACAGAACATAGTAGCTTTCAGTTAGTCTTATTTGTTGTTGCTGAGAGCAGTATTTACTTTCCTTTTATCACATAAATTCCATGAGGTGATTAAGTATGTAGGGGGATGGGGAGACTGGTGGGAGGGCCTCTGCTCTAGCAGAGACCTCATAGTCCCCCCCATCCCCAGGGGGATTCCCTGATTAAAATATTGTTTTTCTCATTCTTCCCAGTGTTATTTCAGGAGCCCAGCTGGAAAGGAAATCCCTGGCAGCATAGGTCCCACCAGACTGCCATGGAGCTGGAGAGGGCTGTAAAGGACAGAGAACCAGTGCAGAGTCATTCACACTCTGTGAATCCACCAGATATGTGCAGATTTCAGAGTGGATTCATTAGTTTTGATGGAATAATGCCAGGGAAATTCTGAGGGGGAGCCTGTAGTTAGATGTTGATAGATGTTTGGCTTCATGTGTGTTTGCTCTGTGTGCCACTCCAGCGCAGACAAGCTGGCACGGCAGACCTCGAGCGAACCGCCCAATGACCACAAGGTCCGCTAAGGGACGAAGGTTCCTGGCCAGGTTTATTGTCAACAAAGTATGGTACTAGTAACCTGCAGATGCTACTGGTCCACTAATACATGTATGCCCGTAACAATGGACCAGCTTAGTGACTGGCGGGACTTTCTGTTCCTCCCTAGGCTAGACAAAGATACTCCCTCTGAGATACATCTTTATACCCGATACAAACAAGTTAATACTGTAAAAGCACCAAAGAGTCCTGTGGCACCTTATAGACTAACAGGCGTTTTGGAGCATGAGCTTTCGTGGGTGAATACCCACTTATTCGGATGCATGGGTATTCACCCACGAAAGCTCATGCTCCAAAACGTCTGTTAGTCTATAAGGTGCCACAGGACTCTTTGCTGCTTTTACAGATCCAGACTAACACGGCTACCCCTTTGATAAGTTAATACTGCCCCTCTGACATAGTTACTGCCCCCTGACGTGGCTAGTTATCACTCATCACCTTGTACATGTTGGTTCGATCAAAACATCTCCATTACGTACTGTCATCCTGACCTTATCTTTAGGAGGGGTCAGTGTGTTCCTGTTATCCGTGGGGAATGTTTTTGTACCATCCTTGATATCAGGATGTTCTGATACCACTTGATATTGAGATGAGTTTGCATGAGTACTCTGTGACTAGCACTTCTTAGGAATGTGTATTTCTGCAATATCAGCCCTGTTCTTGCCAGATTCTGTGAGTAGGTCATGCCTCATACCAGGTCTCTAATACAAGAGCTTAAGGTTCAGGCTCTCTTCCTACTACAGAGCCTTGTAAAGTTTGCAGTACTTATTGTGGGTTTATTGCGTATGGGTTGATTTGGCCCACAGAGTTAGTGAAAACCACAGTGACAAAGTATATCCAAGGCACAGTGTAGTCTATGGCTGCAGAGTTTACCCTTTGTTGCAGAATTGTGCTCCGGAAACTCAGTGTCTTTAAATAAAAAGTAGCTGTTATGGTTGAGGACAGAATCTTGAAAATGTGAAGCAAATGTTAACAATGCAGTGACATGTGCTTGAGTCTGAAGGGAACCTGCAACAAAGCTCTGATAAATGAATTTTCCCATCCATTTCATTCAGGATTTTGCAGGTGCAGAATTTGACATTTTTGCTGCAGAATTCACCATTTTACTACAACGAGGCATGCAACATTTTGTTTTGTCTCCTTTCCTTGCCAGATTCCCTTGCTTTTTCCTATACTTGAATGCAAAATCTCAACAGTGACCTCATATGCAGGGACGTGAGTTCCAGAGGCTGCGCCGGGGGGAGGGCGGCGAGCCCCGCTGCGGCTCCGCTCTCCCCGGCAGCCAGAGGCTGTGCCGGGGGGAGGGCGGCGAGCCCCGCCGCGGCTCCGCTCTCCCCGGCGGCCAGAGGCTGCCCCGCCAGTCGCGGCCCCGCTCTCGGGCCGGAGCGCCGCGCCGCCCCCCTCCAGGTGCCGCCCCAAGCACCAGCTTGGTGGGCTGGTGCCTGGAGCCGGCCCTGCTTGCCTGCCAGTATGAGACGTAACTCTCAAATTTCAAAGATGCTAGTGTGATAGCTGTTATCTTGTCAACACCAGGGGTTGAATCAGTGACCTTCATAGCTAAAGGAATGAGTCTTTACTGCTTGTGCTAAAGAGTTAGGTTGTCACAAATTCACATTACTGTGGATTGGACATCCGGGGTGGGAATCGGGTAAGACACATAACACACTAACTTTTGGGTTACTCAAGTCAATAAGTGACAAATGCATAAAATGTAAAACCTGTGTATTTTGATCCTTCACATCATAATTTACAGATTAT
>NW_020664435.1:37457052-37567729 GCF_002925995.2 Terrapene triunguis
GGCATTTTCCCGGACATGTTTGGCTTTTCGGCAATTCCCCCCGGACGGGGGTTTGATTGCCGAAAAACCGGACGTATGGTAACCCTAATGTCACACATGGAGTGCCTCAAAACTTGGCCTATAAACAAGTTCAGTACTACAGGCTCTGGACAGCCATAAGGAAAGCTCCTCCTTTGGATATTAGATGGTATCTTCTCAATGGTTGTTTCTGCCTGTAATTGTCTCACACTCGGCCACAAGCAGAGAAGGACAGAATGAAGCAGTGGAGAAGGGCATTTTTAACACGAAGTAGCATTTGAAAATTGTCTCTAGGACCCCTATGAGGCAGAAAGGGGCCATTGAAGAGTTTTTGGATACCAGTTGGATGGGATATACATTCTCCAGCCTTCTCCCCTCCAGTCAGTATAGCCCAGTGAGTTTCAAGTCACTTTCCCGTGTCCACAGAGCAAGTCAGTGGCTGAGCTGGGAAGTATACTCAGGAGTTCCTATATTCATCCACCACAACACTCTACCTCTAATTGCTTTATCCATTTTCCCACTGCAGATTTTTGTATAGTTTAGTCTATAGGTGATATTTTAACAATAGACATGAAAACCAGTATGTACAAAATATTCTTTTAATTGTGGTACTAACAGTCCTTGTGTAAATTCTAGTCCTATGTTACACACATCAGATGCCACTGAATTTGGTCCAAAACTGGTTAATGTTGCCTGATTAATAGGATGTCTGAGCTGCCCTCAATCTGTGAGTTTGGCAACCCCCACTGATGGCAGTAGAATGTATGTATACAGGAATCATTGCCTGTATGTGGACATTAATTTTAGGGGGGTTATTCAATTTTATTTATTAATTTGGGGTTGTTTTATTTAATTTAATGTGGTTATTCCCACTAAAAAGAATTGCTAAGGTTTAGAACAGTGGAAAATCTGTGAGAGTTTAAGATAATACAATTAAAGATACTCCAAAATATAATTTAATTTGTTTAAAATAATCAGATTTTCATATACATATTAATTATGTAATACTCCGACCCTACCATCTGATACTCAATGTGGGGTAAATGCATCCCTTGTATTGCTCCAGTGAACTCAATGGAGACATACCAGGGATGAATTTGGCCTACTACAATAACCCAGTAGTGGTAGCCTGATTGTGCGCCAAAAACTGAACACAATCAAGCAAAGCAAGCCAGCAGTGATATTTTCCTATGCTATCCTGTTGAAATCAGTGCTAGCACGCTGTACCTGAAAAATATTAAGACATTATTTTGAGATATGAAGAGTAAAAAGTTTAGCAGGGCTGAAAACTTCCTTTAATCTCTATAATCACCATGTAAGCTCTTAGGGGCCAGCAACATCTCTTTATTATGTATTTGTAAGTGCCTAAAATAATGAGTACCCGATTAATGACTGGGCCTGTAGGCACTACTGTAGTATAAATAATAAAGTATCAGAGAGGTAGCTGTGTTAGTCTGGATCTGTAAAAAGCAACAGAGAGTCAGACGCAGTGGGTATTCACCCACGAAAGCTTATGCTCCAATACATCTGTTAGTCTTAAAGGTGCCACAGGACTCTCTGTTGCTTTTTATAAATAATAAAGAACAATAATCATTTTTGTCTTTGACCTGAAGAAGGGACTTTTAAATTTTTATATTTTTTATATATATATACGCACACAGTACAGATATATTATACACAAAAACTTCATTAAAAGTACATTATTAAGCTTGCAAAGTCAAGCACTGAAAAGTTGGGAATTGCCAGAAGTAAAGTTGATGCATATGCAAAGTGAGGCATATGAACAAACATGATACAGTCTTTAATTACATGACTACATACTATTTTTTTCCACAGGATGCCTCCTAATTCAGTGCCCAGAGTGGATGGTGTTCTCCTAATGAATAGCTATGGAATATTTTTTTCTCCTCATTATTCAATGTATGTCCTCACGCTCTATTTACTGCATACTATTCAAACCTGCTCTGAGAAATAATTATTAAATTTTTCATGGGCTTTTCTATGGCACTCATCTTTACAGTATCTGAGTGCTTCACAAACATTATCTTCACAACATCCTTATGAGATGAGATGATGCATCATCCCCATTTTATAGATGAGGAAGTGATGCACACAGAAATTAAGGTAATAGATTCCCATTCATTTTGCGTGCCCAATATGAGAAGCATAGGACTGGATTATTCAGAGTAAAGTGCTATATAATGCCAAGTACATGTTTAAAGCACAGGTCCCACTGACTTCAGTTGCAGCTATAAGTGCTCAGAATTTCTGTAAATCACACAATTAGGCCTGTTATACACTAAAAAGTTAGGTTAACCCAGCTATGTCACTCAGAGGTGTGAAAAGTCCACAACCCTGAGCAGCGCAGTTAAGCCAACCTAAACATGGGGGTAAACAGTGGTAGGTTGATGGGAAAATTCTTCTGTCTACCTAGCTACTCCCTATCACAGAGGTGGATTACCTATGCCGATAGGAGAACCCCTCCCATCGGCATAGGTAGCGCTACATCGACGCGCTACAGCGGCGCAGCTGCAGCACTGTCACTTGTAGCGTTTCAAGTGTAGACAAGCAATGAGTGATACGATTTGGTTTTTGTGAAAAGTTTGGTTTGAGTTATGTAATAATAGTAGGAGGGTTTTCAAGACTTGAGTCAAATGCTCTATTATTATTTTAATATCCTTTTAAGGTTGTTTTTAACCTCATCACCATTTGATCAGAGACCCAGTTTGCAGTATTTTTTGTAACTTTTATTTAAGAACAGAAAAAACTATAAGGTTAACTAATTTCTTATTCATACCTAAAGTACTAAAGAATATGAAAATTAGATTGATTACAGTGTAAATCAAGTTAGTCAAATCAAGGCATTAGCAATACAAATAGTAAATTAAAAAAGAATAATTTAAGACCAACAATTGATCAAGTCTTTACATGAGCACAATCAGGAATCAAATCACAAAGTTAACACCACCAATGATTGAATGTCTGACAGTCTTTCTGTCTCTGTACGTTTTTGTTTCTTTGCGAGGGGTAGTATTGCTGTTGTTGCTGTAGTACGCATGTTGGTCTCAGGATATTAGGGCATATCTACACTACAATCTTAAATTGACCTATGTTAGCCATGACATTGACAAGAATGACAGCCCACAGCCGATGTAAGGAATGCAGTGTCTACACAGACATTGCATCACTCTAAGTACACCAACATGAGTCCTACACCTCTCGGGGAGGTTGAGTTGTGATGACGGTGTAGTAGAGCACTTATATCAGTGGGAGGAAGGCTGTAGTGTAGATACTGACATACTTACGTCGACATAAGATGCCTTATGTTGCCCTATCTGCAGTGTAGACCAAGCTTTAGAGAGTCACAGTGGGTCAGGTAATATCTTTTATTGGACCAACTTCTGTTCAGGGCCAGCTCCAGGCACCAGCCCAGCAAGCAGGTGCTTGGGACGGCCAAGGGGAAGGGGTGGCACGTTGGGCTGTTCGGCAGCAATTCGGCGGCTGGTCCCTCGGTCCCTCTCTGAGGGAAGGACCTGCCGCCGAATTGCCGCTGAAGAAGAAAGCGGCGCGGTGGAGCTGCCGCTGATCGCGGCTTTTTTATTTTATTTTTTTATTTATTTATTTTTTCGACGCTTAGGGCGGCAAAAACCCTGGAGCTAGCCCTGCTTCTGTTAGTAAACGAGACAAACTTTCAAGCTTACAGAGTTCTTCAGGTGTGGGAAAGGCACTCAGAGTGTTGTAACTGAAAAAAGGGTGGAAGAGATTAAGCATAAGGAGTTAACTCGCGTTGCAAATGACCATTCAAGGTGAAGTGGGCTGTTAACTCCTCTGCAGTCATAGGACAAAGGAAGGTTAGTTGGTTACAGATTGTTGTAATGAACCATATATTCAGTGTCTTTATGTCTTACACTTGCCTATCACATGTGGCGTACCTAATGCACTAAATGCCACAATAACAGCTATGTGGATGAAACAAGAGAATCACTATGCTCTCAGATGAACTCACCCAGAAAAATGATAAAACACTTTTCACAAAATGATCACTCCATGTCTGACCTCTTAGTCCTCGCCCTCAAAGTAAAGCTGCACAACACCTTCAAAAGATGAGCCTGGGAGCTTAAATTCATAACTTTGCTAGACACAAAAAATCATAGATTCAATAAAAACACTGGATTTATGGCTCATTACAACAATCTATAACCCACTAACCCCCCTTTGTCCTATGACCTCAGAGGTGTTAAATACCCACTTCACCTTGAATGGTCTCTTACAACATATTAATTCCATATATTTAATCTATTCCACCTTGTATTTAGCTGAGTACTTTTCCCAGGACTGAAGAAGAGCTCTGTAAGCTTGAAAGCTTATCCCTTTGACCAACAGAATTTGGTCCAATAAAAGATATTACCTCACCCACTTTGTCTCTGTATCTCAATGCAGTTTATTTAGGAGCTTATACTTTCCTTTGTGTAAACAAGGGGTTCAAGTTTGCATCGTTATGTATCCGGGTTAATTTGTTCTATGATAATATCTGCTTTGAACCTAGGTTGGTTAATGGTCAATGGTAATTTGTACTATGGGGCTTATAGGCACATGCTATTAATAGACATATACATATACAGCGGCACCTAAAAAAGGTTAGGACAAATTTTCCCTGGCAGGCATCCCTACAGGTATTCAGATGTCCTGTTAAGGAAACAAAAGGAAAAGGTACTCAGAAAAGAAAAAGGATCTGCTCTTCAGTTTGAGTCATTCAGGAACTGCAGTTTGAGAAACTAGGCAATGTCTTCTGGTTCAGGCACTGTCACTACCGGGCATCATCCTCTGATCAACTGGCAGGTCTGCAATGTTTGTCCCTACTTTCCTTAGAAGGGAAAGTAGGAATATCAGCCTCTGTTTGTCATCATGGTGACCTTGAGAGGAGCAGACACAGTTTGTTGTTTATCTGGTTTTTATGAGTAAAATTCAACCTGGCGGCATACCAGCAATCTTCTGACCAAATCAGGAGACCACAGGTTTCTTACCTCAACCGCACAGTCCAGTCCTGAAGTGAGGTCAGTCTGACTTTTGTTCTGCCATTGGGGCCCTCCTTCTTAGGGTACTGTTTCTTTGTCATACCCATGGGTGTGGTTTTTCCAAAAGCAATTGTAGTGAATAATAGGACACGAGGAATCCACCAAAATGGATTTCAACTCCCCTTATCTAGGTGAACAGCCCTGAATAAGAACGTAACATAACATAAGAATGGCCATACTGGGTCAGACCAAGGTCCATCCAACCCGGTAGCCTGTCTGCCGACAGCGGCCAATGCCAGGTGCCCCAGAGGGAGTGAACCTAACAGATAATGATCAAGTGATCTCTCTCCTGCCATCCATCTCTACCCTCTGACTGACAGACAGGCTAGGGACACCATTCCTTACCCATCCTGGCTAATAGCCATTAATGGCTTAACCTCCATGAATTTATCTAGTTCTCTTTTAAACCCTGTTATAGTCCTAGCCTTCACAACCTCCTGAGGCAAGGAGTTCCACAGGTTGACTGTGCACTGTGTGAAGAAGAACTTTCTTTTATTTGTTTTAAACCTGCTGCCCATTAATTTCATTTGGTGGCCCTTAGTTCTTATATTATGTGAGCAAGTAAATAACTTTTCCTTATTCACTTTCTCCAAACCACTCATGATTTTACATACCTCTATCATATCCCCCCTGAATGGCCTCCTGACTATTAGGGCCTGGTACCTTCCTGGTCATAATGTATGACTCTTTGTCCTTTGGCTTAGAAAAGTTGTTCCCCACCCATTCATGTCTCATGCTTACATTTTCCCAAGTCAGACAGGGCCTCATGAGCAAAGTAAGAAATTACAGAACTGTCACTCTATCGGGAACACTAGGGAACTAGGTGAAAGATTATTTTGCTTTATCAATCTCAAAGCCAAGCTGCTTGTTAAATTCATTAGCATAAATTTACTGAAAATATCATAAATTAAAGTTTATTCTTCATGTCCATACTACTATTGGCCTATATATCATATATCTTCCCCACTTCACAGATGGAATGAGGAGGCTGCTTAAGAAATTTTCTTACATCATTACACAATATGAACTTTAAGCATATCACATTCGTATTTGAAATTAAATTCATAACTAATTTCTTATCCTCAAACTAACAATAGTCTAACACTTAAGTTTAAGCTTATTAGTAAAAATTAATTTTCTTTGTTATCGCTTCCACCAAGTGATGTTGCTGTAGCATTTGTATCCAGTTCAGTACAGACATTTTCTTTCTGCATTAACTCATTTGCCTCTGGGTCTTCTGCCACCAGTAATGGCAGAGATCTCACTGTTCTTTGACTAAGATTTTGTAGGGCACAGATGAGGAGAAAGAGAACCTTGTAATTTTTCAAAACAATATAATATGAAGGAGAAGTGAGTGAGTAAACTGGATGCGAGGGCTAAATTTAGGGACAGGAATGCATGATAATCTTGCATTTCTCTGGGTTAGTATCTTTCTCTAATCCATATATGACCTTTATAGTGTTAACCTGTGCAAACCCAATGAATCTCTTTTATAGCATGACAGAGGTTCAAATGGGGAACTAGGTACTGTTCTGGGTCAGCAGCCCTATACGCCACAATAGATCTCATTTTGTAAGTATTCCACATTTGAAACTGATTTTCTCTTTTATGCATTTACAGTCTCTACAAAATGTAAATTCAGCAAAAATGTCTCTTCCATTCTTCCTACATTCACATAAATAAGGACAGCACTCCCCAGATCATAAGCTACATGCACCTGATTAGGTAGGATGCCTTCAGGATTAATTTGCTGGGGGGATTAAACCACCCCCCCATTTTTGGAAACAGCATTGCATAGGAACTCTGGCAGAGGCAGAGATAGCATTCAATTCTCCAGGGTGGCATTCAACTGCCTTAACCATGAGACCATCCCTTCTCTTCTTGCAATTCTGTCTCACACTTTCCAACTTGTGCAACAAATGAGGCAAGGGTCCTACTGACAGCAGCCCCCTTCACTACACAACCCTGATTCATCCCTAGAGCAGCTGCACCCCATGCACTGAAAGAGGCGAGGATTCTCTGTAAAAAAATAGTATGTGATCATATAATTAAAAATGCTATCAGACTGCATATGCACAAGTGGGGGGGGGGCAAATTCAGGTTGCACTGGCAACCTTAATTCAGGCATTTGCTAGCTTTTGAGTGCTTGAATTTGCAACCTTAATGTTCTATTATCATACTTTGTAATTTCCTAGGTTTTTAAAAAAGAAAACTGAAATCCGTCCCAGAAATTCCATGAATTGGCATCATTATTCCATTAACTGACACCTATATGGGTCATCAGCAGGATTGGAACCTTTATATCCTCCACACAGACCTCTGTCACCTGAGCTAATAGCTTGTCAGTCTCTACATAGACAAGCACTAGAAGGGAATGAGAGAGTTTGCCAGTGGGTTTCGCAGATATTTTCTGCCAACAGAGGAACGGTGGGACTCAGAAATCTTGGGTTTCATTTCAGATTTTGGAGAGGGGCATGCTCTCATGAGGTCATAGAATCCTTCTGCCTATTCCCGCCAACCTTGACCCTTTCTGCCCTGTCCTTAACCACCTGTCCCTTTCCCCATTCCTAGCTCCTTATCCCAGTCCCATTGTCCTGGCCTGCCTAGTCCCAGTCTCCACTCCCATGGCCAAGTGAGTACCAGTTTGCCCACTCCTAACTTCTTATTCAATCTGTCTCTTCCCTCCCCTCCCACTGTCTCCCAGTTCCAATCTCTTCCCCAGCTTCCTTATCCAATCTCTGCAACATATTAGCTCCATGAAGATGAGTATTGTAGTTCCCCTCCTGGCTACCTCTCTTGCCAAATACATGGAAAGGACAACCAGAATTTGGCCTTATGTCTGAATGTAGGAAGAACAATAATATTTTTGACAATCTCTGTCTCTGCTGTACATAAGGTTAAGTGGTCTGTTTATAAGCAAGAGTAATTAAAAACTTCTATACTCACAAGTTATTTTTTCTGTAGGTTTTGGTTTTACCATTCACAAAATTCAGTCAATAACTACAAACTAAGACAAATGTCTTTGAGGGAAGGCAGAAGGATAATAAATTCATTACATCATTATTTATAGTTATGTTTGTGACAGAAGACAGTGTAACAGGCATTGAGCCAGTATTTAAAGGCTGAAAACAGATTTCTAAAACCTTCAGTATATCAGTCTAAGCAGGCCTGGAGTCTGCAGTCTATATCACAATTTAATCTGTCTTTGCAACACAATTAAAAAAAAAATAGACTGTCTCTGTGGTTAATCATTAACATTTAAAATAAAATCTGAACAAAGATGGGTCCCATAAATGCAACCACAAAATATGTGGTGCCAACAGAACATGGAATTTGTTTAAAAAATCATTGATTGAAAGTGCCATACCATTTTCTGTCAAATATTTTGTTCATTCCAGTTTGCCTGATCTGTATTTTGCAAACTCTTGAAGTAAAAGTATTATTGTACTCCAGTCAAAACATTGGTCAGTACAGACCAGATCTCATAGACTCTCAGATTTTGAGGCCAGAAGGGACCAGAATGACCACCTAGTCTGACCACCTGCACATTGCACACCACAGAATCTCACCCACCCACTCCTGTAATAGACCCCTAACCTCTGGCTGAGTTACTGAAGTTCTGATATCATGATTTAAAGACTTCAAGTTACAGAGAATTCACCCTTTATACTAGTTTAAACCTGCAAGTGACCTGTGCCCTATGCTGCAGAGGAAGGCAAAAAGCCCCCAGGGTCTCTACCAATCTGATCCGGTGGATTCCTTCCCGACCCCAAATATGGCGATCAGTTAGACCCTGAGCATTTCAACAAGACCCAACAGCCAGACTCTTGGGAAATAATTCTCTGTATTAACTCAGAGCCCACCCCAACTAGTATCCCATCACCAGCCCTTTGGGTTATTTGCCACTAGCAGTCACAAATCGGCTACATGCTGTTGTAGGCAGTCTCATCATACTATCCCCTCCATAAACTTATCAAGCTCAGTCTTGAAGCCAGTTGGGCTTTTTGTCCCCACAGTTCCTCTTGGAAGGCTGTCCCAGAACTTCACTTCTCTGATGTTTAGAAACCTTTGTCTAATTTCAAGCCTAAACTTGTTGATGGCCAGTTTATAGCCATTTGTTTTTGTGGCAACGTTGGTGCTTAACTTAAATAATTCTTCTCCCTCCCTGGTATTTATCCCTCTCAAGTATGTATACAGAGAAATCATATCTCCCCTCAACTGTCTTTTGGTCAGGCTAAACAAGCCAAGCTCTTTGAGTCTCCTCTCATAAGATATGTTTTCCATTCCTCTGCACCTGTTCCAGTTTGAATTAACCTTTCTTAAACATGGGAGACCAGAATTGCAGACAGTATTCGAGGTGAGGTCTCACCAGTGTATAGTATAATGGTACTAACACTTTCCTCTCTCTACTGGAATTACCTCGCCTGATGCATCCTAGGACTGCATTAGCCTTTTTCATGACCATGTCACATTGGCGGCTCATAGTCATCTTGTGATCAACCATTACAGGTCTTTCTCCTCCTCTGTCGCTTCCAACTGATAAGTCCCCAGCTTATAGCAAAAATTCTTGTTGTTAGTCCCTAAGTGCATGATGTTGCAGTTTGCACTATTAAATTGCATCCCACTTCTATTACTCCAGTTTTCAAGGTCACCCAGATCTTGAATGATATTCTAGCCCTCCTCCGTATTGGCAATACCTCCAAACTTTGTGTCATTGGCAAATTTTCTTAGCGCACACCCACTTTTTGTGTCAAGGTCATTAATAAAAATGATAAATAATATTGGTCCCAAGACCAATCTCCGAGGAACAACATTGCTCGTGTCTTTCATAGTTAATCTTTGAAACAAACTGATTATATCCAAAACTCAAAAAAGCTGATGAAAACTATATATAATACAGTTTTCTTTAGCTCCCAAAAACCTAAAAGACTAACACTGGCTAATGGTATGGGCCGAAGTGTGTTTCTACTGTAAAAGTGAACTAAAATGGGATTGTAGGGTTCCATCTTTATTGCTGCTCAATGACTTCATATCTTTTGCTCAGTTTACAAGATGTTCCCTCTTTCCCCCTCCCCTGCCCAACTCCTCACCCTTCAAATTATTTCGGGCTCTGACATCACTAATAGTAAGGATCCTGAATATGGAACTTAGTTAACAATTCTGCTAATCCTCACAAACTACAAAAGGATCCAACTCACCCAGGGCTTTCTATGCTCTGTAGCGTTAAAAAGAGTAAAAGGCAGAAAAACAAATTTGTCAGTGAAGTCAACAGATAAGGTTCACAATACATTTGGGGAGTAGATCTGCTGAGTAAGAAAATCCAATTTTATACAGCATTTTATTAAACAATCGTTTCAATGTAATTGTATCTTAAGACCTAAAAAGGTCAACAAGTGGGAACATCATCCCACTCTGAACTTCTCTATTTCTGCACTCTAGATGAAGGGTTTAAATAGCGCATACTATTTTCTGGGGGCCCTCTGCACAGGGGTCAATTTCATCCCCAGTGTACAATAGCAGGGACTGTCACATAATTTGAATGAAATGTTACTAAGCTGCTATTTCATTCAAATAAAATGAAGTTGGCATTCTCTCCTTCCTACTGTAGTATTTGGTATGCATCTCAGGAAACTTGCCAGGTACATAGTGGAGCCAGGGGTGCATATGTCCTTAAGGAAACAGACAAACTGAGACACAGAAAACTGGGTCACACAAGTAAGCAACAGATATTAACATTCCCCTCTAAGCAGTTTTAATTTAGCGTGCATCTGTGGATCCATGTTGTTTTCACTGACTTTTGCAATACTAAAAAGCATTATCTTCAGAGAGTTATGCTGTTTGACAGCCCCCCCACTGTATCATGTACACACGTGCTTTCCTTCAACATTAGGCATATGCATCTTTTCTTACCAAACACATATTTATCCATTAAGTAAAATATCACTCTCCAATAGTGATTACATACAGAATTTGTATGCCTTTCCTAGACTATCTCATCTTAAGAACAGGAGACAGCTGGGTGGCTAAGTGGTGAGTAACAAGGACCTTTGTCACCCTTCTGCTAAACTTTTTAAGTTGTCACCTATAATTCTAGTACCTAAAGCCATTTACTAGCATTAGGTGCTAAAAGCACTATCCATATTATTACATTTCTTCAGCAGAGAGCATTTGGAGAGAGGTACATGAAGAAAGATTCACAAAATTAAAAAAGAAAATAAGAAGCCTGGCAGGAGATGGGGAGAAAAGAAAGAGATGAATAAGAGGTAAAAAGAAAAACAAAGAAGGCAAAGAAAATATAGCCTTCATGAAACAGGATAATTGCCCTGTAAAACACAGACAAAAACTTCCACCGGAATAGCCAGGTCAGGTGTTAGGAGCAATGGGACAAGGTTCAATCACCTAATTTAAATCAAGAAAATACATTAAAATTTGACTCTTAATTTTTACATTCATCCCCTGTTTTCCACACTCTATGCTTCTTCCAACCCCTCCTGCCCCTATTTTTTTCTGCACTAATTCTGGAAATTAACTTCAAAATTTAGTAGCTGTGAGGAGGGAGGGAGGGGCTGTATATATGAGTACATACTGGAGAGTTTTGGGTGTTGCTATGTAAGATGGGTGGATGGTACAAAGCATGTGTGGTCTACTAGCATGTGTGGGAGGGTGCCTGTGGGATAAAGTGGAGTGGAAGTTGGAGGCTGAGGGGGAAATTGGGATAGCTTTGGGAAAATGTCGCACCCCCCCACCTTCTGTCTCTGCTGCCTGTGCCTTTGCTGCCATTAGGTGCTTCTTCCGTCTGTTCCTTGATCCTTTGGATCCAGCAGAGAGCTCAGGGAGAGGGAAAGTAGAAGGGGCTGTCTGGATGCCTTACTCAACAGGCATCACAGCAAACCCTCATGGCTGACAGCATTAACAATTTCCGGTATTTCTGCAGCCCAGATGGAGGTGTCACATCTCTGCTGAGCTATGGACTGTGACAAGCCTGCTGAATCCATGTGTTATGTGAGATGTGTGCCACTTGGTACCTGCTGCTGCCCTGCAATGGAAGAGGGGAGCCACTCTGGCTGGTCAGGGATTGGGATAGGTGTGGATTCTTTTAAACCATTGTCCTAAGTGATGAACTTTCTTCGCAGCTTTGTTTAATACATAATAAGAAATTGATCCTTAATCATCCTCCATGGTCTAAAATGGGAGCAGAGGGGCTTTGTGCATCACAGTTGATGTGGAGAGACAATTTAGGTGTCCTATCCAAATATCTGCATGATGTGCAAAAACCCTCTGCAACACTTCATATACAGATTAAGTTTGCATCATGTGTAAGGAGAAACAGAAGTGCAGTGCAGAGGAGGGGGCTGGCTCTGGGTGGACCTTTTTATGTCTGATCTGGTAACCCACATTCTGGTGTTCAGTATCTATTTTGTATGTGTGAGGGAGAGAATAATTATTCCTGCACATTAGTGGGATTATCTGTTGTTATATACCTGATGTAACCATCATCATTCAAGGTGGGAAGTAGCACTGACATTTTACTCCCTTGTTTATTTTATTCCCATCACTGCAGGATCTGTCTTTCGTGTACAAGGGTTTCCTTACTTCTACTACCTTTACTGTCAGATAAATGAAAGGTACCCTACGATTAATTAAAATTCAAACTCACAGACTCTGTTAAAATCAGGAATGAAATAAACTACATATATTTAATTGCAGCTAGTGCCAAAGTCATCAGCCTTGCAGAAATAGTTTTTTTCTGAGAAAAAGTAATGTAATCAGCCTTTTTTTTTTTCAAGTGTCTATTTAGCAGCAGTGTTTTTATAATTTTTATTAAGACAGCCTAATAGAAAACAACATTTCCTTAAACACTATAGGTTGAATTTTTCAAAAAGAACACATTTAAAAAGTTGTACTTAAATAGTTAAGATTGTAAGTCCCTAGCAAAATACAAGTTCAAATTTGAAGTTTACACACAAATACATTATAAATACAATTGTTTATTTAGTTCCTTCTGCAAAGATGTGAGTCTGAGATTCTTAGTTTTCCCTTTAAAATTATCTTTAACATTGAATTCAGGCCTAGTTTAATGAAAATTTAATGGTTTTCTGGGGCATGTGTTAATGTGGCATAGAAGACGACACCGGTGCACTGGTCTAACACTGTTAATATTCTCATCTTTTTTTAAACAAAAGCTTAGATTCTGGATCACATGATGGCAGATTCCAGAAAATATATACCAGTTTGCTGATCTCCCACAAGCCAGCCCTGTTTCACCGCTGCATGAAGTCTAGCCATTTTTGGTCACAGATACTATATTGGAAAGGAGGAAAGTGCATTACAATTGGCCATATGGGTCCACTGGATCTCTTCCAAGCATCCCAGGCAAGTACACTCTTGCTCGAATGCAGGAGTGTTTGCTCTTAAGCATCACTCATTGGAAATATTAGAGTATGTGCTAGGGCCATTTCATACCCAGTCTGCCATACAATTGCCAGTTTTACACTTACAGCACAGAGGCACCTTTCTGTACATTTATTTAACCTGTTGTTTCCAATCTCAATAATGTGTTCATGAAAATCTTAGCATTATTTTTCCTTTGATCCCATTCAGGCTTTTATGTAGTGGATTATGAGGTTCATTTAGAGCCTGTGTGTGTGTATAAATATATATATATACACACATATATTATATATACCTAACATGGAGATGTCAATTGGAGTGTTATTTTCCAGGAAACCTCATGACAGCTCTGGAGTACATATATACACACAATATTGTACCATTTGTACCACATGTTGTTTTGTTTTTTACATCGGTATCTATGCTTTGTGTATAAGTTCAATTAATATTCCAGATCAGCAAATTAGATTGTGCTCTACTAATAAGTAAGTTGTAAATAAATTTAAAGCCATTATTGTTAATGAATTTGAAACTGCTCTGTTGCAGCTTGTTCTGTATAATGTTATCCTTTTTGTATTATCTAGGTTTGTGTATTTAATCTACAACTGAAAGTGGTTTGTGTATTTAATTTGCAATTGAAAGTGTAGTAGGAATAAAAACATTCCACTTTTGAATGTAAGACAGGTACAGAAAATCAGTGAGCATATTTTAAAAAAGTGAACATTTGCCAACTGCTATCTCAGAATTAACATAAAATTTCCTGTTTCAAATATTACATAGGGAAATATTGTGGTTCGCAATGTGTGAGACTAGAATTCATGTTAAATAACATTTCTCTGAACAAGGTTGTTAGATTAAAGGGAAGAAATCCAGGATGTGAGAACTTCAAAACACATTATTATAAAATTATTAGTACCCAACTGTGTGATTACTTAAATTTCTAGTGCCATTGAAATCAAAAGGGCCTCGTATATGAATAAGGTGATCACAGGCACATAGCAATTGTCTTATAAATAAACAATAACAATTAATGATGGTGATATTGCCTTTCATTTGAGCTCTCTCCGTTATCACCTTTCGGACAAGTGGTGGCCTTTACCAGTGGTCCATTTTGGGAAAGGAGCAGAGCTGCACAGGCAACATAGGGAGGGTTTGTGCCTCAGAGACCAGCAAATTGTGATTACTTTACATTCATAGATTCATAGATTCATAGATTCTAGGACTGGAAGGGACCTCGAGAGGTCATCGAGTCCAGTCCCCTGCCCGCATGGCAGGACCAATACTGTCTAGACCATCCCTGATAGACATTTATCTAACCTATTCTTAAATATCTCCAGAGATGGAGATTCCACAACCTCCCTAGGCAATTTATTCCAGTGTTTAACCACCCTGACAGTTAGGAACTTTTTCCTAATGTCCAACCTAGACCTCCCTTGCTGCAGTTTAAGCCCATTGCTTCTTGTTCTATCCTCAGAGGCTAAGGTGAACAAGTTTTCTCCCTCCTCCTTATGACACCCTTTTAGATACCTGAAAACTGCTATCATGTCCCCTCTCAGTCTTCTCTTTTCCAAACTAAACAAACCCAATTCTTTCAGCCTTGCTTCATAGGTCATGTTCTCAAGACCTTTAATCATTCTTGTTGCTCTTCTCTGGACCCTTTCCAATTTCTCCACATCTTTCTTGAAATGAGGTGCCCAGAACTGGACACAATACTCCAGCTGAGGCCTAACCAGAGCAGAGTAGAGCGGAAGAATGACTTCTCGTGTCTTGCTCACAACACACCTGTTAATACATCCCAGAATCACGTTTGCTTTTTTTGCAACAGCATCACACTGTTGACTCATATTTAGCTTGTGGTCCACTATAACCCCTAGATCCCTTTCTGCCGTACTCCTTCCTAGACAGTCTCTTCCCATTCTGTATGTGTGAAACTGATTTTTTCTTCCTAAGTGGAGCACTTTGCATTTGTCTTTGTTAAACTTCATCCTGTTTAACTCAGACCATTTCTCCAATTTGTCCAGATCATTTTGAATTATGACCCTGTCCTCCAAAGCAGTTGCAATCCCTCCCAGTTTGGTATCATCCGCAAACTTAATAATCGTACTTTCTATACCAATATCTAAGTCGTTAATGAAGATATTGAACAGAGCCGGTCCCAAAACAGACCCCTGCGGAACCCCACTCGTTATGCCTTTCCAGCAGGATTGGGAACCATTAATAACAACTCTCTGAGTACGGTTATCCAGCCAGTTATGCACCCACCTTATAGTAGCCCCATCTAAATTGTATTTGCCTAGTTTGTCGATAAGAATATCATGCGAGACCGTATCAAATGCCTTACTAAAGTCTAGGTATACCACATCCACAGCTTCTCCCTTATCCACAAGACTCGTTATCCTATCGAAGAAAGCTATCAGATTGGTTTGACATGATTTGTTCTTTACAAATCCATGCTGGCTGTTCCCTATCACCTTACCACCTTCCAAGTGTTTGCAGATGATTTCCTTAATTACTTGCTCCATTATCTTCCCTGGCACAGAAGTTAAACTAACTGGTCTGTAGTTTCCTGGGTTGTTTTTATTTCCCTTTTTATAGATGGGCACTATATTTGCCCTTTTCCAGTCTTCTGGAATCTCTCCCGTCTCCCATGATTTTCCAAAGATAATAGCTAGAGGCTCAGATACCTCCTCTATTAGCTCCTTGAGTATTCTAGGATGCATTTCATCAGGCCCTGGTGACTTGCAGGCATCTAACTTTTCTAAGAGATTTTTAACTTGTTCTTTTTTTATTTTATCTGCTAAACCTACCCCCTTCCCATTAGCATTCACTAGGATAGGCATTCCTTCAGACTTCTCGGTGAAGACCGAAACAAAGAAGTCATTAAGCATCTCTGCCATTTCCAAGTTTCCTGTTACTGTTTCTCCCTCTTCACTAAGCAGTGGGCCTACCCTGTCTTTGGTCTTCCTCTTGCTTCTAATGTATTGATAAAAAGTCTTCTTGTTCCCCTTTATTCCCTTAGCTAGTTTGAGCTCATTTTGTGCCTTTGCCTTTCTAATCTTGCCCCTGCATTCCTGTGCTGTTTGCCTATATTCATCCTTTGTAATCTGTCCTAGTTTCCATTTTTTATATGACTCCTTTTTATTTTTTAGATCATGCAAGATCTCGTGGTTAAGCCAAGGTGGTCTTTTGCCACATTTTCTATCTTTCCTAACCAGCGGAATAGCTTGCTTTTGGGCCCTTAATAGTGTCCCTTTGAAAAACTGCCAGCTCTCCTCAGTTGTTTTTCCCCTCAGTCTTGATTCCCATGGGACCTTACCTATCAGCTCTCTGAGCTTACCAAAATCCGCCTTCCTGAAATCCATTGTCTCTATTTTGCTGTTCTCCCTTCTACCCTTCCTTAGAATTGCAAACTCTATGATTTCATGATCACTTTCACCCAAGCTGCCTTCTACTTTCAAATTCTCAACGAGTTCCTCCCTATTTGTTAAAATCAAGTCTAGAACAGCTTCACCCCTAGTAGCTTTTTCAACCTTCTGAAATAAAAAGTTGTCTGCAATGCAGTCCAAGAATTTGTTGGATAGTCTGTGCCCCGCTGTGTTATTTTCCCAACATATATCCGGATAGTTGAAGTCCCCCATCACCACCAAATCTTGGGCTTTGGATGATTTTGTTAGTTGTTTAAAAAAAGCCTCATCCACCTCTTCCACCTGGTTAGGTGGCCTGTAGTAGACTCCTAGCATGACATCACCCTTGTTTTTTACCCCTTTTAGCCTAACCCAGAGACTCTCAACACTTCCGTCTCCTATGTCCATCTCTACCTCAGTCCAAGTGTGTACATTTTTAATATATAAGGCAACACCTCCTCCCTTTTTCCCCTGTCTATCCTTCCTGAGCAAGCTGTATCCATCCACACCAACATTCCAATCATGTGTATTATCCCACCAAGTTTCAGTGATGCCAACAATGTCATAGTTGTATTTATTTATTAGCACTTCCAGTTCTTCCTGCTTATTACCCATACTTCTCGCATTTGTATATAGGCATCTAAGATACTGGTTTGATCTTTCCTCCCGGTTTTGTCCTGACCCTCCTTTCTCTCTGCCAATATAGCCCACACTCCCTCTCGTCTCTGACCCATCTCCCAGGTCTCCATGTTCCCCACTTACCTGCGGGCTTTGCTCACCTGTCCCCGTCGAACCTAGTTTAAAGCCCTCCTCACTAGGTTAGCCAGTCTGTGTCCAAATAGGGTCTTTCCCCTCCTCGAAAGGTGAACACCATCTCTGCCTAGCAGTCCTTCCTCAAATAGCATCCCGTGGTCTAGGAAGCCAAAGCCCTCCTGGCGACACCATCTTCGCAGCCAGGCATTCACCTCCATGATGCATCTGTCTCTGCCCGGGCCCCTACCTTTGACAGGAAGAATCGAAGAGAATACCACCTGCGCTCCAAACTCCTTCACCCGTACTCCCAGAGCCCTGTAGTCACTCTTGATCCGCTCAGTGTCACACCGTGCAGTATCATTTGTGCCCACATGGATGAGTAGCATGGGGTAGTAGTCAGAGGGCTGGATAATCCTCGACAATGCCTCCGTAACATCTCGGATACGGGCTCCCGGCAGGCAGCATACCTCCCGAGATGAAATGTCAGGGCGACAGATGGGCGCCTCCGTCCCCCTCAGCAGAGAGTCTCCGACCACCACTACCCTACGTTTCCTATTCGCAGTGGTGGCAGCAGACCTCCCAGCCTTAGGGGTACGAGGCTTCTCCTCCTCTACTGTAGGGGGTAATGCCTTCTTTCCTGTATCAAGAAGAGCATAACGGTTACCTGTTACCACAGCGGGAGGGTTCGGAGCAGGGGTGGAGCACTGCCTGCTGCCAGAAGTAACCAGCTGCCAGTGTCCACCCTGAGCCATCTCCTTCTCCACCAGTGGTCTATCAGCAGTCCTGTGTCCTGGGACAGCTACCTCAGCTGTCTCCACATGGACACTGTCCAGGAATTGCTCGTGGATTCGGATGCTTCTCAACCTAGCCACCTCCTCCTGTAGCTCTCCCACCTGCTGCCTGAGAGATTCCACCAGCAGGCACCTTTCACATTGAAGGCATAGTTTTTATTCTAGCTACCTTGTTCAGATACATGTTGTATAATATGAATGATGATATCACATATTGGACTCTGAAGTGATTGGATACAGACTATCCTTAATTACAAGTGTCATTATTATTAATATTTATTTATTAGCTACCTGCTCTGTGCCAAGTTGTGGTCCCCTGACTTCAGTGGGACCTGGCATTTAAGATGATCACAATTTGGCTCCATATGCTCTATGTGTTGCATATTTTCTTTAATTCCCACATTCTTGAATACTTTCTCAGAGAAGCACTGTGCCCACAGGAGTCTGCGTATTCTTTGGATGGTGCAACAGCTTACCTTATGAACCTGGGCAAGGTGGGTGTTGTGTCATGGCCTTGCTTCCTCAACATCCATTCTTCCCTACTTTGTGACGTAGCATGCTCTTGCGGAATGGTTCCTGTAGTTTCCTAAATGCGGGGATTGCAACTGGGACAAGCCTTTGTCCAGGGTGGGAGGAAAAGAAGATGAGTACCTAGTGAGTTTTGCCCCAGTCTTCGTACCATAAAAGCCTGTCACATCTAACCCTTCTTTCACAAATAAAAAAATCAATATTATGTATCATTATGTCATCTCAGCTGTTTCCTGGTTAACATGGCATAGTTTATCTGGAATTGGACATATCTATAGTTTGGGTGCAATTTGTTAATCTAGTAGACCCAAGTTACTGTTCTGACAACTATTTCTGGAATACCTTGCAGCAGATAATTTGCTCCTTTACCAAGCATGGTTCTGTGAAATTAAACAGGATCGTCTATTAACATTGCCTTGAGGAATAGTTTGAACAACCAACATTGCCTTCATTCTCTCTCATCAACAAGCAATGTTTATTCTTAATTAATATTGTGTACAAGTCACCAGTGTTTCTAGGTGGAACCATGTTAAAAGAGACTCCATAAAATGTGTCCAAGAGAAATAACAATTGTTCTTCAAGTTGGTGGGCTCAATGATACTAGAGTAATGGCTGGCTAAAATATCTGAGTTTATTTATTAAACAGCAGAATTTCTTTATATTTTATAAACCATATGTTGACTTCAGAATATCTTCAGTTTATATTTACAGAGAGAGCAGTAAAACCAAATTGAGATTGTTAGGCCAAAACTGTAATTCTTTTTGTTATAGACATATGCGTTCTTAGCATCTTTGCGAGGGCAGGGGTGCCTGTGTGCAATACTCTTCCTGATATTATCTCCTGGTGACATCACTGTATGGTCCCACTAACCGGTATCTATTCACTATATTTTTAATTTGTTGGTGGAAGGAAGCTTCTGTAATAAACATTTCATTCACACAGCTATTGAAAGTATTTTTCTTGAATAAAAATGACAACATATAAATCTTTCTTTAGTTGAATAAATGCATTTAAATTATATTTAATTCCTCCTATTAATTTTAAGAATGCCAGTTGCCTGTACTGTCTTTACTTAAGCACACGTTCAACAAACGTATTTATTAAAATACTGTGCTTTCACAAATATATTTTAAAACAATGTAATGTACACGACTGAAATTAGATGAAGGAAATATAGCATAATGAAACAGAAATTTTAAACTTCAAAATTAAGTAGAATTACAGGATGCCCTCTTTTGTTCTCCGTTTGTTGGACTACATCATTTAATTTATATAGCAGGGAACTCACACGTGTCTCTTATTTACTTTCAGTTTGTGCACTCAGTCTATAAAAATGAGCATGTACTCTTTGCGTAAGCACTTGTTTTAAAATATATCTGTACAAATAACTATACCAGGAAACACCTTCACTTAATAATTAATTTAAATAATTTTTAACCTACTGGTAAGTCAGACTCTTTCTCTCTTTATCTTGGCCTGTTTGGCGGTCTATGAGCAAACTTCAGAGCTGTAATTCATCACCAGTGCAGCTCCACCAGTTGTTGAAGTGATGGAAGTTGTAGTGTGGACATGGCACAGATATTTTTACCCCAGTATCATTTAACATTAGGCTTAGATAATTTTAATAAAAATGTTTGAGCCCTGTCTAGATTAAAACTTCCACTGTTGCTACCACCAGTGGAGCTGCACCAATGGTGAATTTTGGCTATGAAGCTTACTAATGTTAAATGACCCTGTGATAAAAATGCCTGAGCCATGTCTATGTTGCATCTTTTCCACTGCTACCAGTGCAGAAGTGTAACTATGATGTTTTCTAGTACAGACTGGGCCTTTAACAGCAAGCCACTTTCCACTGTTTTGCTAGTTCTTTTCATGAGCATACATGCCATCCTTCACTTACTTACAATTGTACCACACAGGACCAAACCCCAAAACAGGTTTGCAGAGAAATTAATCTTTGTCCTTAAAACCCCAAGAGAGTTCTATCCAGTATCCAGATTTTCTTGAACTGATATTACAGGTTAGTCAAGTTATATTTAGTTTTAACTGGCACTTCCTCAAGTTCAAACATTCTCCATCTATAGCTGATTTCAGAGTAGCAGCCATCTGAAGTACTCCTGTTTTATCTATAGCTGAGTTTCACTTGTAAAGGTGTGGAATTCTGTCTGACCTTTGAAAAGGTGAAAGAAAAGTCAAAGAAATAATTTCTGATCTGATCTTTAAAACTAAATTTCCACCAATCACTATATGTGAAGGGCAAATACATCCTCACTGATAGGAAATGGGTTTGGGAAAGTTAGCTTTGCTCCGTATAGTTGAATGACTACATAATTGAATGCCAATGTACCACTTGGAAATTGGGGTGGGGAATTTGTTAATATGTTATGAATGAGAAAAGAAAGGTGAGATCAAAAGATCAAGGGGAAATTAGTAAAGAGTGAAAAACCAAAAAACCAAAAGGAACCTTTGTGTTAAAATCTTCTACCAGTAGTAAAATAATATATAATACTTTATCACCTTACAATTAAAATGTTCAAAATGAAAAAATGAATGCACTGATGACCACAGTGAAAATATACTTTGCTATCTGCTTTTCATGTACAATTTTTTGTCAATTAAAGGAAAAACATGTCCTAGTTATTTTTAATTCTTCCTTCTCCTAAGGACATATTGTAGAATGAAATATATATATATATATGCATGCGCATGTTTAGGTATTAAAATGTAAACTTCTAGACTGACATTCTTTCTATCATTATTTGAAGAGTAACTGTGGTTCCATTATGTAACTTGTCCTTTCATTTCAACAACTGTTGTAGTTATTAAATATTAATATTATTTATAAAGTGCATTACAAAATAAGTTTAGCATAAGTAGTTAACACATATTCTGAGGGACCAGTCAACATGAAGTGGTCTGTTGAAACCCTGTAGTCATAGGACAAAAAGGGGGATTAATGGGTTCCAGATTGTTGTAATAAGCCATAAATGCAGGGTCTTTACGAAGACCATGATTTTTAGTGTCTAGCAAAGTTATGAATTTAAGGTTTCGGTCTTGTCTTTTTAAAGTTTGTGTAGGTTTCCTTTTGAGGATAAGGACTGATAGGTCAAATATAGAGTGATCATTTTGTGAAAAGTGTTCACCCACAGGTGATAGGGTGTTTTTGTCTTTTATCATTTTCCTGTGTGAGTTCATTTGAGAGAGTAGTGATTGTCTGGTTTCACCCACATAGTTGTTTTTGGGGCATTTAGTGCACTGGATGAGGTATATCACATGTTGCGATAGGCATGTGTAGGACCCATGGATCTTGAAAGGTGTGTTATGGGTAGTGTTGATCATTGTAGCAGTGGAGTATGTCTGCAGGTTTTGCATCTATTCTTCTGGCAGGGTCTGGTGCCGCTTTGAGTTGCTGTGTCCTATCTTTGGGGAGCTTGCAGAGATTGGGGGGTTGTTTGAAGGCCAGGAAAGGTGGTTCAGGAAAGCTTTCTTTCAGGAGAGGGTCCCCATCGAGTATGGGTTGTAGTTGTTTGATATTATCGTGCAAGGGTTCCAGTGTGGGGTGGCAGGAGATAACTAGGCATACACCGTCGGAGGGAGTTTTATTTCTGTATTGAAACAGGTATTTTTCTTATGACATGCTGAAAATGAAACCCTCATCAATATTATGCTGGAGGCATTGGTGGCTGCCGCAAATGTGTCTTTGATCTATGGGCAATCACAGACCTTGCTGGAATTGATGGGTGTGCTACCACTTTCCCTGCAGATTAAATGAGAGAGCAATTACATATCCTTTTGTTTAGTGATAGTTACAGCCACAGACCAGCATGGGAAGGCCTGAATAGAAGCTTAGCCATCTGGTATCGGCATTTCCCTGGAGACTGGTTGCAAATACAGGGGCTAGAGCAGTAGTTCTCAACCTATTTACCATTGTGAGTCACATATGCAGCTCTCTGTGTGTTTTGTGGCCCGCATCTACATAATATATGTATTACCTGTATGGCCCTGAGGATGTCACATGGGCTGCAGCTGTGTGCTGATTGGACCAAAGGTTGAGAACCACTAGAGTATTGATTTGGTGCAGCTGTGGCTCTGTGTGTGAAAGGAATCAGGAAGTAAGCAAATAGCAGGAGAAGCAGTGTGAGGGTGGTCCTAGGAGGAAACCTAGAGAGAGTGTTTCTTTTGGGTACACCACTAGCTAGAAAGGTTGTCTTAGAAATTGTGAGCAAGGGAACTGCCTCCTGTTGTTTGTTCCTACTGTATTCAGGGAAACAAAACTTTGTGTACATTCTTTGTAAATAAACAGGTTTGTACCAAAGAAATACCTGACTCATATAATCAATTTCTTATCCTAATGGCAACAACCCTGTGAGGACCCGAATATTGGCTAGTTGCTCAGGCCAAGAGGCAACAATCTGTATTTTTTGTGCATGTTCCTTTTGAAAGACTCTATAGCTCAGAGGTAGCATATGTACAGGAAAATGGTTGCCATGGTAATATGTAGCTATATTGGAGGCTGATAGCAATGAAAACGCCAGACAGCAAGTTAGATCTCCTTCAGACAGAATGAATTTAAGCACTGTTCTTTTTGAATCATGCTCTTTTAAAAAAAAATCCAGTGCTGCAACTGAAAAGTATATCGACAAACATTTACAGTGCTGTGCTGTTTGAAAGTTGTGCCTTTTGATTTAAGTGCAGCAGTATTGAAATATGCAGCATGGGTGGGCAAAATTTATGAATATATTTTTACTAAAATTAGTGCAGAATTTTTTACAGTTTTTTCTTGTATGATTTCATCTGCAAAATATCAGTGGTTGAGAAATGTTAAGAGATTGGACATTGTTTATGTTGAAATATGTGAACAGTTGAAAATCTACTTGTCTTTGAAATTTTCTGATGTGACGTGTCCCCTAAAGATAGTCTACTTAATGTGTCTCTGAACTGTGAGCCAGGAATTTCTGAATTCTAATTCCACCTCTGCCTGCAGAGTCGTTAATAATGATTTGCACACACATAGTACTAGTTAGAAACATTTAGTTAGGGTTCATCCTCTCTATGAGATAGGTAAAATCGTTACCCATAGTTTACAGATTGGGAAATCAAGTCTTAGAAAGAAAAGAGGCCTGATTTTTTTCAAAAGTGTTGAGGACCTGCAGCTCCTGTTGTCTTCAGTGGTACTTTTGAATACCAAGCTCTTCTGAAAATAAGGCCAAAAGTGACTTGCCCAAGGTCAGGAAGCCTGTGACAGAACCAGGATTAGATTTCAGTTCTCCAGACTCCCAGGCCCAGGCCTAACTGACTAGACTACAGAGTCTGTAGGCAATTTGGTTAGGGTAAGAAAGTGGCTTTGAACCACAGCTCATGTTCTTGGAGGGGTTGAGCCAAGTGGTTTGAGCATTGGCTTGCTAAACCCAGGGTTATGAGTTCAAGCCTTGAGGGGGCCACTTAGGGATCTGGGGCAAAATCAGTACTTAGTCCTGCTAGTGAAGGCAGGGGGCTGGACTCGATGACCTTTCAAGGTCCCTTCCAGTTCTAGGAGATAGATATCTCCATTAAAAAAAAAAAAAAAAAAGGCAGCCACTGATAGTTCAGGAGCACTGAGACAGGCTGGGCTTGACTGGCTCTTACTACACCTTTTGCAGGATACAGTGTGTGTTCATGACCCTTCGCCTTTTCAACATCTCTAAAAAAACCTGGTATTTTATGCACAGTTCTTTTGAAAGTAGGTCCCTGTTTACCTTCTCTGGTCATATTTTTCAGTAATCCTACTGGACCTAATATACATATCAAAGAAACATTCCGTTAGAATAAGTTACTTAAAAAAAGGCAAAACTGCAATCTCAACATTTTTGCTAGAGATAATGTCAGAGTAAGTTAATAAAGAGTTAACTGTAGAGTATACATTTAATCAACAATTCATCTTTTTGAGGACTAGAATCCAAAACCAAAAATCAAATTCTCATCACTGTGTTCATCCATATTCAAATCCCTACTTGTTTAATCTTTTTATTTTCCCCATCAAATTTTCGGTTGTCTTACAGTCCAAAAGAATACATGCCTCTTGGTTTGATGTAAGTCCAGTGTTTCAAATGTTGCTTTTATGGATCATTTTCTTCAAGAGTGAGTTCTGAGCACACAGAGGTGCTTGTGATGGGCTTATTTAGGAGAGCATTGGTTGCATAGCTATGTGGGTTTGGAAAAACTCCAGTTTAACTGTTTTGTCTTAATTGTGATGTATTATTGTTATTAATATCTTTTGCATAGTGTCATGGAGCAAATTTTCAAACTGTTCCCAATTCTTTAGTCTGATGCATAGATTCCTAGATTAATAGATTCCAAGGCCAGAAGATATGATTGTGATCATCTAGTCTGACCTTTTGTATAACACAGGCCACAGAACTTCCCCAAAATAATTCCAAGAGCAGTGGTTCTCGACCTTTTTCATTTGCAGACCCCTAAAAAATTTTGAGGTGTGGACCCCTTTGGATATCTTGGACATAGTCTGTGGACCCCCATGGGTCTGCAGAACACTGGTTGAAAACTACTATTGTATGGTAACAACAACCTTTCGCAGACCCCTTAGACATAGTCTGCGAACTCCTGGGGTCCGTGGACCACAGGTTGTGAACCACAGGTTGTTTTAGAGCATTTCTTTTAGAAAAACATCCAGTCTTGATTTAAAAATTGTCAGTAACAGAGAATCCACCATGACCTTTGGTAAATTGTTCCAATAGTTAATCAATCTGACCATTAAAAATGAATGCCTTATTTCTGATCTGAATTTGTCTAGCTTCAACTTCTAGCCATTGGATTGTTATACCTTTCTCTGCTAGAATGAAGGGAATTATTATTAAATATTTGTTCCCCATTCAGGCACTTGTGGACTGTAATCAAGTCACCCTTAACCTTCTCTTATGTTAAGATAAAAAGATTGAGCTCCTTGAGTCTCTCACTATAAGGCATGATTTCTAATCCTTTAGTCATTCTAGACGGTCTTCTCTGAACCCTCTCCAATTTATCAACATCCTTCTTAAATTGTGGATACCAGAACTGGACACAGTATTCCAGCAACAGTCATACCATTGCCAAATATGGAGGTAAAATAACCTTTCTATTCCTACTGGAGATTCCCCTGTTTATGCATGCCAGAATCACATTAGCTTTTTTGGCAACAATGTCCACTGGGAACTCACATTCACTGATGATCCAACATCGCCCCCAAATCTCTTTCAGAGTCACTGCTTCCCAGGATAGAATACCCCATCCTGTAAACCTGGCCTTCTTTCTTTGTTCCTAGATGTATACATTTATATTTATTTGTATTAAAATGCATAGTGTTTGCTTGCGTTCACTTTACCAAGTGATCCAGATCACTCTGTATAAGTGATCTGTCCTCTTCATTATTTACCACTCCCCCAATTTTTGTTTCATCTGCAAACTTTTTATCAGTGATGATTTTATGTTTTATTCCAGGTCATTGATAAAAATGTCAAATATAGATAGGGCCAGGAACCAATCCCTGCAGGACCCCACTAGAAACACATCCACTCAATTATGATTCTCCGTTTACAGTTACATTTTGAGATCTGCCAGTTTTTAATCCATTTAATGGGTGGCATGTTAATTTTATATTCTAGTTTTTAATCAAAATGTTGTGCAGAACCAACTCAAATGCCTAACAGAAGTCCAAGTATATTATATCAACAATATTACTGTTATCAACCAAACCTGTAATGTCACCAAAAAAGGATGTCAAGTTAGCTTGCCAGGATCTATTTTCCATAAACCAGTGTTGAAGTGCATTAATTACATTACCCTCCTTTAATTTTTTTATAATTGAATACTGTATCAGCCACTCCATTATTTTGCCTGGGATCGATGTCAGGCTAACAGTTCTAGAATTACCTGGGTCATCCCATTTACTCTTTTTAAAAATTGGCACATTAGTTTTCTTTCAGTCTTCCGGAACTTCACCAGTGCTCCAGAACTTATTGAAAATCCACATTAATGGTCCTGCAGCTCCTCATCAGCTCAGTGAACTCCTGAGCTAGCATGGCACATAGTATACAAAAAGGTTCATGTGCCATTTATACGTATGTCTCTGCTGGTGCTATTTCTGTGGCTTTACATTACTGCATGCTGATTACAAAGGGAAACAGACATTATTAGCTATATTTATTGTCTTGGCTGATTTATTGTCTAATATGAATTGCATATGATAGATAAATGGCAGTGAATGCAACTTGTTTGTATAAAAAAGGCTTCTCAATTGATAAATCTGGAAGTGAAATAAATATCAGGAGGAGGATGTTAAAAAATATAACTAGACCTCATTCTTAAAGTGATTGCTTAAAATCCAGCCTGGGGTATATACCTTTGAGACTTTGGGGATGATTTCAAAGGGTATCTAGTATAAATTTGGCAATTGGATTTTGTGCATGAGATTTGTGTAATTAACTTTGGGGATTTTCTCTTGTACAGGTTGTTGATGCTTTGAATTAGGCAAACAATATTTAAAATGCTACCAAGCATATTGTGAAGAAATTGAAGCAAATGAATGGATTTAACCACTTGTAGTGTAATTGCATATTGAAATTTGAATTGGAAGAATGACCTAATGTCTCACCTGATAGAGAACAGTAGTGAGATCTCAACCCAAAAGCTCATAGAAGCATAAGCAGATGACACATAAGCAAAGAGGAAGAGGCACATCCATCAGGTACAGGGTTGATGGAGGAAGTCATGAACCATGGTCCCCTAGCCTTCCCTATTCCAGGACCCCTGCACTACAGCTATGGACAAAATTGCCTGGGCCACTCAGCTCCCCTGCCCAGCGGCTGGCAAGGGGCCAGGCCCCGCTCTCTTACCCTGGTGGTGGCTCCTCCAGGCCCACGCAGCAGCCGAACTGGCCCCGCTCAGGGGCCAGGGCAAAGTGGAAACAAAAGTGCCTCCGACTGAGGGTGAGCCTGCCTCTCCCTGTGCTCCTTGCTCCGGTCCAGCAGGTGCTGCTCTGCCCTGGGCTCCAGCAGATGCTGCTGGGCCCGATCCTATGTGTTTGTGGGGTGTGTGTGATACCACTGGGCCCGATCCTGCACCATCCCATTTTTGCACTCCCTCTGCCAGCTCTGTGCCCGGGGCAGATGCCCCTCTCGCCCCACCCTACTTACAGCCCTGGAAAATTGTGGTAACTGGACTTTTGGTGTCCAGTCTATACTTCTGACTGGAGACTGTATGGGTCCCCTTAAAACTAGACTTTCCAGTCAAAAACCGGACACCTGGCAACCATAGCCTATAGGTATGTGGATCCATCATTGCTGACAGGTCCTATAGCATATAGACCCCCAACAGATACAGTGAGAAACACTTAAGGATAACAACGGCACTTAGACTTCACAAAGGCTAAGCAAAAATGCACCTGCATCCTTAGAAAATCAAGTTTAGCTGATTCCTCTGGAGGAAGGTAGGATCAATGGAAATTTACCAGGAGTAGAACAAAAAACTCAACATGACCAAGAGGGGGTTAAATAAAGAAACACTCAGGAACAGCCAGGCAGACAGGAAAAAGAAGTGTGGGATAGACAAGAGCAAGGTCACAGAAGCTGGATAAGGGGCTCCAGGAGTGAGAGGTAACCCAGCATGTAGCAATGTCATGGGGCAGGAGGGCTTGCTTTCCTGAGTTCAGATAGCCCCAAGGACTCCGGACAACCCAAGCGTTATGGACTCCAGCCCAAAGAATGCCGTGGAATAGTGAGGAGCTGAAACAGGGACATGTGTTTAGTGTTTGTTTTCTATGGTCCGAGCCTCATTACCGAGAAGGGATAACAGACTGGGAGTCAGTGCCTAGGAAATGTGCCAGCAAGGCCAAGAGAAGAGCTAGTGCTGTGGCCTGCTGAGGCTCTAGAAGAAAGACACACCACAGGGGATCCAGAGCAGCAGAGGCTTGGATCGTCTCACAGCAGTCCTAGTGGGTGGCTGCAAAGGGGTGTTCGCTAGGATCTGTGGCACACAGTATTAAGCCCACTCGTGGCTTTATTTTGCTTACTTTTATTTATTTATTTTTCATAAATCTTCATGTAATTTAAAATAATTTCAGTTTGCATTGTCAGGACAAGCACTGTTGTTTGTTTTCAAGGGAAGGAAGCTGACCTGAGATGCAAGGCTGAGTCAGGAGAGAGACGGGGAACTTTAGGGCTGACCCTAATAGGTACTGTTTGAACCTCAGGAAAGTTTAAAGACCTTAAGAACACGTGATTCTGGTTACATGGATACACTTGGAAATAGCGTACTGCTTATAGTGGGGGAACATGTTCTGCTAGAAAATTGGTAAACTGTTAAAATGGGAAAACTAGCAGAATCAATTTCCCAGTGTAACAAGTAAAAACAACATTTTTTATTTTATAACTAATATAAAAGCTTCCCATATAAGTTACTATTCAGCAAAGCACTTAAGCACACACTTAACTTTAAGCAAGTGCATAAAAGCCATTTACTTCAAGTTAAAGCACATTTAAGTGTTTTGTGGCCAGTGGTTAGGGCATTAGCCTAGGACTTGAGACCTGAGTTCAACTCCCTGCTCTGCCACAGACTTCCCGTGTAACCTTGAGCAAGTCACTTAGCTTCTCCATGTCTTAGTTTCCCAACTGTAAAATAGGAATAATAGTATTTCCTTATTTCACAGCGGCATCATGAGGATAAATTATAGGTTGTGAGATGGCTCAGATACTTTGTTAGTGGAAGCCTTTTATAAGTACCTAACGTAGACATACTCATAGGCTACTCTCGGTGAGTTAGAGCCTGTCTACCCATTGCATGCGAAGGCTGGATCCGGCTGACTGAGGCAACCTGGTTCAATCTGGTTTAATGGTCAGGAAGGCGGTGACAGCAAGCGTTGTGGAACGCTTAAGAGCACGACAAGACACGTAGGCGTCCTGGACATCCACTGCGCCCTGCCCTATCTCCAGTCGTCTCGACTTCTGTCCTGCCACTGGATACAGATAGGAACTGGGAAGAGAGAGTGAGGCTGACGTTGCGCAACTCTCCCTCACTTTAATCCAATTCACGCGCAAGTCTCGACATCATATCATATCATATTACATCATATCAAGTCCTGCGGCGATGGGCGAGCGACGAAGCAGCAGGTGTGAATACACTGGGAGCTGTAGCCGCGGACCTGCACATAGGCGGCTCAGGCATAATGGTTGTTCCTCACTGACCAAAGCAGCAGTGGAGCTCGGCATCTTCTTGATCGACTGAGCAGCCCTATTCAGGATTGCACTGCTCACCTCCGTAGAACGAGGAGGGGGCTAGAAAAGGTGCCCTAAACATTGCCTGCTTCACCTTACCCTGGCCAGCACACCGCGGCTGGCGGGGATCCCATAAAAGCGGTCGAACAAAAACAAAACTTAGAGTGACACCGATCACTATTGGCACATGGAATGTGCGCACGTTACTGGACAACATCACGGCAGACAGACCGGAGAGAAGAACAGCACTTGTCGCTAGAGAGCTCGCACGCTACAACATTGACATTGCAGCCCTTAGCGAAACTCACCTTGCTAATGAAGGACAGCTATCTGAGTCAGGCAGTGGCTATTCATTCTTCTGGAGTGGCCGCAGCAGTGATGAGCGTCGCGAATCTGGAGTTGGCTTCGCCATCAAGAATCATCTTGTTCGGAAACTTGCTAGTTCCCCCAAGGGTATGAATGACCGGCTCATGACAATGCAGCTTCCGCTTCAAAAAGGAAAACAAGCTACTTTGATCAGCGCATATGCTCCTACAATGACCAACCCAGAGGATGTGAAGGATAAATTCTACGAAGAACGAGATACTTTGCTATCGTCAGTGCACCGCACAGACAAGCTGATTCTGCTTGGCGATTTTAACGCAAGAGTCGGATGCGATGCCGCAGCCTGGGAAGGAGTCATCGGGAAAATGGAGTGGGAAAGTGTAACAGCAATGGTCTGTTACTGCTGAAAACTTGTGCAGCACATGACCTTCTGATCAGCAATACGGTCTTCCGCCTTCCTACCCGTAACAAGACTTCGTGGATGCATCCCCGTTCCAAGCACTGGCATTTGATCGATTATGTCATCATCAGGAGAAGGGATAGACAAGATGTCAGGGTTACAAAAGCTATGTGTGGCGCTGACTGTTGGACGGATCATAGGCTCATAGTATCCAAAATGAAGCTCCGTATCATGCCGAAGAGACGACCACAAGGCTGTAAGGCTTTCAAAAGGATCAACGTGTTGAAGCTGAAGAACAGCCGCATCACTGAAAATTTAGAGGAAGACCTAGAGAATGAACTTGCTGATCTTCGTATTGAGGATGACGCTGAGAAAGACTGGGAGCGATTCCGCAACACTGTCCATACAGCTGCATCGAAGGTATTGGGGCCCTCCACATGCAGGTGGCAAGACTGGTTTGATGAAAATGATGCAGAAATCCAGGCCTTACTTGCTGAGAAACACCGCCTGCATCGTGCATATCAAAATGATCCATCCTCAGCAGCAAAGAAGACCACCTTTATCAACGCTCGCAGAACAGTACAGAACCGACTGCGCAAAATGCGGGACTTGTGGCTGAGCGCCAAAGCAGATGAAATACAGGCATATGCGGACAGGAACAACTATAAGCAGTTTTATGAAGCCCTTAACACACTCTATGGTCCACAGTCTTCTGGGAGCTTTCCCCTCCTGAACTCTGATGGTACTGTGCTCCTTACAGAGAAGACGCAGATTCTCCAGAGATGGGCTGAACACTTTGAAGCAATTCTCAATCGCCCCTCAGTCATCAATGATGAGGCCATTGACAAGATGCCCCAGATTGCAGTCAATGACTCCATGGATGCTTCACCAGAAGAGGACGAAGTGAAGAAAGCTATCAATCAGCTGTCAAGTGGCAAAGCCCTAGGGTCAGATGCCATACCAGCAGAGGTGTACAAAGTCGGTGGACCCGTGCTGCTACGGAAACTCACTGAGCTGTTTCAGTCCTTCTGGAAGCAGGGAACCATTCCACAAGAATTTAGAGACGCGTCCATCTTGCACCTCTATAAGAGGAAGGGCAATCACCAGGTATGCGACAATCACCATGGAATCTCGCTGCTTTCTACAGCGGGGAAAGTTCTTGCACAGGTTCTGTTGAACCGATTGATCACTCACCTGGAGAAGGGCTTACTGCCAGAATCACAGTGTGGCTTCCACAAGGGACGTGGGACTATTGACATGATCTTCGCTGTGCGTCAGCTACAGGAGAAATGTCAAGAGCAGAATCGTGAACTCTACACAACTTTTGTGGACCTCACGAAAGCATTTGACTCTGTCAGTTGCCAGGGCCTGTGGAGGATCATGTCGAAATTTGGCTGTCCAGACAGATTTATACGAATGGTACGTCAATTTCATCACGGTATGATGGCTCGTGTCCTGGATGACGGTGAAACATCTGAGGCCTTCCCAGTCACCAACGGCGTCAAGCAAGGGTGTGTTTTAGCACCCACTTTGTTCAGCATGATATTCTCTGCCACTTTGACTGATGCCTTTCAACACTGCACTGAAGGAGTAGGCCTGAAGTATAGAACTGACGGGAAACTATTTAATCTGAGGCGACTGCGTGCCATCACCAAGATGAAGGAAACTACTTCGAGACTTTCTCTTTGCCGATGATTGTGCTCTGAATGCTAGTACAGAGCCAGAAATGCAAGCCAGTATGGACAAGTTTTCAACTGCATGCAACAACTTTTGTCTCACCATTAACATCAAGAAGACTGAGGTCATGCACCAGCCAGCTCCCCACGCTTCGTACTCAGAACCGTCCATCACTGTAAATGGACAGAGACTTCAGACAGTGGACCACTTCACGTACCTGGGCAGTACCCTTTCCCGAGCAGTGTCAATCGATGATGAAGTAAACTGCAGAATTGCTAAAGCCAGCTCTGCATTTGGCCGATTGCGCTCCAATGTTTGGGAACGTCGAGGGATCAGCCTACCAACGAAGCTGAAGGTCTACCGAGCAGTGGTGCTTCCAACTCTGCTGTACGCCTGCGAGACGTGGACTGTCTATCGGAGTCATGCACGAAGGCTCAATTACTTCCACATTTCCTGTCTGCGAAAGCTTCTAAAAATCAGATGGCAGGACAAAGTGCCCGATACTGATGTCCTTACTAGAGCCAGTCTGCCGTCAGTTTACACATTGCTGATGAGAGCCCAGACCAGGTGGGCCGGACATGTTGTGAGAATGTCAGATGAACGCATTCCTAAACAGCTCTTCTACGGAGAACTCACTCAGGGAAAGCGTTCCCATGGAGGACAAAAGAAGCGGTTCAAGGACACGCTGAAGACCTCTTTGAAGTCCTTCGAGATCAACACCGCCACATGGGAAACCTTCGCACTGAACCGTTCAGCATGGCACAGCCTCATTCACACAGGCAGTAATACCTCTGAGGTGAGGCGTATTGCTGAGGCTGAAAAAAAGCGTGAGCTGCGCAAGTCCAGAGCTGCTCGTACATCGACAGTGCCATTATATGTCTGCCCGACGTGTGACAGGACGTTCCATGCCCGAATCGGACTGATCAGTCATCTCCGGACGCACAGAGCCCGGTCATCGAAAGAATGAGTTGTTGAGGTCTTCATCGATAACGATGGATGAACATCATCAACATAGATTGCTGGAACTGTAGCCATAATCAATATATACGTATAGACAGGGCCGGCTCCAGGCACCAGCTTGCCAAGCAGGTGCTTGGGGCGGGCACTCCGGAGAGAGGCGGCACGTCCAGCTATTCGGCGGCAATTCGGCGGACGGTCCCTCACTCCCGCTCGGAGCGAAGGACCTCCCGCCGAATCCGATCGCGTTTTTTTTTTTTTTGCGCCGCTTGGGGCGGCAAAAACCCTGGAGCCGGCCCTGCGTACAGAGAGTATTTTAATTTTACCTTGTAGCCAGTAAACTCAAAATACCCGTGTGACAGATATGATGAACACAGGCATATCCTGAGACTATTATAAATGTTATCTCTATCTCTGTGAGCCAGGGTTTGCATGAAGGCTGGTTGTGGAGGGTTACTGACCTCTGTCCAGGAACTAAAATCAGTGAGGGGTAATCACTGCAGACCTTGGAACAGGTAAACAACCGCAGAGAAGTAACACCACCTGCGATAAATTGCCTGTACTGGTTCAGACTGGATTCAAGAGACCCAGAAGACAATGAGCTTGTGGTAGGGCCAGTGGTAGAGCTTGTGGTCGGGCCAGTGTGAACTCATTAGGGGTTGGTGTGGGGACTCGCTTTGGTCCAACAAACTGACAAGAACCTACAAGCAGACCCTGCTGAAGAGTTTGAAAGACTGGAACCTGTCAGGGGCTTCATAGGACAGATGGGGAACATCTGGTAAGCTTGAGGATGCATTTAGACCTTTTATTATTTTATGATAAGTTTTCTCTGTAATGCTTTTCTACTACAATAAATGTACTGTGACCTGGGTAAGACTGTCTGGTCTCTGGTAAAACTGTCTTAGCCATTGAGAGAGAGAGATCAAAACTATAGGTGCTGAGCTAGACTGCTGGGATAATTACAGTGAATTTCAGGAGGCTGCAGGTCCCTGCCCAGAGAGGTAACAGCATGACACCCAAGGGAGCATCCCCTGAGCAGACCACAGCAGAAAAGTGGGGGTGTCTTAGAGATCAGAGGCACAGTTCCCCGAAACTGTGACAACCAGGTTCTAAGTAAAACAATTTATTCTTTGTAACCAGATAAATTTTACCTCTGTACTTAGTATAGTAGGGATTTCTAACAAGAGCTGACTGATATTGTTACCAGCAATCTGTTGTTTGTTAGGTCTCTAGGCACCATAAATGAGAGTGATTTTGAAGCATTTGGGTAAACATTTCCTGTTCCTTTTTTGGAGCATCCTTACTGTCAGAAGGCACATCCACTAGTTACTGCTCACATTGCAAACATGCATACTTTTAATGGAAAGATAGGATAGAATGCAATTTGTGCTATCTTGAAGTACCTTTTTCTCTTACTTGCTTTTCTGTGAGAAAAGGAGAAAATTGGGACAAATTTTGCCCTGATTTTCCTCTCGCACCCCCACAACATCCCACTCAGGTCAGGAGGGATTCGCCTGCAGAGCCGGGGTTGGGAGTTGCAGCTACCCGACATGGGTAGGAGACGGCCCTGGCTGAGTAGGGGCTGGCATGGGTGATGACCCAGCGCATCCCCGCCTCCCCCGCCCACAGTAACCGGACATTGGGTGTCCAGTCCCTTTTTTGACCGGACTTTCCATTGAAAACTGGTCACCTGGCCACCCAAAGTCTGTAATGCAACCACTTGTGGGTAGAACATTGCAGCATGTAATGTGTTATCTAATCTTATTCACATACTGAATTTATGGATCACTCACTGCTCTGGAGATTCAGCTGATAAAAACATTCACATCTCTCATTAATCTAATACTACAAATCCCAAGAAACATTGCTGTGAAAGGGCCTGTCATTCAGATGGTGTGAGGTGGGTTATTCCTTTACTGATAATACTGCAGTCCACATGGTAACAGTCCTGGATTTTATTTTCATACAGCAGAAAATACAACACAGGGACTCTGTTATGGAGTCAGAAAAGTGGGCTATTGGTTCTTAGAGCTCAGGAGTTTTGAAAGCATGCAGCTTAATTCTGTAAATCACACCATTCATTGTCATATTAAAACCAAGCTTGAGGCTCTTGTTAGTAATAAACTTTTCCCTGCTCTTCCAAAACAAAGCTTGGAAATTGGCCACAGCCAGCTGTCTCAGGAAGATATCAGCTGGTCCATGGAAACATACTTTTTCTTAAAAGCTTTTATTTTATGCAATGCCATTCTATAGAGAGATGCAGAGTAATATGAGAAGTGGCAAACTCAGGAAATCCAGCTTTTGTACAATTCATTAATCCTTGTTCAGCAAGAGTTTTAATTTCCCTACAGAGCCATTCAACCACTTTTTAAATTTAAGGTGGTTGGAGTAATTTATCTTCTTGTTTCACAGGCCATTTCAACCAGGAAGCAATTTAAAAAACAAAATAACACAGGGTGCATACTTTTGCTTTGTAGTAAAAAGATGCAGAAAATTCAAAGATCCACAAAAAGTTACTAGAAAACTAAGCAGCCAAAGTTAACATGTATCTTGCAATCCAGTCATTGAAAAAAATAATAGTAATGAGAAGTGGCTGTAGCTAGGAACAACTATGAATAGGGAAAAACAAAACCTTTGACTACTGCATTAGGAAAGATATGGGGAAAGGCTGCAGAAAGAGTTTTAGGGAGGAAGATGCCGTTGGAAATACCCATAGGCAAACCACACACGCTTCCCCTCAGGGACTGTAATATTAGAATAGGGTGACCAGATGTCCCGATTTTATAGGGACAGTCCTGTTTTTTGGGTCTTTTTCTTATATAGGCTCCTATTTACCCCCCCGCCCCACCTTCGTCCTGATTTTTCACATTTGCTGTCTGGTCACCCTATATTAGAACGTGCTCAGAAACTCATTGAGTTTCCTTGTCTCTATGCAGCCTGTATCCACACAAGGGATGGATGTCTCTATTTATCCAGAATAGTATAACTAGTACTTTCTGTTTGCTTTGCTTCTTCCCACACTACTTCAAAAAGTTTTGGAGTTTGCAGATTTTGTGCATTTTCTGTATGGGACCATTTTTGAGTTGTAAGTTGTATGGCAACATACAAGTGTAACCTCCCTTTTCTCTCTGGGCTACTCGGGAGCAGGCAACACTCACCTGTGTGCCTGAGCGCCTGAAGTTGTTGACATTAAAGAAGATCCTGAGTATCCCAGTGGTGCTGTTGGATAGGTGGGAATCCTCTATTCAGCCCTCTGCTGCAGTCCCTTTACTCCTAAAGGAATTTAAAATTGGTGGTGCCTCCACCTGGCTGGCCCCTGTACACACTCAATGGTGTGTCTTGGGACCCGCCAGGAATAAAGCTATTATAATAATAAATAATAATAATATAATCTGTGGCATGGGTGATGAGTTTCAGAGGGGTAGCCATGTTAGTCTGTTTCAGTAAAAACAACGAGGAATCATAGAATATCAGGGTTGGAAGGGACCTCAGGAGGTCATCTAGTCCAACCCCTTGCTCAAAGCAGGACCAATCCCCAACTTAGGGCTTGTCTACACTTACCGGAGGGTCCGGCGGCAGGCAATCGGTTTTCTGGGATCGACTTATCGCGTCTAGTGAAGACGCGATAAAATCGATCCCTGATCGCTCTGCCGTCGACTCCGGAAATCCACCGCAGCAAGAGGCGGCAGCGGAGTCGACGGCAGCGCGGCAGCGGTCGACTTTCCCCCGTCCTCACAGCCAGGTAAGTCGACCTAAAATACGCAACTTCAGCTACGGTATTCACGTAGCTGAAGTTGCGTATCTTAGGTCGGACCCCCGCTGTAGTGTAGACCTAGCCTAAATCAGTAAGCAGGCATAAATATACAGCACAAGAAAAGATGGGAGTTGCCTTACCAAGTGGGGAGTCAATGATTCAATGGCTGGGTCACTACAAGAAGTAATCTCCCATCAACTGAGTATGGGCCATCCACCCTTATAGAATTGTCATCATTAGCACTATGAAAAGTAATTTTTACTCTGTTGACATTCACACCTTCTTGTCAACTGTTGGGAATGGGACACATCCACCCTGATTGAATCATTGACCCCCTGACTTGGTAAGGCATCTCCCATTTTTTCTTGTGCTGTATATTTATGCCCGCTGACTGTAATTTTCACTCCATACATCTGAAGAAGTGGGTCATAGCCCACAAAAGCTTATGCTCTAATAAATTTGTTAGTCTTTAAGGTGCCACAAGACTCCGAATTGTTGTAGCATGGGTGTAACTCAAAAATACCAATTATAAATAATATACATCCAATATACTTAAATGAGAGTTAACACACCTTTACTTAACAACTTAAAAAAATCAGGGTATAACAGTTTAAGATTATATGTCAATAGTAATTTAAATCCACAGGGGGCAGTTGAATAAAATCGATTAACAAATATAATATACAGTAATAAATGAAACTTATCTAACTGGCATTTACACTGCTACCATTCACCCCACCCCGGAGCGTACACGACTCTGAATTTCAGAGACCTAGACGCTTGCGTGAGTGCGCTTGAAAATCTGCAGCTGGAGACAGCACTCTTGGTTCTGTGTATCAGTCCAGCCAAGGCAACAAGCTGCACAACCCCTCTGACGACTGGAGTTGGCCCCACCAAATGTCAGCAGTTCTGGGTCCTGGTTCGGAGGGAAGATCACTTTGCCTTGACTCAGAGTCGGTCTCTCTGCTGTGCCCCTTCCCTTGCAAGCACTTTCCCAAACAAGAGTCGGGGTTACTCACAGTCCCTTCACTGCAGGCCCACCTCAGTCAGCTCTAGGCACAGCAACAGTCTCTGCCCTGGCTCCAGTGAAGCCACCAACAGCCTCTGATGCTCCCTGCTTGATAAAAGCCCTTGCAGGCTCTCAGCAGCAGCTTCTGGCTTCCGAGCAGCAGCTCCTGGTATGGACAGAGTTCCACAGCAGCAATCTCACTCCTTTTTCCAAAATGGAGTCCACCACCTCTCTCCTACAGGAGGCAGTCTCTACCTCTTTCCCCAAGGCATCATGGGAGTTGTAGTCTCTAAGGTTAGATTGCTGCACACTGGCTTTCCCCCTAGAACACTCCCAATAAAGTTCAGAGGCCCCTCTAGTAAAGGGGGCCTACACAAGCTAAAACCTGCTTGTTGTTATGTAGAATTTGCAGACAACTTTCATGTTAAGTCATGTAATTGTGAATCTTATTTCCTGTTAAATAGTGGTATAACTCCTAAGTTAGAAAGTCAAGTTCTTCTCTACATATTCTGGTTCATAATTTTTCTGCACATACTCTGCCATTAATTTTTTCTGTGTACTATGGATTTTCCTACAATAAGAATGTATCACACTGAGGTGTGTATATACTGAAGTAAGGTTAATATTTACTTTTTTAGGCCGCCCATTGTATAAATTCTTTTCTGCAGACATACAAACAGTTCTTTGCAGAATTACTGTTGCCTTGAAAGTTCTGTGTAGACTCTCATGTCTGGTATATAAATTGCTACTTAACTCCTGGAGTACAAAGATCTTTGAATCACAGCTATTTGGCTCATGCAAGTTATATAAACTACGGCTGTCTTCCTCAAGATCTTACAGATTCCTCGGACCCAGCACATCACAAATTTAAGACCAGGCACAGACACTCCAGCTGTGGAAATCTTCATTTAGGTCCAGATCTTCAAAGATATTTAGGCACCTAGCTCTCATTGATTTTGGTGGAAATTAGGAGCCTAAGTACCCATGAGGATCTGAGCCTTAGCTCCCCAAATGTCAGAGTTCAGACTTTGCTCTCAAAGCTAATATGGAAGTAGTTCCCACAGAAATGACCTTCTTCTTAAATCTGTCAGCTATTTGGTTTAAAATGGAGCAATGAAAAACCTTGAAATTACTTATGTTCAATTAGTGCAAACATAAGATGAAAGTCACACCTCCCTGCCACACACACTGATTAAACAGATTTTGTATGGGTAAATAAATAGTGATTGGAAGGGAGAGATAGAGTTCATACACATGAAACCACAGTTGGCCCCTCCATGACTCCTTTCCTAGTTTATGAACTATAATAGCTTCTGCAGCCTCTCTACATTCTTTATTTGTCAGTGAGCTGCATAAGTACAAATCCATTGTCCCCTTCCTTATTTGTGACTGTTCTGCCCAGAATCTCCCTCCCTTGCAGAGCCTTTTAGCAAGGCTTAAGTAGTGTGTAGGGCTGTTTGCTACTGAATTTCCTCTATAATGAATATTATTCAGGCAGTAGTTTTTTGTGACTGGAACAAAACGGGAAATTTGTCAGAATTTGTGTCATGTCCCAAATGTTTGTGTGTTTGTAAATAAGTAGAAAAATTCTGTATTTAATACATTGCTGAGATGTAATAGCTAAACATTATTCTGATAAAAATAAGTCATTATAAACAACATACTTATTTGAAGATTACATTTTTATCCAGGCTTTGTTCTCCAAATTTTACCTTTGTATGGGCTGCTTTTGAAGTTTCTTTTATTATTGTACACTACTTGATTCAGTCTGTAAACTAGCATAACGTGTCATATAAGTATTCTTTGTAGCAATTTTCTAATTTAGGTAACACTTAATGGATGTGTACTTTTGTTATTCTCTTCACTAGTCCTATGAATTAAAGTAATAGCTCATTTGTAAAATTATTTTTACTCTAAGCAATTTTGTTTTACCTTTCTGGTTAGAATAGTCCAGGAGTTAAGTCTTAGCATTTACTTTAGATATGCTGGTACACAGATGTGTGTAATTGCATTAGGTGATTTTTACAATGTAGCTGAAGATTTGTCCCTGCAAATCTGAAGATGTTAAATAATATCAGTTTAGATTTATATAATGCCTTACATCCCAAAGTATCCAAACATTTTAGAAATTTTAAAAATATGCAAATTGTACAAAAATCATAAAACCACCCACATCATATTAAGCCACATCATATTAAAGTGTGACAGCTGTTTCAGTGAGTGCACATCCACATGTTTTAGGACAGGGTATGAAGGAGAGTTACATGCAATGCAAACTGCAAGAGGAATTGTAGGTAGGCAGGATGTAATTATGAGTTAGAGTTAGACTAGAAAACTGAGATAAACATATGAGAAATAGAGCTGGTCCTAGGGATATGCAAAATATGTGGTCTTTTTGGCATCTCCAGGCCAATCATTTGGCTGCGCGACATCAAAAAGGTAGAAAGAAGCAGCTGGTAACAAAATGCCTGTTCCCAGAGGGGAAGCAAGAACTGAGGAACTGCTGAGGTCACTCAGCTGTTTAAGGGAGAGGTTGTGGAAGGGAGGGGTAAAGATTTTCCAGCAACTCTTCCTTCCCAAAGCTCCCTGTGCCATCCTTTCACTGGTGATGGGGCTAGGGAGTGAAAATTCCTGTGGCCCAGCATTCCTGCTCCTACTCCTCCATTTTACTCTGAGGAAGAGAATAAGGGTCCTCCTAACTTCTCTTAGCAGTAAGTCTTTGGCCCTTACTCCATTAGCTGGGAGGAAGTCCTGCAGAAGGAGGAGTCCAGGAGGCGGTGGCTGGTGAGGACTGTACTGTAGTGTTGTGAAGAGTGGGAAAGGGAAGGAAGTTGGGGGATGGGAATGAGTGGTGCAAAGAAGGTTAATTCAGGGTGAGAATCACAAACATGGGGGAACTGTGCAACCTGTGCAAGTCTTGCACATACTACAAAATTATGTAAATAACCAGGCATTTTCATTTCTAAATTATCAGGATAGCTAACATTTCTGCATCATGTCAACAGGAGAGCTCCTTGCAATGTGAGAAAGTCAAATGGGGTGACTCATGTTTGCCACAAACTGTCCACCATTTGTGTAGAGTAGAACTTTTTAAATGTAACCCTTTCTCTCACTACTAACAGGAAAAAAATATGGAGGATTTTGAGAGCTGCCAAGAAAGTTCAATATATAAGAGCCTTGTTATTTGCTTGGGAACTTGAACATGATGGAAACACAATTTGGCAGTTAGCTATCTCCTGTCATGGAGCTGTCTTCTGGGCTGTATGTGCTGGGCTATTTTGAGGGGGGGGGGAATGGCTTGAAGATACATCCCAAACAAAGTATGTGTGTCATTGCTTCTGTACCCTACATTTTGCCACATTTTGAATTCTTCATACCATGAGTAGTTCTTTGACTGGCTCTGCATACTCCCACTTTTGGCACCTAATGGTAGAATCTTCTCCAAGTAGGCCATTTAGAGTACACGTGCACCTCCTCCTCCTTTCGGAGTTTCCAAACATTAAAAGGGCAAGGCTATATAAGGTGATGCTGTGCCCTCTACTGTTTCAGTTCCTTCCAACCGCTGTGCCAGACAAAAATGAACCACTCCAGTCCTTCAGATCTGGAGTTTTATTCCATTTATAGTGCTGTGATAGTTTATAGTTGCTGTTCTTAATATAGTTTTTAAAATAAGGTAGTTTTAAGAATAATGTGAAGCCAACCCCCAGCCAAACCAGGGCTGCTCACTCAGTTGCCCCTCCAACTCCTCTGGCATCTGACCAGCCCCATTCTTGGACCACCATCTAGTGGCTGTGATGGTCTTTCTTACCTCTGAGAGGCCAGGACTGGCTTAATGGCATTTCAACAACAGTTTGCTGGAGGATGTGGGCTTCGTGGCCTCCTTCTGGGAGTTCTGGCTGGCCTGGCAAGGGCAGAGGCACACCTTTCCCTAAGCACAGCGGTGGAGGGATGTGGGGAAAGTCTGTACTCGGCTCTTCTGCCAGACTACACATGGGGGCAGCTGGCAGAGGGATGCGACTATAGAGCAGCTGGAGTGGAAGGTCTTGGAGCTGGAGAGGCATCTGCAGAGTGTGCTGGGAGAAGCAGGATGAGCTCCAGGCCCTCTATGGCCACATCCACCTCCTTCAGTAGATGAATCATGGCTCCCACTTCTACACCCTGGAGAAAAAGAGGTGGGGGGCAAGAAACACATCACCTGCTTCCTGGCAGAGGATGGCACTCCCCTCATGGATCTGGGAGAGATGCAACAGAGGGCCAGGGCCTACAATGCCAGCCTTTTCTCCCTGGATCTGGCCGATGCCTGTGAGGTCCTCTGGGACGGGCTCCTGACTGTCAGCATGGGTGACCAGGACAAGCTGCAGCTGCCTCTCACTTTGGCCGAGTTCCCAGAAGCCCTCTGTCTGATGCCCACCAGCAAATCCTGGGCATCGATGGATTGACCATGGAGTTCTAACGCATGTTCTGGGATGTCCTGGGCCTGAACCTCACCATCGTCTGGGCTGAGTCCTTAGAGATCAGGGTGCTCCCCCTGTTGTGCAGGTGGGCTGTGCTTCCCCTGCTGCCCAAGATAGGGGACCTCCGCAACCATCAGAATTGGCGTTCTGTCTACAAGCCACTCTCTGCGGCTGGGGTCCGTGCTGGCGGATGTGGTTCATCCCAACCAGACCTACACCATCTCGGGCTATACCATCTTTGATAATTTTTATCTGGTCTAGGACCACCTCCAGCCTGGGTGTAGAGATGGTCTGTCATTCACCCTCCTGGCTCTGGACCAGGAGAAGGCATTCTTCAGGGTGAAACCTGGTTATTTCCTGGGTACTTGGTGGGTGTTCGGCTTCAGGCCCTGGTTCATGGGCTTTATCCAGGTCCTGAACACCTCTGCAGAGTGTTTGGTCAAGCTCAACTGGACCCTTCCTGAACCTGTCTTCTTTGGTCGAGGGGTGCGTCAGTGCTGCCCACTGTCTGGCCAATTGTGCTCCTGGCCATTGAGCCCTTCCTCTGTCTCCTCCGCAATAGGTTGACCAGTTTGGTGCTCCACAAGCCAAAGTTGTGGGTGGTCCTGTCAGCATGTGCTAATGACATGCTCCTCGTGGTCCTGGACCCAGGCGACCTGGCAAAGATGGAGGCATGCCAAGCCATCTACTTGGCAGCCTCCTTCACCCAGGTCATCTGGATCAAGAGTTCTGGCCTGATGATCAGTGATGGATGGAAGGTAAGCTCCATCCCACCCGCACTCCAGGCCATCCAGTGGAGCATGGGCCTGCTGCTCTATCTGGGCATCTACCTTTCTGCCATCCATCCCTTCTCACTGGAGAATTGACACGATTTGGAGGGCAGGGTGGCTGAGCGGCTGTGGAGGTGGATGGGACTCCTCCAGTGCCTCTCCTTTTGGGGGAGGGCACTGATGCTTAACCAGTTGGTCCTGTCCATGCTTTGGCAATGGCTCAACACACTGACCCTGCCATTGGTACCCTGGTCTGCCCCCAGAATAAAATTCTGGAATTCTTTTGGCCGGGGCTGTTCTGAGTCTCTGGGGGGGTCCTGAGTCATGCCTTGGAGGAGGGTAGACAGGGCTTGCTCTGCCTCCACAGTCAGGTCCACGTCTTCCACCCCTAGGCTCTGCAGAGACTCCTTTTTGGAGACTGGCGTGGAGTGTGCTAGCACATCTTCCTCCACTGCCTCCGAGGGCTCCGAGACGACTGGCAGCTTTTACCTCCATCCAAGGGGTCTTCCACGAGATCTCTCCTAGCTGCCGTTCTTCTACCAAGACCTCCTTGGTGACCAGACCTGTGATGGCCACCATGGGGGAGTAGCTCCTTGAAGAGCCTCTGCTACACAATCCCCATCTCGGTGTGCAGGTGTTGGAATCTCTCACAGTGCACCAGAGGTTGGTCCTGGCAGGTGCCACCAGGATCGGAGACCTCCTGGACTAAGACCATAGGGACTAGGTGGACCTCCTGGTGCTCAGCTGATGCATAGGGCTTTCCATCCCTCGTGTCCCCCGGCGTATAATCCAGGAGGTGAGGGCAGCCTTACCACCTGCCTCTTGGACCTGCCTCAAGCAGGCCCTGCGGGAGGGTGCTCCCCACCCGCCCCTCACCCCTGGCCCTCTGGACCTTGCCATCCGGACAACACCTCTACACCACCTGAGCTGGCTATATGACCTTCAGCTGGTCTGTTTCTGAACCACACCTCGGAAACAGCTGTACATGCGTGTTCTTCATACCCTTCACTTTCTCACCCTTGTGTCCTGCCATGACACTAGGTGATGGGACCTCCTACCATCTGTGAAGGGTGAGGAGCTCCAGTGGGCCAGTCTGTATTCAACCCTGGTCCCCTGGCTTGCCAGGGTTATTAGTTGGTGGCTCCTTCATGGAGCCATGAGCATGGGCATGTACCTGGCACAGTTCACCCCCCTCCCCGCCGCTTACCCCTTCTGTGGTGTGAGGGAGACCATGGTGCACATGTACCTCAACTGCACCAGGTTGCAGCCCCTTTTCTGGGCTTCTCCAGAACCTTCTCCTCAAGTTCTGGCTGCACTTCTCCCCGCATGTACCGCTGTATGCACACCCCATCCATGGCCCCATGAAGTCGCAAGACTTCCTCGTCAACCTTCTCCTGGCACTGGCCAAGGTGAGCATCCACTATACCAAGAGAAGGATCCTGGACGGCAAAGTGCTCTGTGACTGTGGAGCCTATTTCCGCTCTTCCCTTCAGTCATGTATCCAGGCAGAGTTCCTCTGCACCACGTCCACTGACTCTCTGGATGCCTTCAAGGAGCAGTGGGTGCTGTCCGGGGCTCTCTGCTCTGTCTCCCCCTCTGGCTACCTGCTTTTGACCCTGTAACCCTCGCTCCCATCCCTGGTTTCTCATTTGTTGTCCCCCAACTTTAGTTGAGCCCTAGGTTCAGTGGCTCTTCCCCTTAGGCTTGGGTAGTGGCCTTTAGACGTGGGTGGGCTTATGCTCACCCACCCCCTGGGAACTCAATAGGTGCACTGATTTACCCTTCCAACAAAGCCTGCAGTGACTCAGCCTTCAGGCATGCAGGAGCAGCCTGCCCCTCAGCAACGGCTGGGTCAGATGACCCCCAGGCTCAATATGTCACAACCCTGCAAGTCAGTCTGTGCAACAGCACTACCCAGCCAGGAACCTGCCTGCTGCTTTACAGTGTAACAGACTCTATAGACTGCCAGCCTGCTCTTGATCTGGTTCCTGTTCCTGCCCCAGCCTTGCCCAAACGTGCTCCCATCTGCTCCAGCCTTGTCCTTGCCCTTCTCTGACCTTGCTCCAACCCTGCTACTGACCCCACTCCAGCCATTCCTCTGCCTCTTGACGCCCCTCAGACTCTGATCACCTGGCTTCAACCTTGGGCCTGTATCTGGACTTTGGCTACGGTACCGATTTGGCTTGTCTTTGGACTCTGATCTTGGTTTTGACCCAGTCTGTCCCCAGGCCCCGGTTCCAGTGCTGCCCTTGTCCCAACCTCAATCTGACCCTATGTTCAGCTTAGACCTCTGCTCCAACCACTAGGCCTGACTACTGTGAGGCAGTGCCTGACAAATAGTAATAAGTGTAGATAGTTTAGTATAGTTTGTAAAGTTGGTTCCATATGATATCAGAACTTCAGAAGAAGAAGAAGCTGGGCTTTAAGAGATTTGCATCAGATGAACACGTTAGGTGCTTTAAGTGCTTGGAAAAAAGCCACTCTCCTTCTGGGTGCTCTAACTGCTGCACTTTCACTCCCAAAGCATGCAAGGACAGGCAGAACAGACTACAGGTGCCTCCACTTAAAGAAGCTCTTTCTATTAAGCTGTCTGGTTCTGGAGGGTCTTTGGCTCCGAAGACTGAGGGGCTTGTTTTGGCTCCAGTGGCTTCCTCCAGCAAGGCTAAGTTGTCTGAGGTTTCCAAGTCATTGAGATCTTTGTTGGTGCTGGTTCATGATTCTTCAGTTAAGGCTTTGAAGGCAAATTTGGTAGAAAAAGGGCCGACTGCCTGCTAAGAAACATAGAGCCATTTTGATTCTGACTATATTGGTCCTAAAGAAGAAAGCTGAGGGAGAAGACAGCCACTGTTAGCAGTGCCAGATCCCATACATCAGACTTATCCAGGGCCGGCTCCAGGCACCAGCTTAACAAGCAGGTGCTTGGGGCGGCCAAGGGAGAGGGGCGGCACCTGCGGCAATTCGGGGGCGGCAGGTCCCTCACTCCCTTTAGGAGCGAAGGACCTGCCGCTGAACTGCCGCCGCCAATCGCGGCTTTTTTTTTTCTCCAATTGCCGCCGCCGATCGCGAACACGGCTTTTTTTTTTTTTGGGGGGGGGGGGGGGGCAGAAATGCTGGAGCCGGCCCTGAACTTATCGAATCCATCTGATTCTGACATAGCCTCTACAGCTCCACTTTGAAACTCAAATCTGTTCTGCTTTCCACTTAGAAGTCCAGTATTTCTCTGTATCCAGTACTCTTCAGGCCTCCACCCCTGTTCTGGGACCATCCTCAGATCTAAAACGGGATGTTAACAGTTGGGAGCTGATGTGCACTTTCCTTCACCGGAGCATTCTGAATGACAGGAAGTTGGCTATGAGGAAGAGACAGTCTGCTTGGGTTCTGCCATCTGCTTCTTCTTCACCTGAACAGAGGAGAAGAGCAGTGGAGATTGCTAATCTTTCTTCGGATCAATCTATGCCTTTTCCTTCAAAGAATCCTATGGATCTTCAGGCAGATCTTTCACATCTTTTCTCTCTCTTCGCCTATGGTTCTGTTGCTGTCTCTGGTGCAGTCCACAGCGGATCCAAGGTCGGATCCTCCTTTCAAGGAGGCTAGAGGAAGAATTAAGAAACCTGATTGGTTCCTGGGTTGTGCTTCTTTATCCTTTTGCTCCTCCTCTTATTGGCATGTTTCCAGATCCCAGCTACTGGTGAGACCGGCAGTCCTGGTCTTTATGGCCTTATTGGATTCCACCTCAAGAATGTTTGGATCATTGGCTTCATGGATGGAGAAGTGATGGTTTCATCTTATAAGGATCTGGTGGCTCAACAGTCCTTGGATCTGGTTCCTCTGGATCCATCGGCAGATGGTCATACCTGATTCTTTTCTGAAAAAGAGGATGAGGAGATAGCTTCTTTTCTTTGAGTGATCCAATCCACCTTCAGCGCTCTAGGATTACTCATCAACAACATGGCTAATGTAACTCCATTAAAGGAGTACCACTGAGGGAAAAATCTCAGTACAACAGTACTCTGGGCACACGCATATCTGAAGTGGAATGGACACGTGCAACACATCTTAAAGAACAACAGTTACAGGACAGATTAATAACTGTCTCTTTTTGAGCAGGAACAAATGGATACTAACTTTGATTGTGATTTATCACCTCATGAGCACGTACATGTAGCTTCTGCTTCCTCCCTTTCTGAGGATGCTTTGCAGTTCCATGACCTTGTAGACCACATTTGGTAGCCACATTGAATTACCTTTGATGGCTCTGGAGGAAACCTCCCATCCAGTATTTAACATTATTTGGGCTACCTCCATGAATAGGATGTTGCTCCCTATCCTGGATAGTCTTTTGCAGCCTGCTAACACTGTTTGGTCAACTCCTGCTTCCTGTCAACATATTTCCAAGAAACCAGACAAACTGCATGATTCCCCATGAAGGGTTTTCTTACTTTCATATACATCCTGTGCCAAATTCACTGCTTGTGGGTGCTGCAAATAACAGGTTTATGCCTGGCCAAACTCACTTCACTCCCGCTGATAGAGAGGGGAGAAAAATTGATGCACTTGGGAGAAAAGTTTTTTCTTCCTCTTCTGTGGAAATTAAAGTGGCTAATTATCAGGCGGTGATGTCCCATTACCAATTCCACTTGTGGGAAAGGATGTCTTTCTTTGTCCAAGATTTGCCAGACGATAAAAGCTTAAAGCTATTTTGACAGAAGGTCAGAGTGTGGCAAAGCATGCCCTCCTCAGAGCATTGTTTGATGCTTCAAACTCTTTCACTGGAGCATTGTCATCCACAGCTATCTTGAAGAGGCATACTTGGCTTCATTCCTCTTCTCTGGCCATGGACACCAGAATTAAGGTGGACGATATCCCTGTCAAAAAGATGGTCTTTTCAGCAAATAAGACTGATGAATTTTTGGAAAAATTAAAGGAAACTAGATCCACTGCTTGTTCTTTAGGTCTTTATTCCTTGATCAGGAGGAGACTTTTTACTCCTCTTCAGCTTCAAATCTGCTTATTTTTCCTCAAATCAGAGATGTCAGAAACAGCACCAGTAATCTCCCTCTTCATTCTAGACCCAGCATAAAAAGAGGTCTTTCAGACCTAAGATTAAATAATCTGCTTCACCTTCCTGAATACCAGGTTTCAAGGCTCCTTCCCCACTCTGAACTTTAGGGTACAGATGTGGGGGCCTGCATGAAAACTTCTAAGCTTAACTACCAGCTTAGATCTGGTCCGCTGCCACCACTCCCAATGTGCTAATTCCCTTCCCTGGGTAGCCTTGAGAGACTCTTCACCAATTCCCTGGTGAATACAGATCCAAACCCCTTGGATCTTAAAACAAGGAGAAATTAACCATCCCCCCTCCTCTCTCCCACCAACTCCTGGTGGATCAAGATCCAACCCCCTTGGATCTAAAAAACAGGGAAAATCAATCAGGTTCTTAAAAAGAAGGCTTTTAATTAAAGAAAAAGGTAAAAATCATCTCTGTAAAATCAGGATGGAAAATAACTTTACAGGGTAATCAAACTTAAAGAGCCCAGAGGACCCCCCTCTAGCCTTCGGTTCAAAGTTACAGCAAACAGAGGTAAACACCCTAGCAAAAGGTACATTTACAAGTTGAGAAAACAAAGATAAAACTAACACGCCTTGCCTGGCTGTACTTACAAGTTTGAAATAGGAGAGACTTGTTCAGAAAGATTTGGAGAGCCTGGATTGATGTCTGGTCCCTCTTAGTCCCAAGAGCGAACTCCCACAAAAACAAAGAGCACAAACAAAAGCCTTCCCCCCACCAAGATTTGAAAGTATCTTGTCTCCTTATTGGTCCTTTGGGTCAGGTGTCAGCCAGATTACCTGAGCTTCTTAACCTTTTACAGATAAAAGGATTTTGGAGTCTCTGGCCAGGAGGGATTTTATAGTATTGTACACAGGAGGGCTGTTGCCCTTCCCTTTATAGTTATGACACCAGGCCTCAGGTTTGATGGGAGGTTTGAGAGTAATGGACCAATCAGACAGGATCCATCCCTTGTATTTGGGGACAGAATAGCCCAATTCCTCAACACATAGAGGCTGATTACATTGGACTTGTGGGTACCAGAAATTATAAAGAAAGACTATGTCATTAAAAGACTGCCCCCTTTCAATCCCCCCTAGCCTTTTCTTTTCAGGAAACCTTCTCATGAGGTTATTCTTCTTATGTAAATACACAAGCTGCTTCAGATAGGAGCTGTCGAGGTGGTACCATAATGTCTGTGGGGTTATAGGTTTTATTCAAGATTCTTCCTGGTACAGAAAAAAGATGGGGGTCTCCATCCAATTTTAGATTTAAGAAAATTGAACAGATACACCCAGAAGTTCTGGTTTCGTTTGTTAACCTCGCTTGCATCTATGGATTGGTTCGCCACTCTCGATTTATAGCATGTTTATGTTCATATCTCTATTCAATATGGTCATCGAAAATACCAGAGTTTAATGGTGGTGGGATGCCATTTCCAGAATAAGGTGCTCCCGTTTGGCCTGCCTGCAGTGCCAAGTGTCTTTTAAAATGCCTTTCTGAGCTGGTGGCACATCTGAGAAAACAGGGTGTTTTTGTTTACCCATCTCCGGAGGGATGGTTGCTAAAAGCTCCTACACGTGAGGTTCTGTAACTTCACAATGCATTTACAATCTTGCTTTTTTCAGGTCTGGGTCTGCTTTTCAGTGTTAAAAAATAAATCAAATTTCTCTTCAATGGAGAGAATTTTTTATAGGTTCTATAGTACCAGGGAAAGCTTTTCTTCCAGAGGACAGGTTTCTAAAAATAGGGAAAGTGGTTTTGCAAGTTCAAGCTTGTCAATACTCTTCTTGGCATCTACAATTTATGTAACTTCATTTGCTTGTCTCAAAATGAAACCAATGCAGCACTGGATGTCTTTAATCTACAAACCCAATATGGATAATTTTCAAATGTTTGTCACCATGCCTCAGGGTGTTCTAAATTCATTGAGGCGGAGGACAGACAGATCAAATGTTCTCAGAGGTATCCTGTTCAGTTCCCGTTCACCATAGATTAAAATGCTTCCAACAGTGAATGGGGAGCCCACTTAAATTGCTTTACAATCCAGGATCACTGGGCTTTTAAAGAAAAGTGTTTACACAAAAATGTGTTACAATTAAGAACCATTTATTTGGCCCTCAGACCCTTCCTTCCTCATATAAAAGGGATGGTTGTTCAAGTAGTAATGGACAATACAACCGCTGTTTATTACGTGAACAAACGGGGGGGCCTCATTCTTCCCAGTTATGTGCCAAATTGGTCGAATTATGGGAGTGGTACATTCTTTCAGTGTCCCTGCATTAAGAAGGCACAGCACTGTACTAGCAGATTGTCTCAGCAGGGACACTTCTCAGATTCACAAGTGGCCCCCGAAGAATCAAGTAGCACAATATGTTTTCTCTTATTGGGGTTAGCCTTATGTAGACCTGTTTGCTACAAGGATCAACAAAAAGTGTGCTGTCTTCTGTTTAACAAAGGGGAGGGTCCATCTCAGATGCCTTCCTTCTGTATGCCTTTCCTCCCATTCCATTAATTCAGAAAGTGGTGAAGAAGATGGGTGAGGACAGCACAAAATGATATTGATGGCTCCAGGTTGGTTGAGACAGCAATGACGTATGGACCTCTGTCAGGTCAGATAGCCTTTACGTGTGTGTCTCTGTGTCTCCAGATCGCTTGTCACAGCAATAAGGCAGGATCTTTGATCTGAAGTCTGTCTCTTCAGCTGACACCCTGGGCTATTAGACTTCGTGTAATCTTGAACAGTCCTATTCCTTGTTGGTACAGAATATTGGTACTGGTTAATTATAGAAAACTGTCTCCTAGAAACTGTTACTATTTTAAATGGTCTAGATTTTTTGCACGGATGCTTGGAAAATCTGATTCTCCAGTTTCAGCTTTCATACCATGTATTTTGGAATATTTAATGTACTTAAAATTTGAAGGGTGAACTAATACTTCTTTAAAAGTTCCCCCAGTAGCTATTTCAGCATATCATGTTTTGGTCAATGGTAGATCACTGTTTGTATGTGATTCTGTTTAAAAGGTTTATGAAGGGGTTATCTAACATGTATCCTCCTTTAAAGGTCCAATCCCATCTTGGGTTCTCAGTCTGGTCTTATTGTGCATATTAGGCCACCTTTTGAACCCCTGGCAGAGAGTTCCTTATTTTATTTGTCTATTTAAGCAGTCTTCATTATTGCTAGAAGGTCAGCCAGAAGGGTGAGTGGATTGCACACATTGATGGCTAACCCGCCGTTTATGGTTTTTCATAAAGATAAGGTGGATCTTAGACCTGATCCCAGGTTTTATCAAAAATAGTTTCTGAATTTCATATCAATCAGACAAGTAATTGTCTGATTGATATGAGCAGTGCTTCAGTCATTATTTAGGACTTTGTTCCCAACTCCTATGTTTTTCAGCACCGCTTTTCAAACTGCCTATAAATGAAAAGATGCAGAGCTACTTGAAGAAGAAATGAGAGTTACTAACTTCTCACCAGGTTTCTTTGAGATGACTCTGCATAGTCACACTTCTTGCCCACTTTCCCCTCTTTCTTAGAGTCCTGTTATTCCCTTCTTTCTCAGAGTCTTTCTCTTGTAGTCTCTCTAGGTTAGTGGTGGAAGGAACTAAGGCAGTAGAGGGCACAGTGCCCCCTTTTATAGCCTCACTCTTGGAACTTTTGGGGATGCTGAGTGGAGAGGTAGGGAGGTGTGCATGTGTGCTCTAATGGGCACAGCTTGGAAAAGGTTCTACCATTAGGCACCATCAGGCAGTGCAATACCCATAAGGGTAAATATGCAGAGTCATCTCGAACAACTCTGGTTACAAGTAAGTAACCTTCATTTCTCAAAGTGTAGACCAGGTTTTAATAGAGTGTCCCTTAGCCCACCACCTTTCTGATTCATGTTTGTGAATTTCCCTCACACTGGTGAAAGAATAACATCTTAGTGGCAACTACAGCAATAGGAAAATATTAGGAAAATATTTAGCACCTTGAAACAAGGACAGCCAGTACCATGTGATGAATGAGCTTTCCATGGACTGCCAGCAAGTGTTACATGAACAGCAGTGGTCTGTGGAAACAGCAGTTTTAGAACCACTCCTTTATATTACTGGGTTCTCTTTCTGAGGTCTAGCTATTTTGTATAATTGCCCTGAAATCAAGGAAAAACACTCCATTCCTATTGTCACAAATTCAGTTTTTAATTTGTGGCGTGTAGTATTCGATTGCTGGAGGGTAGGGATAGGGTCCAGAGTGACATAGACAAATTGGAGGATTGGGCCAAGAGAAATCTGATGAGGTTCAACAAAGACAAGTGCAAAGTCCTGCACTTAGGATGGAAGAATCCCATGCACTGCTACAGGCTGGGTACCAACTTCCACAGAAAAGACCTGGGGATTACAGTGGACGAGAAGCTGGATATGAGTCAACAGTTTGCCCTTGTTGCTAAGAAGGCTAACGGCATATTGGGCTGCATTAGTAGGAGCATTGCCAGCAGATCGAGGGAAGTGATTATTCCCCTCTATTCAACACTGCTGAGGCCATATCTGGAGTTTTGCATCCAGTTTTGTTCCCCCAACTACAGAAAGGATGTGGACAAATTGGAGAGAGTTCAGCAGAGAGCAACAGAAATGATCAGGGGGCTGGGGCACATGACTTATGAGGAGAGGCTGAAGGAACTGGGCTTATTTAATCTACAGAAGAGAAGAGTGAGGGGGAGATTTGATAGCAGCCTTCAACTACCTTAAAGGGTGTTCCAAAGAGGATGGAGCTAGGCTGTTCTCAGTGGTAGCAGATGACAGAACACGGAGCAATGGTCTCAAGTTGCAGTGGGGGAGGTCTAGGTTGAATATTAGGGGAAACTATTTCACTAGGAGGCTGGTGAAGCACTGGAATGGGTTACCTAGGGAGATGGTGGAATTTCCATCCTTAAAGCCTGGCTTGACAATTTAGTTGGGGTTGGACTAGATGACCTCCTGAGGTCTCTTCCAACACTAATCTTATATGATTCTATGATATTTATTCTGTGAGTTAGAATCCACTTGCTACATTCATATTAGTAACCTTGTAGGTGTCCTTCGATCACCAAAAAGAATCTGATTTTAATCTTGTTTAAATTTTATTGGGGGGTTACAGATTTTCATGTAGGCTTTTTTCCCTTCTAGCTTCATTGTCCATAATTTCTATGTGATGCTTTAGAAATTGCCTCACAATGGTCTGGAAAATTCCTCAATGGCTGCCAGGACTTTATTTTGTTTCACTGTCTTTCTTCCCAAAGTACCTTGAAGAATTCTGCCATTCTTTGTTGTTCATGTGTTTTTTTAATGGGTGATTTTATTATATTTACAATTGTGCATATTAATAGTTATCTATTGTTCAGTATTTTTGGTTATCAAATAGAACTTTTTGAGTTTGTTATCTCTAATTTAAGGGCACATTGTGTCCATATATCATTTCAAATTGAGCTTCTTTTATCTCTTTTACTGCAGACAAACCACAGGATGATCCATATCTTCTATCCTTATCTAAGGATACTGATATTCGTGGTAACCTAACACAGAACATTATTACCTTTCAAGGATATGTGTTGAAGTTTTGGGGCAAAGTGATATTTTTTAATGTTATGTTTTGGACCCACAATAGGATTCTGGTCATTCCATAATGCTTTTAAGTTGCTGTGTTTACCCAACTAAAGAGAAAAGAAACTATGCTTTGTGAAGAAAACATTTTCAATCTGTTTGTCTGGCTCAAAAACATATTATGTAGTCTAAGTCGTCCAGAAGTCTAATTCAGCTCATTATATAAACTAGTTTATAAAAGTAAGGAAAAGATGGAGCCCAATTGTGTAAATTAAAAGAATTGTGATAGGGGGGTCTTCACTGCTCCTGGTAAAGTCATGGTGAGCTGAACATTCCTAGAAATGGAAGGAAATGTTTATGGTTGAAATCACCAAAATGTGTGTATTTGGTTAATTTTAATGGGACAAAGTTGCCACCTGTTTTTGACATTGTTTATCTGGAGTCATTGAAGGGGACAAGAAGAATGGGTGTGTACTCTTTTCTTTGTTCTTTTATCTTTAATAAAAGGTTACCTATCTTCAATAGTGGTGGTCACAGCGGAAGTAAGGAAGGACATGTTTTCACTAGCAACGTTAAAGCGCTGCCACGGCATGGCTACCAGCACTGGTGTACTGTCTACACTGTGACTTTACAGCACTGAAACTTGCAGCGATCACGGGGGTGTTCTTTCACAACCCTGAGTGAGAAAGTTGCAGCGCTGTAAAGTTCCAGTGTAGACAAGGCCTTAGTGAGAACTTGACATGAAACCTTGGACTATAATCAATTCTTTAATGTTAAAGCATTAAACAAGGGTTTTATTAAAGTCTTATTTATTGATCACCTTAGCACCATAATAAAACTTAATAGATGAGGGGAAGGAGTAAGAAAAGAGTGTTCCTATTTTATCTGCAAAGAAACACAGCAAGAAAGTTATTTCTATTTTTATTCTAGTGAGTCAAATGCTATACATTCTGATTGCATTACAAGCAAATCTAGTTCTGATGTGACCATAGGTATGTTTAATAAGACGTTAATAAAATACATCCCACTGACCCATGAAGTGGGGAGGTTTTTTTCATGATTGAACACTGCATAGAGAAACTGTGGTTTCTGTGGGCAGTACTCCTACCAGAAATTTTGGTTGGTTGCAGACTACTCTATTTTATTTAGATTGGGTAAATTTAATAGGTAGGATCCTGTCAAAGTTTTTAATATAACTCTAAATTGAACACAATTCTGGCAACCCTGATTTATAACATGGTAGGCCAGATTCCTTTCCATTGAAGTTGCAGGGTGTAATCAAGGGCAGAATTTGGCCTAGATTCTTCTCTCTCTCTTTGTTGTTGCTGTTGTGCTTACGCTTCTGTTCCCAATTCTGAGTTTTGCTCTATTTTCCGCTGGCACTTTGCTTCTGCTGTGGACTATTTGGGTACTGTAGCGCCAGTCACTGGAGATTAAAAAAATAATGTTCAGGGCAAACAACAGAGCACACAAACAGAGCCGGTGCTACCATTAAGGCAAACTAGCAGGTTGCCTAGGGTGCCAAGATTTGGGGGCGCCAAAAAACAGTGCCACCAATATTTTTTTTATAGCGTTCCTGGGCTGGGCTGCCGGCGGCGAGCTGACACGTGAAGTTCAGACTCCCTCTCCCAGCGCAGCGGCCGCTCCACTTCTCCTTCCTCCCAGGCTTGCGGCGCCAATCAGCTGTTTGGCGCCGCAAGCCTGGGAGGGGAGGAGAATTAGAGCGGGGGCGGTGTGCTCGAGGAGGAGGCGGAGCAGAGGTGAGCTGGGGTGGGGAGCTGCCGCACGGCTCCCCGGGCTAGAGGGGTGAGGAGCTGCCGCGGGGGGCAGGGCGCCTCAGGGCGGAGGGGGGGCGGGGAGCTGCCGCAGGGCTGGGGTGGGGGCGCAAGGTGGAAGTTTCGCCTAGGGCGCGAAACTTCCTTGCACCGGCCCTGCACACAAATGTTGGTATCCATCCCAGTAAGCTTGCATGATATGAACCAGTTGAGTCCATCTGGTCATTCCCACATTTAAGGCTTTTTTTCTAATAGTACCTACTTCATTTGTATCTTAAGTGACTGAAATGCTTTTTAAAATAGATTCAAATAATAGTTTGAGGCTAAACCGATAATAGAATATAGTATATAAGTAAAGTTATAGATTGCATGCTAAAAGTATATATTTTAAAACAAATATTTCCTGTTTTGTTTACCTGCCAAGACCTGAGTTCAGGTTTCTTTGTTGTTGGTTTTTTTTTGCAAGAGCTGATGCTATCAATAACACTAAAGTCTTGTAAGGAACACAGCTCCTTGTGCTACTTTAAGTGTGAATGATGGAATCAACTCCTGCAGAAAAAACTCAGGACTCTAAACCTCAGAATGGGCAGGAATCAACTCCTGCCGAAGAAACACAGGACTCTCAACCTGAGAATGGGCAGGTAAAACAAACTGAAATTTAAATTTACCTTTAAACTTTTATTTTAAAAATAAGGTTACCGTATCATATCTTTATTAATAATTTCAGATTTTAAATAGTTCTTGTTTAAACTTATATTTTTAGAAAAACATTTCACTTAAGTTTTATGGATTCCGTACAGTGATTCCATAGAGGTAAGAGTGCTGATGACAACATCATAGTAGTGGCTTTTTCAGGGTCAATCATTACACACTATATGAGCCCTCATTGCTTTTTATATAGGGTGCATGAGGCTAGTATATATTTCCACATCCCTCTCTAGTTTTCACTTGGAGGAGCAGGCGAGAGTGTAATAAAAGTAGCCTTATGCTCGCCAACATGGTGGTCTCATCATATTTGGCCAGAGGCTATCACTAGGGTTGCCACCCATTGTGGGTAAACTGGGTTCATCATAACTCCAGGCAGGATATGAAACACCAACATTCTCATTTACTGCAGACCTATACGCTCTGCCTCCCACAGTTATGCTAACATTGAGATTGCCTCTTTCTCTCAGCTCTACCTCCTGCTGTCCCTGTAGCAGTTTGTGTGTGTTCCGGGGGGCTGTGCAGAGAGACATCTGCTACACATGCTAGGGGAGAAGGGAGTTAGAATACATGTCAGGGTCTTCAAGATCCTGCAAAAATGAGAAGCTCCTTCCCCACAGAATGTAGGAGTAACTGGGGCTCCATGAGACAGGGAACATTTATAATACAATAAGAACATCAGGAATGTTCACACTTTTGGAAGTAGCAATGCAAGAGTCTTAGAGGTTTTGTTCAGCAGAATACCTTTAATCAGTATGTGAGCAAAATTTTTTAAAAAATCTCATACTTTTTGCCTGCCTTGTTGAACTTTTGTTTTTACTGTGTAGAGGGACACAAAAGATACGGTAATAAATATAAACAGGGGGTACTTGCAACCATGACAGTCTGCAATTTAGAAACTCAGCAGCATCATTTGGATGTTACACTGGAGAAGAGTAGTCCTATTCTAAGATAGGGCTTTTCTTGCCCTTTTACTTAAAAAAAAAATCACTAATAATACACAGATATTGTGGTAAATCAAATTCTATAACATTTGTTGAATTTCTGTGCTTGATAAATTATAGATACGTTGATCAAAGAGATGAATTTTATTATAACTTCATCTAAATTAGAACTGAGAAGAAATAGGTTTTAGCAATATGTCTGTTTATCTAGTTGTTATTTCTATAGTGCTTTACAATTAGGCTTGCAGAATTCAATTTTTTAAAATAATTGCAACTGAATAATATTTATATTTATTTTAAAACTTTATGTTTATTGATTAAAATTCACAGTTTTGCAAAATTATGGTTTTAAGCATTTTTTCATTTATAAATTTAAATTTTTACAGTTGCAGGAAATTATGGGCGGATCAAATGATGGGACAGTCAGACAATTATTTAATGACAGTAGACATCAAAATTCAAAAAGTTATAAAATTAACTGTTAAGACACAAATTGTCAACATCACATGGCAAGTTATACAAAGTAAATATCCCTAAATCAAACTCTAATAAGTTCTCAAGCAGCATTTTTTCCCCTTTGCCTCCCTGTCTAGTTTGATTATTATCGATGGAAATATTTTTTATCCGTTTGCATGTGTACAGTGAAATCAACTTTTATTGACACTTACGGATAAAAATCTAATCCTTCCAAGCCTATTTAAGATGTTAAGTGCTATACAGTACAACTGCTTATTATTACAGTGGTTTAGTCATTATTGTAATATTACACTCACTGGTTTTGTTGTTTACTGCAGTGTATTTGGGTTGTGATAGTTTTACACAGCTGTGCAATTTGTGCAGGTTACACCCTAATTTCTCTTCATTGACCTCACAAAAGCATATGTGCCATTGTTATAGCTCCCTTTTAGCAGAGCATAGAGCAGTGTTCTGCTCCAAAGCTTGCCCTTACAACAGTGCAGAATGCAATAGTATGCTTGTTTAATGAGCAGAAGTGATCATATTACGTGTCCTATATTCTTTACACTAGTTTGCAAAGTGGCAATTGACATAAAGTTGGCCCTGTTGGTCCTTTCAATCCTTAATAGAATAGGACCTTGGCTATATTCAAGACCTGCTGGCTGAGTCTTGACTGCTTTCTTTGCTCTGTCACTACCAGGGCCGGCTCCAGGCACCAGCGCAGCAAGCAGGTGCCTGGGGCGGCCAAGGGGAAGGGGCGGCACGTCCGGCTCTTTGGCGGCCATTTGGCGGTGGGTCCCTCGGTCCCTCTTGGAGGGAAGGACCTGCCGCCGAAGTGCCCCCGAAGAAGAAAGCGGCGCGGTGGAGCTGCCGCCGAAGTGCCGCCCCTCGCGATCGCGGCCTTCCCCCCCCCCCCCCCCCTCCGCTTGGGGCGGCAAAAACCCTGGAGCCGGCCCTGGTCACTACCCACCACAGCCATAGGCGACAGAACGTTTACCCTGGTGGTCCATAGGATGCAAACTACCCTTAAAGCATTCACCTCAATAAAGCGCTTTCCACTTTTAAATAATATCTGGAAAAAGTCCCTTTCCTGATCAGAGTTTTATGATACTTTAATTATAGTTTTAAAGCCTATTATCAATGCTTCAGACTGTATGTGCAGCCATGCCCTGGTATATGTGCATGTCATGATTTAAAATAAAGTTATCAATCTCTGAAAATATTACAGAAATATCAAAATTTTGATAAGAACTTATTTTTTGCTTCTTGTATATGTAAATCAAAATATTTATATTTCATAGAGCTTTGAAACCCTTTTATTCTTATGATTTAAAATTCATCCAGAGGAGTGTTGAATACAGTAATGTGTTAACATGAGCATTCACACAAAATTGATAGTCAAATGTACCTCAAAAAAGCATTAGAAGATTAGATATTCATTATTATAATAATGAACAATCCATTCTATTTAATTTACCATAACAATTTAATCAGAGACTTGCTGATTTAAACCTTTGGTATTTGTAACATTATCAGAAAGATGATTTGGTTTAATGATGCAGCATATTGAAAGTAAACAATAACAGATGTAAATAAGAGATGTGAAAATGAGAACTATGGGAGATTCTTAATTTACCTTCTTTACTAACCTGTCCTATTTAAAAGGAAAATTGCAAAGGTTTGCATAGAATTAGTTAATAGTATAGCTAAATGCTGAATGCCCCGAATAAAAAGGGTGGAGTAATATGTGCACTGAATGCAACTAATCTTTTAAAAATCTTTTTTGGTTATGCAAAAACCTGCTGACGAGCTCCCAACTGCTGTGACATCTCAGCAACTAGAACCTTGTTAGGAACAATGGAGTTAGATATCAATATTTAGAAAAAAAAATTCAAAACCATTCTGATGTACTTTATCACTGCTACTTACCTTACAGCATGTTAGCCAGGTCTTTTGCTCCTGTAGCATTTCTGGTAATTCTCATGTCCCAAAATGCTGCATTCTGGAATGTGGTGGTGATTGGAATCAGTCTGAAGAATTACATCTTGGAAATGACAAAGAAATAATAAAAGAAAAGGTTAGCTGAAAATAAATTACGTCTAGTACTCTTCTGACCCTTGCTATTTAAAGCATTGAGCACATAATTGTGTGGTTAACTAACTTTCCAAAGAAAGCCTATGCAATTCACAATCAACTCGAACCATGTGGTTGAGAGTAAGAGATGGAATTTTTATTCAGACGCTTAAACCAATTAAAGTGGCTACATAAATTCAGGATTTGGGCATGCAATGTGCACACAGATGGATTCTTAGAATGCCATTATCTATTTCTTATGTGACAATGCAGAATTTGTGTCTATCATTTAGATGGCAGTTTTGAAAATTGGGCTAAAATACTGAACTATATTTTTCTACTTTACATTTTTAACAGAAAAGTTAATTCTCAAGAATTGGAAAAGAATGTACTATAATTCCTTCTGAGAAAAATAAAAAGGCTCTGAGCAGTCTCTTTATTCAGCAAAGTTAATTAAAAACAACATTATTTCTTCTGACATTTCCTAGCTTCAGTACTTTTCCTAGTCTGTCTTAAATACAGTGCAGTGATGTTTTGTTACTGTTTTAGTGTGACATAAATAAAAGTAAAAAGCCCTTTATTAAGACTGAAGAAGGCTATTGTTATTAACAATGCAAAATGTTCAATCTATGCTTTTAAAATATTTCTGCCTTTTTAGGAATGTCAAGAGGGAAACTTACAGCGTATTTTGGAAACTAAGCACTTCCATTATATGATGATGTGCGTGTAGTTCTTGAACTTTTAAAATAATGTTTGGTTTATGAACTTTTCAAATTGATATAGAGCAGATTCTGCTTGATGCTAGAAAGTAAACAAAAGTTACAACCTGCAGTTTCATTAGATGTCTGGACTAAGTACAAATCACTATTAATGCCATTCATCTTTTGACCTTTATGTTCTAGGGGGACATATGATAGATTTACGGACCTACAAGGTCTTCGTTAGACACCATTGTGTAATGTGTTGTTTTGTCTTAAGTGAATGTAATGCTTATGAAAACCAGCAGATTAATAGACCTGGAAACTGAAGACTCTTATCTACAGAACAGATCCAGCATGGGCAGTGGCAATCCCAGTTTCCCACAGATGATAGTGATTTTGAGCACTAATAATCTAGTTTGCATTAACATTTGTAACTAAGAAGTGAAAGGGTTATCAAAGGTAAACAGAAACCCCTACGGGCAGCACAACAAGGTGGTTTCATGGGGGGTCCAGACTGAAAAAAGGCGTGTGACCCAGATGCCAGGCAGATACTTTCCTGCAATGGACAGATTCAGAGGCCTACACAGAGAGACTTCTGACCCTATGCTGCATGGCCTTGTCTCTTAAAGTGCCATGATCCTACATAAAGGTGAGTGAGATCCTGTCTCTAGACTGAAGCAACTCTGTGCTGATTCTAGGGATAGTGACTTACCTCTGTCTATCCCTAAACAACCCAACATGGTTGCCAGCTTATTCTTTGGTGCCGCTAGGCCTATTGGGTCTGCATTAGATGCTGTAGACTTCCCTGGCTGTTTGGTCCCTGAATGGAGCTGCCTTACTGCTCATTTTCTGGCTCTTAAGATCTGTCTTGGATACTGCCTGGCAGCATTTCCCAGTTTGTTCTGCTTGGTTTGCCTTTCTGTCCCTCAAAAGAACCTTGCTAACTGCTATTCCACTAGCCAGTCCAAATAGGTCTCACACAAGGAAGCTAGTATTGGCTCCCCTTTGATGCACAGATTGGTTCATTTACAACCTGGTGGAATGTTTCTTTTACTGCTCAAGTGGTTTGTGATCTCTCTCTTTCAGGCATTCACAAATAGAAATGACTCTTAGAAGGATCTCAGGTCTAAATCTCTTCAGGCTCATCCCCAATTTTTGTAAAATTATCTTCTTCAAGGAACAAAACTCCATGTCCATACCCACGTATATCTCCTTCACTATGAATTCCTGATACCTCTTAGAAGCTCCATGTATTCTTTAGGAGCCTTTTTGTGATTGAGATAAAAGTTGAGGTTAATATTTTTTTTCTTGGGAGCAAAATTGTTTGCAGTGATGGACATCACCCATCTGAAACAGATGACATTCTGTTCTCGCATCTTGAGGAGCACTCATACCTGTCAGAACTCCCAAAGTCCATTGAGACTGCCTGCCTCTGTTAGGTGCAGTGTTATTGTCGCCATGTTGGTTCCAAGTTATTAGAGAGACAAAGAGGGTGAGGTTCTATCTTTTATTGGACCAACTTCTGTTGGGGAGAGATACAAGCCTTCAAGCTTACACAGAGCTCTTCTTCAGGCCTGCAAAACATATTCAGGGCAGGTCTACACTTAAAACGCTGCATGGGCGCAGCTGCACCACTGTAGTGCTTTAATAAAGACACTAAGCCAAGGGGAGAGAGCTCTCCTGTTGGTGTAGTTAATCCACCTCCCTGAGAGGCAGTAGCTGTGTCAGTAGAAGAAGCTCTCCTGCCAACATAGTGATGTCTACATGAGGGTTAGGTTGGTATAACTATGTCACTCATGGGTGTGAATTTTTCACACCCCGGAGCAATGTAATTATACTGATATAGGTATGTAGTGTAGATCAGACCTCAGAGTGTCACAGATAACTACAAGATGGAACAGATTGTTTAGCATCACAGTTAACACAAGTTTCAAGGGACCTGTAACAGGTTGTGCTCACCACCGTGGCACCTCCTGCTGGTTGCTCCAGGAATAAGAATTTATTGAGATATCCTATCTCCTAGAACTGGAAGGGACCCTGAAAGGTCATCCAGTCCAGCCCCCTGCCTTCACCAGCAGGACCAAGTACTGATTTTGCCCCAGATCCCTAAGTGGCCCCCTCAAGGATTGAACTCACAACCCTGGGTTTAGCAGGCCAATGCTCAAACCACTGAGCTATCCTTCCCCCCCAATAAGTGCTGTCCATCAGCAGGGCACCCTCCTCTTGTGGTGTCTCACTCTTCGCCACTGCTTCTCCACTGTCTCCGTTGTCTGTGGGCACCCGCGTCGCTTCCAGACCACGGTGTTCTCATCAGGGCCGGCCCTCCGGCTGTGCCCCAACTTTCGCCACAGTGACAAAATGCAGCCCCTAGTCCAGCCCCTCACTCAGGAGCAAACTGCAGTCCTTTGGCTGGCCAATTCCTTCGGCGGGCAGTGGGGCAAAGGGGGGGCCCAGGCCCACCTGGTACTCTGGACCCCAACATAGGGACCCTATAGCTGGCTCACTGCCTCTCCTTCCCCCTTGTCACTACCTGCTTTCACTGGTCTACTTCCCCGTAGCCCCCAGCACCTACTTGGTCCCTGTATCAAGGCCACAGTCTGGAGCTCTGCTTGCTCCCCTGGCCAGCACTGCTCTGTCCCAGGTACTTCGCCCTACAGCCAGTCCTCCTCCCTCAAGCTCCAGGGAGAGACTGAGCTCCTCTCTGCCCTGTAGCCTTCGTATAGGGCCCAGCCTGGCCTTGATTGGCTCCCAATAAGCCCTTCCAGGATTGACTGGGACTCTGCGCAACCTCTCTGGCTTGCTTTAACCCTTTCCACGCCAGAGTGGGGCAGCTGCCCCACTATAGGACCATTCAAGGTCAGGTAGCCGGTTAACACCCCTCCAGTCATTGGGAGGAAAAGAAGGGAGGGGGAGCCACTTCACCTAGAATAGTCCCTTGAAATACGTGTTAACTACTTCTGCTAAACAGTCTGTTCCATCTTATATTTATCTGTGACACTCAGAGTATGTTTCCCAGGTCTGAAGAAGAGCTGCTGGTGAGCAAGACAAGCTGTCAAGCTCACACAGAGAAGTTGGTCCAATCAAAGTTATTACCTCACCCATCTTGCTTCTGTTAGGGGAATTCATGTCCCAATTTTGTTGGGATGCCTCACCCTCTGAGGTTTCCTACTGTTTTTGAGGGAATGGTTCCTCTGATTGGGGTACTGCTTCCATCTGGATTTCTAACTACTTGTGCTGGTATGTATGGTAGGGTTACTGTACAGTAACTCCTCACTTAAAGTCATCCTGGTTAACGTTGTTTCGTTGTTACATTGCTGATCAATTAGAGAACATGCTTGTTTAAAGTTGCACAATGCTCCCTTATAACATCTTTTGCAGCCGCCTGCTTTGTCCACTGCTTGCAGGAAGAGCAGCAGGTTGGAGCTAGCTGGTGGGGGCTTGGAACCAGGGTGGACCGGCAGCCCCCCATTGGCTCCCCGTTCCCCTAAGTTCCCTGTGCAGCAGCCGCCCAGCAGGCTATCAATTGCCAGGCAGTTCAACTGTCCCTCCCCCCACTGCCATGTGCTGTTCCTGCCCTCTGCCTTGGAGCTGCCTCCTGCTTGCTGTGCACGGGGGGGGGGAAGAGGGGGTGCTCAGGATGTCCCCCTCCCACCTGCCTCTCCACCCCGCTTACCCCATTTCCATAGAGCAGGGGGAGTGGCGGGGGGAACACGACAGGGCTCAGGATGGAGGGAGCTTGCCGGCAGCAGCTGCTGTCTCAACTTGATGATCTACTTAAAAAGGCAGTGTACTTCGAGTGGGGTCAGTGTACTTAAAGGGGTAATGCACATCTCTCTCTCACACACACAGTGTGTGTCTCTGTCTCTGTCTGCCATGCTGTTTCCCCTCCCTCCATTTGTGCTGCCTTGTAGAGTGTGAGGCTACATTAACAACAATGGGATAACCCTTGAGGGCTCAGCCGATTGCTAGTTCATCATTTAGCAGTAAGGCATTCCCTGGGAAATATCCCACCCTCTGACTTCACCACCTCAACCAAGCTTCACAATCATCCTTGCTGTATTACAGTATTAAATTGTTTGTTTAAAACTTATTCTGTGTGTGTGTGTGTGTGTATATATATATACAAAAGAGTCTTTTATCTGGTGAAAAAAATTTCCCTGGAACCTAACCCCCCCATTTATATTAATTCTTATGGGGAAATTGGATTCGCTTAACATCGTTTCGCTTAACGTCACATTTTTCAGGAACATAACTACAATGTTAAGCAAGGAGTTACTGTATGTACCTGAAATGTAGAATCTCCTACTTATCCTGGTTGGGTTTTAGAAAAACAGCACTAGTTCCTATTTTTTGTAAACTACTTCCTCGTTGAGACTCAAGTAAGCTACTGAAGATGAGATCTGGAGCCTTATTGGCAGGGTGCTTTTGTTATCTGTGCATGAGCAGACTGCTGTGAGACAGAGTATTCCACCAATCAACTGTTACCTCTTCTAGACCAGATTTCCCCTCCTGTAGTCTGTACCAATAAACTACTGCCAAAACAAATGCACACAGATGGCAAGGCCTCATCTTAAAATAATAATAAAAATGCTTTATTATTTCATCTGGGCATTGTGCTCGAAGCTCTGTGTGGGGCCAGAGTAAGCTGCTGGAGAGGTGTGAGTCATTACTGATAATGAGTGGTCATAGTTTAGGCAGATACAAGAGCTGCGACTCAACAAACCTTTTGAGCGGTGATCATGAAGAGAGCAGCAAACAGATTTCAGAGGGAAAGGTAGCAAGGTGCCTTAACACAGAGATCTCAATAGGTTAAGGAACATGAAATGAAATATAGATACCAAAGGATATAAAACATGCCAATGTGGATTATATGCATGGTCCAGTTTCTGAATAAAAATTAGGAAAGTTACATTTCAGTAAAGAGCAATCTTTTTGGAGAAGATGGAGAAACTTGAGCAGCAAGCAGGGGCTGCGCAAGCCTCTTCCCAGTGTGGGAGCTGGAGGTAGGCTAGACAGAAAATTGGGGGTGAGGGCTGCGCAGAACTGCAGAAGTAAGGGTGGCACTGTTTTTTCCATGTAAATTACTGAAGAAAGTGTATTGTATAATATAATTGATGAATAAGGTCGATATATATAACTAATATACAGTATCCTTGTTTAATTTGATAACAAATAGATTTTTGTCCATGTTAATAGCGGTTCTATATTACCTTTGAACTTAGAATATCTTCTTTAGCAGCGTCGGCCAGTTAATGTTCTTTTACAGAGAATTCCACAAAAAACAACTCTCTTTCAAAATTGGGTGCCATGTACCCGTCTTCTTAATGGGACTGAGGTAATAGGTGTGTTCTTTTAAGGTGCCCTTTTTCATAATGTCTTCTAGTTTCCATTGTTTCCAGTGGGAGTAAAGGTCATGCTGCCCTCAGAAGAGATGGGTAGCCCTTGATTGAATAGTGGGTCAAATAATTTATTATACATTACCTTTCATATATTCATAGATTTTAAGGCCAGAAGGGACCATTATTGTCACTTGATTTGACCTGCATAAAACAGGCCATAACATCTCACTTGGTAATTTCTGCATCAAGCTCATAATTTCTGTTTGAGGTATAAGGTATCTTTTACAAAATATTCTGTCTTGATTTAAAGACTTCAAATGATGGTGAATCTACTACATCCCTAGGTAAATTGTTCCAATGGTTAATTACCTTCACTGTTAAAAATTTGCATCTTTATTTCTAGTCTTAATTTATCTAGATTTAGCTTCCAAACATTTGGTCTTGTTGTATCTTTTTCTGGTAGATTAATGAGACATCTACTGTCATAAACCTTTTTCCCATGTATGTATTTGTAGACCATGATCAAGTCACCTCTTAACCTTCTCTTGGATAAAGTAAATAGATTGGGCTTCTTTAATCTCACACTACAAGGCATGTTTAGCAAATCTAAAAACATTATCATAGCACTTTTCTGCAACCTTTCCACTTTCCACAATTCAAAAAGGTTATTAGTATACTAGAACTGGACACAGTATTTCACTAATGCCCTTACTCAAATCCATAATGCCACTTCCTACTTGACAATCTCCTGTTTATATATCCAAGGAGCGCATTCAAATTCTTAACTACAGCATCTCACAGGGAGCCCATGTTCAATTGGCTCATGACCCCTAATTCTTTTTCAGAATTGTGCTTTCCAGGATACATCCCCACCATTTTAAAAGTATGACCTATATTTGTTTTTCATAGATATGTGACCTTGTATTTGGCTGTATTAAAATATATATTGTTCAAATAAACCCGCTTTACTAAACGATCCAAGTTGCTCTGCGTAAGTGACTTGTCACCATCATTATTCACCACTCCACAGGATTGTGTGAACATAAGTCACAAACAGGATGAGGATATCATGAGTGGCGATTATATATGCTGGTTTCTAATCATATGTAGTATATAATGAATACATTTTTCAGATACTGCATTTTCTACTGAATGTTGTTTGTTTATCAAGGTAATATACATCCAGAGCCATAGGAAAAATAGGCTTTAAAGGCAAAGTTAAAATAAAAAACAAAAACAAAACCACAAGCTGTCTGCTTGTGTAACATGCCCCCTAGTTGCGAGGGGAAAATAGTAATAAGCAATGAGCCTGGCTAGAGACGCCAACTCACTACTTCCAGAACACTTAGGCCTGGTCTACACTAGGCTTTTATGTCGACTTTAGCGCCGTTATATCGAATTAACCCTGCACCCGTCCACACCAGGAAGCCATTTAGTTCGACATAAAGCTCTCTTTAAATCGATTTCTGTAATCCTCCCCAACGAGAGGAGTAGCGCTAAATTCGACATGGCCATATCGAATTAGGCTAGGTGTGGATGGAAATCGACGGTAATAGCTCCGGGAGCTATCCCACAGTGCACCACTCTGTTGACGCTCTGGACAGCAGTCAGAGCTCGGATGCTCTGACCAGCCACACCCCCGGGAAAATTTGAATTCATTTTCATTTTCCTGTCTGGGCAGTTTGAATCTCAGTTCCTCTTTGGACATCGAGGGGAGCTCAGCAGCAGTGGCAACTATGCAGAGCTCTCCAGCAGAGATGGCCGTGCAATCTAATAGAAAGAGGGCCCCAGCATGGACTGATCGGGAAGTCTTGGATCTCATCGCAGTGTGGGGCGATGAGTCCGTGCTTTCAGAGCTGCGCTCCAAAAGAAGGAATGCTAAGATCTACGAGAAGATCTCCAAAGCCATGGCAGAGAGAGGCTACAGCCGGGATGCAACGCAGTGCCGCGTGAAAATCAAGGAGCTGAGACAAGGCTACCAAAAAACCAAAGAGGCTAACGGACGCTCCGGATCCCAGCCCCACACATCCCGTTTCTACGAGGCACTGCATTCCATCCTGGGAGCGGCCGCCACCACTACCCCACCCCTGACCGTGGACTCCGAGGATGGGATCATGTCCGCGGCCGGTTCCTCGTCGGACATGACAGCGGACGGGGAAGATGAAGAAGGAGATGAGGAGGACGAGGCAGTCGACAGCGCTGGCACCGCTGATTTCCCCGACAGCCAGGAGCTCTTCATCACCCTTACCGAGATCCCGTACCAACCGTCCCCATCCCTTACCCCGGACACAGAATCAGGGGAAGGATCAAGCAGTAAGTGCTGTAAACATGTAAACATTTATTTAAAACAGAACGGTAATATTTATACTATTAACAATGTACATTTATAAAAGTTCTGTAAACTAGTAAAAAAATAATCAGGTACAAAACAGGAATATTTACAAAGGTAACAAATGGGTTTTCATGATTTCTCTGTCTTAGGCTCTTCTCAATTTAGTCCCAAGTGTTTTAAAAAATTTTCACAATGTCCGTTACTACATGATTCCCAGGCCCAAGACGCTCCACTCCAAAGTCCCAGTGCACCTACGCGAAAATCCGATCAATGTGGCCGGGGATCGACGAGAAATCCTCGTAGGAGAACTCCTCGTAGGTCTCGTGGAGGTAGAGCTCAAGCCTGTTGATCAGGTTCCGGGGTAGGGCGATCTTAGTGGGCCCTCCGTGGTAGCAGACATGTCCCCTCCACGCCACAATCAAGTACTCCGGGATCATCGCACGACATAGCATGGCGGCATACGGCCCCGGTTTCTGCATGCTTTCCCGCAGCATGCGTTCTCTCTGGGTGTCCGGGATCCTCAGGAGGGTGATGTCGCTCATGACGCCCTGCTTTGAATTAGGGAGGGGAATGTTAGTATTGGGACTGCTTGACAGCCACGCGGTGGAGGGAGAGGGGCAGCATACAGGGATCTTTCCCTGGGACAGCCGCGAGGGGGTGGGACAGGGGCAGAGTTCATGCTGTCCTGATTGCTGGCAGCAGAGACTGGCATTGCTTTCAATGTGAAAGGAGGCCAGTGCTACTGCTGGAGTTTTAAGCAGCCACAAGTCTGCGGCTTACCATTATTGCCCGCTCCAGAAGTTCAGGTCTCCAGCCACAGTTCTCTGAACACTCCAAGACCTCCGCAAGTCCACAGGCACTGAAGGCGACGGCCGAAAATTCGACCTTGTCCTGAGTGCGCATGTGAGAGGTTCAGTGCATGGTCTTGTTCACAGAGAAAGACTAGGTTCTTTGTATACAATTTCATTTATCTGTCTCAGGAATTCACTCCCTTTTTACAATTCACACAGACACATCTGCGACTGTCTCCCAACCCAGCCTGTCAGCACACTCCCAGAGGCTAGCGCAGATTAGGCGGAGGAAGAAGAAGACGCGTGAAGACATGTTCTCAGAACTAATGGACTGCTCCCGAGCCCAGGCAGCCCAGCAGACACAGTGGAGGGAGAACTTGTCACAAATGCACCGAGCAGTCATGGAACGGGAGGAGAGGTGGCGTCAGGAGGACCAACAGGCTACTGAAAAGCTGCTTGGACTAATGAGGGAGCAAACGGACACGCTCCGGCGCCTTGTGGATGTTCTGCAAGACCGGAGGCAGGAGGACAGAGCCCCGCTGCAGTCTATCTGTAACCGCCCTCACCCGCCACCAAGTCCCACACCTCCCTCACCCAAAGTCCAAAGAAGGAGGGGCGGCAAGGGCCGTTAAAACTTTCAGTCAACCCCTGCAGACTGCTCTAGCACTAGAAGGCTGACATTCCCCAAAATTTCATAAGCCCTTTCCTACCCACCTCACACAAGCCCCCGTCCAAGTTTCACACCCCACGTTTCATGTCTGGTTCGCAATAAAATGTTTGTTTCTCTCCATTACTGTTTCAGTCAGGTTCTTTTGAGGGAGAGTCTGTCTGGAGGGGGGGAAGGGGCTTGGTAATTGGACAGGACAGTGACCTTTAGCAGGGTACAGAGGCGGTGTCAGGTCCAGCATCAGGACACATACACAGTGCAGTCACTGGTTACCCTGGTCAGTCTGGGAGGTGTTTTTCATGTTCTGGGGGGGGGGGGGGGGTTGCTCTGTGACTTTGTGGCGGGGGAGGGCAGTTACAGATCTTATGCAGCGGTCCTTATCCTGGCTCACAGATCCACGCAGCAGGGGATATGTAACCCTACCCCCCCTGCCAGAAAGTCACATAGCCGACACATACACACAGTCCCCCCCAGGAGTGCTGGCAGGCTCCATTGAAATAACCAGTCCACCAGTGCGGAGCCTGTCATTCCGGGAGTTTAGAGGCATCATTTGCATCCGAACACTGAACCCGCCCCCCGCCACAGTCTGCGTCCCCGGTTTAAAATATTCCCGCGAAAACAGCAATACAGACAACGGTGTTCATTAACAAAATCGAAATGATTTTATTTTTTGGGAAGGGGAAGGGGGTGAAGGGGGTATGTAACTGGAGAGGATAGTCAAAATGAACTGGGTAAAGAAACGGGGGCAGATTCAGCTTTTCTGTCCACAAACTGAAAAGTCACTGGTTGCCCTGCTCACTCAGGAACCTAGCTTTCAAAGCCTCCCGGATGCACAGGGCGTCCCGCTGGGATCTTCTAATGGCCCGGCTGTCTGGCTGGACGTAATCAGCAGCCAGGCTATTTGCCTCTAGCTCCCACCCCGCCATAAAGGTCTCCCCCTTGCTCTCACACAGATTGTGGAGCACACAGCAAGCTGCAATAACGATGGGGATATTGGTTTCACTGAGATCACAGCGAGTGAGTAAGCTTCTCCATCTCCCTTTGAGACGGCCAAAAGCACACTCCACCACCATTCTGCACTTGCTGAGACGGTAGTTGAACAGTTCTTTTTCTGTGTCCAGGGCGCCAGTATAGGGCTTCATGAGCCAGGGCATTAGCGGGTAGGCTGGGTCCCCGAGGATGACTGTAGACATCTCCACATCCCCAAGAGTTATTTTGTGGTCTGGGAAGTAAATACCTTCCTGCAGCCGTCTAAACAGACCAGAGTTCCTGAACACGCGAGCGTCATGAACCTTGCCCGGCCATCCGACGTAGATGTTTGTAAACCGTCCCCGATGGTCCACCAGTGCTTGCAGCACCATTGAAAAGTAGCCCTTTCTATTGATGTACTGGCTGGCCTGGTGGTCCGGTCCCAGGATAGGGATGTGAGTCCCATCGATAGCCCCACCGCAGTTTGGGAATCCCATCGCGGCAAAGCCATCTATGATGACCTGCGCGTTTCCCAGGGTCACTACCTTTGGGAGCAGTACCTTCACGATCGCCTTGGCTACTTGCATGACAACAACCCCCACGGTAGATTTGCCCACACCAAAGTGGTTCGCGACTGACCGGTAGCTGTCCGGCGTTGCAAGCTTCCAGAGGGCTATGACCACTCGCTTCTCAACTGTGAGGGCTGCTCTCATCCTGGTATTCTGGCGCTTCAAGGCAGGGGACAGCAATTCACAAAGTTCGAGGAAAGTCCCCTTCCGCATGCGAAAGTTTCGCAGCCACTGGGATTCATCCCAGACCTGAAGCACTATACGGTCCCACCAGTCCGTGCTTGTTTCCCGGGCCCAGAATCGCCGTTCCACGATATCCACATGCCCCATTGCCACCGTGATGTCCTGGGCGCTGGGGCTCGTGGTTTCTGACAGCTCTGTGCTACTCTCCGACTTCAGGCCATCACGGCGGTGTCGTAGCCTCCTCGCCTGATTACTCTTCATCTGCCTCAAGGAAAGGTGTATGATAAGCTGCGAGGTGTTGAGAACGGCCACAAGTGCAGCGATGGTCGCAGCGTGATCCATGATCGCAGTGCTGTGGCGTCCGCGCTGTCACTGACCAGAAAAGTGCGCGAACTGATTTCCCGCCGGCGCTTTCATGGAGGGAGGGAGGGCGTTAGTAACGGACGGATGACGACAAATTTTTTTTACCCAGAAGGCATTGGCGGCTCGACCCAGAATTCCGATGGGCAGCGGGGACTGCGGGAACTGTGGGATAGCTGCCCACAGTGCACCGCTTCCAATATCGACGCTCGCCCGTTAGTGTGGACTCACAAAGTCGAATTACTGTCCTTAGTGTGTCCTTAGTGTGGACACACACGTTCGACTTTGCAATATCGATTCCACATATTCGATTTAAGTAAAATCGAATTAACCTCGTAGTGTAGACATACCCTTAGAAACATTGCTGGGGATGAAGTATAGCACTGTACTACTTCATAGTATATGGCAGCATCTGGAATTGGGGCAGGGCATGTGTGACTACAGTGTGACTTTACAGACTGAGACGCAGCATACATGCTCCAAATATTTCCGTATAGATCCTGTATGCTTAGGCAACTAATGAAAAATTTATATTATTCCACAATAAGGTGTAGATTTTCTTGATAGCCAGTTATTGCGGCCTATAGTAGCAATAAACTACAGTACTGGGTCTTTCCTGCAATAAATTGCCTTGGAAAAATATGAGAAGTACAGTGTACAAATATTGAACATTTTGGACATTGTCCTGTGCTGCTCAGGAGGCCACAGTGCTGTTAAATGCACAAAGTAAACAAATGGCAATAAGAGAGAAATCACTTTTTTCTTTCATCTTTCAATTATAGTAATTTTAAGTGATGCCTGTGCCATTTTATGTTAAAAAGAAAGAAAAATCAGACTAAGTTTAAGTTTACTGCGTCCCTTAAGAATATTCCAGATAAATTGTAAATAAAAAAAATTATTAAATGAAGTATGGTAAAATAGTCAGCTGTACTTGATCATATTTTACAAGAGGTTTTGAAAAAAATGTTTTTGGGTCAGGTTATCTTTACACTATGTTTTGAACATTTTCATTGCTGATGCATTGTTGAATAATAGCTTCTAAATTTACATCCATGATATATCATTATCTAGAAGTTAGCTTGTACTGGAAGTGCTCTCTAAATGATTTTTCCCCCTTTCACCACTAAATACGCTCACCCAAAGTTGTCTGAATATAAATATTTTGCTGGTGTCTAAGCACTATTCAAATAAACTTTCTAATAATGTTTGTAGAGTTTTGACATCACAGAAGAGTTTGTTGTTATATCACAGAGGTGGGATTTGATCAGATTGACACATCGGAGTCAAACTTCCTAAGAGCAGGTTGAAATGTTTAGGGGTGTGTGTGTGTGTGCGTGTGTGTGTATTACACTATTTAAAACATTACACTTTTGTAGTACATTTTGCTTGTTATTATAATGAAAATAATGTTAGAGTGAAGGTCATTTTGTAATGCATTATTATGTAGTAGACTGTGTTTCCCTTAAGGGCTACAGAAAATATCATTAGGTCAACTATAGCATTTTTTTCCAGACCTATGAATTTACAATTATATGCAGTTGCCATTCTGTTGGTTTTTTAAATCCTTGCTTCTCAGCAGACAGCTAGCTGGTCTAGTAATGTTACCTGGAGAAGCACTGGGAATTCCCAGTGGGACATGTATTATCTTGTTTGTGTTTGTACAGCACCTAGCACAGTGATGCAGAAATCCCCACTGGGGCCTTTGTGTGTTATTGTAATATAAATGTTTACTACTACTAATCAGGTGGGAGTATGAACTCATACTTTCCCAATTTATTTAATTTCCTGGCCTGACTTTTACCCCACAAATATTGTGACACCACTGCTTGGTTTGCAGTAGTTGACAAATGAACCCTTCTATGTCAGTTTGGAGGTCTAAGCAAGTGATCTCAGACCTTCAAGGGGAGGTTTCCACATCTTTCCCAATACAGGTAGAGTGGCTAAACTGAGCTGGTTATCTTGTCTCTAACCACTATAAACCACATTCCTCTATCATAGGTAGGGAGAGAATCCAGGATTCCTGATCACCTGTGGTGTTCTGCTGACTAGTGAATAGTTGTGTAACCCACTAGGAAAATGTGTCAAGTCCTCCTCCAGTGGCTGGTCTACAAAGGGGCCAGCATTTGCTCCTGTAGTTTAAGTAATGGGGTCTAAAGAAGGAAGCTAAAGGTCAAGGGGTTCAGACCCTGCTTCTGATTTATATGTGGGGATGGTATGGTTGTCTGTGACTTATGCAATGAAAAAGACCACTTCAAAATAGTACTTTAAAAACTCTGATAATCTGCACATGATGATGTGAATCACCAAAATTCAGTTTCTTCTTCAAATGATTTCACACATTCATTCCACTTCAGGTGTGCATGTGCACCCGGTATACTGTTGTTGGAGATTTTTCCCTCAGTGGTACCTGTTACACCTTGCTTGCTACCAGGCATGAGGATATTGCTCCAGTGAATCTTTCCTTGGAGATATCAGAGGAGGCTCCACCGTAGCCAGCTTTGGCTTCATCCCCTCATCACCTGATGAGGCAGTGGTGTCAGAAAGGTCTTCGCCTCTGCCCGGTGATTATTGAGCCCATCATGACCTTTTAAAGAGAGAAGTTTCCACCTTGGATATCCAGGTGGAAGTTAGGGAGAGACCTCACAGGCTGGTTGACCTTTTAGTTGCTGTAGAACCTTTTTAAGTGGCACTTTCAATTAATGAAACTATTCTGGAGCCCACCAAAGTGCTGTAGAAGACTCCATCTTCCCTTCCCCCCACAGCAAAATGGGATGAACACAGATATTATGTCCCCTCACAGGGGAGCATATCTTTAGCCACCTCACTCCAGGATCACTGATGGTCTCAGATGCCAATGAGAGAGAGCACCAGGGTCAGCATGCACCTGCCCTGAAAGCAAAGGACATAAAAATACTTGGTCTCTTTGTCAGAAAATTTTATTTAGTAGCTGGCCGGCAGGTTAGGATTGCTAATCTGCAGGCATTGCTAGAGTGTTATGATTTCCAATTCTTAAACAATATTCTAAAATTTAAGGACAGATTGCCAGAGGAGGCAAGGCAAGAAGTCCTCACTGTCGTGGACGAGGGTTAGTTGGTGGCTAGGCTCTCACTTCAGGCTGGTTTCGATGCCATCAACTCTGCAGCCAGAAACATGCTTGGGTCATACTTATAGCTCCAGAAATAAGTTTCTACTTATTTTATAACTTATAAGTATATAAATTTACATTGAGGAAAGTAATAATGCAGTGTAAAACATTTCAAATGGATCGAGATACAAGCAGATAAAATTGTCTGCCTTCGAACACTCCTTTAGGAGAGGCCCTGAAAACCATCCCCATCTTAATATTTAAGTTTTACTTCAGTGGCTTGTGAGAAGAAGAGTTCAGATACCAATTTAATTAGTCATACATTTATCCAAATGCTTAAGTGTCAAATGCTAATAACTATGCATCTATGCTCAGGGATACCTGAATGATTTTGAATTATTACTGCCCTTTCAGGATGTGCATTGCTTGATAGATTGAAAAAGTCTGACAAGTTTGAGTAGCAAGTGTTATCAGTAATGAGGATCACATTGCCCTTATGCACATATTTCTAAAAACTTTTATACTTTTACTGGTATTCTGTACCTGTCTTGAGAATTCAACATTTTAATATAATCATAAATGTTACCAAGAGCCACTTACACAACTTCCCAGTGCAGCATGAATTTAAATTTTCAATGACTTTATTGAGAATGTTCTGTAAATTTTACAATGCAAAAGTTTTACTGCTGTTACACAACTTACAAATATTTCAAACATGACAGAAATCTTCTAATTATTTAAATTTTTGTCTTCCATGTTCAGGTTTTGAAATGGGTTTTCTTCCTTAGCTTCATTTTCATCTTCCTATAAAACAAACAAACAAAAAATTACTTGAGTTACTGAAAAGACACATTCTGCAGAGTTGTTCATATGTTCTAAAAAAACATAAACATAAACAAAAACAAACCTGCCCATACCTTTCTTTGTGATTCTTTTTCATGACTGATAAACCCCAAAGTTACCATAAATGCACAATTTTAAAGATTAGAAATTTGATCTTAGTCAAAAGTTAAAACAGAAAATGGTAATAGATAGCTTCAAAGATTTTAAGGAGAGCTCACCACCAGGATTTATAGCAAAACAATTTATTGATAAGCCCAAATTTTTATCTGGAGGGTTGACTAATTTAGCTGCTTTGAGACTCATTATTAGGGCCCTACAAATTCATGGTCTCTTTTTGTAAATTTCATGGTCATAGCATTTTAAAAATCTTGAATTTCATGGTTTCATATATTTAAATAATAAATTTCACAGTGTTGTAACAAAGCATGAATATGTATTTAAAAACAGAAAAATATAAACATGCAAAGCCCTTAACAAAAGCAGGTTAAAAAAACCCTTCTGGTTTCAAATGTTATTAATTATATGACAGTAACTCAAAAACTATTGTGAAAAGTTGAGCATTAACAGGTCACACTCTTTACTTACTGAAGTCAATGGTTGAAGTCAATGGAGCATCCTGCAACTGTGTCTTTCTTTATTCCCATGTCTGCGCTGAAAACACCTGTCTGTCTTTAGACACAGCTCTTTCTGCATCCACAGCGTTCATTGGAATTGTCAGAGAGTGGCTGAGCTAGCCTTGTGAGATGGGGGATTCTGCCTTCCACTGAGTTCCAAAACTGTAGCACAGGCAAAATACAGTCCGCTTCTTTTGCGATATTTTTTGTAAGCAGGAATCTCCAGCCTACAATTCTTGTCAAAGCCAGGACCTGCATTAAGCGAGGTTAAATCTACCATCAACAGGTACATTTGTGCAGGGTCAAAAATATGAACAGCTTTTAGGACCCTGCTGCAGGTTGTTGAAACTTTTGAGTTGTTTTTTTTGTGCGTTGCTTGACTCTTCCCCATAGCAGGAATATTGTCTGAGCTTCTTTGCCATGCGAGAAAACACCAGGTGAGTACTGGCATTTAACTCAGCCTTAGAGTAATTTTCGTTTGACTGCGCTTCAGCCCAGAACAGTACATCCATTACTTTGTTGTAAGCTTCAAGGATTGTGACGTGTCGAGATTCGAACCAAGTGATTAAGTCCATCAGTCCTGTGGCATTCTTGGCAACAAACTGAACTTTCTCTTTCGGCTGAGCGTCGTTTAGAAGGGTTGAAAGGTCTGTTAAAACCTGCATTTTTGGTGTCAGTGTGAGCTCTTCTGAGATGAACTCTGAATAGTACTTCAGGTGAGCTGCATGGTATTGTACAGCCCGAAACCAGGAATTCCAATGAGTAATTATTGGCTCTGGGGGAAGTGCAATTTTTTGTTCCTCGATTTCAGTCATTTCAATGTTTGCGATGTTCTGCTTGTATTGAAATTTGCAGCTAGGGCAGTGTTTAAAGATCTTTTTATGTAACTGACCAGTTTATCAGCTTTACCAAACTTGCACCTCCACAGCTCATTGACAAAAGAAATTACATGTGATACGGACAGCATTTCACATTAGACCTTGGAGAACAGATTTGAAAGATTTCATCATGTAAGTTGCATTGTCGCTTATGAATGCAGATCCTTTGTCAAAGTCCGCACCATATTTTGAAATGGCTTTAATTATCACTTGAGAAACTGTACTGTAATTAACAGCATCCAAGTGAATGTGGTTGGTGAGCACTGTTGTTAGCTTTCCTGTCTGTACATCTTCAGCCTTGTCAGAAATAATATCAAATAGAACATGCAGAACATAATTGTCTTGCTCATCAATGGATTCAGAAGAAATAATTGTAAAAGACTCACATGAGTTAATTAGAGACTTTCTTTCCTCAAAATGTGTAGCAAAAACCTTTGGAAGGTAGCCCTGTTGTAGCTTATTCACAGTTGGTAAGCAACCAGCATTTTGTACATTCTGTTGAATGAATTCACCGAGCTGTGGGTGATCAAGTTTTTCCAATGGTATATTAGCACTTGCAAATGCAGCCACAAGTTCCATTGTAGCTAAATGATGGGTATCAGAGCTCTCTGTCATCTTCTTAAAAAGAGATGAAATTGTTTTTTGTTTTGTTTTCCAGCCGTCTTTCCGCTTTGGTGGCTTTCAGAGTCTAAGCGGCGCTAAATTGTTGCCTGCCGTGTGATCCAACAAAACATTGCAGCTTGTACAAAACAGTTTGCCACCATCGGCATGTAGAATTTGGCTTCCAAATTCTTTCACAGTATCCACTGCAGTAATGATTGTTGAAGTCTTTTATTTACTCTGGACACTCATTTTAAAATAATTTCACTTGTCTTACGGTAGGCTTCCAATTGATATCACTGTGATACAAAACCGTCCCAGATGCCCATATCTACCAGTTAATGAGTTGAGCTCCGAGTTTTATTTGCTGCTGTAAAGTGTCAGTCAATATATCCTGTCAAGTTCAGTACTTTCTATTTTTTATATTGAAACAAGTTAATAATCACATCTGGACCCTGTAATGGTACATATAACTGTACTGGATTTTACTTTAGGGTAAAAGTACACAATAGACCAGATTTCATGGGGGAAACCAGATTTCATGGTCCATGACACGTTTTTCATGGCTGTGAATTTAGTAGGGTCCTACTCATTACAAAAAGAAAGAAGCTACTAAAACATAAAAGGTGAAATTTGATATTTAAACTTTTGTAGTGGATGCTATTTCATACCTCCCCATGGTTCTCGACTGGAGGTTTCCACTAAATTGCTTTTAAAATTCAGTAACTTTCATCACTGTTCTAGTTACAGTTATTTCTTTTCTTGGTTGAAGGCTCACCTTAGATCCCTGCAGATACAAGGTTTATGGTCAATCAAAGACTTAACTTTAAATATACGTGTCAGAGAATTGAAGGCCATTCTGCTAGCTTGTGAAGCCTTCATTCCTCATATCAAGGAAAGAAATCTGCTGCTTCTTACAGACAATGCAGCACCCATGTTCTATGTGAAGAGGCAAGGAGGAGCCCAGTCGTCTCTGCCATGCCAAGAAGCAATGAGCTGTGGGACTTCTGTATTGCCAGCTCAATCGACCTCAAAGCTTTTCACTTTCTTGGTGTCCAGAACAATCTGGCAGACCAGTTGAGCAGATCTTTAACCATGAGTGGTCTCTCCACCCAGATGTTGCCAGATTCATTTTCCAACCAGAGGCTTGTTTGCAACAAAAGTCAATAGGAAGTATCACCAGTTTTGTTCTTGAGCAGGTCACAGGCCAGGGTCCTCATGGATGCTTTTCTGTTGCCCTGGGCATTCAGATTCCTGTATGCATTTCCTCCAGTTCCATTCCTGTCCAGAGTGTTATTGAAATTTGGGCTTGTGAGTTGCCTGAAGTAGAATGGACATGCACAATCACACAAAGAAAGAAGAAATGGTTACTAACCTGTTCTGTAACTGCTGTTCATTGAGATACATGGCACATTGTCCATTCCATGATTCTGCCTCCTTCCCCTCTATACTGTCCAGTAAGAAAGAACTATGTTGAGTTGGTGGCGGTGCTGCTGTGGCACAAGGCAGCAAGATATATGCCACCCCAATGGGTATTTCAAACCACAGTGCACTGGCATGCACACTTGAAGTGGAATGGACATGTGCAAGATATCTCAAAGAACAACAGTTACAGAACAGTAACCACTTCTTTCACATTTCAGTCATTGTCAAGCATTTTGCTGGTGCAACCTGCAGGTCCGTGTGGGTATGTTGTCTGTCCCCCACTGTTCCCAGTCTTTAGAGGATGTGTGGCTCAAAACATTAATAGTGACTTCAGCATTGTCAAGGCAGAATAATTTCTCAAATGCGTGGAATGTATGGCAGATGGATATGCTGTCTGTTTATATAATTGATGTATAAGCATATACGGTCACTATTAAAAGGTTTTTTGCACTAGAGTGCATGTTTGATGTAGAAGGGGTATATATTGCTTTTTGGTGTCTGTTGGAGGTGGAAGTGAAAGCCTTATGGAGCACTGGAGTGCATTATGGACAGCGTTCGAGGTGATATATGAAGGTGGAAAGACATTCACACAAGGTACAACCTAAGGTGTGTAAGGAAGTCAGAATCTTGCCTTAAATGATGGAGTTGGGTAAAAATTCTTTCTTCTTGAATCAACCCATTTGAAAGGCCATGGAAGTAAGATAAAATACATCCTACAGAAAAAGGAAGAAAAATCATATAAATATTACTGTTTTGTTTCTAAAATGTGTTTATCTCATTTTGAGTGCAGGAGACTTCTTTTTTATTATTGTGGTCACAAAAAACCAAAGCTGAATTCATTACATGGATTCAAGAGAAATATCAAGATAAAAAGAAAGAAGTGGTTACATAAATCACAACTTGAGTAGAGAGTACAGTGAACACATAATACAAAGGAAATGAGAATTCATAGGGTCATAATGAAGAGTGTTGGCTTTTCAGTTGAAGCCATTGTCTCAAAATTAGTGATGATATCTATCATATGAGTTGTTCTGTAGGGTGGTCATTTTTTCCAAGGATAAGATTTCCCACATTGTTATAAGCCACCAACAGAGTGAGGTAGCATTAGGATTTTTTCCAGCCCACAAGTATAGTCATCTGAGCACCTAATAACAAGAGATCAAGTAGCATATCATGATTGCTCCTGAGATCCACAGGTGTCAAGGGATAAATCTCCTGCCACTTCAAAAGGGGATGGAGGGAGCAATTAGGTGCTTATATGTCCTTCACTGAAAGAAATATGATTTTAAATTACTGATGAGAAGTTAGAAATAACTTATCCTGTGTTGAAATATTTCTCTTTGTTCAAATTGGCTGTATTTAAATACACAAATATATAGCAAAAACAAACTTAGATTTAATAGTAAATATATGAGTAAGCAGACACGGCTTTGTGGTGTTATATTAGTTTGTAAAATTAAACTTCTGAAAAATATTTTGATTAATTCTAAAATTGTTAACATGCCAGCAGTCTATTAAAATTTTATTCTGTGCATATTTTGCTAAAATAGTGTATTATAAGCAGTCTTTTTTCTTTGTTTCTTGATTTTGAACTTATTTTGAGACTATATGTTATCAAACCAAGCAGGAAATTAAATAGCAGACTGAAAACCTGTTATATGAGTTCAATATTCTATCAAAAGCTGCAGTTACTACATAGCTACTTTCCTTTGTTGCCATCACTGGCACTTTTATCTGTGTTGCTCTCAAGATTAAAAATATTGACTTTTAGAAAAGAGAATTGGCTTGCATTGCTGATGTCAAATTATCCTGACAACAATATGTACGGTCCATTAATATAATGTTCTGTCCAGCATACTAAGTGAGCAGCACAACTGCCCCCCTGTTAATAGAGAAACACTTGTAATTGAAAGTGTATTTGCAGTTTTCTCTTCTCATTTTCTCATCTTCATCATCTTCCTTTCACTATTAGAAGTAAATGATGAAGTGCTGGATGCATCTTTATATTTTAGAAAGAGATTGTTTAAGCATAACAATTCTGAAATGACATTTTACAGGAGCAGTTCTATGTAGGACTCATAAGAAGAAATACTTTTGTATCCATTTTGCAATGTTTGAATCTTGAGAATGAATAAAGTCACTAGGTAATTTATTACCGCTTGTTTTTATGAACATCCACTGAAGTAGAAAACACATTAGTTTTTATAAGGGTGACTGTTTTTATATTTAGAGGTGATGAATTTTAATAGTAATTGAATCATTGAAAGACATTTTCACTGAAGCTTATGTACCATAGCTAGATGGATATCTTGTGATATTACTTCAAAATCTAAATATTACAGTAGTTAAATGTTAAAGTCCTATATGTTTTAATACATAAATAATCATTCACTATGCATAGTCGTCCATTTTGTGTCCCATGCTATGAATCCATTTGATTACAGATGGTCTATCTGATAGTTGCTATAGAAACTAAACCATTTTACTTCAGTCTCTTCCTGTTGCTATGGTGTATTGAGAGCTGCTATGTGTAAAGTGCCATTTACATTTCTTGTGACAGTCTGTGTAAGAGAAAATATAGATTGCAGGTTAACTAACAATGTACAGCGTAATATGTCACACTAATTAATGCTATCTACTAACAACTGTTGGATACAACAGGTAGGCAGAAATTAATTGTTAGTTTATTGTAATTCCCCAGATACTGCTTTTTTTAAATAGCTGGTGGCATTGTTTTTCTCTATAGAGAATAATTACGTTAATAATTAGAAAAACTTTACCTTTCAAGGACCAAATTTTTTTCCCTGACATGCCATATCTCCAAGCCTGAGTAAGCAGGTTTTATATGGGAAACCTACCAAGAGACTCTGAAGAAAGAACCTTCCTCAGCCCCCAAAGGAGCCCTCCAGCAACCATGCAGCTGCTTCATGGTTGCTATTGTAGTCTGTAGCTTGTAGTAGCAGGTCTGGCACTCCTGTGAGCAAAGCAGATGAGCAAGTGGATCTGTATAGTAGGGATGTAAAATATTAAAGGGTTAAATGGTTAACCAGTAAACATTAGTCTTACCAGTTAACCCAGCCCCAGGCTGGCCCACTGACCCCAGCCACGCTGGCCTGCCGACCCCAGGCCCAGCTGCGCCTCCCGGAGCAGCCTCAGCCACACTGGCCCACAGACCTCAGCCCCTGGCCAGCTGGAGCAAACCCAGCCACAACCCCGGGCTGGCTGGAGCAGCCCCAACCCCTCTCCCTTTAATCGGTTAATGATTAAACACTATGATTTTATTCGTTTAAACGGTTAACTTTTTAACGATATTTACATCCCTACTGTATAGTTTGTAGATGCATTGTCCATGCTCCAACCCATCTCCAACTTAGTTGTGCACTGTGTCACATAAGATTTGTGGAGTTCTCATGTGGTGGTGTTTTGCATCCTGTGTCCCTTACCTGGTTTGACACTGACTCAAAGACGGGAAGCATGTGTATAATTTCAGCATCTCAGTAACTTTTTAAAAAAAAAATAAGTAAATAGCTGTGAGGAAATACTTTTTAAGATAATGTAAGGCCAAAGAGGCAGAGTGTAACAGTGAAGGTAAAGAAGCAGTTTTACATTTCTGAGATGTAGGTGCACGTGGTTTTCTATCACAGAACAGCCATGTGTCAGGACCAAAAGATGCATTTTTGTGATTGCAGAAGGTGAGTGGCTGCATCCCGAGCAAATTGTAGATTCTTGGGGTTTAGCTGCCTGTAGTCTGGCTTTTGATGAGTGGAATCTATTCAACATTCCATTTTGACTTAGACATAGAATGCATGAAGATAAAATGCATTTCATAGTGCTCTAGATTGTCTTCAAGTTTCAGCCCCACAAGAGTTTCCATATTCTTCATTCCATTTTGTCCTGCACAAGGGGAAGGATGAATAGTAGTAAACAGCATTTAGCCAGGTGTAGCATTATCCAGAAGTGTGGTCACCCACTTGCTTTGGAGATACATTTCTCAAGTGGGGAAGTGATGCAGACAGGGCCGGCTCCAGGCACCAGGTAACCAAGCTGGTGCTTGGGGCGGCACCTGGAGGGGGGCGGCGCGGCGCTCCGGCCGCCGGGGAGAGCGGGGCCACAGCCGGGCTCGCCGCCCTCTCCCCGGCGCTCTGGCCGCCCTCCCTCCCCCGCGCCCTCCCCCCGGCCGCCAGGGGGAGAGCGGCGAGCCCTGGCCGCCGGGGGGAGAGCCGAGCCCCAGCCGGGGCTCGCCGCCCTCTCGCCGCCCTGCCCCCGGCGCTCTGGCCGCCAGGGGAAGAGCCGAGCCCCAGCCGGGGCTCGCCGCTCTGGCCGCCGGAGGGAGAGCCGAGCCCCTGTCGGGGCTCGCCGCCCTGCCCCCGGCGCTCTGGCCGCTGGGGCGGGAGAGAGCCGAGCCCCCGCCGGGGCTCGCCGCCCTCCCCCCGGGGCCCCGGCCGCGCCCCCCCCCCCCGACTGCATCCAGGGCCGGCTCTGGAGTCAGGGATACATCTGAGCATGGTTTAGACAGGTGTGATTTCCAGTGAGAGACTTGAGTCATTTCTGAAGAAGGAGAATGAAATGATGGACCCCTTCTCAGTTACGTGTGAAATTCTTCTAATATTATATAAGCTCCGGTGGATGTGAATGACTTTCACGCCACAAGTGTAGCTTGTCCCAGAAAGAGAGATTTGGGGAAATCGTGTTTTGATAACATCACTCTTTTTTGGATGATCAGCGAAGAAATCAATAATTGAGTCTTTTGAGTGGCTTATGCCAGCTTTATGTCACACATTGAATCCTATGTCTGGAGAATCCCTGGTTGCCCTGGCAGGGGGGCATTGTTTTGTCCCCATTGTTGTTCTCTGATGGCATAAGGGGACAATGCTGTGGGCTAGAATCTGGTCCTTAATGTCTCCATTTTCACATACTTTGGAGATGTAAGAAGAGAGATCATTGAGATTCTCTCAATTCTCTTGTCAGTTATCAGATTGTACAGTGGTGTAATTCCCTTGACTTAAGTAGAATTATTCTTGACTTACTTGGGTATAAGTGAGATCAAAACTATTCCCTGCTCAGTTTAAGTGAGAAGCCTAATGACAATTCACATTTACTGAATTATCTTTTTAACTTTTGTAAAGCTCTTAGAGGCCTGAGGAGATTCACATAATAAGTGCAGAGAACTTGGTATGGTAGATTGAATTGTCTTAGATAGCATTTCCAATGCTGAAATTAAGTAGGGCATGTCCAGTATTAGATACCATCTAAGTAACTGGAACAGGGGATAAAATGTTGCTCCTTTCACCTGCACTTTCCGCTCTCATTTTTCCCTCTGCCCTTTTTGTCTTAGGTTCCATTATTTCTCTTTCTGCTTGTGACTGAGCTTGAAACTAATTATTGTCAAATTTTCATAATTATTTGCTTTTTAAATTTTGCATATGAAATTGAAGTTGGAGAACATGGGCCACGCTGGAGCATAGAACTCTCTATATAATAAATGCACCATAGAGCAATTGTGGTGATTTACATATAAACTGTACCCTTTCCAATGCACATACATGGAAATAACTTTTAAATGTGTTTAAATACACACACAGAAAGATATGCCCAGAAATACAAAGCCTTTGGGTACCTTCTGCTCAGTGAGAGGGGTCAGACCAGTTTAATTGAACTCAGAATGGAAACAGAATTTGTCCCAGACTTTAACTAGGATGTGAATGTTTTTCCTGTTTTATTCAAAGTAAGTTCTAATAGGATATGTGACTTTAGGATTTCAATGGGCCAAATTCTACTCTTGGTTTCACAGATATGAAGAAATTCCATTGAAATCAATAATCTCGTTCACTTTTTATTTCCAATTAGAACTTAGTTCATCCTGTCTCTAGCCCTTGAATACACATCTGCACCCACATTGCAAAGAACAACAGTTACAATACAGGTAAGTAACCATCTTTTCTTGCAAAAATCCTAAAATGGACTGTGGCCCTAGTTCTAGTTTTAAGCATGTGAGTAGTAGTCCCATGGATTACTTACATTTAAAGTTAGATGCATGGTTAAGTGCTTTGCTGAATCTGGGTCCAGATGAATATGGGCCTGATCCTACAGAGTGCAGACATAACTCAGCATCCTGAAAGATCGGGTTCATAATAATCATTTCACTCTAAACTTGGTTTCGTTTTAAATGATCCTATAGAGAAGTTGTCCTTTCTGTGTCTGTCTATAGAGCTGTTTTCACAATCATTCTTTATGTTCTTCTTTGAGTATTTGTGCTTGTGGATCCCACTCTCGGTGCACATGTGCTACATGCATGCAAGATCGGAATATTTGAATACCCATGTTCATTCGGCTACGCCTAAGTGCTGCATATTTTTGTGCCTCCCTCCAGCCAAGAGCATAATGGGCAAAGTGACCGGAGCCATCTCTCAGTTTTCTCTTACTGCCAGTGGCAGTGAGACTGTACCAGGTTGTGTTCACCTGGCAATCTTTAACATTTATTCTTTTTGGTTAAAAACAACAACCCTCCCCCCCCCCTTTCTGTTTTTGGCACTCTGTGCCACAACTGCTTCAAATGGCAGATTCAAACCCTGCCTGTCTTGTCCGTTTCTGGACAGGCATGATCTTCAGAACCTCATCCTTCACGGAAGATACCAGAAAGAAGTCGATGATTTCTGATTCCTTGATTGGAAGGGAGAAGAGAGACATGATTTTCATATCCATTCTTTGTCTTCAGCTTTGTCTTGTGACGGATTTATTCCCCTCACTGAAGAAGGTCTACAAAACCCTGCAGTATGCAGATGTACGATAAATTGTCCACTAATTTCACCTTGGCCCCCTAAGACAGAGTGAGTTAAAACCTGAGGCATAAGTTTTTATATCCTTTCCAAAACCCTTTTTAAAATATAAATTATAACTCTTTTATGAAAGCCCATATACATTTTTTATTTTGTTTTTGGATTACCTACATTTGTCTTCCTTTTTATTGAATGACAGTTGTGTATAGTGTGAGTCTATGATCCCAGTCTAATTCTCTATAGGAAGAGTACAAACGCCATCTTACTATATCCCTTTTTGGGAAAAAAAAAAGAGATGAGTTTGATCCACAATATTTGTATTCAGACACACTCTTCCCTGCAGTTCAGGGATGTTTGTGTCCAGCAATTGATTCAGGTACATCTCTTCTTTGTTTAATTTTTAAATATTTAAATTTACATCAAAGAGAAAAATAATCTTTGTTATGGACAAAACAGCAAAATCAAAAGTGATAGCAAAGATAAGAAGCTCAGGGTAACTACATCTTGACTGTGAATGGTTTGGGGGCAGGGACTGTTATTTGTGTTGCAAGAGTGTACAGTGTGCAGTACAATGGGGCCTCAATCCTTGGTTGGGGTTCGTAGGTGCTTCTTCAATATAAATAAAGAATGGAGCTTATTGGGAACTTTTCAGTGAAACAGTTTTCTGTTGAAAAATGTCAGTTCATCAAAATGCAAACTTTTTATGTGAACATGTAGGTTTTGATTAAACTTTTGTCAGGAAAGGTTTTCAGGTTGGGAGAAGGGAGGGTGGGATGGCATGGCGGGGAAGGAGAGAGAGAGAACGTGAACATGCCCCTGTGCCTACCTGTTGGTCCAATAGCCAGGTGATGACTGCACTAACGGGATGTGGGAGACTCAGGTTCAAATCCTTGGCCTGACTTAGGCAAGCAGGGACTTCAATCTGGGCCTCTCACAGCCCAGTGAATGCTCTCTGGGTTATTCTGGAGTGGCATCTCTCTCCCCTCCCTGATTTTTCATTAAAAATCAGAACGGTCTTGATTTTGTCTCAGTGCGAAACAGGAAATCAAGAATTGTTACAGGAGGGGAAAAACATTTCCTTCCCAGCTCTAATGAAGAATAATAACAATACTGAGAGAACTGCTGCATGACCTCCCCTTACACACTCCCGTCTGGCAGAGTCCTCGTAACCCCAACAAGGCTGGGCCCAGGATTGCAGTGATCACCTAGGTCAGGGGCTAGGGTGTCCCCACTCCGGGGTACTCTCTCTGCACTGGATGCTTTCCTGACCCACTGATCATTACATACGATTTAAAGCAATACAGTTTATTTAATTAACAATTACAGTAGTTTAAAAAGGAATAAGGAAGAATGGGAAAGATTAAAGGAAACACATCACCCCGCTCTGTGGCAGGGAACATCACAAACAGTGTCTCTGGAATGTCAGGGCAGTTCACAGTCTGTTTCTTGTTGGTCCCAGGCCTCCTTCTCAGGCCCTGGCTGTGCTGCAGAGACGCTGTGGGTTGGACACTTGCTCTGGCAGTGGCCACACGCTCTCCGGCTCTAGGTGGCAGGACCCTTCTTCCCAGCGTTGCCCCCGCCCAGTCAGGGTTACTATTCCCCTCCAAGTCTGGCCTGCAGTGCCTCTTGGCTGAGGCGTCTCCCTGTGCTGGGCCCGCTGCCCGGGGTCCCCCTCGCTCTTCCCAGCTGCTCACTGCACCCAGCTCCGGACTGCCCCACTCTGCCTCAGCACGGCTGCTGCTGCTGCTCTGCCTCCAGCTCCCTGGGCTGCTTCTCTGGCCCCTCTGGCGCTGGTTGCTGCAGCTCTGCTCCCAGCAGCTTAGCTTGGGCCCCTGCTCTCTCCTTAGCTTGGCCCCACTCTGTCTGACCTAGGCAATTCCAGCTCACATGGAGGACGGGACCCCCCTGGCTTCCTGACTCCTTGATTAGCCTGCCCATCCTGTCAATCAGGCTGACCTGGAGCGTTGGCCTCTCCCCATTGCCCCTGTGGACTGTCAGTCTTAGGGTCCTGATTTTCCATTGACCCTTCCCCTTTTGGTACTGGGAGCTAGCCAACCAAAACACCCCCACTGAATGTTAGTAAGGGGGTAACAGTCCCCTTACAAGAGGAGTAGTAGTAAGGTCCAACAGGAGAAGACACATCTGACTTCCTCATTTGGATAAGGACTGGATTTCAGTTTGCACTCCTTAGATGTGTCCAGTCTCTTCCCACATCACCATTGTACCCTGTGCATATTAGTAAAGAAACTGATGTGCTTGAGTCTTTCACCCAGTGCAGAGAATCACACCTAGTATGTAAACTTACTAGTAGTTTTGAGTAACCCCTGCTTACACTTATCTTGGAGCATAACAGCCTTTTATTGCATGAAGGCTTGCAGGACTAAGATCTAAGGAGGAACTGAGTACAGAAGCTGTTTTTACTTTACAGTGCCAAGTTGACTTTTCCCTTAACTTTTCAATATAGTGCAAACTGCCTTTCCTACTTCCTCAGTGCTTGGTCCCGCAGTACCACAGCCTGCTGGGTATGAAGCACTGTGGAAGTGGGATATACCCTCCAGTTTATTTCTAACTCCCACTCTTCCTTCTTCTCATCTCTCTTCACCGACTTCTCTTAGGAGGAGCTCTTAATCCAGAAGGTTCAGTATCTCTTTCAGGTGGGAGCCATAGAGGAGGTTCTGCAGTGTCTCAGTGGGAAGAGATTCTATTCCCATTATTTCCTAACCCTGAAAGCAAAGGGAAGTCACACACCTATTTTAGACCTGTATCAGCTCAACAAACATCTCAGAGAGATAATGTTTCTCATGGTCACCCTGGCTTCCATTATTCCCTCCCTGGAGACTGGTATGTCACCCTTTACTTAAGAGAGACCTACTTTCATGTGTCAATATATGAAGGTCACAGAAAGTTTCTCAGGTTCATAGTGAAACACTCTCATTACTAGTTCACTATGCTACCTTTTGGCCTGTCGGTGTATGTCTGTGGTAGCAGCATTCCTGAGGAGACTAGCCGTGCAGGTCTACCCTATCCTTACCTGCATGACTGGCTAGTCAAGGGCAGGTCCAGGGCTCAGGTTCTCTCCACTGTTCAACTCATGCAATCAACCTTCAAAGCTCTAGGTCTACTTATCAGTGTAGACAAATCTACTCTTTGTCCAGTGCAGAGGATAGAGTTTATGGGAGCAGTGCTGGACTCTACTCGGGCCAGAGCTTTCCTTCCAGACACAAGATTCCAAACCAGTTTCTTGTCTGGAAGACCTCAAGGTTTATCCTATCACAACTGTATGAGGCTCCTTGGGCATATGGCCTCATGTACATATGTAATACAACATGCTGTGCTGCATCTCAGGCCTCATCAAAGTTGGCTGCCTCTGTTTATTCACCAAGTCACCATCGTTTGAACACTGTGCTCACAGTGCCCTCACAGGTACTGTCTTCTCTAGCTTGGCGAATAAAACCTGGGCTTTGCACCCTCGCTTCCCCCCACCCAGGGCAGTGGGCTCAGGCTTTGGCCCCCCCAATCTGGGGCAGCGGGGCTCGGGCAGGCTCAGGCCTTGGTTCCCCCTCCTGGGGTCATGTAGTAATTTTTGTTGTCAGAAGGTAATCACGGTGCAATGAAGTTTGAGAACCCCTGACCTAGCGACATGCTTCTAACTACACCTTTCTCTGGATGTGGCTTTCCTGGTAGCTATAACTTTGGCCAGGAATGTGGCTGCATTGTTGGCTCTGACATCTGAACTACCTTATACAATATTTTTAAGGGCAAAGTGTACTTACACCCTCGTCCGATGTTTCTCTCTAAAGCGATATCAAACTTTCATATTAACTAATCAGTTTACCTACCTGCATTTTACCCAAGACCACACACCAATACTACACTCATTAAATGTTAGAAGGGCATTGGGGTACTACATAGGACTAAACAATTTTGATTATCAACCCAACTATTCATGGCCATAGTAGACAGAATGAAGGGTCTCCCAGTTTCTTCACAAAAAATTTCATCTTGGATAACTTTCTGTATTTGTTATGATCTGGCAGCATTTCCTTGTGGGCAAATTGACAGCATATTCCACAAGACTGCAAGAGGCCTCGGTGGCATTGCTTGTGCAAGTCTCTATCCAAGGCATTTTTAGAGCAGCAGCTTGGTCTTCAGTTTACACCTTCACATCTCATTATGCTATCACTCAGTACTCAAGAGATGATGCTAAATTTGGACGAGTTGTACTCCAGTCTGTGTGTGTATGAACTCCAATCCCTCCTCCTGCTTGTGAGTCACCAAAAGAGGAATGCATATGTGCAATACTTTGAATAAGAAAAAATGGTTACTAACCTTTTGTAACAGTTGTTCCTCGAGATGTGTTGCACATGTCCATTCCACAACCAAAATGAAGAGGACAGGTCATTGTTACAGAACAATCTGGATTGCTTGGTAGGATGGATGTAAGCTAATAATATGCATTTGAGTAAGGCCAAATGTAAAGTTACACATCTAAGAACAGAGAACATAGGTCATTCTTACAAGATGGGGGACTTTATCCTGGGAAGAAGTGACTCTGAAAAAGACATGGGTGTCATAGCAGATAATCAGCTGAACATGAGCTTCCAGTGTGATGCTGTGACCAAATGGGCTAATGCAATCCTTGGATGTATAAACAGAGGAATATTGAGTAGAAGTAGGGAGGTTATATTACCTCTCTATTCGGCACTGGTATGACCACTATAAGGGTACGTCTACACTTACCTCCGGGTCCGGCGGCAGGCAATCGATGTTCTGGGATCGATTTATCGCGTCTTGTCTAGACGCGATAAATCGATCCCGGATCGATCCCGGAAGTGCTCGCTGTCGACGCCGGTACTCCAGCTCGGCGAGAGGAGTATGCGGCATCGACGGGGGAGCCTTCCTGCCGCGTCTGGACCCGCGGTAAGTTCGGACTAAGGTACTTCGAATTCAGCTACGTTATTAACGTAGCTGAATTTGCGTACCTTAGTCCGAAGTGGGGGGTTAGTGTGGACCAGGCCTAAGAATATTATGTCCAAAATTCAAGAAGGATGTTGATAAATTTGAGAGGGTTTAGAGAAGAGCCATAGGAATGATTTATGGATTGGAAAACATTCCTTTTAGTGATAGACTCAAGAAGATTAAACTATTTAGCTTAACATAAACAAAATGAAGGAGTGATTTGATTATACTTCCTCTACATGGGGAACAAAAATTGATAATGGGCTCTTCAATTTAGCAGTGAAAGGTATAACATGATCTAATGGCTGGAAGCTGAAGCTAGACAACTTCAGAATGGAGATGAGTGAACTTTTAACAGTGAGGGCACGTCTTTACTACCCGCCGGATTGGCGGGTAGCAATCGACCTATTGGGGATCGACTTATCGCGTCTAGTGAAGACGCGATAAAATCGATCCCTGATCGCTCTGCCATCGACTCCGGAAATCCACCGCGGCAAGAGGCGGAAGCGGAGTCGACAGCGGAGCGGCAGCGGTCAACTCGCCGCCGTCCTCACAGCCAGGTAAGTCGACCTAAAATACGCAACTTCAGCTACACTATTCACGTAGCTGAAGTTGCGTATCTTAGGTCAACCCTCCCCCCCCGTAGTGTAGACCTAGCCTGAGTGTAAGTAACTATTGGTAAACTATTTACCAAGGGTTGTGGTGAATTCGCCATCACCGGCTATTTGAAAATCAAGATTGGATTTTTTCTCTCTAAAAGATATGCTCTAGTTCAAACAGGAATTAATTTGGTGAAGTTCTATGGCCTGTGTTATACATGAGTCAAACTATCTGATCATAATGGTCCCTTCTAGCCTTGGGATCTATGAAAATCAGCCTGGAAACCAATAAATAGGCAGTGCAGATGATAAAAAGCAAGACTAAACCACTGAATTCTGTACTAGCTGCAGTGTCCAGATAAATTGAAGATGTAGCCTCATGTAGCGCACATTGCAGTAGTCTAATCTTGAGATTACAAAGATATGGATGACCGGTACAGGGGGGAAAAGAAGTGCAATCTCATAGCCGTACACGGAAAAGTGTTAACTTGGCTCTAGCTGCTTCCTGGACTCCTAGTAGGAACTGAAAGTCTAACCAGACCTCCCAACTTTGTTGTATTCCCTTCAACTTACCCCTGCCCAGTCCCACCCCACATCCTTGTGACCCTAGCCAATGAGGGCTGGATGCAGCTCCCTCCAAATAATTTTGCTCTGTTCCTTGAACTGAGTGGCTTTTAGGGCTGAGCATGCTGCTTGAACAGTGTTCTTAACCCCAGGTTTAGGACTCAGACTCGGAGTTCCTATGTAGCATCACTCACATTAGCACTGCCAGTAGCCCTAGTCCAGATATACATGTTGTTACTGGAAATATCAAAGTGTTGAGCAAAATACATCTCTAGCCTCCCACAAAGATACATGAAGGCAGGAATCCAAAATATGTGCAAATAGTCAAGAGAGACTATTTTTGTAAGTGAAGTACGGTACAGATTGAGTTGGCTATGGAAGAGAGGAAGTCAAAATGTCTTTAGATGGTACTTCTAAAAAATCTTTGTAGTGCATGTTTTTCATCCCAGAATCTGAGCTGGTTTAACGTTATTAAAAAGAAGTTTTAGGATTGAACACTGAATTGAAACACTGTTACTGAAATTTTGTTTTAAACCCTGAAAAAAAGCACTTGAATCAAAAAATTTGATTTTAGCTTCTTCAGTGCATATTGCAATTAATATCAAAGCCAAAAAATGATTTTTTTTGTCTTCAGGGAAGAAGATAGATTGAAAGTGACAAGCTGTTTTGTTTTTTATTGTTGTACAGTCATTTATATTTCTACTTGCAATACATAATATCTAAAGGTATTTAGGATGATTACATGTTTTGTGGTGTCCTACAAAACATCTGAAGGATCTGTGGTGCCAACACTAAATGAGAAATGATAATTTCTATAATTAGTAAGGTTCTAAAATCCACCATTTAACAAAAAAAATGTAAGTACAAAGGAAAACAGGGAGATCCAGATCAACATATCTGTTGTAAGGCATCAGATACCACAGGGATGAAGATAGTATAAATACCTGACATATAATAGATGAGACAGGGATGCTCTTCTGTGAAAAAGAGAGCCATCCATAAATAAAGCGATACAACTCCAGTATTAGTGACAGTTTAGATGATGGTACATGGTGAAAACTAGGTAAGAAATAACTGCTAAAATTAGCAATTAATTTTTTTGTTCTCTTTCTATTCCTCAACCCTTTGTACTAGCATAGCACTTATTTATATAAAAAGTTGATTCTGTTTTTAGCTTTCACATAGCAGTAAATGTAAATACTGTGTTTCTGTTCCCAAGGCTCATGTACACCTTAGTAGTGTGAAAGAGAATGTACATTGGGCTGCATTAGTAGGAGCATTGCCAGCAGATCGAGGTAAGTGATTATTATCCTCTATTCGGCACTGGTGAGGCCACATCTGGAGTACTGCATCCAGTTTTGGGCCCTCCGCTGCAGAAAGAATATGGACAAATTGGAGAGAGTCCAGCGGTGGGCAACGAAAATGATTTGAGGGCTGGGGAACATGACTTATGAGGAGAGGCTGAGGGAACTGGGATTGTTTAGTCTGCAGAAAAGAAGATTGAGGGGGGATTTGATAGCAGCCTTCAACTACCTGAAGGGGGGGTTCCAAAGAGGATGGAGCTAGGCTGTTGTCAGTGATGGCAGATGACAGAACAAGGAGCAATGGTCTCAAGTTGCAGTGGGAGAGGTCTAGGTTGGATATTAGGAAAACTATTTCACTAGGAGGGTGGTGAAGCACTGGAATGGGTTACCTAGGGAGGTGGTGGAATCTCCATCCTCAGAGGTTTTTGAGGCCTGGCTTGACAAAGCCCTGGCTGGGATGATTTAGTTGAGGTTGGTCCTGCTTTGAGTAGGGGGTTGGACTAGATGACCTCCTGAGGTCTCCTCCAACCCTAATGTTCTATGATTCTATGATACAGCTATTCCTATGTGTGATTTTAGAGATACAAGGTGGATGAGATAATATATTTTATTGGACCAACTTCCGTTGTTGAAAGGGATAAGCTTTCGAGCTACACAGAGCTCTCCTTCAGTCTGGAAGGCTTATTTAGAGTGTCACAGCTAAATACAAGGTGGAACAGATTGTTTAACATAAATAGTTAACTAATATTGTAGGAGACTATTCAAGGTGAAGTGATTGTCTAGGTTCACACTAGGGTTGCCAGGCGTCCTGTTTTAGACCGGAACACCTGGTCGAAAAGGGACGCCCAGTACAGCTGACTGGGCCACTAAAAGTCTGGTTGGTTGCAGCACCAGGAGGGCAGGCAGGTTCCGTGTCTGGCTCTGTGTGGCTTCTGGAAAGCGGCCGGCATGGCCCTCCAGCTCCTAGTGTGCTGCCCCCACCCACAGGCCCTGCCCCGATCGCCGACTCTGAAGCTCCCATTGGCTGGGAACCGCAGCCAATGGAAGCTGCCAGGCTGCCCCTCTGCCTAGGAGCCAGCAGGACATGCTGCCACTTCCTGGGAGCTGTGCGGACTTCCTCTGTCCCTGGGAAATGCTGGGGCTGCCTGAGGTCAGCACTGCCTGGAGCCTGCACCCCGAACCCCCTCCTGCACCCAAACTCCCTCCTGTAGCACACACCCCAACCTCCTGCCCCAGGCCTGAGCCCTCAGACCTAGCCCCACCCCAAAGCCCGCACCCCCAGCCTGAGCCCTCACCCCCCTGCACCTCAGTCCCCTGCCTCAGCCCGGAGCCCCCTCCCACCCTCCAAACCCCTCAGCCCCAGCCTGGAGCCCCCTCCCACACCCTAGCCCCAGCCCAGTAAAAATGACTGAATGAGCGAGGGTGGGGGAGAGCGAGCAATGGAGGGAGCAGGGATGGAGTGAGCAGGGGGGTGGGGCCTTGGAGAAGGGTCAAGGCAGGGGCAGGGCCTCAGGAAGGGGCAGGGCAGGGGTGGGGCAAGGGTGTTTGGTTTTCTGCAATTAAAAAGTTGGCAACCCTAGTTCACCCTCATAGTTGTTGTTGGGGTATTTAGTGCACTGGATATGTGATTTTATCATTCATGAGCCAAATTCATAGATGATCAAGTTGATATAAATTAGATATCCTTAGACCAACTTATACCTTTTTCTAGCTGATTAGCATGTACGTTAAATCATTTAGGTTAACCTAAAAGTTAGTAAAGTGGGTTAATGGAGTCTAACTAGCATCAACTTACACATGACCTCTGAGTTTGATCCCATGTGTGTTTTCATATTACACTGCATTTTGTCAATAATGCTAATATTTGTTTTTTAAAATTAACAAAGCTATTGACCTTCAGAGGAAAGTTTAAAGCAATGTTTCCTTCTCTCCATCTCTGGTAGCTGGAGTAAATTAAAAGTCCATGGGCATGTATCATAAAAAGTAGGCGTTAATCCTGATGTTCTGATTTCAGTAAGACTACATGCGCGATAACATACAGCTCAGTTTAAGGGAAAACTGTGAATTCTGCAGAACAGGAACATGTCTGTGTGTTATCTCAAGCACCTCACACACTTATGAGCATTATAAAATAATAAAGAATAACAACAGAGAGTCATGGGTCAGTGAGTATTTTATCTACATAATACGATTCCAGGATTGTCACTCTCTGTGTAGCTCTGAAGCCTAGAATGTCTGAACAGTCATTGTGAAGATATAGAAACAGCTACAGCATGGTTGAGAACTCTATTTGTTCAGAATATCGCAAGTTCAGTCATCACTGGGATTCACGGTCTGTTACTGTCCAGTTTTTATAAGTTCTCAGCTATTCTGAATTTATAGATTATACCTGTGTGGCAGCACGGCATGTATATATGCTATGCCAAGAGTGCTAGTCCGTTGTGATATCGGAGATAAGTCAACCAATCACTACCCATACTCCAGAGCTAATTTGCATGTAACAATTTCAGCAGTTGTATAAGGGAGACTTCATAGTGCATTACTTGGTCCAACAGCCACAGTTCTTAAAAACCACCCCCACAACAACACAACAAGCACCCTCAATAACCCTAAACACTCACAGCCCTGCACAGCAGCACACATCCCTCATTCTCTGCCTGCACAAATCAACACAGATCTGCCAGCACAACCCCCTAGACAAAAATCAACACAGCCAACAACACAACCAGCATACACAATAACCCTCAACAACACTCTGAAGCCTAGAATATCTGTTGAGTCAGCATGAAGTGATGTAAACAGATACAAGCATGGCTCAGAGTTCTCTTTTTATAGAATATCATCAGGTTCAACCATCAGTGGGCCCCATGAGAACCAGATGGAATCCAAGGGTTCTGTTGGGGTTGTAATGGCACAGTTGTTCAGAAAAATTGGGAGTAACTTCTTGGAGTAACAAAAATATGATTCTGCCTCTAGTGAGTGGACAACTCTGTGCATAAACATGGGGAAATGTACATAAAAAGGTACAACACAGTGCATGGAAACAAATGCCCCATTTCTGGCCACACATGACTATATGAATTATACTTGTGTGACAGCATGGGCTTTCAGCTACTTATATACATAGTAGAATTTTAGAGCCAGAGTTCTCCAATGTTTCAGTTACAGCTATTTCTTATATGGTAAGTATCGATCAAGTAATTGTATCTGAGCGTCTCACAATCTTTAATGAATTTATCCTCACAACATCCATGTGATGTAGGGCAGTACTTTTATCCCCATTTTACAGATACCCTATCTGTGCCTCAGTTCCCTAAGTGATTTGCCCAGGATCACACAGGAAATCTATGGAAGAGCAGGGAGTTGAATGTGGGTCTCCCAAATCATTGGCTAGAGCCCTAACTACTGGACCATCCTTCCAGCTGTATAAATCCAAAGTAAATCTATTGTTGTTCGTAGAGTTATCCTGAATTTACAAGGATTTGTAACTTAGATCAGAATCTGGCCCTTGGCATTAGTGTTTCCAGTAGGGTTAGTTACACAAGGTCAAGCAACCCACCCCATCCACCAACACCAACAAACTCAACTGATGGACAGAAGAGGTTAAGAGTTTTTTTCTTCAATTATTTTTAATCTATATTTTGAACTTTCCTCTAAAAATGTGTCTTCATTTTAATTATTGTGCCTTATTCCTTCCTCAGAAGAAAATTATTATTCTACTGTTGCTATTTTTTGTTGCCACTTCATACCTACCTCAATTATAGTTTCAGGATTCAAAGCCGCAACTTCTGAGGAATGTAGATATTAGCAGCATATCATGCAGTACAATATATTTTATCTATTGTACACGTATCTGAAAACAGCAAGCAATTTTAACTGAATTATTTCTCCTGGTGGGATGTATAGAGTATAACAAGTTAAACACAAAATGCAGTGAACCACACTAATTTTTTATATTATTAAAATCATTGTATATAAATGAAGCTGTTGTGAAATACTCAGTTCTTCTTCAAGTGCTTGCTCATGTCCATTCCATATTAGGTGTGTGTGCTCGCCACATGCACCAGTGCCGGAAGTTTTTCCCTGAGCAGTATCCATAGGGGACTGGCTCTGGAGCCCTCTAGAGTGGTGCCCGCATGGTGCGGTATAAGGAGCGCCGCCTCCTCCCCCCACCCTCAGTTCCTTCTTGCTGCCAGCGACGGTGCTGGCACGTCTGATGCTTCGGCTAGCATTGTTTCGTTCTCTGTTCTTGCGAACTTTGAAATCCTGTAAAATAATTATATATAGTTAGTAATATCTTAGTTACCTTTAGCAGTAGTTCTTGAACTCTTCATTAGTCCTGGATGGGACCCAGCTGGGGGTCGGGGCATGGCCCGGTCCCCAGGCTTTAAGCCCTGTGATTGCTGCTAACGGCCTATGCCCATCAGCGATCCACATTCCACCTGCCTAAGGTGCTTAGGCGAGGGGCACATAAGTGACAAGTGCCATATCTGCAAGTCCTTCAAACCTAGGATGAAGAAGGAGCACGATATCCATCTAAGAGTCCTCCTAATGGAGTCAGCACTCACTCCGGCACCGGAACAGTGGTCCGACTCCGCACCGAGCACCATGGCCTCCAGTGCTCCACGAGCTGGCACCGGTCTCCCTCCATGGTTGTGGTCGAAAAAGACTGCGAGGGGAAGATCTCCTACCTCCCGCAAGGGAAAGGAAAGGGCAGGGGGAGAGCTAAGACCCATGTCAGGCAGCCCAACATACCCTTGGAAAGACGGTCCCCAGCTCAAGTCGAGCGGTGCAGCCCATCCCATGCTTTACCTGCGACTCCAGATAACGGTGCAGGCACCAGCCAGCTTCAGGTGCCATTGATGCCCGAAGCCCTTCAAGCAGCTCAAGAGATCCTGACACTCCTGGTGCCACCCTCACCAGCTCCCGCGGTACCCCGGTCTCAGGAAAAACCCGCATTAGGGCCTTTGCATGTGTCCCCACCTCAGCGGTACCGTGCCCCATCGAGAGGGACGTCCCGTCAGCGTTCACCTGCCCGCAGACATTATGCCTCGGGTCAGGCAAAGCAGGCTCAGTGGAGCCCTCTTCGTTCCCCGCTGGCAGGACCTGCCCTTTGATGGCCGAGCCCTATTTGCGGAGCAAACAGACAGCAAATTGCATGGCCTCAAGGACTCCTGCACCACCCTGAAGACCCTGAGTCTCTACGTCCCAGCCCCGGCACATAAGCAGTTCAAACTGCAGCACCCGCAGGGCCAGGGGAGCCAGCCTTGTCAGAACCAGCCCCATAAAGAGCCAAGGGCTACAAGCGCCATCGGAGCCACTCACCTCCACCCTCTGCCCAGAATAAGCAGGGGGCCAAACAGTCATTTTGATGGTGTGCCCCAGCGCGACCTACCAGACTATTCCACGGCTCCAACTTTCCCAGTGTTCTCCAACCACCTTTCCCTCAGCACAGTGGAACAGGATTATATCTTCCAGTTCCTTTCTACACCCCCTTCCCACCTGCATTCGCTGTCCCTCTTCAGGGACCCCTCTCACGAGAGTCTCCTCGCGCAGGAGGTAAATGGATTACTACAGTTGGGTGTGGTGGAAGAAGATTCTCTCGAGTACAGGAACAAAGGGTACTATTCCCGGTACTTCTTAATCACAAAGGCCAAGGGTGGTCTAATGCCCATCCTGGACCTGCGAGACCTCAACAAGTACCTAAAGAAGCTAAAGTTCCATATGGTTTCCCTGCCTTTTATTTTCCCCTCCCTGGATCCAGGAGACTGGTATGCTGCCCTCGACTTGAAGGATGCATACTTCCACATAACGATCTTTCAAGGACACAGATGCTTCCTCTGGTTTACGGTGGGGCCTCACCAATACCACTTTGTGGTCCTTCCATTCAGCTTGGCGACAGCACTGACAGTGTTTCCAAGTGCATGTCAGTGGTAGCGGCTTCAGGTGCCGGGGTATCCAGATCTATCCGTTCCTCGACGACTGGCTCGTCAAGGGCAGCTTCAAAGGGATGTGTCAGTACTGCAAGCCACGTGCTGCTCCCTGGACTTACTGGTAAACGACAAAAAGTCTACGTTAGTGTCGGTGCAGAGGATAGAGTTAATCAAAGCGGTCCTTGACTCGACCTGCGCCAGGGCCTTCCTGCTGCTGGAAAGGTTCCACACATTGACGAACCTCATTGTGGAAGTCTCCATGTTCTCTCTGACTACAGCCAGGGTCTGTCTCCGCCTGCTGGGCCACATGGCAGCGTGCACTTATGTGGTCCATCATGCCAGGCTCCGGATGCAGTCCCTGCAACAATGGCTGAAGATGGTCTATTCCCAGTCCCGAGACCCCCTGGAAAAGTTCGTTACCATTCCCCAGGCGATACTCACCTCACTGCGGTGGTGAACCGACCACAGAACAGTCCTGGAAGAGGTGCCTCGGACCTTGGCTGGGGGGCACATATTGGCATCCTCCAAACTCAGGGGATGTGGTCTCCGGATGAAGCGCAGTTCCACATGAACATCAAAGAGCTCCAAGCAGTCCGGCTGGCGTGCGCAGTCTTCTTTCCTCACCTGTCTGGAATGGTGGTATGAGTCCTGACTGACAACATAGTCTTGATGTTCTACATCAACAGGCAAGGGGGAGCGTGCTCATCAGCTCTCTGTCAAGAGGCACTCTGTCTGTGGGACTTCTGCATCAGTCACAAGATCCACCTGGAAGCTTGTCACCTTCCTGGTGTCAGGAATACACTGGCGGACCAGCTCAGCAGGAACTTCTCCTCTCACCACGAGTGGTCGCTCCATCCAGAGGTAGCCTGCATGATCTTCCAAAGGTGGGGAACTCCCCAAGTGGACCTGTTTGCTACCAGACAGAACAGGAAATGCCACCAGTTTTGGTCTCGACAAGGTCTGAGCAAGGACTCCCTCTCCGATGCCTTCCTCCTGTCGTGGTCAGGGAACATTCCCTCCGATTCCGTTCATCAGCAGGGTCCTGGCAAAGATCAAGAAAGACAAGCCGCAGGTCGTCATGATTGCCCTGACGTGGCCTCACCAGCATTGGTCCAGCATGCTCACGAGCCTGTCAGCAGCCCCTTCATAGCCCCTGCCCAACCTACTGGACCTGCTCTCACAGGACCACAGTCGGCTCCTACACCCCAACCTCAGGTCCCTCCACCTCTCAGCGTGGATGATGCACGGCTGAACCCGGAGGAGCGGACCTGTTCGGAAGGAGTCCAACAGGTCCTCTTGGAAAGTAGGAAGCCCTCAACTAGACTGACTTACCTGGCCAAGTGGACGAGGTTTTCCCGCTGGGCGTCCCAACGGGGTATCTCTCCCTCACGTTCCTCTATACAGGCTGTCCTGGACTACCTACTCCATTTGAGGAACCAGGGCCTGGCACACACTTCCATTAGAGTGCATCTCGCGGCCATCTCCGCCTTTCATCTGCCGATCCAAGGACAGATGGTGTTTTCCTATGACATGGTGGTCAGATTCCTGCGGGAGTTTGAGAGATTCTTCCCACAGGTACGGGCCCCTGTCCCGCAGTGGGATCTTAACTTGGCCCGCCCTTTGTGCCACTAGGTTCCTGCTCCCTTTCCCACCTGTCGTGGAAGGTCACATTCCTGGTGGCGGTGATGTCGGCGAGACGGATCTCTGAAATTAAAGCCTTGACCTCAGAACCGCCGTACATGGTCTTCTACAAAGATAAGATTCAGTTGTGGCCCCACCCAGCCTTCCTGCCAAAGGCGGTGTCTACCTTCCATATGAACCAGGACATCTTCCTCCCAGTGTTCTGTCCCAAACCGCACAAGACCAGAGAAGAGAGGCATCTTCACACGCTGGACATCCGAAGGGCCTTGGCTTTTTACTTAGAATGTACCAAGCCTTTCCGTAAATCAACTCAGCTCTTCATCGCTACAGCGGATAGGATGAAGGGCCTTCCGGTGTCCTCACAGAGGATTTCCAATTGGATTACCTTGTGCATAAGGACCTGTTACAACCTGGCGGGGGTTCCGCTGCCGCTGATTGTCAGAGCCCACTCGACTAGAGCTCAGTCATCTTCGGCAGCCTTCCTGGCACACATCCCTCTCCAGGACATCTGTAGAACCGCAATGTGGTCCTCTGTCCACATGTTTACTGCTCATTGTGCCATCACTCAGCAGGCCAGGGACGACACTGGGTTTGGCAGAGCTGTGTTGCAATATACACATCCGTGAACTCCTACCCACCTCCAGGGGTACTGCGTGGGAGTCACCTAATATGGAATGAACGTGAACAAGCACTCAAAGAAGAAAAGACAGTTGCCTTTTCCGTAATTGGTGCTCTTCGAGATGTGTTGCTCATGTCCATTCCATCACCTGCCCTCTTTCCCCAGTGTCGGAGTTTCTAGTAAGAAGGAATCAAGGGTTGGGGGAGCTGGCGGCGCCCCTTATACCGTGCCACGTGGGCGCCACTCCAGAGGGCACCAGAGCCGGTCCGCTACGGATACTGCTGAGGGAAAAACTTCCAGCACCAGTGCATGTGGCGAGCACACACACCTAATATGGAATGGACATGAGCAACACATCTCGAAGAACACCAGTTACGGAAAAGGTAACTGTCTTTTCTCATGTTCTACTATTAGATTTCTTCATTCGAGCCTTGTCAGAGAGTCTGTTTGAATTTCAGATGAATGTGTTATCAAAACAATACTGCATCCAAAACCTAGAAGCCAAGATTAGTCAGTCTTAAGTAATCATATATGCAATCTGTCTCAACAGACAAGAGCTTCCTGACATCAATATCAGGTCTAAAAGGAAATAGGACTGCAGAGGTTTGGAATGTTTTCATTTCAAATGAAGTACTTTGGCGCCATCTGAATTCCTACTGGCAAAGAGTGGGTGGAGGAAAGAGCTGGAGTTAGCAGGAAATAAGAATTTCATTACTAAATATGCCAGTGATGTCGTAATAGTGTTCATGAGAAGTGCCATCTGGAAATTCCTATTTATCCACATACTGTAGAATTTTCCTGGGTGTGTTGTGACTTTCCTGGGTGCTCTGTGGAGCACCAGGGTGCCCGGTTTGAGATACTCAGACAAGGAGGGAAATTTTCAAAGCAGAATGTCAGCAATGCTTTTTTTTTAAAAAATTATCATCAATATAGGTTGCCCAAATTGTCTGCTTGCTCCTGCTCAGGTAGGAAACAAACTCTGCGATTTTCAGATTCTTACTGCTGCATGATACTGTGCCCTTCAGGCACTGCTGCTCTCCCTCCCTCTAAACATCACTGCTTTCCCCACTGAGCCATGCACTAACGTTCTTCAAGGTACATCAGCAATCCCTCATGGGGCACTTGTGCAGGAATAGTACTGTATTCAAATTGCCTGATGACACAATACATACTGCTTAATGGAATTTTCAGAGTTTAGTGTGAATGGTCATTAGATATAATTAACATATGTAGAATGAGGCTTGGACACAGGGGTGAATGGTATAAAAGAAGGCTAATTTCCACATCGTAGAAGAGTGGCCAAACCACAGGATTTGGGGCAGGAAGAGGTGACGGGGAGTTGGCAGAGAGAATGAGAGGGACAAGAAGAAGTCTAATTACACAGACACATATGTTGACCCCATAATTACAGAAATAACACCCCCTCAGTGGTTGAGTGCCTGGCAATCACACTCAAACCCTCTCTGTACAAAGCAGAGAGTACGGGCTAGGGCTGGAAATCAGAGAAATGCTGCCGGGAGCAATGGCAGGATGACGTAGCTGTAGCACGATTCTTGGGAACTAGGCCCTACAACCTGTTCCAGTTTTTTTGGTCACATACAGCCCTCATATTCATGGTGTTATCAGTTTCTGCAGGCTGCGTTTTCCCTCTTTGGTCTCCTCAGATGGATATATATATATATGCAATATTTTGATACAGATGGATAGTTCTCCATGGCATAAATTTCCTGCATTATTGGGTGTTGAGTTGCCTGTCCATAGGGAAGCTGATGTGATCTGACCTTTGAAGATCATAGGATTTAGAAAATCCTGTGGGCACACAGAGGCAGCAAACTGAGAGTATGATGTCAATAGGGTCCCTGAGGGACTTTTGAAAAGACTCAGTGGCAAGGATGATATCTATCTGTCTCCCTAGGCTTTTATATAGCCCCATCAATGTAGTGTGCTGAGTACAGTGATAACCCTGGCTGGGATGAAGAGGATGTGGCTCCTCTGGATCAGCCTCTTTAGCACATCACAGAAGGGGTGGATGGCTTCAGAAGTGCATGCTCACCTGTGTGTGAACTGTGCCTCAGAGAGGTTAGGGAAGGTCCTCCTCTGAGTCTCGGCTTGCTGCCTCTTTTCCCTCTGTTGTCTCATGTGTAGGGAAATTCAGGTTAGATATTAGGAAAAACTTCCTAACTATAAGGCAAATTAAGCAGTGGAACATTTTCCCAAGGCATCTCAAGGTGCTTTCTAGCCCTGCAGTGATATGATACTCAGTGTACACATCCCTGGCATAGTTAAAAATTGTAGCAGGAAATTGTTTATTTGGGGGTGGGGGGTCCTGCAAAAAACGTCAGCAAGAACAAACAATTGTTTGTCAAAATTTTCAGTGTAAAAATTGACTTTTCATTGAAAAACGCAAAACAAAACATTTTTCAGTTTTTGGTAACTGAAATATTTTGGGTGAAAACTGAAAATTTTCATTTTTCATAATTTTGGTTTTCTAGTAAAAAATCAAAAAAAATTTGAGGCAGTCATTTTGCGCAAAAATGTCATTCATTTGAAGTCCCTGTTTTCCACAGGTAAAAAGTTTCAATAGAAAAATTTCAATCAGCCCCACTGAGGCCTCCTTCAGCCCTGTGTGAGGGGGTCTTCTTCTTAGCATATACGGAATGTGCCTCAGGTGAAACGTGACCAGGATTCATCACCGAATTTGGTCCACTGGTTGGGTCATTAGCTTTCCCCACCCGGGCTGGATACTGCCGGGAAGTGCGACGTGAATGCTGATCCATGCCTCCCTGTGAGGGGGTAAGGGGTTGGTGATACTGACTCCATGGTACTCACTGTTTTTATCCTACACAGATTGCAGAGCAGGCAGTGAGGAGCTGCTGTTTGAGCACCTTAACTTCCAGCTCCTGCCTTAGGTGTGTCCCTGCCTTCTGAGCACCTTTAGTAACCCCGGGCACTCTGATAATACTGTTTTGGAACTCATCCTGCAGACCTCCACCCTGTCCCTTGAAGTGCTGAAGCCTCTGGGTTCTGACTATGTGGATCTGACCACACACCAGGTTTAAAACTCTCTGGGCACTCAACTCTCTTGAGCTTCTATATGGGGGATCCAAAACTATTAGCCGTACTGTATTGCTTACTAGTGGGCTCCTTTTTCTTTTACATATATATTTTTTAAACTGATCATCAAATGGTGCAGCATGTGTTAGAAGAATGAGCTAACACACCTGATTTCCAAACCTAGCTCTGCCACGGACTCACTGTGTGCCCTTAAGGGAAGCTGTTTAAAATCCCAATATTGAGAAGTGCTGTGTACCCTCAATTCCCACTGAAAGCATAAAGTCATCGGGAGTTGAGACCCCCTTGCTCAACACCTCACAGGACTGTCCTCTAATAATAATAATTCTGTGCTTTTTATCCACAGATTGCAAAGCACTTGCTAAAGATAGGAAAATATCATTATCTGCATTTTACAGAATGAAACTCTGAGATGCAGAGAAGTTTTTATTTCTCTCCAAAATGACAGAACAAATTGCTGGCAGTGCTGGGAATAGATTCCTCAAGCCCAACTATGATGAAGTAAATGCCAGCCAGAGTTGTGGACTGTTTTAACGTGCAGCTCCCTTAAATCTACCATACAGTATGTTGTAGGCTTGGTAGTCCTAGAGCATAGAAGTTTCAAAGACCACTGTCTTGATAGGCTGGCTCTCTCTCCAAGTGAACACTTGACTTTTCTAAGCTAAACTTTTGGAGCAACCCCACCACCCTCAGAGAATGGGCTTTATATTGTATTGATGAGTTAATTTTACATACTGTACTAGGAAAATAATAGAAAGTTATAGATTGGATTTATTTACAAGAACAAAAAGCTGTGAGGTTTTTTTATACAAGAGAAATACTAAGGAATCTCTCTGAGTAGTCTGAATCACTAGAGAAATACTTGTTCTGCGTCACAGCTGAACTTCTCTGTTCCTTACGGTATGGTTGCTTGCTAGCTAAAGAATGATTGGAGACAAAGTATATTAGATTACCTTTGCTCAAGAGTCCAACAAGCGTGGTGGTCATGGGAAGTATTTAAAACAAAACTTTGGTAGTTATTGAAACTTCTGTAAAAGGAAAGCTATTTTTAATTTTGTTAGATTACTTGTGTTTACTTTTTCATAACACATGGTAGAGGCTTCCCAGTATCTTTTTAATAGCTTTGGCAGATTGGCAAAATATTTTGTTAAGACTCATGCATTTGATTTTGGAATAAATGTATTATTCATTTAGTAATGGTGCCATATTTAGAGTGGCAATTTTTTTTATTTATTTATTTTCATAAAATGAAGCTTTAATGTCCTTATATGTGTTTTGAAAAGACATAAGTACTAGAACACTGAAAATGTACATCTGCTTTTCTACTGCTTCCTGCACTAAGGAGAAAAAATTATAATGCATAGAGCTGGATGCAAAATTGTCAGTGGAACAGTTTTCCAATGGAATATGCAATTTAATGTAGTTGAAATCAAAACGTGGCACAGGAAAGTGTTGATTGCAACAAATTTTTCTACAGGAAACAGTCAAAACACATCCTTTCAAATTTCTTGTTTCATTTTGATAAGGTAAACATTTCATTTTATACTGTTGAAATGCTTTGATTCATTTCAACTTAATATATTAAAATATTAAGCATAATTCATGTGCATTATATGTAATATTACATATAAATATAATATGTAAGTTAATATTTTAATATATTAATTTATGTTTTGACTTTATAAAATGAAACATTTTACCTTATCAAAATGAAATGATGCAGCATTATTGAAATGAAACATTTTGATGGCTTTGAATCAAAATTTTTCAGGATTTTTGTTCTGTGGGAAATTTCAACTTTTTATTCCAATTCAGAATAAAACAAATTTTGAAAAATCAGAATTTCCCTTGGAACAGAAATTCTGGTTTCTGACTAGCTTATTTGTGAAAACTTGCCAGTTTATTTTTAAGTAAAAAGCAGTGCATGTACTTTTTCTGATCTGTATTGTGTAGACCATAATGTGCAGTGAGCTGAAGATCAAATTTGTTAAATAGCTTGCTGCTTCTTTTGATGTATTTTAATTTAGGAATTTTTAAAAAATAATAAAAAGTACCCAAGAGACAATATCAAAGAACAGAACATACTTTTACATATTCTCTGTCAATTCCATTTGTCTACCACTTGGAATGGGGTTAGGACTTGGAGAGATGTCAGTTCAAATTCCATAGATGGAATTTATAAAGATATTACTGCTTTTAAAGATAGTACTTACAGATTCATAGACTTTGAGGCCAGAAGGGACCATCATGATCATCTAGTCTGACCTCCTGCACATTACAGACTACAGAACTTCACCCAATCACTCCTACAGTAGGCCCATAACCTCTGGTTAAATTACTGAAGTCCTCATATCTTTGTTTAAATGCTTCAAGTTATAGAGAATCCACCATTTACTCTAGTTCAAACCAGCTAGTGACCTGTGCCCCACGCTGCAGAGGAAGGCAAAAACCCTGCAGGGTCTCTGCCAGTCTGACTTGGGGAAAAAATCCTTCCCAACCCCAAATATGGCAATCAGTCAGACCATACTTGCCAGACATCTGGGAAGTAGGGTTGCAAACCCTCCTGGATTGGCCAGGAGTCTACCGGAATCGGCATCGATCTCCCAGTGGGCTATTGAAAGCAATCTGGGAGATTTTAGTAAGCCGCTAAAAGTCTGGTTGGTGGCGCAGTGGGGCTAACGCAGGCTCCCTACCTGGCCTGGTTCCACGCATGTCCAGCTCCTAAGCGCAGCGGCGGCCAGGGGGTCTCTGCACGCTGCCCCCACCCCAAGCGCTGATTCTACAGCTCCCATTGGCCGGGAACCATGGCCAATGGAAGCTGCGAGGGGGCGGTGCCTGCAGGCAGGGTCAGCGTGCAGAGCCACCTGGCTGTCCCTGAGTCTAGGAGCAGGACATGCTGGTCGCTTCCAGGAGTCGCCTGAGGTAAGCAGCGCCTGGCCGGAGCCCGCACCCTTCACCCCCTCCCGCACCCCAACCCCCTGCCCCAGCCCTGAGCTCCCTCCTGCACCCAAACTCCCCCCACCTCCTGCACCCCTGCCCTAAGTCCCCTCCCTAGGGTTGCCAAACCTCCAGGATTGGCCTGGAGTCTCCAGAAATTAAAGATTAATATTTAATTAAAGATTGTCATGTGATGAAACCTCCAGGAATATGTCCAACCAAAATTGGCAACCCTACCCCTCCACACTCCAAACCCCTCGGCCCCAGCCTGGAGCCCCCTCCTGCATCCCAAACCCCTCATCCGTGGCCTCACACCAGAGCCTGCACCCCCTCCTGTACCCCAACCCCCTGCCCCAGTGAGTGAGGGTGGGGGAGAGTGAGCGACGGAGGGAGGGGAGATCGAGTGAGGGGAGGTGGGGCCTCGGGGAAGGGGTGGGGAAGAGGTGTGGCCTTGGTTAAGGGACAGGGCAGAGGGCGGGGTAAGGGTGTTTGGGTTTATGGAAACCCTACTGGGAAAGAATTCTTTGTAGTAACTCATAGCCCTCCTCATCTAATGTCCCATCTTTGGCTGTTGGAGATATTTGCTAATACTAGTTGCGGAAGGGCCATATGCCTTTTTACCATCCCCTTCATTAACATTTCAAGGTCAGTCTTAAAACAAGTTATGTTTTTTGCCCCCACTACTCCCCTTGGAAGGCAGTTCCAGAATTTCACTCCATCTAATTTCAAGCCTACATTTATTGATGACTTGTGAAACTTCTTAGCTTTTACAACAGAGGGTGTAGACCAGTAGTGGGCAACCTGCAACCCGCGGGCTGCACCCGTGGCTCGTCAGGGTAATTTGCTGGTGGGCTGCCAAACCGTTTGTTTACATTGACCATCCGCAGGCATGGCCGCCCACAGCTCCCAGTGGCCGCAGTTCGCGGTTCCCAGCCAATGAGAGCTGCGGGAAGTGGCTGAACATGTAGCAGGGTTGTGTCTTTTCTAAATATTTGCTGGGCTCTCCAATGTTTATTATAACTTAAAAAAATTTCAGCTACCTACATTGTTATAATCCCCAATTTATAGTAATGTAAAATGACTAGTACCTAGGAATAAGAACTGATTTGTGGTGGGACAGAAATCAAATCCAAATCCAGTGCAATAACTGTTTACTTTCCAAGTGTGCACTGTAAACTGCATTATAAGACTTATTTCAGTTTGGTTTGTTCCACAGACATTCATTCAGTCCTAACTTGGAAATCTGTCTTTGATTTTCACTTTAAAAATTATCCAGAAAGGAGATTATCAAATTTTAGTATGTATAATAATGTCATCTCTTCCCACCTTGCTGTAATGGTTGTGATCAAAACTCTCCCACAGTTATATCAGCAATCCCTAAAAAAGATCCTGTAACGAGGTGCCTTTCCCAGCCTGCTCATAAACAAAGTCCACACATTGTGTAGGGTCAAAAATTCACTCTCTTTCCTGAGGTTTGACTTTCAGCTCCAGCCATTTTCCTAGTCTTGGCTGATTCTAGGCTTAATTTCTCAAGAATGCTCAGCTCACACACTACGTCCTCTCTCTCTCTCTCTCTCTCACCCATTCCATCTCGCTGATATCAAGGGGGGGGGTAATGATTCAGTTGCCTCCATGAGTCAGCAGAGCCCATTTAACCCACAGCACATGCTAACAGGGTAGATTGTTTCAGGCAAACACTGCTGGCCTAGTACAGGCCCCACTCAATGCAGACCCTGTACCACATTTATTTTATTTTCTACCACACTCCTTTGTGAGGTACAGCTTACCCCCAACCCTGCTGCTGGCCAGGTTTGCTGGATGGTGCATGAGAGAGCATAGTCAGGGTTCTGATTCCTTCCTGTCCCTTTTGAGCACGATGCACCTGCAATGAAGTAGGCAAGAAGCAGTGCCTACTCTTCTTTGAATTCCAGAAAAGGACTTTTGCCTGGTCATTATATGGGCAATGCAAGAAGAGAAGGCCACTTATATCCTTTCCTCTGCTATGAACACATGTAAAAGCCAGGCAGAGTCTGGTCCACAATATACTTACAGTGAGTTTGAGGATCAGTTAGAATGGTATATGTCAAGTAATGTAATAAGCATTGCATTATTTTTATTATTATGACTGTTAGTGTTATTGTTATTGGTTTATTTTTGTTGTGGTAGCCCCCAAAAACTCCAGTCAGGTTCATGGCCCCCTGTGCCTAGGCACTGTACAAACGAGTAGGAAGACATGGACTCTGCCCTGTAGAGTTTAGAACAGGGGTCGGCAACCTTTCAGAAGTGGTGTGCCAAGTTCACTGTAATTTAAGGTTTCCTGTGCCAGTAATACATTTGAACGTTTGTAGAAGGTCTCTCTCTATGTCTATATTATATAAATAAACTATTGTTTTATTTAAAGTAAATAAGGTTTTAAAAATATTTAAGAAGCTTCATTTAAAATAAAATTAAAATGCAGATCTTATCAATTTAGTGTGATCCTTGCCTGGGATCCTTGTCTGGGGTTCCAGCCACCAGCCCCCCTCAGCCCGCTGCTGGTCTGGGGTCCAGCCGCTGGCCCTGCTCAGCCCGCTGCCGGTCTGGGGTTCCATTCACTCAGCCAGCAGCGGGCTGAATGGGCCGGTGGTGGGCTGAGCAGGGCCGGCGGGGGGCTGAGTGGCTCAGTCCGCTGCCAGTCTGGGGTGCCGGCAGCACTCAGCCTGCTGCCGGGCTGGGGTTCCAGCTGCCGGCCCCTCGCCAGTCAGGGTCCCAGCTGCCGGCCCCGCTCAGCCTGCTGCCAGCCTGGGTGAGCAGAACCCCAGGCCGGTAG
>NW_020664435.1:37568129-37601166 GCF_002925995.2 Terrapene triunguis
CAGTGGGCTGAGCGGCTCAGCCCGCTGCCGGTCTGGGGTTCCGTCCGTCAGCTCCTGCCAGCCAGGATCCCGGCCGCCAGCCCCCCTCAGCTCGCTACTAGCCTGGGGTTCTGCTCACCCAGGCCGGCAGGAGGCTGAGCGGGGCCGGCGGCTGGGACCCCGACTGTCAAGGGGCCAGCAGCCGGAACCCCAGACCGGCAGCAGGCTGAGTGCTGCCGGCATCCCAGACTGGCAGCGGACTGAGCCACTCAGCCCCCTGCTGGCCCCGCTCAGCCTGCTGCTGGCTGAGTGAATGGAACCTGACAGCCGGGGTGTCAGCCGCCGGCCTGCTCAGCCCGCTGCCAGCCTGGGGTTCCTTGGGGGTCCCCAGGCCAGCAGCGGGCGCTGAGTGGGGCCGGCGGCCAGGACCCCGGCTGGCAACAGGGCAATAGCCGGAACCCCAGAGCGGCGGTGGGCTGAGCTGCTCAGCCGGCCGCCGGGTGCCATCAAAAATCGGCTTGCGTGCCACCTTTGGCCCGTGTGCCGGAGGTTGCCGACCCCAGTTTAGAAACTAGTTCAAAAGACAATGGAACAAGTGAATGTGACAAACAGTGAAGAGGGAAAAGGAGAAGAGAGAATGATGGTCACAATAATTAGATCACATGATTGATGTGTTTCTAAAATATATGCTATAATGCAATGACAGGTTATTGGGTTTGATTCTGCTGAGTTATGTAGTAAGGAAGAATAGTGCCCTCAACGTCAAGGATTACTAGGCAAAAGCCTATGGCTTGTATAATGCAGGACAGAATAGATGATTATAGTGGTTTGTTGTGGCCTTAAAATCTGTAAATCTATGTGATTATATAGGTTAACTATTGCCCAGCTTTATGGGTCTTCTATGTCATTTAAAAGTTGCCCAGTCCCGCTAAAAATTTCATAAAACTGAAAGAGAACTTTATATTATTTATATATTCTTGAAGTAAGGCTGTAGTCAATGTCACAAGTAACTTTTCAGGTTTTTTGAATTACAGTATATGGTTTAATTTTGCTGAATGTTTTTGGTGAAACTTTTTGAATTTCCCAAATGTATGCGTTTCAGCTCTAGTAAAGACAAAATTCTTAAAAATTGGCTGTTGTTTTGTGGTCAACGTTGCCACCTAGTGGCAAAAAACAAATAGAACAGTTCATCCCCTCATAAAAGAGACCACTGCCAAGTGTCATTGTGTATTAGAATAATGCCTCTTTGCAGTGAATTTTCTATCATTACTCTCAGAAACATTAGAAAACAATGATAATACAAAAAAACTTCGGTCACTCAAATTTATCCTCTTTACATTTTATTTTGAACATTTTATGTATGAATTGTTGCATACAAAATTTAAGAATACTGGACAATTCAGATTTTTATGGAAGGCAATGGAGTTCTCATTTTGGCATGAAGAGATGGGAGGTGGTGTATCCTAGCATGAAAGGAAAATGTACGAATCCTACTGGAACCAGCAAAGCAGAAAATAAGTAGTTTTAGGCAGCTACAAACCAAATTTGAAATAAGATTCACATTTATCCTGTAGTTCTCCTGTGACCTGTGTGTGGGGAGACCCATCCTTATGTAGATCTGACTCTTAGTGTGTGGAAGGAGGGGAGGGGTCCATTGCATCTGCAGTACCATCCCTTCTCCTCCTAGTACCCTTAGGAAACTCCTACATAGCCTACCAAATTTGTGCTTTGGGGAAAAGAGGAGCTGGGAACAGGAGGAGGAAGGTGGTTTCTCTCCCACCTCACTCCTGAAGTCTGATATGGAATCTGTGCAAAATGGAATACAGCCCTAGGTTGTAGTCTCTTTTGTGTGGTGATGACTTTATTCCTGGGAAACACCATTAAATAGGGGTTCTGGGGCAGCTGCCAACTTATAATTAAACTTCCCACAAGCAAAAGAGAGAGGCAAGAAATCCCATGGCCAATGCAGAATCCTGGGACCTCTGTGTGCATGGTCCAGTTTTCTGCAGATCCTCCAAGTTTGGAGAAAGAGCGGCTGGCTCTTCCATGGGGAGAGCAATCTCCCTCAGTATAAAAGTATGGAGGAAGTTCAGCAAGTGCTTCTTCAGGGAAATATTCTTCTTCCAGACTCCCTTCCATGGCTATCTTTACAGGAGGCAATGGAGCCTGAGCCTGAGTTTGTTTTTTCTTAGTTTCTGGGTTTGGCGTCTGATATTTTTGGCAACGTAGCCTATGAATAGGCGGAACAGGGAGAAGGAAACTTTACTTTTAAAAGAATTGTTTTAACAGGAGTGCAGAGATACTTTGTTTAAAAATGCAGGTCTACCCACCTTGTAAAAATTGAATTGTCTAATTTTTGTTACAATAAAGGTAGTGTCTTTTAATCTAGTATACTGTTGGAAATTTCATGTGAAATGTTGGGTGATGTTATGAGTCGGTGTTCTAGTCACTGGTTATCTGGTTTGTAGTTATTTTGGTTTGCAGTAAAAAAACACATGCACACCATGCCTCTTGGAAAATTCCATCTTGCATTGCAACCAAAAAATTATACAGATAACAAGCCCAGTGACTTCCATTTGAAGGACATAATGCAGCATGTAAAGGTTTGCATAATAGCAGAAAGGTTTAATACAGAAAATTATGTAGCTGCTTGGGTGTGACCGATCAGGATAGTTCAAAGAACTTCTACGTGGGTCATGTATGTCATCTTTTTCCTTGTCTTTGTATTTTGTTTTGGTCTTCTATCTGAGACATAAACATGAGTTGTGATACAAAGAATATGAAATATTAAAGTCACTGGAAAATGTAACTGCTTCTGTAGTGCATCACTGTGATGTAGAATTGTTCTGGAAATAAGCCTCAGGGCTTGAGTTTTAGAAGCTGACTATTTTGCCCATTTTGTAGCTATTGAGTCTGTTGTCTATTCTGATTATACATCCGCCTAAGCCTTCCCCTTTCCTAGGGGCAGAGCCCAGCTCTGCTGCAATATTTGGCAAGTAGTTAATGGAAATGCACTGAAAAAGCTCATATCTTTCAATCTATGTTGGGTGACAGAACCTTTTGTTTGTTTTCTGTGTTATTCTCCAGCACTACACAACAAAGCAAAAAATACAAACATTTATCTGATAGGTAATGAGCCATTAACTATGCAACATGTGCCAGCAGTTCCACCCTCACTTGCTCCATCCCAATTTGAATTGCGACAAGCTGTCACTTATACAAAATGTGTCTGAATCTCCATGCATTTCAAACTATAAGCAAATTGCTCAAAAGGAACATGTTAAATAAGCTGTCATTTATGCGAATGAAAAGCAAAGCAGGAAAAAAGTGATAGGCTGTAACAGTCTAGACTTCCCACTGGCTCCAGCACTCAGTCATGTTTCTCATCCTTGCAGGAGTTGCCATGTTTCCTGATTATGTGTCAAACCAGACTTCCAATTCTTTCTTTCCACTGGACTCAGTATTAGCTGAAGGCACCTAATTTAGAAATTATTTCTCTTAGTGGTATTAGAATACTCACAACTGGTTTGAGATTTTAAAGAATTCTATGTCTGGGTCATGAAGGGTTTAAGTTTTTCTGTGTTGTGAGAGACTGAAAAAAATGAATATCCATCTACATGTTCCATTGCACCTAATACCAGGAAAATGTGTCTGACCAGTCATCAGATGAGCTCTTAAACCTTCCAGCATAGCAATTATCATCTCTTCAGTTATTCATTCTGCACATATAGGGAGAGCTGACTTGCAGCTCTCTCAGCAGAATTTGTCCGTTTGCAGAAGTGACCTGTGATTTTGGATGCCCAAATTGAAAACAACTTGGGCCTGATTTTCAGAGATGCTGAGTACTCAGAACTTCTTTTGACTCCGTTCATTGGAGTTGTGCTCAACAGCTCCCAAAAATCACACCCAAAAATTGAGACTCTCAAATCTGGGGCCACTTGGAAATTTTCACCTCAGCAAATATGACAAACCAAGAAATGTCAGAGATGACAGCATAGTTGATGTGACCTTTTTTTAAAAAAAAGTGAAATCCATTCAGAATTTGTTACATTTTTAAACATTCTGACTTTTAAAAGACAATACACAACCACAGTTTGTTGAATTAGAGCAGAACACATTAATGATTGGGACACTTGTCAATTACTGAACTGTGAAAATTAGTAAGGAAGTGAAAAAGCACCAAAACTAAGCATATAAAATCCACTGTAATACACTTGATGCATTTATTTTGTCAGCCTTGTTTCTATGGGCAAAACTCAGCATTGATTAATGGCTCTTGTTGTTATGGGGTCTGTCCCAGCCATGTGAGCGTTATGTAACACAAATGTACAGATCTTACTCTTAACATGAGTTTGTTGGCGTGCACTAGGCCTTCGTGGCCCCCTGCTGGAGGCCCCGCAGTCCTATACTACACCCTACCCAGGAAAGGAACAGCAAAGTGAGTCCTCCAGGCCTGCCTAGAGGGGCTGCCCTGAAGCAGCCAGCCAGAGCTCAGCTAGCTCAGATAAAAGGAGTTGCAGGGCCTTAGAAGGGACCAGTAGGACAAAGGAGGATGTGCTACTCTGTCCAAAGGAGCTTGAGGGACATCCAGAGTTTGGCTCTAGCTGCATTTGCTTAAACTGGGAGAGCGAGGCCCTCAGAACTTTAGCCCTGAGATGAGGTGTGAAGATAAAGGGAGCAAGTAGGAGGAGGCCTGTGGAAGCAGCAGCAACAAATTGAAATGAGCGGTATGTGGCTGCTGTTTATGGAGGGCCTGGGCTGGAACCTGGAGTAGTGGGAGGGCCTGGGTTCCCCCACTGGCCACCAGTGAAGTGGTATAAACCCTGAGAATGGGATAAGACTCATTGGGAGCGTAAACCCCAAGAAGGGGACACGGCTTGTTGGGAAGACCAAGAGAAGGGCTGAATTTAAAGGGCCCAGAGTTGGGGCTGAAGACCCTGGTGAGGGTAGACAGATAGTTTGTTGGACTCTTTCTGACTGTGTGACCTAGCTGAAGGGCTGAACTACTGAAAATCCATTAAGTGAAGTTGACAACGTATAGGGTGTGCCAGGAGTGGGAAAAAAGGACTACAGTACTGCATGCAGCAGCCAGAGGCACTTGAGGTGAGTGTCCCTCATTACAATGAGTAGTAGAGACTAGCACAAGAGTATTGCTGTAATCTGTTCATGAGCATTTAGGAAGGTTCAAACGCTACATATTTTACTGCAATTTTAATGACTTAATTTTAATAACATTCTACCAGCTTTAATCCTGACAGATTCTTACTTGACAGATAAGCCTAGAGTTTGTCTACATCCCCAGTGCCATACTTACCGCATGCACTATCTTCCTGTTCACTCTTTGTTTGAATGTAGTACTCTCCCATGCTATGTGTTATGTTGTATGATGAGTCACATCTCATAACGAATGACATTTAGTGAGCTAAATTCAAATGCAAGAGGGCAACAGAGGGCATACAAGGCTTGTACAAGCTCCCACAAAATTCCCAATTTCTGTGATGCCTTTCTACTTTACTCCAGTGGTGGAGCCCCACAGATGTTTCTGTGGGGCTAAGTTTTCTTAGGCTCTTGGGCTACTGCCAACCAGGACTCAGATCAATTGGTTATCTGCTTAATTGCCTACTGAAGACCCTGGGCAAAGAGTCAGGGATAAATGAAATTATATTTAAATGGATCTCCTCTCCAAGGGATCACAAAGGTGGTAAGGAGTTATAACTCATTTTCCCAATGACTTTCTTGTGTGGTGCTTAGCAGGATTTTATCCTTTCACTCCTCTCATTCAGAATGTATGTGAGGTCATTAGGAAAGATAATTAAGTAGTTTGGGCTGTGGTGCTTTGAGTATGCTGGCATCCAGTATATCAATCCATCTCATCAGATCCAGACAGTTATTCAATCAGCTTACAGTATGTCTGGCCGGTACGAGGCCTTGGATGAGGGTGAACTGGCTGAAATTATACCCAGATAATGCAGGTTGGCTGGAGGAGCCAATGTGAAGAAACAGCGAAGATAATACTGACTACCTCTAGTGGTGGTTTTGTTGTGTGTGAGATCTTGTTTTGTTTGTTTTTATTTACACAACTTCTAAAGTAAAGAAACCTAAAGAAGAGGAATACAGACCTATACATCCACATATCTCATTCACTATCAAGATGTCAACTCCTACCTCTGACTGGCCCATGATGCTATCTGCCATCGTCCACTAATTAAATTTTCAAATAGCAGCTTTCTTCCATGCTGCTTCACATGCTTGGCTGGAGCTCCTTGTAAACATCTGCAAAGCTACCACATTATACTCCTTCAAAAACCTCCTTAAAACTTGATGGCAGTTAGGCAATGGTCTCGGGCTCAGCACACCAACAGCCAATCAGGGTTTTTTCTGTAAAATGATTGGATTTTGTTCTGGTAATGCTACCGGGGACCAAATGTACCGTCTTTGCAAATCCATTAATGCCAGCGGAGTTATAACCGAGATGAATTTGGCTTAGGGGGTTTTGTGTCCCCAAAAGTTGCTAAAAGCAAATGGTTTAGTGGAAGGCAGAGAAATATGTTTTTTTCAGTGTTTGGATTAAAGACACTTTTTCTGCTAAAAGATCTTATGGCATGAAGAGAAAAAAAGAAATAGATGAAACGAAGCTTAATATTCTTGGTAACGGTCAATGTACAGCTTTATTGCCTTACTCTAAATCCATTGCTTATATGTGTAAATGCTCACTAATGAAAGGGTTGCACAACTTGGGCCTGTAATAGATTTTGTACTCCTTACTTGCAGACCTATTTGCTAAGTTTGAGAATGGTTTGTAGAAATGCAGAGAACTTTGTCTTCATTGTGGGGAATTTTAAACTTATTGCACTATTTTGTTTTCCATGGGACAATTAATTAATAATCTTGTAAGCACAATAGATATGAACCTATCTAATGGGTCTGTTACATTGAAATTGCTGGCATTGACTACACTTTCTTAGTAAATTACATGAATGTTAAAAAAATATTTTTAAAAAGAGTGCATTAGACTTGAAGCATAATGTTCACAGAAACATTCACAGGGAACTGTTGTGTTTATACTTTTCCATCTTTAAATGAACAATTTATTGCATCTCATTAATTTATATATAATTTCGATAGTGAGATGTGCCCACCTTCTGAGTCCTTATTTTTCTTATTACTTAACACTGCTACTTCATTTATTAGTGATTTGACTATAATAGTTCTGGTCAGTTGTATATAGCAGATCAGAGGTAGAAGCGTAGGTTTCAATATAGCAGATCAGAGGTAGAAGCGTAGGTGGTCACTTATCTGACAGAGACTGTGCTGACCCACTGTGAAATGATTGCCAGGAACTGAATAGCAGTCTGTATGATGTACCAAGTTCCCTGACTTGAGGCCTTTCCCACTACCTGGCAGGATAGAAAATAAACCTTGACCAAGTTTCAGAATGTAGGTGCCTAAAATTAGGTACCTAAATCCATATTTTCTTCCTAAATGTAAAAATGACCTGATTTTCAGAGATGTTGAGCACTTGCAGTTCCCATTGATATCAGTTATTCTCTATGCAACTCTATTAATATTGGTGTTATACCCGGGATGAATTTGGCTGAGACACAGAACTGATCCCATTGATATCAGTGAGGTCTGTAGGTTCTCAGCTCTTTGGGAAATCCACTTATTTGCGTGCCTAAATATAGGATTAGGTGCCAAACTACAGGCACCCAATTTTCTAAATTGATCTGTTGGCTTCAGTACACACACCTACAAGTCCCCTTTATTAGTGTGGGGAAATCTCCATTACTTGCAACCAGAAAGAGAACTTTCCCCAAACCACTCAGCCAATTCCTTTTTGTCTACTTGTGATAGACTGCTGAGAGCTGGTAGCTGAGCCAGCACTCTGATCACTTAAGCATTAATTAACTCCACCAGGAAAGGCCTGATAGAGAAGCAGAGTACTTAATTGCCGAAACAAAGTGAGGGTTGATGAGCCAAGAGCTAATTATCCCACCAGCTGGGGAGGCTAGTTAAAAGCACAGGAAGGCAGTACAAAGGGGAGGAGGTGCTAGCAGATCCCATGGGAAGCTAGGTCTCTGGCTGGTGAGATTGCTTCCTCTTCCTGGAGAAGGGGCTGAAGGACACTGTAGTTGGAAGTGCTCCACAGGGATTGTGATGGGGACTCAGAGTGCTGACAAGCAAGAGGCATCCATGACTGTTGTGAGGGACCTCAGGGTGGGAGAGGATCCTGCCCTGTCACAATACCCCTTAAGTGTTCCTGCTTCCCTGGAGTCCCCTTCTTTCAAGCCTGACAGCTAAACCAATCTCTATGGGAAGGAAGTTTATTTTTCCTTACCTTGTGGAAACAGCTTATCCCTTTCTCTGATTGCCACAATTCAGTGCATCACAAGCATATACATATCTTATGCCTACACATGAGTTTTGAACCCAAATTTTAGTAGTAACCTTTGTGTAAGATGGCTGGGTTGTAGGTAGTCATGCCTAGTGGTGAGAGCAGGAGTCAGGTCTAGTGATTGGAGCTGAAGGTAAGAACCAGAGTCAGTCCAAATGTCAGAGCCCAGGGTTGAGACAGTAATCAGAGCTGAGGGTCAGAACTGGAGTCAGTGAAGGAAGGAAGAGGCTAGAGCAAGTATGGGCACAGGGCAGCAGCAAGGCAGGAGCAGGGCTTGGAGTGTGGTGAGCATAGGGAGGCAGAGAATCCATGGGTGTGTGCTGAATAGACAGCTAGCTGCTGCTGGATTTAAGATCTGGCCTGCTAGCTTCCTCAGCTAATCAGGCAGGGTGGTCCATCAGGTCGATTAGTGTGTGTATGGTAGGCATAGGCACACCCTAATGCAGGGGTGGGCAAATGGCCCCACTCTCCTGGCGCAGCAAGCCGCGGGGTCCGTGCTCCCAGGCCGGAGCGCCTGGCTGAGCGCAGCAAGCCGCCGGCCCCTCCCTTGCCTGCCCCCCCTCCCCTGGAGCCATGCCGCTGCGCGCACAGCGCTCTGGGGGCCGGGGCTGCGCGCTCCTGCGGGGCAGTGTTTGGCTCTGCGTGGAGGCAGACACGCTCCCCGCTCATCCGGAGCCATGCCGCCATGCGCGCAGCATTCTGAGGAGCGGGGCTGCCTGCTCCCGCGGGGCACAACATGCTGCTAGGAGCCTCATGGTAAGGGGTCCAGGGGCGGGGGTGGGCTTGGATAAAGGGTGGGGGCATTCAGGAGACAGGGAGCAGGGTGGGTTGGATAGGGGGGTGGGATCCCGGGAGGGTGGTTAGGGCGGGGGGTCTCTGGAGCCTTATGGGACAGGGAGGGCATCAACCTTCCCATTTCTTGCTCCTGGACGATACAATAGGTAACTGAAGTCAAACCAGCTAAAGAAGGGTGACCAGCAGATCTGTTGTTGGTTGAGGTGTCTGGCTGTTTGAAAATACTCCAGGTTCTTATGATCTGTGGACACTTGGTCAGGGAATCTGGCACCCTCCATAGGTGATGCTATTTCTCGAATGATGCCTCGATAGCTATGAGTCCCTTGTCCCGTATACAATAAATCTTCTCTGCTTGGGCTAGCTCATAAGATTAATAGAGACATGGATGAACTTGATCATCAGCACCAGCTCGCTGGGACAGTACTACCCCAAGAGTGAAATTGGATGTGTCTGCCTCTATTGTGAATGGTTCTGTGGGATCTGCATGAACCAAGATAGGTGCTGTGGTAAACTTCTTTTAGCTGATTGAAGGCGGTTTGTCATCCAAGGACCAGGTGAGCTGGACTTCTTTTTATATAAGTTCAGTCAGAGGAGCAACTGGGCTGGAAAAGCCCTCAATGAACTAGCTGTGGAAATTAGTGAAAGCTATGAACTGTTAGATCTGGCAGGTCCCCTTTGGTGTGGCCCAGTCAGAGATGGGTGCTACCTTGCATAGGTCCATGGTTAGCCCCTTTGGGGAGATAATGTAACCAAGAAATTCTTTTGTATCCCGATCAAACTCTCACATTTTGGGTTTTGCATATAGATGGTGTTAGCAAAGTCTTTCTAGGACGCTCTATGTATGTTGGCTGTGAGAAGCCTGATTGTCGGAAAAGATGAGGATGTCATCCAGATGAGGATGTCAGTGACTACATAATGGTCTAGCACATCCCCAAAGATATAGTTTATGAAGTGCTGAAACGTTGTTGGTCATTGCACAGGCTAAACAACATGACTAGGTACTCCGTGCTGTAAAGGTGGTCTTCCACTCATCTCCATCCCTAATTCAGACCCTGCAAAGGTCCAACTTATTAAAAAACTTGGTGGAGTGGAATCTTTCAAAAAGCTCATTAATGAGAGGTAGGGAGCATCAATTTCTAATCACAACCCTGTTTAATGCTCGATAATCAACATAAGGCATTAGAGATCCATCTTTTTTCTCTACAGAGAAAATTGGAGCTTTAGTGAAGATGTGGAAGGACAGATAAACACATTTTGTAGGTTTTTCTAGAGGTAGTCATGGAGAGTCTGATGTTCCAGCTCTTAAAAGGGAGTAGATGTGACCAAAAGAGACTTCTGCTCTGGGCTGGAGGTTGATGGAACAATCTGTGATGGGGTGACAGTGTGTCTGCATTCTCTTTGTTAAACACATCGGCAAAGAGGTAATATGGAGGCAGTGAACCAGGTTGTAGAAGGTAACAAGAATTCCTAGGAATTAGCCTGCTCAGACTCGGGATTTTGAGGAAGGCAGCCATAGAGGGCTGCCTGTGTATGGTCCCCATAGGTGAGTGCCAACACTTGTGTCTCCTGAAAATGTGGGGAGCTGAACTATATAGTGCCTGCCCACCAACAAATGTCTGAGTTGTGGGTGGTGAGCCAGGGCATGCCAAGGACTACTGGAGAGTGTAGTGCTCACATAAGTCTAGGCTGGAGGGTCTCATGCTGACCCTGGAGAGTAACAACTTCCAAGGGTGTGGTCTGGTAGATAACTGGGCAAACAAAAGGAGTGAGCTGTTGATTTCACCGAGTTCAGAGAGTCCTTGTGTTGGGTGGGAGTCTTATGTACTCATGCGAAGTCCAGGTCATGAAACTTCCTGAGGCTCCCTAATCCACCAGTGCCTCCAGGTAGACCTCAGACATGGTGGGGTGTCAGACCTGCAGAGGGAGTTGGAGATATGTATGTACCAGGAGACAAAAGTATCAATGCTGGGTACTGATAATAGGAGGAGATGCCACCCCATCCTGGACCCCTCTGTGGGGCTGGAATTTGGCGTTTCTGATTTTTCTCTGCATCAGAGAGGCGGGGCTGGGCTTGGTCAAGCTGCATGGATTCAGGCTGTGGGGAAGGCACTGAAGGTAGATGGGCCAGAGACAGTAGGACTAGCATGAGTCTGGAAGCTGACCTTCTTTCTTGGTGGCATTCCATCAGATTGTCATTATGCATTATATTATGTTTAGTCTTTACGCCGAGGTCAATCAGGGTTTCCAGGGAACCAGGAGCTCACCTGTGCCAGCTCATCTTTGACGTCGTCATTTAAGTGGAGGCAGAAATGATAGCGCTGCATAGCTTCATTCCATTCAGTATCTGCTACCAAGTGATGGCACTCTGTGGCATACAACAGGCCAGTGTCCGTGCTGCAACACCCGAAGAGCAGTCTCATCTGTATGCTCAGAAGTAGGTCTTTGAAGATCATAGCCATGACTTGAATGAAGTCTTCAGGCTGGCACATGAGTGGGTAGCTTTCTCTAGGAGTGAAGATGTGCAGGACAGAGCCTCTCCAGTCAGCAGACTGACAATCAGTCTCATCCTAGATTGATCAGTGGGGAATGACTAAGGGCACAGCAGGAATAGGAGGCAGCACGGCCTGAGAAACCCCCGAAATGTGCCCTGATCACCATTATACTGATCAGACAGGGGAATCTTTGGCTCATGGTGAGTGGGGGTTGGAGTTGGGGGCGGCGCTGCCTGTCTACACAGCACCATGTTCTGTGCCTGCAGCAACTTGTACCTGCAGAATCTGTAAGGCACCCACTGTCTCTGGCAGGGAAACATTGGCCTGGGGGAGAGATCCATAATAGCTGCTGGGCTATGAGCCCCTTGTCAGCTCTTGTTCCGCTCTATTCTAGTTTGGGGCTGCTCAAACTGTCAGAAGACCAGGTCATAGGCGGTTTGGCCTAGTGATCAGAGCCAAAGGTCAGAACTGGAATCAGAAGGCAGGAGCAAGGCCGGGACAGCACTGGAACAAGGCTGGGTGCAGGGCAGAGGCAAGGCAGGACCAAGGCTTGGAGTGAGGTGAGCACAGGGAGGCAGAGAATCCATGAGCTTGTGCGTTGCTGCTGCTGCTGGTCTTAAGAACTGGCTTACTAGCTGTTCCAGGCAGGGCGGTCCATCAGGCAGCCTTATTGATTTGTTAGGCCATCAGGAGACTGAGCAGGTGCAGCTGCAGGGCCTTACTCCTGACACTTTGCCTCAATACTACAAAGATAAACTTATATATTATTTAATCTTATTTCTTCTCTCTCTGCTGCTTAATAGTTTTATTTTAAATATACCTTGTACTCTACATTTTACCATTCTAGTTTTTAACAGTGATTTTAGCAAGGTGATGGAAGAGTTAAATTTTTCTTCAGTATTAAAAGGTATGTGAATCACTTGCCCATTTGTTCAGAGATTGTGGTACTGAAGACATTTGAGAGTCACAGGATAGTGCCACAAAGTACTGAAGGACTTTTAATTTTCAGCCATGACATGCCTATTAAGCCTTTTCAATATTAGAATATTCAATCCACCTCTGAAGAATGATTGCTTAGAGATGGATAGTAATCACAGATAGGATAATTTAATCTGACAAGAGTTCACACATTCCCTATCTCTCTTGTTAATATATGGATAATAACTGTTATTTCTCTATCTTCAAGATCAATATCAAAAGGATGGATAATGAATTATCTAAATAGTTAATTAACTCAAACGTTTTAGGCAATGAAAAGTGCTAATATCTAAGTCTAAATGTATATACTAGGCTTGATGTTCTCTCCAATTCTTTTTGTCAGAATATCAACAGAAAAGATTGTGCAGCTGCAGTGCCTAAGGTAGTAAGGCCACTAAGCAATCCTGCCTACAATTCATGTGAAACACGTATTGCAAGACAAAGCATCTGACAACTTGGAGGGTGGTTCTGTGATCCAAAGAATCCAGAGTGAATTAAAGTCTAGACTTGGTAATTTTTCAGGATATAGGAGGAGGGATAAATAACAGATCAGATATGCCCAGTATGGTACAGAGGTAACATTGAATCAAGGATGCTCTTGGTAGTTTATGCATTGTGAGGAAGGCTATAATAGCAGCAGCAGCAATAACAGCAGTGGCAGCAAGAGACCTTCAAAAAGCAGGGTATTGCAGTAGCCTGAGATGTAAGGATCCTGTTAGATGTGAGTCTTCCTAAGTTCTGAATGGTTGATATTAACATTATGCCAACTGTAATAAGATTTATAGGACTATGGATGTGTTTGTCATGGAGGGATACTGAGGAAATGGATACAATTCTGTAAATATACATTCATCTAAAAAAGAGGAGTTTCATCTGCCTTCAGGACGAGTTAAAAAAATTGCTTTGGAGCTGGAGGCTGTATGTTTTCTCTACCTGTTCCTCTTACCTGGGGCTGGAAAGTGAGGAGAAATGGACCATGTCTTAGAGGAGACGAGAAGACAGACTGAAGCTTGGTGAAACTATACACTGATTGTTTTCTGCTGTCCTCTTCATGCAGTGCTGTGGGCTTGTACACCGTCGGCGAGTACGGGTTTCCTATGTAAGTTTCAGATTGTTTTAGAATGACAATGACTAGGAGCTGAACATATCATTAGTGTTTTTGATGGTGCAGTTTCCATCATTCAAATATTTTAATACATGTCTGAAGGACCATCCAGAACACTGCTCATCTGTGCAATGAGTTTTCTCAGCACAGAGGTACAAGAACAGTTCTAACAGGTACAGTTTTCCTAAATGTGTTATACATTTTGAGGGTCTACCTAGAGTGAGAATGATTACAATAATTTGCAATGTCAAAAGATTAGAAGTCTGACCTTTCTGACACTTTTATTGGGTAAAACCAAAGGCAGTTCTGTTTTTATTGGTGGCAGCTCTATGTATGTGGGGACATTAGAAAGGGATGTCTGTATTTACCTATATATAAAATGTATATTAAAAGTCAATTTAAGGTTATAAGTAACAACTACAGACCAGTAAAAATTGTGTTTACACACAGGGGCTGGCATCAAAATATTCATGTAGAATAGATCTGTCTTTCAGCATTGTTCCACAGAGCAAACAGTAGCACAATGGCAAAAGCATGGCATGACAGTTTAATCAGTCTGGTGTTTTTCAAAACAGAATATTGTAATATTCTTGATTGACAAATCTGCTCTGTATTGCAAAATGGCTGGCTGAGTTTTAAATTCCACAAGGAAGACTATCGTGAAAGCTAAGGTATTAGTAATAAAAAAAATTGAATGATAATTGAAATGTGTCTGAACTACACTTAGCTGACATGATAGTCTCTTAAGTAATGCATTTATGCTTTAACATTCCTCTTCTAGCCTGCTATTCGGTTGTCAGAGAGATGTGATAAGAAACAGGAGGTTTATGCAATCTGGCCAAGCTGCAGTACTGAATTGCTTAACATTTTCAGCAAGCAGCATGTATTATAGCTTGTCACACGAGAAAATAGAAAATATATCAGGAGAAATAGTTCTGCTGTTTCTCAAGTGTGGGCAATGTATTTCTCTGTCACATGAGAGGGTCTTGTATGAAATATTTTATTTATGATCACAGGACAAACAAGGTCAAAGACAGTTCTGATCTAAATCAAAGTTGATATAGGGGATCAGGCAGAAAAAATAACAAATACATTAAACCCCCAAATCTATTTATCTAATATATATCGCAGAGGTACAAAACATTGCAAATGTAAGTGTATTAGTAATTGTTTGCCATAATTGATTTGACTTCAAATGGTATTTTTGTTTTTGTTGGTGCAACAGTTGACATAATGAACTATACTAATGAAAGAGCAGACAGGTATTCTGAGTTCTTCTGCATTCACAGTCAGAATTAAAATAGCTTCATTTTCTTTGTTTGTTTGGAATAAATAAAGCAAATTCCCAATATAACCATTACTTCAAACATCTCTTTAATATTAAATAACATGAAATATAAAAACAAACACTGGAGCTTTTGTTATGCACATATTGATTTGATTGTTTATCCAAATAATCATAGATAAATCTAACTATTCTTACTCTTTAATGCAGAAGTTAAAATTTAAATTAAAAAAGTGCTAACACTATGGAGTCAGTTCTCCTTTTTCTGTTTAACTTCCTCCCACGTTAGTGGACATTAGGCTCACATAAAAAGGAGAGGATCTAGAGAACTTCCCCCCAATATTATTGTCATTTAATACTGGCACACACTGTTTTGCATAATATTGTTTGGACAGAGAAGTAAAAGTACTCTACTTAAACTATATTTAAGAAGCTGGAACAACATGTTGGCTGAATAACAATTAAATTGACTCAGTTTTAGTTTCAAATTTCTGATTTCTGGCAGTCTAATACAGTAACACATTTACAACTCCCTTTAATCCATCATTGTTTTAGAATTTGGGGTTGGAGGAAGAAGGGTCTTTTGGGTGAAGTCCTTGAAGTCCTATTTCCTCTGCTTGGACCATACCTCATGGTACTTCTTGCCCCACTGTACTTAGCCAAAATACCTATCCTCACGGTACTGCAAGTACCCATGCACCAGTTGCCTACTATCCTTCACCTCCAGGGTGGATATGTCCTGGTGGTATAGGTGAAAGGCAACAGGTCCTCCATCATTCAGCATAGGACAGTCTGGTCAATTACTTAAGCCAGTTCAGCCAAGGTCTCCTTCCCACTGGATTTACAGTAGTCAACCCTTTTAACCGACTTCCTGACTAATTTTAGTAGCCCCAGGATATGATTAGCTCTCTTAACTACCTAACAGAACTCCTACACTTATGACAAACTGTATAGACTGAGCACAGTTCAGGAGGCTTGCACGTTTGCTCTTTTTATGTCTGTAACACATAGCACTCAAAGGCATTATGAAACCAGTAACTACGGTAGACACATAACTAAGATTGTGTAAGTTTGTGTAACAATCCTGATTGGAACCTGCTACAAAACAAGGACACCCACCCCAACTTTGGCAGTTATTAAAGCACATACTCAAGTACGTACACTTCCTTGCTAATTAGGTGCCCAGTTTCAGGAAATAGTCGATTGACTAATTTGGGTTGTCACCCAAGAAAAACTTATCAGCAAATCTTTGCTCAACCGTCAGCTTTCAACTCAGTTACTTTCAACTCAGTTCATGGCAGGAATTGACACTGCAAACACATATGGAGCGAAGGACAGACACATCTATAGTGTCTCCCTGGAGCACCATAGCACATCCCAAATTGCTTGAAAATAGAATGCGACAGTAAAAGGTGCCCATCCAAGATAGGTACTTGATATCACCAAAAGAGCTCCCAGGTGGCTGGCCCAATACCTCACTCTTCTGCCTTCCAGGTGTCTTTGACTTTTGGGAAGTAATGTGCTTAAGGAGGCGGGCCATTTAATCCCATTTCTTCTGGGTGCTCCAGCTTGTTTTCTCTTCTTGGAGTTGCTGGCATGGACCAGTCAGATAGTGACCCATACTTCTACTGAAGATTCAAAATGAGAGTTGTCCTTTCTCTCCTCCAGTCAGGGAACAAGAACCTTTGAGTTCTTGCAACTGGGTCTAAAGTTTTCAGTCTTTTTTTGCAATGTGTCTTGTCACACCAATTTAGATAAGACAAGTTTAGGCATAGCTGTTGGTACAGCCAGGGCCAGCTCTAGCTTTTTTGCCGCCCCAGGCAAAAAAAAAGGCGGACGGACTGCCGAAGCAAAAAAACGGCAGCCGCAGGGAGCGCGTGGAGGGCGGTCAAGGCGGCTTACTGGGGTGTGAAGGGCGGCACTCGCCCGCTCCCTCCGCCCGTGGGCAGCCCTCCGGCCTAGGGGTGCCTCTCCCGGCCGGGCAGGCCAAGCCCCCGGGGGCTGCAGGAGGTGCTGGCTCAGCCGCTCCTTTAAAGGTGGCTCGGCCGGGCTGGGCTCAAAGCGGCTTGGGAGGCGGAGGCCGGTGCAGGCAGCGGGGAGTGGTGCATCCCAGGGAGCCCAGCGGCACGGTGAGCGGCGGGGATCGCTAGTTCGTGCCCCTGCAGGGCTGGGCTGGTCGCCCCAAAATTGGCCAGAATCCCGCCCCTTACAATGTGCCGCCCCAGGCACGTGCTTTCTCGTCTGGAGCCGGCCCTGGGTACAGCCATTTTAGGACACACATTGAATACTGTTTGGTTTGCTCCAGTAAGCAACTTACCTCTTTATATCACTTTCTGTGGGCCCCTCTGCGGTGCATCCTTTGGCCAACTTTGCACACTACTTACTCAAGTTGAAAGCTGCTAGCTGCTGAACTGTCCAGTTTAAAGGTCATAGTTTATAAAAAGTCCTCCACGTTATTTGATGGTCTTTAAACTTACTTTAACAGTCCATTGTACAATGCAAAGGCATGTCAAGAACTGGTTGATCAGATTTATAAATATTTCTTTATGTATCGCTGAGCTGTGTCTATGCATTATTGACCAAACAGTTATGTTTCTGATTATTCCATTCTGTAATCAAGGGTCCTTATCGCACACTCTTTGGTTGCAGTTCCTCTTATTTGCTGCACAGCACAGGTGTTTTTCACAAACTTGATATCATAAGCATGTTTGATGGCAAATCTTAGCATTACTACTTCAATTTACCACTAAACGAAAAGACTGCAACCCCCTTCTTTCCATAACAAGATTGCCCATGAGGTAAACCCTGTCATTAAAGCTTACAATATTTTGTTCAAAGCTGTATTGTTTATAGTTGAATTCCCTTTTACACATACCACTTCATTGAATGACAGTTGTTGAGTCAATCTGGTTTCCTGTTTTTGCCCACTATATCTGGAAACCTATCTTAATATTTGATATCTGTTTATTCATTTATTTACAGACAGGGAAAAGGAAGTCCCTTCAGCTGCACAAACAGTATGCTCTTCTGAAAGGCTGCAGAAACTCGGAGTTTACTCAGACCATTTGGAAAGTCTGAAGAAATTTTGCCAGTAGATTTTGAGGGCTTTTTTATTCTCTCAGCCTTCTGTCCTATCTTTTATAAAAGACCTTGATGCCTGGGCAGTTCTTTTGGGGCCTTAGTCATTACGTCAGGCGCAGGGAGCAGCATGACACAGAAAGGGGAGGAAAGGGTTATGATCCCAATTTTACCCTGTCCCTCTCCATTCCAGAGTTTGGGGGAATTACTGGTTTAAAACCGCAAACAGTAATGAATGTTTGCTCTACTATGACAATTTCAAAGCACCAAGCTTGTTGCACTTCCCAGAATTGTGGTTAGTAAGTATATATAATCTAGAAGTTAATTTTTCTTTTAGAATGAGCAAGGTAAATTTCTACTTGTTTAAAACACTGCCATTCTAGAAAATGTTTGGCCTAATAAATGGATTAATAACTAATCTGATGGTGGATAGATGCAAACATTCATTTTAATGAGCATATATTTCAAAAGAATACTACATTCTGAAAACTATTTAGAAAGTTTCAAATATGTCCAAAGCAGTCTTTACTCATTTGAGGATAGGTCGTGTTTCAAAAGTGTAGTTGAATTACAAAGTGTGGTTTGCTTTTAAAGCAGTAAAAGAGCTCAAAATGGTATTGCCTGGAGCCTGCCTCCTCAGGACCCACAGGGACTGTGATTGGCAGCTCTGCCCATAGTAGGGGACCCTTCTTAGACAGCAGGGACACAGCAATTGTAACTAGTAAGGGGAGATTGAGCCAGTGGTGTGTGTGTGGGGGGGGGGGCGAAAGGGTGGGGAATGTGGAGCGAAAGGGGATGCATGTTATAATGCAGAAGAGGGCTGTGGTGAGAGCCATGCGTGAATGGCAAATGGACAAGATTACAGTTAAAAAGTAAAAATAAAAATGAGTACAGTCAGGAGCATCTCCATAGTGGGGTTTCCTTGCTCCCCAGCTCCATCTCCCCTTCCTGGTTGCCCTCACTCCTGTATAGTTCCCACCAGCTCTATCTGCTTCTCTTCCCTTCTCTATCTTGATCTCCCCCTTACTTCTGCCACGACAAATATAGGTCCTGCATCTGCATTCTCCATCTCACCTCTGATGACATTTGCCCTGGCCCTCTCTCCATCCCCACCTCTTCACCTTGCACACCTGTCCTCACCATCACTGATTGCAACATTGGCTGTGGCATAACAGACACAATATCCCAGTAAGTAGTTCATAGTCTGTGATGTGATTGAGAAATCCTGGATGCGTGGTAACTTTTGTGTGTAATATATGGGTATGAAGGAGCAGAATCTGTTCACATCTGTATTGTACGTACTAAAAGTCATGCATGTTTCCTTTCTCCTGTTGTTCAGTCTTTTACTTTGGTATTCCAGAAAAACAATGGCCTGGTCTACACTACGGGGTTAATTCGGATTTAGCAGCGTTAATTCGAATTAACCCTTCACCCGTCCACACAACAGAGCCATTTAGTTCGAATTAAAGGGCGCTTTAAATCGATTTCTGTACTCCACCTCGACGAGCGGAGTAGAGCCAAAATCGATTTTGTTAATTCGAATTAGGGTTAGTGTGGCCGCCACCACCGAATTAATGTGGTTAAAATTAATGGGGTAGTGTGGCCGCACACCACCGAATTAATGTGGTTAAAAACCGAATTAATGTGCTTAGTGTGGCCGCGCACAATCGAATTTATACAACCTGTTTCCCAAATTCGAATTATCTAAATTCGGATTAATCCCGTAGTGTAGACATACCCAATGACATGAAAAGTAAAACATACAGGATAAGATCCTCAGCTGGGGTAAACTGGCATATCTCCATTTACATCACTGGTGCTATTGTAAGTTACACTGGCAAAGGATCTGGCCCACAGAATATATTGTATAATTAGATGTGTTTTGTGGTATCATTGGAGGTAAACTATTGGAATTCCAGCCCTGATTCTTTCAAAGGAGACCTGACACTTTTGGCTGAGGTCATTTTGATTTAGTCAATACCTTGTTGACTCTTCATATTTTGGGCTGGCCATGAGTTTTTACTAACATTGACCCATATGTGATGGATATATAGGCCACACATTGGATTAAGGAGCAACTCTGTTAACCAGCCCCATCTGCAGAGTATGCTCCAGCTGGCAGTACAGCTTAAAAGGGAGCCAGACAACTCAGAAGGGGACTGATAGGGCAGGTAGAGAGACCCTCCTTGGGAGTTTCTGAAGAAGGGCACTTCAGAAATATTTCCAAGGTGAAAAAGCTTGTCTACTGAGCCCAGAGGAGCTGAAGTTTCAGTTATTCTGTTTTTCTTTGTTACTTTATCAAACTGTAAGACTTTGGCAGGGTAGTGAGTGGCAGGGAGGCAGCTTTAAGGCACTCTCAGGTGCTGGACATTGTTGCTTCTTTCAGGGCCCTGGGCTGGAGCCTAGTGGAGTGGAAGGGCCTGGGCTCCCATACTAACCACCTTGTTCCAGAGAGCACAGAAACAATCACGACCAGACTCCCCCTTGGGAAAACGCGGAGAGGAAAAGACTTTGCAAGCTCCACAGCTGGGATTGAGCACCTGCAGGAGTTGCTATACAGATTGAAGGTCCTACTTTCTCTCCCCCAGCCCTTTTGCAGGGGATGAGACCCAATATCTTCCTTGGACCTGTTACCCCAGAAAGGGATACAGCTAATTGATGACCTGACTGGACAGTCGTGTCAACACCCACCAAAAGGCAGACCACCACGGCTGGTGTCAGTGGCTATTGTGGGCGGGTGAGTAGAGACCTAGTACCCTAACCACTAGGTATCACCACCAGAGCGCTGCCATCACACCATGGACACTCTTAATAATTACTGTCCATTTTCAAAGTTTAAAGGTAGATAGCAAAGCTTTTGTAAAATATAAAGTAAAAAAAAAAAATCTCCTTGCCTCTTGCCCTTTCTGTGTTCTTGATACTTTCCCAAGATGACAATTTAATCTTCTAATTTAATTAACTGGTGAAAGGAAACTTTTTTTTAAAGCTTTTACCGGCTTAACATAATTAAATTGAGCACGCTTTCTTTCTTTCTTGTATTTAATTGTGCCTTTTCTTTTTGAAATAAGATTGTATAAATAAATGTTTAATAAATATTGTGATACTGTATACTATGAAGTTCTCTGATCTTTATCTTTTTGTAATTAATTTTAAAAACTTATGGTTTGACACAGTGTTGAAGGTTCTTACGTTCCAAATCAGTAGCAGTAGCCACAGCACATATTTTCTGAAGCAAAACACTTGAAAACTACTCTTCTCCCTCCCTACTTACTTTCCAGCTAAACATTGTGCTAAAGTTTCTATTCTATTATTATCCCCTAAATCAGTGCAGGGAGTGCAAAAATGCTCAACTAGTAATTAAATTAATTACATCATGTCTGGCACAAAAACTTAAAGATATGAATTCAAATCCCTTCAGGAAAATAACGATTTTCAAATGTCATTTAAATAAAAAAATTGTGATTAGTTATGTACCTACAGGACTGTGTGTTCTGTTATTGTTCTGTTAGAAACAGCAATGTATGGGGTTGACAGGGGTAATTATAAATTGTTGGATGCTAAGTAATTTTATTTTTAAAATTACTAAAAATATTTAGTTTAGAGAAGCAAGAAATGGTAGGCCAGCTCTTACTAATTGTTTCTGTTACTGCCAATTCATCCGGGTGACTCCCACTATTCAATCACACTTATTAACCATATCTATCATACTATTTAAAGAAAGAAAAAGAAAACATTAAACAAAACAATATAAATGATAAATTAGTTACTCTGTTGCAATTTCTTCTGTATGTCTTTCTCTGGAGAGCTTTTAACAGAGATTACACCTTTGAGAGTGAATTGCCTCTGGGAGTACTTTTCTCTTAGTAAGTTAAGGCCCCAAAGTATGTTGCTGTTGTTCCAAAATAATTGTAAATTCTGTTTTAGTATCTTATTAGATAGTCAGTTGTTGATATATGGTTAAATAACTTGTTATTAATATCCTAAACAGTTTATAATTGGACAAAGTAAGCATTCATAACTAAATCCTATGAAATTGAAGAAAATAATTGCATAAATTACTTGGATTAAGCCATTTAAGGAGATGTCATAAGAAAGAAAGACCAATAATAAATATTAAGAATCTTAAATCCAAATAAGCCCACTGTTTATCTGGTTACCCAAGGTTTAGCCCTTATCGCCTCTCTAGGAAAATGTGGTCTTACCACTTGGTGATTAATAGGTGAAACTTAAATATTAAGTTACAATAGTATTTCAGTATCCCAATAAATTCATTATTCGAGTTTAAACCTAATCCCTTGGCAGTGCCTGAGTTGGCTTTCTCTCATTGATCCATCTTGAAGTTTTGGGGAGGATTTTCTTGAGTTGGGGTTTTTTTTTGTTTTTTTTTGAGTCTTCTCTGTTTTCTTATCTGTCTATGGCAGCTTACTTGTAGAGATGGAAAGGATGAGTTGTGGAATGCTTGCAGTCTAAGCAGAGTAGCAGAGTGTGTGTGGATGTGGGAGGTGCACACTTCAGAGTCTTTATGAGATTCAACAGTTTGTTCATTTGGTGGGTTCTATGGCTTTATGAACATAGAGGTCCTGGTGAACCTAAATCTCTTTTCGAATCATACCTAGTTGCTTCATTATTAGCCTTAGCCCTGCCTCTAATTGCAACTATCACCTCTCCACTCTGTAACTTTCATTTAACTGAAAAATGGCACAAGTATTCCAGAATGTTGATGATAATGCTGAAACTCAGAAATTCTGTTTTCTGTCCAAATGGGCCAGAAAATTGTCTTAACATTGCCATAAGTGCTGGATTATTTTACAGAGCTCCTATACCTTTGAGTTTGAATGTTCTAGATTGGGGTGGCCAACCTATGGGTCCGGAGCCACATGAAGATCTTCAGAAGTTAATATCAGAGGGGTAGCCGTGTTAATCTGAATCTGTAAAAAGCAACAGAGGGTCCTGTGGCACCTTTAAGACTAACAGAAGTATTGGGAGCATAAGCTTTCGTGGGTAAGAACCTCACTTCTTGCATCTGAAGAACTGAGGTTCTTACCCACGAAAGCTTATGCTCCAATACTTCTGTTAGTCTTAAAGGTGCCACAGGACCCTCTGTTGCTTTTTACAGAAGTTAATATGTGGCTCCTTGTATAGGCACCGACTCTGTGGCTGGAGCTACAGGCGCCAACTCTCCAATGTGCTGGGGGGTGCTCACTGCTCAACCCCTGGCTCTGCCATAGGCCCTGCCCCCACTCCACCCCTTCCCGCGCCCTCCCCTGAGCCCACCATGCCCTTGCTCCTCCCCCTCCTCCCCAGAGCCTCCTGCATGCCACAAAATAGCTGATCGGGAGGTGCGGGGATGGAAGGGGAGGCGCTGATCAGCGGGGCTGCCGGTGGGTGGGAGGTGCTGGGATCGGGGGACGGGGAGCTGATGGGGGGGGGGGCTGCTGACATATTACTGTGGCTCTTTGGCAATGTACATTGGTAAATTCTGGCTCCTTTTCAGGCTCAGGTTGGCCACCCTATTCTAGATAGCAAAAGCTAAGTATGTTGATCTTGCTGGATTGTTAGGGGCTGTGCCTGCTCTTAGTTTAAAAACTAACTATCCCTCAATGTAGAAGGGAGTAGATTTGACACACTTTTCCTCTAGGTGGAACCATACTGCTGTTCCACTTATGTTGACTTAAAAACATTATAGAGCTTGTTTAATAGTGGCAATAAATGATAAAGTTTGAAATTCAGAATTTAACTTGTGCATGTTTGGGGATACACATTTTCAAGTGCACACACATTTACAGACCATATCAGCAATAAGGAGTACAATTTGCAAGGCGATTCTAATTTTTATATCCCTTCCGGAAAGACAATTTTTGGAAGCGGTGCTTGGGAACTTGAACTATCAAAGCACTGAGAATATTAATACCATTCTTGGAGAGCTGTCCTATTGATTCTTACCACAGTGAAATGTCTATACAGGTATTTTGTCCCTTCATTAGCCCACTTGAAATCCCCCTGTGCTCTCTGTTTGAGAGTCTGTAGATCTCTGTATATAGAAATAGTAACACCGACTTGCTCCAGTATTATTCCATTTTTTTTATAGAAGAACACACAATATTAGTCCCTTCCTCAAAGAGCTCAGTCTAACGGCAGACAGGTGGACAGGAGCTAGGTAGGGGAACATCAATTAGGTTATTTTGAATATAAGTCAAATAGTTACAATTAGATATTATGCTAAATGCTTCAGTTAACTTAGAAAATATCCTGTAACACATACTCTATTTGTATCAGATCTTCTGTATCACCTTTGAACATAAATCTTTGGAATACCTCAGCCCAAATTTGAAGCCCTTAAATTTATCTTTTTTAGATATTGCTAGTGATAATGGCTTCATTAGAGCCCATGGCAGCATGGGGTGAACCACTAGTGCATAGATATCTCTATGTACTTGTATCCACTTCTAGAACTTGTTGCAAAATCTAAATTTGCCAAAAGTCAAAACGATGACAAAGAAAATTGCAATCAAATGCTTTTTCAGTATTGATTTATGATTTTTAAGAGTATTGTTTGTTTACTTCCAGTACAGTTTTAGTATCATTAGTAAATTTAGTAAAGTTCAGTAATGTCAATCATATTCATCCCTGGGCTCACCCACTATCTTCATTAAAGTTACATTTTGTGACATGCATTCGAAAAAGTGGGTATTCACCCACGAAAGCTCATGCTCCTATACGTCTGTTAGTCTATAAGGTGCCACAGGACTCTTTGCTGCTTTTGTTACACTCATTACAATAGTAGTTTTCCATGCTTCCTTCTCATGAACTATATCAGTTAAGGTAGTTTCAACTTACTGCCAACATTTATTTTTCCCAATATTTTGCAACTAGCTTTGCCTGCATTACTGATAATCTTTCCTATTGCTACCTGTCTTTGAAATGGGTGAGATTATTTAACTTGTCATCTTTCTATTTGCAAATGCTGTTATAGCACCTCGCCCTTGCCACCATGGGTTGGGATCTCATCAAAAATCATTAGCTAAGCAGTGTAAGACTGGTCAGAGTATGGATGGAAAACCTCCAAGGAAAGCCAGGGTTTTACAAGAAATGATATTGATGAATTCTTAGATATCTCTTCCCTCCAACTTGGTACTAAACCAGTGCTCCAACAAGGTCGGGGTATCACTGAGATCCTGACCACTTGAGGTTATTAAAGATCCCATGGCACTTTTAATCTGCTGTCCTGACCAAATTTCTATTTAGATAATTATGTTTTGTCGACATGCATAAAATTCCTCCTTCAGTTTCAAATGGATATGGCATTTCCCATAAATTCTTGTTTTGGTATTGCTGTTCACTCTGAACAGCACTCCAGAGATGACTGCATTACAGGGGTCAGGGAAATGATCCCTATAAATTTACACTATTTGTAAAGGCTTGTATAAAGCACTTTAAATTAGTGAGTTGAATAAACCTCAAAAATGTGTGAAATGAGTGAACCAATAGTAAACGGCATTGCATTTAAAATAGAAAAAAAGACAGAGAAGATGACAAAAAACAAAGAACCCATGAGTGGACAATGGTGCAATCCAAGGAAAATCACTAAGCACGAATCTGCACTACAAGCTTATGTTGGTATAACTCCATTGTTCAGGGGTGTGGAAAATGCACACACCTGAGTGACACAGTTATACTGACTGAACTCCCAGTGTAGACAGCACTGTCGACGGGAGGGCTTCTCCCATCTACATAGCAACCACCTTTCGGGGAAGTGGAGTACTTATGCTGATCGGAGAAGCCTTCCCATCGGCATAGGTAGTGTCTTCACTGCAGCGCTCTAAGTGTAGACAAACCCTAAGGTATTGAATGCAATTTTTTTCTTTTCTCCTATAAACTGTGACTGGAGTGTGAGTAGATTCACAAGAAACCTCTCTTCTCTATGTGCAAAGTCTGGTAACAATAACAGTCCTTTGTCTATGGCACAGGAATACTGAATAAAAATGCTTCCCTTTCCATCAGTAAAATGACATGACTATAGAAAAAAATCTCAACTTTCCTAGGATGTCTGTAAAAGCAACATAGGACATCTCTAACATTAATAGAGACTTGCATTGAGCAGGTCATAAGAAATATATTTGCTAGCAAAAATATGGGTAGAGAGAAAACATGCATGACTGATGATAAAGATTAGTCAGAGAAAATTGTTCAAGAACAGTTCATCCATGTATAAATCTGAGTTCTGTAAAACTGCAAGATCAGTGAGACCTAAAGTGATTTGCTGATTAAATGATGGTCACACATGTTAAACACGGTCCACAGGCACTTTAACTTATGCACTTGCATCCTCCAAGATTAAAAGCACATTAAAGAATTACATACATTCAACTTCACTACTTGGGGACAGTTTCTCTATTTGCAACAGTCTGTAGAGGACATTTGCTGTCTCACATACCTAAGAAGTGTCTAGGGTGCACACCAAATACAAAAGAGAGTCAGTAGTAACTTTGAAAAAAGAAGCTGCATCATGTTGGCATTAAAATGGAGCAAAAAAAAATCTATAATATAAAGGAGAAATTATTTTACCACAAATTGCTTTCTGGATTCTGCCCATAAAAACAGATAAGTAACTCCTGATGTATAGGTTAAGCAGGATAGAAGCCAAAGAGAAAATGATTTTTGGCACCATTCAGCTAATCTAGGAGTGCCTCCTTTCATTGCTGTGTCCTCCGAGTATTTTCCAAACAGAAAAAATTGTTAACAACTAATGTAAAAAACTGCCCATATTTCTATATAATGGTTTGATTAGCCTGGAGGAAATGATCTGCATCAGTGGAATCCAGGATTCCAGTAAAACTTGGTTGTCAGAAAAAAATTCTTTTTAGTTCTTGGAAGCTGTTATTGCCCATTAAGATTCAGAGAGGGGAAGGAGAAAGGTGCAACTACTAATATCTGAAAAGAAACGTGTCTCACCCAAAAAAGAGAAATCACCTGGGTCCCAAACCAATTAACTGAACTAGGGCTTGAGTAACCTCTAGTAGCTTCCTGTGCAGAGGATGCATGTCCCACAGAAATGTTCACCCAAGCAAATATATTGTGTATGTGTAATGTGTGGAAAAGGGGTGTCAGGAATATCTCTATAGCCTCCTGGCACAACTCTTCTACTGTAGTCTGTTTGTTCAGACAGGAAATTTGCAGTAGCTTGAGAAACATGGGCCGTAATGCAGCCAAAACAGGACATAAGAGGTGCACAAATTTGCTGCTATGCAAGAGCAAATCCATTGTGATATTACATATCAATCTAAAAGCCATGAGGCCCTTCCTTTTTCCTCCTCAAAAAGAACAAAAAGCAGTTCATATTTACCCAGCATTTATATATTCTGCCTAAATAAAATGTTACCGTCTTGTACACATTTTGATTGTGTCATGGATTGCTTTTTTGCTTTAAGGTTCAGATAGAAGCCATTTCCGAAAGCAGGCTGGAGGTTGCATTACAGGCTGAGCGAAGGGAGCCTTCCACTATTGGGATGAACATTGCCTCTGCACTTACTGCATTGCCTTTCCCTGCCTCTTGTCTTCTGACTTAATGCCACTTCTAAAAAAAAAAAAAAAAAAAAGAGGCCAAAAAAAAAAAAGCAGGTTTTACTGCCCAAAAGGGGAAAGGCTCCCATAATGCTGCCTCTTCCCAATGAGGTGGGAGACTGGAGAGAGCAGAGCGAGGATAGGGTGCCAAAACAAGCTTCCCATTAGCTTGTATTCTTCCTTGTCTGCATATAAGAAGCAGTTACCCTCTGTTCTACCCGAAGAAACTGGCACCCAGAAATCAGAATATAGTAGTCCTAACATCAGACAGATGTTGAGGCCTGTTGAGGATAATGAGGCTTCTGTTAAACCACTGACACTGTAAGAATTCTCCTATCCTACCATGTTTGCATTTCCAGCCTCCAAAAGTGTACTTTCCCTGTCCCCATACTTCCAGCTGACGAGAGGCTGTGACTCCCTTCAGAGTCTTAACACTTCGTCCAAGGGCAGACAGATTGCTGCAGAGAGATAGACTGCACTTCCTTCTGGCATGTGCTATTCTCAGACAATATTATCCATCAAATCCAAAAGTAGTAGTACTAGCCAGGCCTGCTAAAAGAACATTTAATTCCGTGCACTAAAGATGATGCAACTTGCAGACCTTCTCCAATTCAATACCCCTGATTAAATTGGATTGTTTTTGGCAGCCCAAGTGTTTATATATGTAAATAAAACACACTGAACTTTCTTACTTAATGGATTTTCATTATTTCCTATTGTACTGCAACAACTCCTTTCCTTCTCAAAACCTCACTGACCTCACTTAATTGGACACTTTAAACCAGCAGTTTTGAAGCTGTGGTCCATAGGGTTCTTCCTGTAGATCTGTTTAGAGCTGGCTGGTCATACTGTACTTTGTCTTCCTTGTTTGTAAGTGCTAAAACACAAGAAATGACATAAATATATTAAATAACTTCCTTTAGCATATAATCAGTAGTTGAACTTGTCATGGTAATGAGTGCTTATGGTGGGTTGGGGTAACCATTAGACAAATAATAACAGAAAAATGTAAGGATGAGAAGACAACATTCTTGCTATTATACCATTAAATACAAACCAATGCTAATGCAATTATTCAAAACAGTAGGTACACAGAAATGCAACTTATCAAATTACTATGTAATTTATCAAAGGTAAAGACAAGTAGGAGGTGGCAGGTATACAAAAACAGCAGTAGAGAAGGCTTTATAGTGTAACTTATATTTTCTTTCCCCATATATTTTATAAAAGTTGTTCTTTAAACCTTGTAGTATAAACTTGTATAAATTAATTTACCAACGTTTCCCAAACTCTCACCAATCATTGAGAGAGAAGAAAACACACATTTATTTTATGAATACCGGAGCCAGAAAATAGATAGCTGATGCTTTTTATTACTTTTACACCAAGACCTGATAAATTATTTAGGGCTTTCATTTGGGGCTGTCAAGATGTAAACTTTTCTAATTCTCTTATCTGTTTCCAAACTTGATTTATTAAGTGACACTGACAAGGTGAGTTTAAAATCTGTTTCTTCCTCACAGTCTCCTAAGCATTCTTCTGTACCTTTTGTTTACTTAAAGACATTATGGAGTTAAAATATCACTGAAATGTTAATTTAAATCAGCCATTTTTAATTTTTTCTTTTGAACTTAAGCTATCTGTAGTTTTCTACTTCTATTGGAATTCAGTGTTGATCTCAAAAGTTAGAAAATATCAGAATGAAGGTTGCTTGTGGAACTTAATAAGGCTGATGTCCTGTGGGGAAAAAATGTGACCATGTAATTAAAGATGGTGCATAATGCATATGCACACAGGAAACCTTAATTCTGTTGTCTCATGACTTTTTGAGTGCTAGCTTTTGCAGCCTTAATTTTTTATAATGTAGTGTTTTGGACTCTGGTGCATTGCAGAAAAAAATCAACTAAAGTAAGGCTCAGTAGCTGTAAATTCATGTGTATGTAAGAATGAGTTTTATTTGTTACTTGAGCATGTATCTGGCAGACCTAAAGCAGCTGGTGCTCAGCGCTTCTGTGAACATTAGTTAATATTGCAGCAGCTCAGATGGAAAAAACTCAAATGCCAGCTGTTTTTTAGCTTGATTGTATGAGACGGAGTTTAATAGAGTAAGCAGGGTCAGATTTTATCAGGTAATGGTTTAGGGTTCATGACAATATAGAGGTTGTAAAGCAGACGACTCTTAAATAGGTACTAACACAACAGTTCTGTTTTTAAAATTGTGCTATCTAACCTGCAGACTAATTAATTAGTATTACCATCAACTTTATTTATGAAAGTTAAGGGTTTATTTAGCATATCTGGACAAAGCTTATTTGAATCAGATAAACTCTCTAACAGCTTAATGAGATTCTCTATCTCATTCTATAACTTGTGTTCATGAACACAGTTGCATTCCATGGTTCTAATAGAAAATTATATCTGATGTTGCATCTCTTTCAGGAGTACCACCAACTTAGATATAATAGTTTCAATAGCTAGAAGATATTTATGGCTGACCACAGCAAGAACCGTTGTCTTTGATTCTTTGTTTCAAACCAAAATCCTTTTAAAATTAAGATAAATTACTTCATGACAATTCCTCATGAATACCTGGCTCTTGGACTCTCTAAATAGGGGGAACAACTGTTGTCTGAGCACTGAGTAAACTTAACAAGAGTCACATACATTGCATATGATACATTAACTCTATAGTGGATAGACGTTTTGGAGGTCTGTAGTTTTGGAAATGTCTTTAGACGTCCTTTATAAAATAAGGCAGTGGTGACTATTTTAAAGTTTATGAACCATCTATCTAGCTAGTCCCTATAAATAATATGCTTAGGTCAGGAATAGGCCATTCTATTTGCATTAAAATTTTGCCTCATAGACATTCAATTATGGCATGGAAATATAGATCTTTACCAGAGAATACAAATGTTCATTCCCAGCAGAGGCCATTTTATCTGTATAAGTACACAGCATGCAATCATGCAAATACTTAGCTGCGGCTTTTTAGAGAAGACCAACAACTCTTCTCCTATTCACTTATTTGCACAGGATACCGCTAAGTACACCCAGGACTTTCTACATTGAAAAAATAAAATAAAAATAAAGTAAAGCCTCTGTTTTATGTGTTTTAATGTCTTGTCCCTTCCCTTTCCCGGCCTAGTATAGAGGTTTCATTTTATGGAGCTTTACCTTTGAAGAAGGGGAATTCAGTCATGAGTTGCCTCCTAGTGGTTCTTCTGCCACATAGAGTTTTCATATGATACAGGGCCATCAAAAGATGATATTCCCAAGAATCTACTTGTTTTCCATGTGTTTGAGGCTCCTTCCTAGGATGACCAGATGTCTCTATTTTATAGGGACAGTCCCGATTTTTGGGTCATTTTCTTATATAGGCTCCTATTACGCCCCACCCCCGTCCCGATTTTTCACATTTGCTGTCTGGTCACCCTACTCCTTCCTGCGGCCATGAATTTGTGAGTTTTTCTCTCTTGTGAACTAGGGAGTTAGGGTGGGAAACTAGTTATTATTTCCAGTCAATTAAACAAGTCTTGGCTGTGTAATATGTTTCCATTGGTGAGAGCCAACCACAGAAAATGAACAGGTAAAATTAATTTTCCACGTGTTCAGAGCTGGCCTCTTTATAAAGTAGTACTGAAGTTAACCCCTTTGAATTTTTTCTCTTCTCAGTGCAGAGGAATTCCTTTCATAATTACCGGTAGTCTCTGGGTCTTCTATTGATGGATATTTGAGTCTTATACCTGGACATTTGCTATCATTTTATGGCCAGATTCAGCCCCCAAAAGATTACATGATAATTGTAATGTTTAGTGTAATCTAATAAAAGGAAATAATGCTTAATCTGATACCAAAGTATGTAGTAACCCTACTGCAGAATTATGTATGAATCGGGTACATGAGTGTGTGCTTTCATGTGCTCACATACACACTGTGCGTATTACAGACCACATGTTTTGTTGCCATCAAGATGAATGTCAATTCAACCCTTAACTTGATACTGCTAATTGACTAGTATGGGGATGGACAGTGCTGTATTTTTGTGATGTGTAGTTTACAGATATATTATTGGAATATACACAGTAGTCATATTTAACATAAAAACAGTACTGCCATATTAACATACAATGAACATGTATTCATAAGATAAGTACTGATAATGATTTTCTGATATGAGGTGCATATATATAATGTGAACTATTGAATAGAAATTAACTGACAAATATACCATAAACAATAAGCATACAGACACTTAGGTCCAAAATTTAGGTGCAGCTGAAATCCTCCAGTCCCCACTGAACTGCTGCTTAACCCTGCAGATGCCTAAAATCTCTAGGCAACTAAATTTTCCACTCTAAATTCCCCTAGATACCTAGATGATAATGGTAACATTTACAATAATAATGCAGAAGTGCTCAATAAATATTTCTGTTCTGTATTTGGGAAAATAGGAGGAGGAGGAGGGAAACAGATGATGTAGTTATATTGTATGATAAGACTCTATCCTTTCCACTGGTATCTCAGGTGGATGTTAAACAGCAGCTATTAACATTAGATATTTTTAAATCAGCACATCCAGATAACTGGCATCCAAGAGTTTTAAAAGATCTGGCTGAGCAGCTTGTTGGAGCATTAATGTTGATTTTCAATACATCTCGGAACACTAGGGAATTATCAGAATTCTGGAAGAAAGCTAATGTTGAGCCAGTTCTTTTTTAAAGGATAAATGAGATGACTCGTTTATTATGTGTTTATAAGGCCTGTCAGTCTGGCATTGATCCTGAGCAAGATAATGGAGGCACTTATATGGGACTCGTTTAAAAAAAGAATGAAAGGAGGGTAATATAATTAATGCCAATCACCATGGGTTTATGGAAAATAGATCCTGTCAAACTAACTTGATATCTTTTTCGATGAGATTGTTAGGTTGATAAAGGTAATAGTGTTGACGTGACATACTTAGGCTTCTGTAAGGCAGTTATCATGTGGTACCAAGTCCTCTGATTAAAAAAAACCTAACTAATATAAAAATAACATGGCACACATTAAATCGATTAAAAGTTGGATAACTGATAGGTCTCAATATTTAATTGTAAATGTAGAATCATCATTGAGAGTGTTAACAAAAAGAAGGTTAAAGACTGACTTGATTGCAATCTGTAACTACCTACATGGGGAACAACTATTTGACAATGGCTCTTTTCTGTCTGGCAGAGAAAGGTATAACATGATCTAAAGGCTGCAAGTTAAAGCTAGACAAATTCAGACTGGAAATAAGGTATACATTTATAATAGAGTAATTAACCATTGGAACAATCAGGGCCAGCTCCTGGTTTCTTGCCACCCCAAGCAAAAAAAAAAAAAAA
>NW_020664435.1:37601266-37626749 GCF_002925995.2 Terrapene triunguis
AAAAAAAAAAAAAAAAAAAAAAAAAGCCTTGAAAAGTGCTGCCCCCAAAGGGCCGGAATGCCGCCCCTTGAAAAGCGCCGCCCCAAGCACATGCTTCGAATGCTGGTGCCTAGAGCCGGCCCTGGGAACAATTTATCATAGTGATAGTCTTCATCACTGACCATTTTAAAATCAAGTTTGGAAGTTTTACTAGGAATTATTTTGGGCAAGTTCTGTGGCCTGTGTTACACAGGAGATCAGAATAGATGGTCACAATGGTCCTTTCTGGCTTTGGAATCTATTAATCATTGGCATCTGCTTGTGGCTAGGTTAGGTGGCTCCCTGCCTAGCATCTGGTCTTTGTGCATCCTATCTCTTCCCACGCATTGTAAAAGGAAAGTAGGCCCCTAACCTTTGTGGATTCCACTGGGTTGCTAAAGGTTAGACAGTGTAAGGCTCAGTACTGCAATACCTAAGTCCCCTTTTGGAACTGGGCCTAAAAATATAATGTATCTGAATATGTACTTCAAACAGGAAAAAAGTATGCCCTAAGGATCTGGGCAAATGTCAGTTTTATAAGTGCTGATCAGTAAAAAAGCAGCTTCCATCAGTGGGCAGTGCTGAAGTGCTCAAAGTTTGCCTTATAGTTTAGGGTAAAAGTGCCTACATACAGTTTGGCCATGCTAGGATTTTTGTGCTGTTTTTTTTTTTTTTTTTTTTTTTTTTGCCTTGAAAGTTGTTGCCTATGCATCCTCTTTCGTGGGAAATACAGTGGAGAATGAAATTCATTTCAGTAAGCAACAAAAGGCCTAAAGATATAATTTACATACCTGATTTTAAAAAAGCGTTGTAAGATTTGAATGCATGATCATTGATCCTTGTTTAAACAAGATATTCCTCCTCACCCAGGGACATTCTGAAGCACATATAATGCCTCCATCTGGTAGCTACCCCATTCAGGACTGGCAATACATTGGCTCATGCAATCTCCTCTTCTGGAAATGAGAGATACATAAAGCCTATTTTCCCCCCTTGACCAGTGGGACAAGGCCCACAATTTTGGGAGTCTGCAGAAGCTTACATCATATGTTATCAATTTTCCCTTCTGATAGGAAGACTAATAAAAGAAGAGTCATGCGATTGCCATACTCCATTAACTTCCATCTGTGTGTGTACTCTTCCATCCACTTGTCATTAGACAAGGAAAAGCCTGATTCTGCTCTCACTTACATAGTTGTACATCCGAACTAACTTATCTGCAGTCAGTAGTGTTACACTTGTTTTTAACTGGTATGAGTGTAATCAGGTCTAATCATTTTAAGAGCTGCTTTAAAGTAATTTTTATTATAATTAAGATTCAGTTACATAAAATATGGAGGGAATTTAATAATTAGGCAGTTTAGTTTGGTTGGATGTGGTCATTTTAATTGTACTGGCTTTTCCACAAAGATTTAGCTATTTCCACCTTTCATTGTGAATTTTAATCTTTATTGTCAAAGGGCGAATATTTACCATATTGTTTTCAGGACAAGTGCTATCCAGTTTCCCAATTCAAAATTATTAGTAGACTTCCATGGAAAGACCCATGATTATTATTATAACTTTGAGCAGAACAGAGAGAATTATCCCTTGGATTTGTTCCAATTAAGGTATATTTTGACATGTAGTGGTCCCTCTGGACATGAGAGCGAGGGACCACTACACTCTCCCTGGTGGGTGGAGCCAAAACTGCACCACCCCTCTCTCTGGAAGTACGAGGGTGGGACAGGAAATATAAAAGGAGAGCTCTGGAACTCGGTGCTAGACCACTGGAGAGAGCAGACATCTCTTCCAGGGAGCTGAGTCTTCTGCAGGATCCTGGATCAGCCCCCGAGCAGAGCAGCACCCTGCTGCTGGAGAAGATGGAAGACCCCGAGCAGTGGCTGAACTAGCTGCCGCCCAACTGCGAGGTGACAAGATGGAGCACCAGCTCAACAGAGCAACAGTAAGAAAGTGAACAGGAGTACGTGTGACACCTTAGCGACTAACACATTTATTTCAGCATAAGCTTTCATGGGCTACAGCCCACTTCATCGGATGCATAGAATGGAACACACAGAAGATATTTATACATACAGAGAACATGAAAAGGTGGAAGTAGCCATACCAACTGTAAGAGGCCAATCAATCGAGATGAGCTATCATCAGCAGGAGAAAAAAAACTTTTGAAGTGATAATCGAGATGACCCATAGAAGGTGTGAGGATACTTAACATGGGGTTAAGTATCCTCACACCTTCTATGGGTCAACTCGATTATCACTTCAAAAGTTTTTTTTCTATTGGCCTCTTACAGGGGATCCCACTGGTAAAAATCAGTGCTAGAGTTATGTCTTAGAACTTTATAGGATGAAGGTATTCTGTATGTCATATGCTGAGGAGCAGTTAGAAGAAGAAGACGACGAAAGACCCGTCAAAGACCTCTGCATCCAATCTGAAGGCCTGTGTAAACAAGCAAGGTGAATACAGGTCATGAGATTATATGTGTCTGTCAAAGATTCTACCTGATCAAGTTACATCACTTATTGCAAGCATCATTCAAGGCAGGTTGCACATTAGCTTTGATTTTGTAGTTCTGCTTGATGAAATATTGGGGTATAGTTCTGAAAGTCCAACTCAGATCTTTTTATAAGATGGAGGACAAAATGGACTTTTTCTTCATAAATTATATGTTCTTTTAAAGGATGCCTCCGCAGTGGCAAACACAGTTTACAGATATATTTGTCTGAGAGGTGCATTGAAGCAAACCACTTAAATCTGCTGCTTCCTAAGAAAATTTCCTCTTCTGTAAAACACGTACAATCCCATGACTGACACGGCCAAAGCTAACTGTCAGTCAGCCAAAGTATAGTACTACATTTTATCTCTTTCTGCATTGCCCAAGTTACATTTTGGCTTAATCCTTCTCTAAAGATTAGAAACCTTTTTTTAATCTATGATACAATTGACTGTATCATAAGAGACAAAGTGGGTGAGGTAATATCTTGTATTGGACCAACATATGTTGGTGAGAGAGACAAGCTTTCAAGTTTACACAGAGCTCTTCAGCTAAATACAAGGTAGAACAGATTGTTTAGCATAAGTATTGAACACATATTTCAAGGAACCATTCAAGGTGAAGTGGCCAGTTAACACCCCTTCAGTCACAGAGGAGAAAGGAAGGTGGGGGAAAAGGCTGCTGGGTGGGTGGGTTAAGTGTGTTATAGATTGTTGCAATCATAAATTCAGTGTCTCTATTCAATCTATGATTTTTAGTGGCTAGCACAGTTATGAATTTAAGCTCCAAGGCTTGTCTTTTGAAAGTGTGCATATTTCTCTTAAGACTGAGTGATTATTTTGTTAAGTGTTCATCCACAGGTTATGTGGTCATTTTGTCTTCTATCATTTTCCTATGTGAGTTTATTTGAGAGCTTAGTGATTGTCTGGTTTCACCCACATAGATGATGCTGGGGCATTTAATGCACTGGATGAGGTACACCACATGTTGAGATAGGCATATGTAGGACCCATTGATCTTGAAATGTGTGTCTTGGGCGTGTTGGTCATCGTAGCAGTGGGGATATATCTACAGATTTTGCATCTGTTCTGGCAGTGCTTCTTTGAGTTAGTGTGTGGGGTGTTTTATTTTTCTTTTGATGAGCTTTGATAGGCTGGGGATTGTTTGAAGGCCAGAAGAGGGGGTTCAGGAAAGATTTCTTTCAGGATGTTGTCCCCACTGAGTATGGGTTATAATTGTTAATGATTCCCTGTATGGGTTCCAGCGTGTATTAGAGTGAATTGTTTTAAAAACATCTAAGTGTGCAGGACACCATCCAGGTAAGCACAGTCTGTATATACAGAATTTTCCCTATCCTGTTTGGGCTAGAGTTCTAGAGAAGTTCAACAACATGATGAACATAAACTAAGAACTGCTCATAACTCCTCTTGTGTCCTGGACAGTACAGCTCAACTTTTCTGGCTACCACGTACAGAGGACACATGGTTCTTTAGAGCTGCATTAACAGCAACAAGGCTCATATTGGCGTCCTGGAAGGATACAACCTAAATAAATAAATTAAATTTAAAAATTAGCCTAGCACCAGCCTGTGGACATCTACATGCTGGAATTAACCAAATGTGAAAGGCCTGTATTTGCACAGGTCAAGAAATGAATAGGCTCGAAGCTACACGCATGATTAAGTGCGTTGTGGAATCAAGGCCTAGATATATATGCTGAGTAAATACTAATGTGAAGTTATTTGGCAAATCCTATCAGATCTATATCTTCTACTCCATTACTGAATGTATCTACTGCATCTCCTTCATGCATTTTCTAGATGTCAGTTAGCTGGTCTTAACTGAATCTTGCATAGTTGTGTCCTTGTTTTGGTTCTGAAATTCTTTCACCATCTCAGCTTGGTTGTGTGTTCCATTTCAGCAGTTTCTTTTTTACTTTAGATTTTGTTTCCTTCATTCCTGGATTTCACAGTGAACTCAAGAGAAATATTTCTATATCCTGTGACACTGTAATGTTATAATATGTTCTTAATTTTGTACTTAATAAACATTCTATGTTCTCTATGCTTAATTACTGAAAATGTGTAATGCCACTGTATTTAAATAAGGCTCCATCAGCCTGCATAGTAACATATTTAATTTAGAATAATTTGAAATAATATACATCAATTCTTATGGCTTTATTATTTGTATAGACAGGCAATAAAATACTACAGTTCTCACATTAGTTTTCAGCACTAATGCTTTACATTGTTATTCAGAAACTTGTAATAATTTTGGTTCCATATCCCATATGGGTAGTAGTGATCAGATATATGCAAAGTGTTAGTAACGTAATAATATTTTTGACATACTGTGCTTTCCTGTGAATCCCCAAAATCTCTAGCTAACTTGTCCATTTGGAAGTGATTTGAGACATCCTGCTATATATTCATATAGCTATTAAAACAGGGATTGCTGAAAAATTTGCCTCTTTTTAAAAGAAACTACAATCTAGGTTACCCATATTGCACTGTTTATCTTTAAATGGACTGTTCCTAATGCTGTGGTATTGTGAGGTGAAGCATAAATGGTTTTCAAATGGTACTGGCCTGCTTGCTTAGTGAGAAGGCAGAGGTCTTCCTGTATAATCCGATTTCAATCAACTCACACTAATCAGTACTGATAGTTGCAAAATTTAGCCTGAATCTGCCTTGGTAATCTAGATTGACAGGAGGTAAAAGTAAAGGGACAGAAGGGCAGATAAACAAAGAGAAATAAGCAGGGACACTGATTTTCAGCTCTTGCTCTCCCTTCTGGGGATTCTCTCTCATCTTCTAAACAACTGTTATTCGTTGTTAGGCTACCAGGCTTTCAGTGTGGAGTCACATCAACAACAGGTGCACTATGAGTCTCTGAAGCAGGAGCAGCAGACGCTATCTAGTGAGAATGCGCAGAAGGTAGCAATAGGTATACTGTAGTTGCTGGCATACATTATTTATTGAAACTGAGATCTAATTCTTATTATCCTTCTGAAGAGTCCTGAAGTCCTGGAAATATTCAAGCACAGTAGCTCTTAAATGATGCCACCAGCAACCAACCATCTCTTCAAGGTCCTCTAAATGCTAGTTGCTTCCAGTATTTGTCTTAATTCTCTTGTAAGCTCTAGCTTCAAAGCTTTTATTAAAGCTTGGTGAGTAATCGGGCACTGTATTTTCACAGCAGAAGGAGGACTGCATTTGTGATATTAGATATTTGTGAATTTGGGTTTTTAGCTTTCTGACAGAAGAGTCAACTTTTGGACTTGATGGATGTACAAAAGTACACACATCTCTGCAGCTGAATATATATATTTGTATATCTCTATATATTACAGAGATATTTGTCTCTGTCTGTCTGGATAATACCTTAAGAAGAAAAATGGCTTTTTTGATTGTTACTTTGCCTGATGCTCAGTGTGCTTGTATGATCCAGGCTAAGGGACTTTATACATTTGGGTAACAAAGACATTTGGAATATCCCTTCATCTGACTTTCCATGCTGGTGGGGCTATTGTTGGTCATCTCAGCACTGCATGTTGCCATGCTAAAAACACCTAAGGGAAAAAATGTGTCCTGGGTAAGTACAAAAGATTTACCAAAACCTCTAAAAATGTGCGTATATACATATATATGTGAAATGTAGACAAGGAACATTGAGAAATTGGATTGTTACAATAATTGTTCAATGGTTCTTTTAAGAAAGATACTAACACATTACATTAAAATGTTAAAAATACAGATATTTTTAAAGAATTATGACCACGACCCAAATTCTAAATATTTTTACTGATTATTTTCTTTGTTTAATGTTGCTATGAGCTCTTCAGCAGAAAATACCAATCCTAATTATACATAGTACAGGGCTGGCGCTGCTTACATTGAAATAAATTGCAAAACTCCCATGGACTTCAGAGGGTAAAGGACCAGGTCCTAAAAGTAAGAATTAAAAATAATCTTTGTGGAGTAACCATTTTAATTAATCATGTTTTCATTTCTATTTCTTACTTGGTGTATGGTTTGTAATTCTAGTTTTTTATTTTACATATATAAGCTCTCTATTTAAAATGCATTTTAAATAAATCATAGGAGTTGGTTCCAAACACATAAATAACTGATATGTTGTAGCGAAGACCTATATACGGAGATTGAGTTTGTTGGGTAAAAACTTTTGTGTTCAGGAACATCTTTCTGAAAATTTTTCCTTATTTAATTTTTATTAAAAAATAGAAACATTCTTTCCCTCACTCCTTGCAATTAATTTGTTTATCAAATACCAGGATTAGGCATTGAAAAATGTAACATAAGAAAAATATTTCTAGAGTAACAATGACCTTTTGTAAACCTAATCACATATGATTATATAATACTGTCAGTGCATAGCAAGCTGTACAGAATAAGCAGTACATAAAACTATTTGATTTCACACAAACCTTGCCATGTCAACCTCTATTCATTAGATGGTTTTAGGTTTTCTGCAGTTGGCTTGGTGAGGTTGAAATCTGAAAAAATCCCTAATCACTTGACTCATTTGTAAAGAGCACGGTCACCTGAGAGGATACACCTCTGTAGCTTTTATATAGCACCTACATGATGGATATCAATGCTCCTTTAAGTTTCAGGTTATTTTGAAATGAACAAAATATATTTTAATGTACAAGATTATATTTAAACATGGTTGATATACTACTTTTGTTTGTGTTCCATAGTATAGACATATGGTATAAGAACTGCTGAAATATGTTTCTCTTTATTGAATAAATCTGTAAGTCTTATTGTCTAAGTTTTATAGGTATTTATAATACCTACTGCTGTTGATCAGGTTGGAGAGCTCCAAATTAGGCATCTGGGAGTGGGAGAAACTGTAGCAGATTATCTTCGTTTCTCAGAATATTTATCATACCAAAAGGAAAAATAGTGATTGGTGATTCTTTGCCTGTTGGTTTTATTTCTAATCTATTTTCTTTGGATTTCTTGAAATAATACACAAAGTCACTGTAATTGTAAAGTTGTCTACAACTGGAAACTAAATGTTGTAACCAATCACTGTTAGAGGACGAAAGCTTGAGTACTCATTACAATTGTCCGATATGTAGGTGTTCTACCTTTTGAGGGGTCTAGCCCTTTCAAACAAGTTTTATAGACCTTTATAACCTTTAATTGTTTTGGTTAAAATTCTTAGATTCATCTTATTATACAAATACCTAACCTGAAAATGGGAAAAATGGCATCATATGTGCTGACAATAAGAGTAAAATCTAAGGACAGATATGCAGCATCTAAGCTGCTTGGCTTCCATTCAGTATTATCTCTGGTTTCTGCATTCTTTTCACTCCTTCAAAAACATTCCCAAATTTTAGCTGGATTGATAAGTTAAGATAATACCTGCATAAACGCCATTTAGAATAGAGCTTGTATGTGTGAAAGGGAAGAGAAAGAGATTCATAGGTCTGAAAAAGACTTAATCTGTGTATGTAACTCAACTGTATGTTCACCTCTTTTCCTTGTGACATGCACATTCCCCTGCTCCTCATCACCTTCCTAATCAATGCTGAATAAACGAATTATACATTTATAGGTAAAGAGGCAGAGGTATATCTTGATGTCCTACTAAATATCAAATTATTTTAAAATCAATATTTTATGAGGATAAATATGCAATTACTAACACACTATTGCCAATACAGGCAAGTAATAACCTTTTAGCTCTGAAAATTTCTTATCTTTGATGACACTCACAGTGTGTCTAAATCCTGCATTATTGTCAGTGGGAAATGAAGACACCTAGCAAGATCAGACCCTCAGGCAAAGTTCTTATTAGGCTAAATCCTGACAGGTGCTGAGCACCTTCAGCTTGCAGTGAGTTTGGTATTTGTCCCAATAGAAGTTTAGCCTACATTCAAGTCAGTGTAAATTTTGGTAGCCCAAGGATTGAACCATGAGCAGAGTGTACAGAATTTAGGCCCTACTCCAGCAAAGCATGTTATCATTTAGAACTTCATAGAAGATCAGGGTTGGAAGGGACCTCAGGAGATCATCTAGTCCAACCCACTGCTCAAAGTAGGACCAATCCCCAGACAGATTTTTGTCCCAGATGCCTAAATAGCCCCCTCAAGGATTGAACTCACAACTCTGGGTTTAGCAGGCCAATGCTCAAACCACTGAGCTATCCCTCCCTTGCTTAATTTTAAGCGCATGGGACAATTCGTATGTTGAAATTTAAGCATATGTTTAAGTGCTTTGTTGAATCAAAATCTTAACATGTGTTACTCCTTAAGATTTGCATTTGCCCTGTATTGTTTGATTTTTCCCAACGTCTCTAGACTACAAGTCCTGCAAAGCAGAGACCCTGCTTGTATATCTTCATGTTCATTCGAATGATTACTACTTCTACAATTAATATTTCCCCTTTTAAAGCTTGAAATTGTATGACTGGATGTCTGCTCCAATGGCAAATCTTCACTTACTACAGTGTTTTAGGTATCAAAAGTTACACAAGTCCTGATCTTGGAACCAATGTCAAACACTGCAGCACTGTTGGTCTGAGGGAGCAGTGACTGTTTTAAGGCCATTATCTCAAAAATCTCAAGAGCTAGAAGTGAATTCTTTGCACCTTGGAAAGTTGGGAATTTGTCAGCTTCCTAATAGTTTGAACAGCATTTTTGTCAAGCTTGGCAGTCCTTGAGATACCATAAAACTGCTTTGTTCTGATACCATCTTTCCTTTTTCACTCCTCTGAAGTCCAAACTTGTTTTAGTGGTCTTGAGGATAGCTAGAACTAGTGCTGTGAACCATCTGAAACTTGAAACCCCAGTTTTAACCTGTATAAGAATGTATTCATCTCTAACTCCTAGAGTTTATGAGAATGTTGCAGCAGAAATCTTGCTAGCACTGCAGTGTGAGTTTTGCGGAGCTTGTTGGGGAGGGGGGAAATCAAGGCTGATCCTGATAAAGTGAATGTAAAAGCATGGTTGTCATCTAATTTATTAATGATTCCATAAAGATGCTCTGTCACTGATCTGCAGAATGTTTACTTTTAATTATCCCTGAATAGTCATTCCCTTGAATTGAGTCCAGTGGACTTCCAGTGCACATTTAGAGAAATCTGTCTGACATCCTCATTATTACTGCTCATCATCTTCCATATGTGAGCGTGAAGGAGCTTGCCTTTTTTGTGAGAGGTTGTGGGGGAGGCAGTTCTGGGGTCAAAGTCTCCATTACAGAGAAATGAGCGTGATTCTGTCAGCTGAGTCGGGATGAGGTGCTGCAGCAAGAGAACCTTGAAAGTCTTCTGACATTTTTGTATTTGCCTTTCTGTGTTGATTCTAAAGGCACTTAGATTACAATTATGGAACAAGATATAGCACATTTACTGCGTGTGGCTGAAGTTTCCAAAAAACAGTGTGTTACCTGAGTGGGTTGGGGGATGGAGTGTGTGTGTGTGAGAGAGACTTTTTATAAGTTTAAAGATGCTGTTGAATTCTGAATACTAATGCTAAATCTTATTAGTTTACAATAGGTCACTTATCCAGTTACAATGAACACAAAATATGTAGCCTTTTTATTGTTCCTTGATATTTTTTTAAAAATAAACACCTTATAGTTTTCCACAAGAGAAATGCAACTTTTGGAAACTCACATAGTCTCTAGGTATAAGATGATTTTCCAGTGTTCCATATTTAAATTCTCCTCCATCTAAAACTTCTCTGGCCTTGTGAGCCACACAAGCCCTCAGAAGGCTACAGATCTTGGCTCTGTGTCAGGCCAACCTATTCCACCGAAAAGTATGTCTGACACAAAAATCCAAAAATAAATTCTCAGCTCTCTAGCTGAAAGCTGCGGAGCCTACTTGATGTTCTACTGCTAGTACTTGGGGACAACAGTCTCCATGTGTAGTCATAAAAAAGAGAAAAGTCAGTCTTCCTCCAGCTGGAATAACTCTTCTTCCTCTGAGGATAGGCAAAGGGTGGATGCAAAACCTGAAGCACTATTATTTTCAGAAGTGAGATGTACCTTAACAGAGGCACTTGAAAGTGTCTAAATAGAATTTTTCAATTTTGTGTAACATTTAAATTGAGTTTTCAGTAGTTGCCAGTTACAAAGACAAATCCTCTTGACTAACAAAGTACATGTTCCCTTTACCCCTTTTTATTATTACTCTTTGTCACATATCTAATATCGTACAAACTCAAAGTGTTTGTGTGTGTTTATAGATGTAGGAATATATAATACTGCACTGATACGGGAAGCAAGCTATACAGAGATGGAGTCTGTTACTTGCTTCCTGACGTTCGTAACATCTAAATGCATATAAAGTTAAAAAAAGAATACAAGACACTGTATATGATGGAATACAGTAATTGCAGTCAAAATATTTCAATGAGAAGATGGCGGTTTAGAAGATTTTTGAAAGAGTCAAGGGAGACATTTTGGATACATTGATTGATTGGGAACCTGTTACTAATGTATGGAGCAGTTTGAAAGAAAAATCCTGAAGTTTAAATTGGTTGAAGAAACTGGGAGAAGATGATGGGAAAGTATTAGGAGAGAAGGGAAGGGTGTAAGAGGAGATGTTGAAGACGTGTATGGCAAAAACAGTTATGGAGAGCTTTAAAAATAAGGGTGTTTGAATTTGATGTGGAAGAAAAAAATGAGCAAATATAGAGATACAAGGAAAAGCAAATGGGGAGCATGGTTAGAACAGGAGGATAGGAAGGTTCAGAGGATTTGCAATAACTTGACACAGAAGGCACAAAGTTCATCTGCTTATGTTCTAATCTATACCTTCCAGTTTTTCTCTGTGAACCTTACGATAATTTTCCTTTGAATTATACCATTATGAATGACTCTCTTTGTTTTCAGTGGGAGCTGCATGCACAGATCTGAGGGACATTTGGTCTTCCTTGGTGCATAGAACTTTGTTAAATAGCATGGCCTAATATGGATCTGGGATGAAATCAGGACCCTATTGAAGTCAATAGGAGTCTTGCCAATGACTTCCACAGAACCAGGATTTCAACCAGCCAGGATCTGCGGATTTTTGGCAGTGGTACTGATCAGCAGCCCACTGATGTTTTGGATAAGCTAATCCTTAGTATATTGAGCTATCAACTCCTGTGTAAGACCCTGATCCTACATTAAGTGGGTTAGCAAATGGGCCTTTGCACAGATTTAGCAGTTCAGGCTTGTGGATAAAATTGCAGGATTGAGGTTTAAGGTTGGATCTTTAAAAATATGTAATTAGATTTTTTTTAAACCTTTAATACAGGAACAACAACAAAATTTAACTCTTCATTGTAAAACATCTCAGTGTTTGTTGTAACTGCTTACTCTTTATGTTTTTGTTTAAGAGCTTGTCAAGGCTGAATCCCCACTCTGGCACTTCGAGTGCAGAAGATGGGGGCCCGCAAGGATTTTAAAAATTAATACTTGCCACTCCAGGCTTGTATTAAACTCCCAAGGTTACAGCTTTTCTCTGATCTTGGCTTGGTAAATGCTGCCACCACCCAAATGCAAAAAGATCCCTTGGATTCAGGAAGGAGCATTTGGGAATTCCTCCCTGTGGGGTACCCTCAAGCCCTTTCACCCCGCCCCGGGGAAGAGATGAGATCAAAAACAAAGGAAATTAGCTGTTGCTACCAACTAATCAAACATGCACAAACCTCTTAGGACATCAAAAATCCAATCCCATTCTTAAAAAAGGTAATTTTTATTAAAAACAAAAAGGAAGAAAATACATCTGGAACTTAGGCTTTTGCTAGATTTTAAAAGAGCAATTCCAAAAATTAAAGCACCCAAAATAGCTTTCTTGGGGGTTTAGCTTAAAGGTTACAAGCAAACAAAAGCATCTGGGGTTAGCACAGGAGAGATCCACAAGCCAAAATAAAGAAATAAATCTGATCACGTCTATTTAAACATTCCTAATTTACTTACATATTTGGGGAGTTTCAAATAAGTAATTCTAGGTGTGATCTGATGATTTCTCATACCTGGCTTAAAGCTTTACACAGCATTCCTGCTGCCCTCTGTTCCCCTCTTCCCCAGAGAGAGACAACAGACACAAAGGGAAAGCTTCTTTCCCAATTTTAAAACATTTTAGCCTTCCCATTGGCTCTTTTGGTCAGGTGCCCACTCGTTTTCTTTTACCTGTGGGCTTGTTAACCATTTACAGGTAAATCAAGCAGAGAACAGACACCAAGAGGGATTTTACAGCTAACTGGCTGGCTGGGTGTCCATAAAAGGGAGCCCCCCACTTCATTTATCACAGAGCTAAAAATGCTAACATTTATGTTTAGCAACGCTATCATATTTGTCTGACCCAGCTTTAGACAGGCTGGAGAGTAAATGAGGCTGAAGGTAGGTGTTATCATATGAGCACTGATTTCTTGAGGTGATGAAAAGGATATAACTTCCCCAGTATATTTTTACTATATAATAATATATATGACAAATAGTGGGACAATTCAAGGAAGCCCCTGTATTACAGTAAGGAGCTGTTTGCAGCTCCTGGGTCATATGGCAGCTTGCCCCTTCGTGAAGAAGCTGAGAGTGGTTCATCCACACAATCCTATATACCATCAGTGTGCAGCACAGACTGACCTGACACTGCTTAACAGAATCTCTTATCAAGAGATCAAGAAGCACATGTGCACCTGAAGTGGTGCACCCATAGGGACAGACATCTCAAAGAACAACAGTTACTGCACAAGGTAAGTATCCTCTTCTTCCAGTCTTTAATAAAGCAGGTCAAGTTGGTCGCCAGAACGGCTCTGCAGATGGGTCATGATGCAGCAAATTCTGCAGCATACAGCATGGCCTTTGCTATCACAATGAGGTTCTCATCCTGGTGACACTCTTCTGGCCTCTGTCCAAAGATGAAATAGACAGTCCAGGACTTGCCTTTTAAAGAGCCATTGCTCTTCTCAGAAAAGATGGACAAGACCCTGTGTAGTCTCAAAGACTCTAGAGAAATCCCTGGACATTTACACCCCAGTAGTAAAGCAGAAGGCCTTCCATCCTCCTCAGTCCCAGTATTTTCTGGAGGTTGCTCCTTGACCCCAAATCCTTCCAAGGAGCAGAGGTTACGGTGACGCCCACCATCACCTTCTGCTATCACAGCTGCCGGTTCATCAAGGCAGGCGACATCTTCCAGTAGCTCATTTTGATGGCAGGTTAAGAGCAATCTACCAGTTCCAAGAATGACATCTTTTTCTTTTCCAATTTTTGCAAACCACCTGACCCAATTCTGTCATGCTTTGGCCAATATCCCAGCAGATTGGAGGGTTCTAAGCACCGTGGTGGTGGGATATATACTCCATTTTATTTCTACCCACACCCTATCCTCCTTCCCTGTTTCTTTTCAGGGACCCCTCTTATGAGACAGTATTACTGCAAGAGATACAATCTCTTCTCCTTGTAGGAGCTATAAAGGAGGTCCCTCCTTTGTTCAGGGAAGAGAGGTTTTACTCCAGATACTTCCTGATCCTGAAAGCAAAAGGGGGTGTCAGGCCTATTTTTAAATCTAAGGCAATTAAGCAAATTCCTAAAAAAGAAATTGAAATTCTGGATGGTCACTCTAGCTTCCATTATTCCTTCCCTGGAGCTCGGGGACTGGTATGCTGCTCTCAACTTAAAGAATGCCTACTTTCACATGGCAATGCATCAACACCACAGAAAATTTCTGAGATTCACCATCAGTGGCCATCATTATCAGTTCACAGTCCTCGCCTTTTGTCTCTTGGCTGCCCCACGTGTTTTTTACAAAACATATGGTGATGGTTGTAGCATTCCTCTGGTGGTCCATATTTTCTTTTACTTGGAAAATTGGCTGATACAAAGTCGATCCAGGTCACAGGTGGTGTCTGCCATAAACATAATTCGATCCACCTTCAATACGCTAGTCCTGATCAACTCAGACTCTGTCACAATACAGAAAATTGAATTTATTGGAGCAGTCCTGGACTCAACAGTAGTCAGGACCTTATTACCATAAGTGAGGTTTCATACAATGCAAAGCCTCATTCTGGATTTAAAAGCTTATCCCCTCACCATGATGAAAAACTGCTGCGGCACATGGCAGTGTGCTCTTATGTGGTCCAGTTCACCAGACTGCACCTCAAACTCCTTCAGGACTGGGCGGCAGAGGTGTATTCTCCTGGAAGGCACCACGTAGACATGTTAGTATGAGTACCAAGTCACATCTTACCCTCCCTAAATTGGTCAGGTCTATCCACCAATGTCTACAAGTAGTTCCTTTTCCCCCACCTCAACAATTCTTACTTTAGTCACAGATGCCTCAGACATGAGGTGTAGGGGCTTCCTAGGATCCCTACAGATGCAGGGTCTTTGGTCTTCCCAGGACCTCAGACTGCACATAAACAGGGTATTTAGCTTGTTTAGCTTGCTTGGCAATCCTTCCTCACATCAAGGGGAGAGGTGTTTTGGTGCTGATTGACACCAATCATGGAGGAACCCATTCCTCACTACTCTGTCAGGAAGCAATCCTGCTCTGGGACTTCTGCATCAGCAAATACATACTTCTGAAAGTTGCCCACTTCCTGGAGGTGCAGAATATGTTGGCAGATTGCCTGAGCAGGTTGTTTGTCCCTTTGCCCAGGGATAGCAAGGTGCATTTCCAGCACCTGGGGAACTCCACAAGTGTATCTGTTTGTAACAAAATACAACACAAAATATCACCAGTTCTGCTCCAGAGCAAGACACAGTCCCGGTTTGTTGATGGATGCTTTTCTGTTGCTGTGATCAGAAGGTCTATTGTAAGCTTTTCCCCCAATCCCTCTTCTGCCTAGAGTTCTGTGCAAGGTCAAGCAGGACAAGGACCATCTTATACTGATTGTTGTGCTGTGATCCCATCAACACTGGTTTTCACAGCCGTTGGACCTCTCAATCAGTCCCCCACTATTACTCCTGCTTCACAAAGACCTAGTTTCACAGAATTGCAGCTGCCTCCTCCATCGCAACCTTCAGGCCCTTAACCAGATCGCTGGAGAATTCATTGGCAGAGGAGTCCTGCTCCAGAGAGGTGCAGGCGTTAATGCTGAATAGTAGAAAACCATTAATGAGGTCAACTTACCTTGTTAAGTGGAAGAGGTTTTTCCATCTGGTTGAGGCTGAACAGAGTCTCCCCTAGTCTAGCACATGCTGAGTAGAAACAAGAATATTTTTTGTATCTGAAACATCAAGGATTGGAGATTTAGGGTACACTCAGCAGCTATATTGGCATTTCACCCTCCTATGGATAACTGCTCCCTTTTTTCCAACGTGATGGCCATAATATTTTTAAAGGGTTTGGAGAGACTGTTTCCACATGTACAGAGCCCTATTCCACCATGGACCCTGAACCTAATCTTAACAAAACTGATTGATCCCCCCTTCGAGCCTCTAGCAATGTGCTCTCTGTTGCATCTTTCAGTGAAGACAGCCTTTTCAGTATCCATTACATTTGCCAGGAAAGTAGGGTAGTTAAGGGCATTAGTATCAGATCCTTCATATATTTTTGTATGCAGATAAAGTCTACCTTTGTCCCCATCCAAGGTTGCTTATGAGAGTGGTCTCTGTTTTTCGTATCAACCAAGCAATTTTCTTAATAATCTTCTTCCCAAAGTCTCTCACTGCACATTATAGACATTAGCAGAGTGTTAGCATTTTATCTGGAATGGACTAAATCTTTCAGGTCTTCATCTCAATTGTTTATTGCGTAAGTGGACAGAATGAAGGGCAGCCCAGTTTTCATGCAAAGATTTAGTCACGGATATCTGTTTTTGTGTTTGCTCATGTTACCTGTTGATTGACATGAAGCCACGAGAGAGAGCAATGTTTTTCAGTGACGAGTCCGTGAGAGCTCCCTGACACAGTTTAGGAAGGCATGAGGCCGGCCCTTGGTCTCAAAAAGGTTGAGAAACACTGAGATAGAATACTGGGTGATTTGACTAGATCCTATGCAGCCTCTGCAGCATTTCTGGCTCATGTGTCCATATTAGACATTTGCAAAGTGGCAACTTGGTCATTATGTCACATATTTGCCCCCCACTATGCAATCTCTCAACAATCTAGAGATGATGCTAAATTTAGACAAGAGAACTACTTGTAAGTTACCTACAGTGGAGTGGATATGTAGGCTTGGTAACCATTTTTTTACAGTGAAACCTGTGCGAAGTACCACCTCCAGTAGTTGGTGTTAGTTTTTCAAGCAATGAGTTGGAAGGCCAAAGTTTCCAGTGTGATTTCATTTCCTCTTTAATTTTTTTTTAGAATTTCCTTAAGTATACAAACAGTAGCTTAATGTTATGTGATATACAATTTCATGTTCAGAAAAGTAAACGAACTAAACCATGGAATGATAATATTTGCTATAATAAAACAAGCCAGTTACATATACTTTCCCACATGATAATCAGAAATACCAGGAAACATTTTTTTCCACTGCCCCTTTAAAAGTTCATCACTCAAAAACGAAGCCCACATTTTATGGTGGAATGAGAACATATATAATGTATGCATGTATTTATTAAGATATTGCACTAACACTTGGTTACAGTTGGTTCTTACTGAAGTCCTTAAGAAATAATCCTTTAACAATAAATTCAAATATAGTATTTCCGTATCACCACATGTAAATCTGCATATGGAAAAAAATCTTATATGGAACAGCAAATCACTACCGAGCACTATGTATTAAGCACGTGGTATACCTTAGCAAGGCAGATCTATGTCTTCTTTATGACACACGACTACTAACTGCCTTCTATGGGAAGCAATCTCACAAAAATAAAAATTAGAAAGCACTATGGACAAGAAAATTGAAGTCAGAAAAAATATAGACTATGATGTTGTGAGCAGGTGCCCAAGATGGACCACACTGAGAATGCCACACTCAGGGCAGATACTCCCCAAAACCTGATGGTTTATTCTATAATTAGATTCACCAAACCAGTAGCAAAAGAGATTTGTAACACCACACTGGTTAACAAGAAGCTGAACACAGTCCTGTTTTGGCATTCCAGCCCTTGGTTCCCATCCAGACAAACTGGTCTAATATAGTGAGAGGTTACTGAAAACCCAATTCAACATATATGAGGTTCTACTAATTCCAAAGGATCAGACACTAACTTCCAGGTCAATATGTATCTCATGTTTTACCCAGATATCACGCTGTCGGCCAATCCTTAGTAAACTATCTAAGAATTTATTATGAAAAGAATAGAGTTTTAAAAGGTTAAAAGATCATATACATACAAATGATTGCAAAGTCCTTAGATCAGGTTTGTAGCAGTGATGGAATAGTCTGCTTGCTTTTAAAAAGTCTCTCTGGTAACTTCCAGAAGATTGGAGGGTCCTCAATCCATTGTTTAAAATATTCCTTTTAGTTGTAAATCCAGTCTAGGGAACTGGAGCAGTAATGAGGCAAAATGGAGATGCCTCAGGTGTCTTTCACATGCTGTGCCAAGTTCATGGAAATTTACGGTTGCAACCAAAGCCCACAACCCCTGTATATAGAAAGTTACTGACAAAGATGGAGTCTGAGGTCACATGTCCACATGCCCTTATGTGTTTTGCTGAATTACAGGGGTTGCCATTGGCTTCTTACTGTCTGAGGTGTCTTCAGGAAGAGCTAACTGGAGAGTTGATTCTTCTTAATGGCCCATAAAGTTTGAATAGTCCATCAACACTGGGCTGGTGAGACTGGATGTAAACTACCTTGTGGGTGTCCCCCCAAGTACACATACAGGGCCATTATTCATAACTTCAGATATAGTGATGATACATGGATTTAACCAGGATAATCATACTTGACAGATTTTAACTTTTCCATTGACACCTTACACGATACACTTTTTATCAAATTTAGTGCAGTTGTGCAACAGCGGTAACAACAATGAAATAAATGGTCATCTCCAATCATACAGCATCAGAGAGGTACATCAAATTTATCTATCAGAAGAATTTTTTCTAATTCTTCATGAGTGAAAACCAAAAAGGTTTAGGTGCTGTAAATAAGAACAGATTCAAAATAGTTACTCCTGAAAAAGATGGAGAATAGATGTATCCTTAAGAAAAAAAAACTACACACACACACATCATCAAGTTTGAATAAGTCAGAAATGCAGAATTTGATTCAAATCATATCAATGTGCCCTACGTGTAGATTATTCAGGAGTCTCCACTATTGAGAATTTTTCCATTTTCTCTGCCTTATGAATTCTTGTACTTCCTCAGGGCTTCAGTAAGTAAAAATTTAGCAACTGTAACAAATCAATTTTGTTAGATACAGCATTGTGAATTTCACTTTCCTCTCCAGAAGCTGTTGTTTCACTTCAGCAAATCCTTGGCCACTCTTCAGGGTAAATCCCAATCTTAGAGTAAGTAAACATTAAAGTTTCTATCTATCTGCCAGATGGTAGACTGATACTTGAGAGCAATAGATTCACAGACTCCAGTATAATTCTAAGAATATTGAGGTTGGTTGGTAGGTTTTTTTCTAAGTAATTTTTCTGGTAGATATTATTGTAATAGCTGTCCCCGCGCCTTAAACCATTGAGCAAGGAAAAGCTCTAGTTTTAAGGCATTTTAAGTATTTTAAGGGAGTCTCACAATTCTTACGTTTTAGTTCATTTTTTTTATTGTTGGGCTCTCTACTTCAGCATTTGGAGCTTTATTGTGCTGGAAGATACACAGCTAATTTTAAATCTAATTGGTTGACAAGAATTAATTGAAAACAGCTTCAGATACAACTTCCCTCGAGCTTCTCAATGAATTTCTGTGGTTTTACAATCATGTTTTCCTATTTTCCTCTCCCCTGTTGCTGAGACCCATATATACAACAGGGGGGAAATGACTGACTCCGCAGAGAAAACAGTGGAAATACACACATTGCTGTCTAATGCACAGAGTAATCAAGTTGAAAAAATGAGAAGATACTTTTTGTTTAAGTTCACAGTTTTAGTACTATTAAGTGTTATTTGTAACAATTGTAGGTATAGACTTCTCAGACAGAAGTTTGATTTTTAAGTTATCAGTCTCTCTTAAAACAAGAAGTGAGGATTTCGTTACAACTAGTATATTGCAGCTAATTTGATCTGTGTTTTATAACCTCTAGGAAAAGAATTATACTTTGTTCCTTATTGCAGTAATATGCAGAGAAATCCAATATTTTTCATAGATTAATTCACTGCATTTATCAGAGATGCTAATTCAGTTTCCCATCAGGGTCTGTAATGAATGCCCCATCTTTACTAACTCTCCCTTAGGCTAAAGAAGGAGTCCTTAGTAGGGAAAGGATTCTGATTTTAGGATAGTAGTGATCTCTGAAGTTCAACTCCCGCCCCTAATGTGCAGTTACCTCCAGGGCAAACAAGGAAAAAGCCTTAGAAATCCAAATCCAAAAGCTCCCAGGGAACTCGGAGATCTGAGCTGTGTTTATCTGAGCTTGTGCATAGCTACCCACCTGTCTGATCTTCAATTAAAGTCAATCGATGAGCCAGATTCTCTGGTAAATTGTGGCCTCTTTGCACTGCACCACCATCATAATCTGGTCCTAAAGATAGTCCAATTCAGCAGGGAAAAGGGGGACATTGTCATGGTGATGCCCCTGCACAATGGCAATATTGGGTTCTTTTGGGCCTCCTGTAGCTAGTCTAGCTTGCCAGAAGTTAGAGCAATGCTAAGGGTGATCTAACATGGTATGGGGGACCAGCCTACACAAAGCAGAATCAGTGGAGTGCAATATTGAGCTTTAATGAACCTTTCCAGCCAGCACTTTGACTTACATTCTGTATAGTTCGGTCATATACAAGTATCTGGTTCTATGAAGTAGATGACCAGTCTTTGGTGATTTCTTGGCTGATCATTTAAAACGGATTACACTGGATTCACTATCTATTTTATCACAATTTCTATTTTAAGTGAACCCACATTCATTTGATGATCCATATCTGTTCATTGGGATATATCAGGTTTTCATGGTAATGTTTTGATTCATTAAAAATTGATTGAGAATAACAGCTAATGATAGGGAACACAACTTCCATTCCCTTTAAATGTGATCTGTTTAAGAGCACATTGTTCTTATGTTGCGGGGAGGGAGAAAAAATAAACTTCATCTTTGTTTGGCAGACAAACAAATTTGGGATTCAGCAACTTTTGTAAAAGGTGATAAAATGTATCTGCCATGTAAAGCAAATAAAACATATAATTTCTATTTGGAATTGTACTAAATTGACACCATACGTTGTTAATAGGTTATCTATATAATTACAAAGATTCATCAATGTGCTTCTAAGTATAAAATGTATTGTCTCAGTACCCTACGTGTATTAAAAAAGTGACTATGTTTACACTGTAAACAGAACTTCAGCAAGCACTTTGCCAGCTATTTCAGTGATGGCAATTGGGCTTCTCCAAGGTCACTTTCTAAAGCCCATAAACTTAATGAAGTCATTTTGTTAGCTTTGAAATGAAGAATAAGTTGAAAAGTATCAGCCTGCCAGAAAATTCAAACTGTTCCCAGCTCAGGAGCCAACAGAGTTGCAGGAACCATAAGGTAGGGCTGTTTCCTTTGGCTTTTTACAAAATGATAAAAGGATAAAGCAGGGTCTGTAAGTGACTTTCCAGCTTTCATCTGAACAAACTGTCCTATCCATTTCAAGTATCAGCATCTACAGTATATGACATTCTTATTGATGTCGTGTAAAGGATGAGGCATTATCTCAGAATGTTTGTCATTAAAAATAAATCAATTCACCTCTTTTTAAAGTCTGAATATGCTGTGATTTTTCATTTAAAGATGGGACTTTTTAACAATGTCTGCATTTGTGGGACTTGTACAATAGGCACTGTTTTCTTCCAGTGGTAACAACTCTGTCAACAGGGTCTATGCCAGCACTAGGGAAGAATTGGAGATAATGTGGGTATACTGTATCTGAGATAATTTGGATAACTCCAAGCATGTGGCTACCTAGCCACAGTATCTCTTTTCTTACTTACACTTGAGATTGCCAAATGAGAAATGTAGGATTCATTGGGATTCATTCATTCATATCATATTGGGCCCATCCATCCCACTATTAAAGCTCCTTTTTCAGGTAGCTTACAAACTGACATTTGGGAATGTGTTATACTTCCAAGCCAAGGAAATTTCTCAGGATTTCAAAGATGCAATCATAATTACACTATGCAAAAATAAAGGCAACAAATCTGACTGTTGTAACTACCACTGTTGTATCCCTGCTATTTGTAGGTGGTAAAATCTTAGCCTGTATTTTGCTCAAACAACTTGTGAAAATAGTATCAGAGAAGTTTCTATCAGAAGCCCAAAGTAGATTTAGATCAGGCTGGAGCACCACAGACATTTTTGTTATGAGACAGATTCAGGAAAAATAATTTGAACAAAACATGGAACTGCATGCCATCTTCATTTGATCTGAGAAAAGCATTTGACACCTGTGAGCAGAAATGGCCTAGAAAATTCTAGATAGGTTTGGCTGCACCATCAAATTTGTTAATATCATAAGTCTGTTCCATGAAGACATATCTGGTCAAGCTCTCTCAGATAGTGGCCTTTCTAAACCATTTCCCATATCTAAAGGGGTGAAACAGTGTGTTGGCACTGCCCTTTATGGGCTCTTCTTTTGCAGCCATTCTGAATGGACAACCTTCAAAATGGAATATACATAAGGTACAGAACTGATGGAAAACTCTTCAGTCTCCAAAGACAAAACTTCTTGAGGAACTTGTGTGAAGCCCTTTTTGTGGATGATTATGCTCTACTTATACATAGTGCAAATGACCTGTTTATTGTTGACAGGTTTTCAGAGGCAACTAAACCATTTCAATGCACCATCAGTCTGGAAAAAACTCAAGTCCTCTTCTAACCAGCTTCATCAACCATTATAACGGAGTCAAACATCACCATTGATAGTACAGAACTGAAAAGTGTCAATCACTTCACATATCTTGGCAGTACCATCTCAAGAGATGGTTTCCTGGATAAAGAAATATCAAATAGAATACGAAAGTTTCTAGAAGATTTTGCCATAGGACACGCAACCAGCACACCATCAAACAGTCAGCAAAACTGATGATATACAATGCAGCAATGATAGCACCCCTTTTATATAAGTGTGAAACCTGCACAGTTTACCACTGATACATTAAGCAACTTGAAAAATTTCACACCTGTTGTCTCTGCTCTATTTTGAAGGTCCACTGGTGAGACAGTCTCAAACATTAACATCCTCAAGAGAGCATAAAGAGCCAGCATGGAGGCAATGATCGTCAAAGCTCAGTTAGATGGACAGGTCATGTTATCAGAATGGGTGGTGATAGACCCCTGAAGAAAGTGTTCTATGGTGAGCTGAAACTCAGAAAGCACAGGAGGGGCGATCAACAAAAGGCGTTTAAAATACCCTTAAGCAGAGTCTCCCCTGATGCAGCATATATATTGATAATTTCAAAGAGATAACTAAGGACGCATCTGAAAGGAGAGTAATTATCAATAAAGTTTGTAAATACTTTGAGGAAGACAGATGTGGAAAACTGATCAGAAAAGAAGGCCAAGAGTCATGCAAAGTCTTCAGTGGGAGCCCCATGAGAATAGACATGATGTAGTGACATCATCATCAGATACGATAGACAGCTGTACATAATTCTGAGTCTCAGTAGGAAACTGCCCTTATCAACAGTCAATGAGGAGTCCTCAATATTTGAGAACAGTACAAGATGACACTTACAACAAAATAAGACTACTTCAGGACACCAAGGAATCCTTCGCGATGAGAGAGAATTTGATTTATAATTAAGTGAACATAACAAAATGTGCTTAATGTTGGTCTTGGCTTTTGAATAAGGCAGTGAAAATTGTGCAGAATAGACAAGTATAAGGTACTGAATACAAACAAAATAATACTACTTTGGGCTGCTCAGAGTATCACACCTAGAAACTCATGTTATATGCTCAATTTCAGTAAACAGCTCTAAGTACTATACTGTGTCCATCGAGCTGGTACGTATATGCTCTAGTTTTATGCTCAGGTATAAGTATTTCCTCCTAACCCTTTTACTACTACTATGTATTCTCTGTCTTTTCATTATTTTCATCCAGACTGCCTCAGTACAGTGAAGTGTATTGCAATGATGTCAGTAGCACAGGATGACTTAATGATGATTCCCCATTGCAATGCTTTAGAAGCCTTTTTTTCTTTGACTGCTCCCTGTTGAATTAACATTTGGGAATTTTCTACTTCTATTATAATTCCTATCATAATATTGTTACGGGACTTGATTCTTCTCTCATACTGGTATGCTTCACGATTAACTCTCTTAAAGTCAGTGGGGTTACATTAGTGTAAAACTAGAATAAGATGGGAATAAGAGCTACAGATTATAAAGTAACTGCTGAAGGTGCTGTGAAAAAAATAAAGAAGATCATGGGTGAAGTTCACTCCAGTCTCCAAATACTTAGGCATTAGGGTTCTACCTCGATGTAGTGGTGGCGGCAGTGTGCAATGCTGCCTCATAGCACTTGTGTGGCTACTATTTCAGCCAATAGGGTGGAATAGTGACTGCAGCTTCTGTGTTATTTGCACAGGATATTGTGGACACTGAGGCCACATAATCCTGTTTCTGCAGCCCCTCTCATACTCCATTTCTAATGTTGCTTTAGCCTGGCATAGAAATCCATCACATGATGGGTGCACAGGCAGACCAGTGCAGTGCTCAGCAGGTAGACTTCCTCACATAGCCCCTAAGTGGGGCTTTAGGTATGGAGGCCATCATTTGCCAACACTCCACTCCAGGGTGAATTTCCCTTCACAGTTGTAATGCTGGGATGAACTGATTTTAAATTAATACTGAAATATATTTCTAAAAGCTAGTTATTGCAGCATATTACTCACAAATAAACCAAAGTCCCCAAATACATGGTTATACTCTGCTGATCAGCAATTGTGGAGAGTTTAATGGAATTCAGCTCCTGCACCTCTGTGGAACTCTCTTTGCAAACTAACCCAGGAAAATTCATTCAAACAAAACTATACAAAATAGGGCCAAATCTGCCTGAATCTCTGCATCCTTGCACACCACAAACCCCACTAAGAGTGCACAGCTGAAGCAGCTATTTGGATTCTGCCTTCTGGACTCAAGTGTGATTTTAGTGATGCAATAGGCCTTCTTGCCGTGGGTCTGCACAGGGGCAAATTTCAGCCTCTGAGAGAAGATGTCCTTTATATTATCGCTATGGTGTTTATGGGCATGACCATTGCAGTGGCTAGGAGGCATGGTCCACGAATTTACGTGCATACAAATATATTTTCATTTAGACCCCTACTCACAGCCCCATTTAAAAAAAAAAAATCTTACTTTTCTTGTCAGCAGTATCTTGAAGGTGGTTGTGCATTACAGTAGTCTAAGCCAGAATACAAGTGCACATTTAAACAGCTATTGCAGGTAAATTGAATGCTCATTTGAAGTGAATGAAACCTGTTTTAATGCACTTGCCAGAATTTGGACCTTAACATCAAAAATTCTCATGCAAAGAATCCCTGAAATTCTGAGTTTAATGTTCAAATAGCATAGGGTTACCATATTTCAGCAAGCAAAAAAGAGGACGGGAGGAGCCCCGCCCTAGCCCTGCCCTAGCCCTTCCCACTTCCCGCCCCCCCAGAACCCCTAACCCTCCCCCCGTTCCTTGTCCCCTGACTGCCCCCTCCTGGGACCCCTGCCCCTAACTGCCCCCCAGGACTCCACCCCCTACCTAAGCCTCCCTGCCTCTTGTCCCCTGACTGCCCCAACCCTTATCCACACCCCCACCCCCAGACAGACCACTGGGACTCCCACGCCCCATCCAACCACTCTCCACCCCCTGACAGCCCCCCCCAGAACTCCCAACCCATCTAAACCCCTCTGCTCCCTGTCCCCTGACTGCTCCGATCCCTCTCCCCAC
>NW_020664435.1:37626849-37664271 GCF_002925995.2 Terrapene triunguis
CCTGCTCCTAACTGCCCTCTAGAACCCCACCCCCTACCTAAGCCTCCCTGTTCCTTATCCCCTAACTGCCCCTTCCTAAGACCCCCCCCAACTGCCCCCCAGGACCCTACCCCCTACCTGTACCCTGACTGCCCAAAACTTTCTCCACTCCCCCCAAGAAGCCCCCCCCGAACTCCCGACCCCCCCCGTTTCTTGACTGCCCCCTCCAGAACCTCCCTGCCCCTTCTCCTGCCCCCCTTACCCTGCTGCTCAGAACAGGGTGTTGGGCTCTGTGCGAGCCGGACACGTGGCTGCGCTCCCCAGCACAACACACAACCCGGTCCCTGGCCCTACACAGTGCTGCTGGAGCGGGGCGCGGGGCTGCCGGGGAGGAGGAGCTGCCGGCTCAGAATGCAGGGAGGGAGGGAGGGGGGAGGAGCTCCTCTACAGCTGCTCCGGAGTCCAGCCTGTGACTTTCCTGCAGCCCTCCCAGCCGCTCGCTCTGCTCTGCCGGGGGAGGGGGGAAATCCCGGACATTTTGAGTGATTTACAAATTCCCCCCGGACGCTATTTTTAGCACAAAAAGGAGGACATGTCCGGGTAAATCCGTACGAATGGTAACCCTAAAATAGCATCATCAAGACACTCACTTGTGCTGAGATGGTACAGCTGCTGTAGTCTTTTGTGTGTCTCTGTGTGTGTTGGATTTGCAATCACAGTCTTAACTGCAATTTCCTTTAACTTTTTGGATTTAAGACAAATATTTTGAGAGGCTTCTTTGTCTGAGATATATTTCTAAATGTTTTGAATGTTAGAGCAGCTGTATTTTTTTAAGCTCATATTTTTCAGACTGGAGTGTCCTCTGGCATACTACTGAAAGAAAGTTTAAAAAAGGTGTACTTTGTCTATAAAACACAAATAATCTAGGTCAGTAATCTAAACCTGCAATGAGTACTTTTGAGAAGTTACATTGCCATTCTCTACATGCTGAACCATAGTAAGTTAGTTAATGTTAATCAGAATTAAAAACTATTTTTTCATTTACATCTAAAACTTTCCATTTCCTCTTGCATTAATTTACTTCATTTTATTGTTGCTAAGGGAAATGCAGATTTAATCCTATGGGAAATGTGGTATGTTCCCACACTAATGGAAAAAACTGTATTCTTGTAGTAGCTGGTTTTCAAGGAACTTCTTCTGTTTGTGGTTACATCATGACTAATGAATACATTGGCTTGGGGAATTGGTGTCCTGTTAGTGATGATGTAAATTCTTCTCCTTTGTAAGTACTGAAGGTTTCAGGGAAAGAAATGAGAAGCTTCTTAATAATCAAATGTAGTAATTATAGGTGATACTTATATTGCCCCATACATTTCTGTAGACAAGTTAGTCTTGATAGACTATAGAGTACTGATGTCTGTTTCAGTTTATGAATGGTTTTCAGAAGTCAGTGTAATTTAAACAAGGTTGTAGTCACACTAAGGTTGTGTTTTTTTAATTACTAAAAAATTGCATAGAAACTTGAATTGTCCTTGAAGAGTTATTCTTCCAAATCTGGAGACTACATTCTGTCATTAAAATGTGAAACAGAGGGCCTTTAGTTACGGAGTTGCAACTGATACTTCCATAATACACACAAGTGATAAGATAAATGTTAGAAATTGTAATCATCTCACTGTATAGTGAATGAAAAAGATAAGTGTCTCTAAAATAATAAATTCTGTCAAGTTAGCTTCTTAGTGATGGAAAGCTATCTAATGGTGTTGGTTAAAATTATATTTTAGGGCCAGCTTTCTCAACGGTTTTCTTAATCACATCTGTAAATTCTGTAGATATTTCTCCATTTCCAGACAGCAAGGTCCAGATTCTCAAAGGTATGTAGGCACCTGACTCCCATGGGAATTAGGTGCCTAATTGCCTTTGAGAATATGATCCCAAAAGCCTCCACCTGCAGGTCTCACTAAGGTCAGTATCTCTGAAAATCAGCCCCATCATGGATAATCCATTCCACATTTGTGCATAATTACCTATTTGACACAGGCATTTATGGGATTTTGCTCCTGCAAGCTCTGCTGATGTAATCAGTGAAGCCAACAACAACAAATACTGTTACAGAAGATTCTTGGTGGAAGAGAAACCAATGAACTGTAGCAATTTGGGAAGAAAACTGAAGACTGGTTTGGTGCCCAAATCTTCTCTTTTAGAGAGTTGGCCAATCCTAAATTTCAGTGAAATAAGGAGAAAGATGGTACTGGAGTCCAACTGATGGCATCACTAAATATTAAGAGAAGATTTTGAATACATCTGCTTTTGGTATCCCATCTGTTTTAAGAAGTGACTGTTTGGATTAAACAAACTCTACTTAAGTAAAAATGGCACCAAGCACCTGGGTTCAGAAATAGAAGAGCTTGATAGGCACCTTTCAGCTAGGTTGGAAGGAAAAGCAGACCTGTTGATAAATTTAAAACCCCCAAATTCAACTTGAATTATAGGATAACTGACAACAGAAAACAATAAGAATAAAAAATGTACTTTACATACCTCTAGTTAAACATAATTGTTACACATCGGTGTCACTGGCATACTGAATTTCATGACACCTTTATATTTATAAACTAATTTTCTAGGACACTAAGGTTTGTCTACACGAACAATTAGACCACATGTGCACTGCTGGCACTGCACAGTTCTGTAAACCAGTTTGGTAGACGTCTTTATCTAGTCCTTTTTTGAAATGAGACTATCCCAAAGTGCTTTTCTGCAGGATGTACAGAGTTAGACTGTGGCAGGCTAGTGCGGATTAGACTTGCACCCCAGCTTGCTGTGGTCTAATTGTTTATGTAGAGTTAATAATTGAAGGACATTTGGGTTTTTTGGTTCATACTTTTTATTAAGGATGCATTTTATTACTGGTATGTCTACACTTCGAGCTTCAGAGGTGTGCACAGCTGCTCAGTGGTACCAGCTGGCAAAGCATTTGTTGTTCTGTAACAGCAACTCCTAACAGACTTGTCAAACTTACTACATCTAGTGTATCACTTTCATAGTATTTATTCATTTAAAATATCATGTGAGATCTCTAATAAAACTTATGTCATACTGATCCTCATAGTCATTGCAATATGGATGGATGGATGGATGGATAATTTTTAAGGAGTTGTGTATATGTACTGAAAATAAGCTTTAAAGTCTGTGTCCAAGGCAGAGCTGACAAACCAGTTTTGGGTCCCACAAAGGATGTTGGCTGACAGACAGGTGAACCATGTAGATTAAGCACTCTAAGCCAACACAATGGATGGGGAGGGGAAGCCAACAAGAAGGCAAGACACTGGAAACAGAACTGAACCACAGGGGATCATCCTGACTCTGGGGATGAAACAATGAACTTTGGGGATATACGGAGAAGACAAAGGACACTATTTTATCCTCCACTGAGGAAGCAAAAAGGCCAGCCTTTTTGCACTCATAAATGGGGGATTCTAGCCATGTTGGTTAGAGAAGCTGGGAGAGAAACTTTGACAAGGGCATCAGCCTGTTCAAGTTAAGTTTGGACTCTAGGAAGCATGTTATACTTTTTGTTTTATAACCATTTGTAGATATTTCTGTTTCCATCATTATCCTTATTCACTCTCTCTTACATCTGAGCCTTTGACAATAAACTAATGATGGTTTTCACTATATCTGTATCCCAGTGCTGTGATGTTATATTGGAGCTGATCCTCAGTTGAACCAAACAAGCTGGTGTGTGCATTGTTCCTTTGGGGACAGTATACCTGGTAATTTCTGTGAGTGTCCAGTGGTTATGGGCTGGACACTGCAGAGGAACACGTCAGTGGGCTCAGGGTTTGGGGTGCACCTATTGTTAACCTGCAAGGCAAAGAAAGGGCTGGCAGAGCCCTGAGGATATTGTTTGGGTGGCTACCAGACGGGTGGTGTCAGGGAGCTGACATCTAGTTAAGCACCTCTTGCTAGAGGCAGGGGGCTAACAAGGTGACTCTCAGTCCTGGTCACCCTGATAAAGCATCACAAGGTGTTACTTCCAGCGGAAGGAGACATACTAGCACTAGCTCTGATTGAATTAGCATGGCAAAAATTGAAGAGTAGCTGCCGTAGGACAAGCAGCAGGAGGGGCTAGCCACCCGAATGCACACCTAGCATCTGAAATGGGATCATACTTCTGCTGCTTGCACTGTGACAGCAACACTTCTATTTTTAGTGCTATAGTTCGATTGGAGCTATCACTGGTATGTCTCCTCGAGCTGGAAATTACTCCTCCAGCTTGAAGTTTAGATGTACCCAAAGGATTAATAGATGTTTTAATAGATGGTTAATTAATCTTTATAGATTTTTATGGAGTCTAATAAGTTTATAGGTTCCTTATAATCTTGGCGTACACAGTCTTTGATACCTTATGCTTTTGTGCGTATAACCATTTATATGAATCACGGCTGTAATGTGTTTATAATGTCTATTAGTAATTTATTAAACCTTTGTACACTATGTATAAATGTAGTCTTTATACAAAATGTGACTGTTATTTGTATTGAGGTAGTGCTCAAAACTCCAATCAGGAATGGGGTTCCTGTGCTGGGCACTACATTGATACATAAGTAGGAATTTGCCTCAGTCCTTCCCCCCCGCATGGCAGGTGGCATTCTGGGTTGAAAGACTGCAAGTGCTCCAGCCTGGTATAATGGTCTTATGTTCCATGTTGCAATAAACGTCTTATCCTTTGAGTTTCATCATGTAATTTCCTGTTCTGCATGTTATGTTTGTGTTTGTTCTGATAGCATAATTTTTACCCCACTGCCGCGGTTACGAGTGGTGAACGTAGCCCTGAACATGACTTAGCTGGCATACTTTTCTTTCTCTTTCTATTCTTCATTCAGTTTTATGGTCTGATATTCACCAAATGTTCGACCATGACTTTTTGGCTTTGTGATTGACCACCATAATCCATCTGCAACACTGCTCTAAGCTATCCACTAGTTTGCTACAGCACCATTTTTTCAATGTTACACTTTGCAAGTTGTTTTGTCAGCTTTGCCATAGAAAACTTTGTGCACCTGGAGAGCCAGACTTGCCCTTTCCATGCCAGTTATCACCACTAGCTACTCTGAGTAGGCACAGCATGCCAGCTGAGGCAGTGTCTCAGAATGAGGTCCTGCAGTGCACACACAGCTACTTCAAACTACTAGTGAGAGTTGAGTGAGTCGCCAGGACCAGCTGCAAGCAAACCACCCCTTCTAGGTGCAGCTGTCTACTATGCAGAGGTACTACCTTTTGAGCTCACCCTGTATACTGTCAGTGGCAAATTCATAAGTGAGTGCAGATTTTGGTCATTAGACTGTAATGTGCATGAATAAGTATCTTTAATCTGTTTACATATATCAATTTATAATGGGCCAAATGCTGTTCTCTTCCTAGCTAGGAGCCAATGCACATTGTTCATACAAATTTGTCACAAGGAGTGCTGGAAGGGAATGGGGGTTTATACAGCATGCTCCAGCACTTTCCCCCTACTACCCAGTCCAGGGACAATCCCCTCTGTGAACAGCTCAGAAGATTTCTAGTGTGCAAGGCCTGCAAGAGTAATATGGAGCAGTCACTCTAGTTAGTATATTTCTTTAACAAACCCTAAAGAAATATCAGTAGAGAGTAATGCTGCTAGCCTCATCTTGAAAATGGATCAAACCAAACTCCAGATTCAAATACTCCAGAACTTTTGGTACATTTGAATACAAATTAGTGGGTTCTGGCTTATCTCAATTTGAAAGGATGTAAGATCTCATAGCTCTATGGAGAGACTCATCTAACCTTCCCCAATTATGTTTTCTGTTGTAAAAGCTAATACAGTTACAGAGCTATATTTTAGCCAGCACTGCTTTCTTGCAGCAGACTGTTTATTGCACTATGGTCTTAAAATGTAAATAATTTTAGCTTCCCTACTTCAACCACTGTGGATTACACTAATGCCTCGAGGCTATTTTCCTGTGCTTTACAATTTGCCTTCCAGTATAAGACAGTAAACTGTAGTCAAAGCATCTACTGTACAGTGCTTAACCCCAAATACTGTTAGCTTTAGGGTATGGGTGAGAGGGTGGGTGGATGTACTGACATAATTTCTGTTTTTCTGGGATAGCTTCTGACTAAGCAATTATCTAAGTGTATCTGGAAACTCAAGAGATTACTGATACAAAAATTTGCCAAGATTATTAGTTCACAGGTAAAGACAGATTTTTACAGGCTTTCTATGAAAATCTGAGATGGACACAGATGGAATTAAACTAAAAGGTTGTATACTGTATCTGATCATTCTGCAAAACTCCCATTTATTTCAGTGTGATTTGATTGAAATAATACACTTTATTTATTTAGGGTTTTTATTAAAAGTGTCCATCTAGATTTACTTACAGTCCTAAATGTTCAAGACTGAGCATGAGACACACATCACCTTTTGTTTAAAGCTGGATTTTAGAAGTCAAGGATTTTTCACTAACAATAATTCTGTTACATGGAGCCCATACCACATTATTTATTATTTTTTAGCTCCAAGTGATGTGTGTGGCACTCTACAGGCAAATAAGAAAAGTCTCTGTCTTGAGCTGCTTACGATCTAAATAAAGACTGTACTGTTTTAAATAGGATATTTTAACAGAAGTATTTAAATGCTCTAGACCTGGAGAGTGCAGGAAGGCAAAGGTCATCTGAGTCATTGTCTTCCTTACTCAGTAGCAAAAGTTTTCAATGTTGATTTATTCTGAAGAAATTCTATCATTCAGAGAAAAGGGGCCTAATTCACCATTGTCTTGCACCTTGTGTAGTCATTTACATCACTGCAAAGAAAATGCAAATGATGTAAAATGTAGTAGATTGGAATTTTATTTCCAATAAATAAATGTAGCATTTTATTTCCACTTGCACTCTCTGCACTGAAAGCTACCCAAGAGGCAGGACAACAAAGAATCAGAACAAAGTAGTTTTAAGAGTGCCAATTGTTCATTCAATATTTTAAAATGCTGTAATTATTTACTGAAATTCTGAGTGCAATGTGATAAATATACCTGTAAATGATGAGGCTAGTTCAGCTTTGGTGTTAACAGGTGCAGCTCCCCTGTCATGTATGAATTTGACCCAATGAGCTTAACATCACTATGGTTGCCTTCTTCACTGATTCAGGACTTGCAGTAGGGGTGGCTCTTCAGCCCAGGCACGTGAGGCACAGCCTAACCAAAAAATTCAGAAACTAATTGCCAATCCCAGAAACTATAAAGCATGTATGTTAAATAAGTGAAAAGTCCACAACAAGAAGTGCTTGTGATCTGTCAGGTTCTTCACTCTCTTTCCATCTCTGTAAATGCAGGGCCAAAAAATGGTGAGGTGAGGCTCAATTGGGGGTAAAGAGAATAGTGCCTCAGGAAGCTTGTTACCATGGCAATTTACCACACCCAGGAGTCACTGTATGAGGGTGTTGCGGTGGTAACCATGGTTTGATGAGGCTACAGAAGGATTGTAGCAGTTAAGGCTTGTTCTGATATCCTACAGGGCTATAGGAGATCCCTTCCACCTCTGACAGTGGACCTGGAGAAGACTCCCTACGTGGCTGAGGGGTCCAGCTTCTGCTGCAGTTGTCCTGGCTTGGTGAAGCAGAAACCCCCAGCCAGGCTTGCAAAGAGGAGAACGAGTCCCTGGCTGTGGAGGAGGCAACTGCCCTCCTGCGGACATTTCCTGCAGGGATAGCCCCCCACTCTTGACTTGCTGTCAGCAGCCCCTTGGCTGTGCAGGGAGTCTGAACATCTACCCTGCAATTAAATAGCCCCTTAGCCCAAGCCCTGTGAGCATGAGTTAGCTGACACAGGCCAGCCATGGGTTTTAATTGCAGTATAGACATATTCTCTGTGTGCTGTTGCTTGCATTGCTGACCTGTGGGCACACTCCTGCATATAATGTGAAGCTTCTCTGCATGGATGCTGAGCACACACTATGAAAGATCAAACCCTTAAATACACTGGGCCAACAATGAACCATATCTGTCTGTAGATATTAAAACATATATAACATAAATATCTATGATGTTAAAAGAATGTTTATGGTTGCAAAGTCAAGCATTCAACTTTAGGAAATGCCAGAATTAAGGTTGTCATGACTTGTGGCTGGTGTCCATTGTGGATAAAGCCTGACGAGCTCTTAGAGGTGAATGAGACCCAGGATCTGGCTGATGAATCTTTGGACATAAGGAAACTGGAAACCTGAAGTCTTCACAGATTGAGGTCCTCCTTGATGCCCTTTTCCCCCTAATGGGGGCCAGAGAGGAGGGAGAGAGGGTTTAGAAGTAAGTTGACGACTAGGGGTTAGGCTGAAGAGGGTCTACCCCAAGTTATTGGTTATAAGGTGGGAGCCCTTAATGCCACACTAGACCCAGTATATGCCTGGTATATGACAAGGAATAGGTGTAGGTGGATAACTCCCCTTGCCATTGTTACATTAAAGTTGGGGCCTGCTGCTTGAATCTATCCCTGTGTCTATCTTTCATTCACTTTTGTGTCCTCATCAAAGCAAGAACTGTATATACTGAAGTTAGAGAGCAAAGCCTATGGTGTGAGTTTAGCTAATGTATCTGAAATGAAGTGAGTACTTTACTGAGTGTAGGATGGGTTAAGGATTTGAGGAAATTGACTCATTTTCAGAAACTTGTATCTCGACTAGCCCCCAGAAATAAAATCGTGGAAACTGGCAGTGCAGATGTGTATTCTCACTATTTGTATCAGTTGTTTTCCCAACCAATAAACAATTGATGAAAATGGCGAGAATTCATGTTTGCACTGCTGGTTTCCAATATTTTATTTTGAGGCATTTGTTCCTGAAAATAAGTTATTTTCCTCATGTTCTTAACCTATCGTACCACCATTAGTTCTATCAGGATTGAGCTATAGCCAGCTAGCCCTGGTCCAATCACCAATCTCTCATTTACAGCCTCCACTAACAATGTACAATATCTAACCATTGGTGTTAGCCAGCCAGAATGGACATGGATCCAACATCCAGATATTCCTGAAGTGCTTCCAGGAACTTCAAAAACTTGTCAAACAATGCTGGCCAAAATTCAACCAGAAAAGATGTAGTTATTCCCTCATGATATTACTCTGAATCCACAGTAGCAGGCAACTCTGTCTGAATCTGATCAACATAATCTGTAGTGACTGAAGATTATGCAGTTAAATTCGCTAGTATTGTCCATGGCTTATGCTTTTTTCAAGGTCAATATATTTCAGTCTGAAACTGCTGCATAATAAAAGTTGGGATTACACTAACCTTAAAACCATTCCATCATGTCTTTTAAGGACTTCAAATCAAATGATAAGTATGTTTGTGAGGTACTCATAGTATACTATATTAACAGAAAGATCTGTAGTGTTCCTCTTCTGATTTTCACAAATCTGTTTTATATGTCATTGAACAAGAGAAAAGCTGAGATCTTCAAATTTAATTAAAAATAAAAAGGCATATGTAGATGAAGGGCCTGGGTTAGTACAGTGATGGGCTGTAGAAAACCCTAAATATGGGATAAAGATAGATGAGATAGATTTGGGAATTTTAAGATCATGCATGCTGAAGAAAGATGTGCAATAGTTTTCCAGTTTGCTGTCTGATCCAGAAATGTGTGTGCGACATTCCTTCCTAACAGATGGCTTCAGTGACAGCAAACTATGTTTTCAGAAGAACACTAGTTGATCTCATGCTTTCAAGACCTGAATGATTGATTGCTCATTCTGAAATGTGAATTATGGGTAGAATTTTCAATAGTGATTTAGGCAATTAGAAACCCAAGTCAATGAGAGACTGGCTCCCAAGTTCTCATGTTATTTTTGAAAATCGGACTTAAGTAATGTCTTCACTACCAAAAAGGTGTGGTGTTACGCTGAGATCCCTAACTCAAGACAGCTATCTTGCTGTACAATCCTAGTGGCGGCAAAGCACACGTAATTTTTACTACTGTGTAACATGGGGAGGTAAACATTATAACTCTGACCCATGTGTGACCTGACATAGTTACATTGAGGTTAAAAACTAAAAAGCCTTGTCTCTGTTATGATTTTACAATGTGATAACTAATGCATGTTAATTGTGTCACTGTAAAAACACACCTTTTTTAGCATTTAAAATATAACTTTAAGGTTCTGTGTCACTTAGGCATTTTTGAAAATGTTACCGTAGGTGCTTAACCATTAGTTACCACTGTTACCATAACTTTATAGTTCCTTGGTAATTTTGGGAGTTACTTCACCCTGCTCTTCTCTATAGACCTCAGTATATTGTGTTAAATCCCATGCAGCTCCCCTGAAAAAGTGCCTTTTACACATAATCCCCGCCCCCTCCCTCCCCCCCAAATAACCAATAGGGGCTTAAGAAGGTTGCATAAGGTTTTGGGGTAACGTAATGTTTTGTTTCCTGCTGCGGATAATTATAAAGACTTCATTGTGATATGCTCAGAATCGAAAATGTAGAGAACCACACCTGACAAACAGCACTAATGGCGCCAAAGAAAGGAGTATTCAAAAAGGCTTCCAGCAGAATATTACTTTCATCTTTATTAGTTCACAAATGAACAGGGAGAACATAGGTCACAGATGACAATGCTTTAGAATTAGTATTTCACTGTTACCTGTTTTGTATATTTCGATACGTTTTAATGTTTCAAACAAGTCAGAACTAATGAAAATGCAGGGTTTATTTTGGTTCGTTGCTCTGCATGCATTCTCTTTGCATGTTGCTGTATTTTGGTTTCCTAGGAAACAGCTGTGGATGTAACAAGATTGGCTATATTCTTGGACATTTGTCAGAGTTGTGAGCAGTTTTGACTGATTGATTTTGTGTGTATGATAAATGCAATAGTTGAATACTCAACAGTATATATTTGTCTGTTTGCCAGGTGAAAGAAATCTTGAACATTAGGTTATTGTACATTTAAAGAGTGAGTTAAACGTCTTTGACTTAGTTTAGTTGCCGTGCTGCAAACATAATTCTCTTTGCTGAGATCAAGGATTTTTAAGAAGTAATTTGTAAGCAAGTGTTGAATTAACATGATGAAAATAGACCACATGGTCCATATCCATCACTGGTTGAAAATTAGGGACCTGCATCTCTTGGGAAGTGAAAGAAATGCAGCTGCAGCCTGATTCTCAGGCCATTTATCACTTACTGCCTCTGGTGTATCTTCATTTACTGCTACAAATGGACAGGACTGCTGTTGCCCAAAGCAGCTGTTGCATACTTAATATGAGTTTGAAGCATAAGTAGGCCCACTCATAGCCTCATCCACTGTCTGTCCATTTTATGACTTCTTCTCCACCTTATTGTCCATGACATGTGTACATGGTTCAGAAATTTGTGCAGGACACAGGCTGATGGGGCCCCCTAGTATGGTGTGAAAAGGCCACTCCATGCAGTCAGATGCAGAATCAGCCCCTTAAAATAGTGATTATTTTCACTTGTTGTGATATATGATTGTGGAAAGATAAGTTGTACCTTTTTAGAATCACTGGAAGCAGTGCATGCTTTTATCCTTCCATATTTTACACTGTCCCAGTTCCAAGATGAATTTCTAGTAATCTTACAGTAAAAATATGTTTGGATTTTTTTTTGTTTGTTTAGTAAATTTAAATAGATTAGTATGAATTTTACTGTCATAAGAAAACTTAATAAAATCTCAAACTTGGGTAGGTCAAAATACTAAGACACAATGTGGTCTTGAGTCTTTCTTAAAAGCTGCTTCTACCCCACCACTTTAAGCTTCGTATGCCCCATTTCTCCCTCGCTTTAAAAAAAATATGTTTTTCCTCTGCTACACACAAACACTTTCTGCTCTGATATCTCTCACCCCTTTGCAAGAGTGATACCTTATGTTCTTGATATGCTTCAAAAGTGTTTTTAATTTTCCTAGAGTGTGTTGTGATGTAACTGTATTTGTCTTAGTTTAATAATAACATATTGTATCTGTCAGAATTTAGAAAATAATGTTTCATAGAATGTATTAATTAATTTACTTGGACAATTTAAAAATGTCTGTTTGATCTGTGGTAAAAATGAAATACTTGGGTATTGATCAACCTCTGCTATTCTGCTGCTCATGCAGATGTACCAGTGCTTACCCGGAAATCTCTGTAATTTCAAGAAGCTCATAGCATTGTAGTGCACACACATTACACTCAAATAAATTTCATTGTATGATATAATCATCTTGACCTTTTGTCTAAGTGATCCTAGCAGTGCACTAAAATCTGTGCAACCTTTAAAACTGAACAGGGTTTAGTTACACAGCTGTGATTTAAGACATAGTTATTGCTATCTTGCTGAACAATAATACAGTGGGAATGAGTGGAAACATGGCTGTGCAAAATAATTTTTAGGTATTTTTTGTCTAACTTATGAGTTTTCTTACCAAGGATTTGTATAAGGCAATTAGGGAGCATAATAAACTTATAAACCAGTTATAAATTTTATCATATAGTTTGGATGTTTTTCAAGGATTTCCAGACTCCTTTTTTTAGTTAACAAAAAGAAGCCAAAAACACATAATCTTAGTGATCAATAGAATAAGAAACTGACATTTCAGAATTCTGACAAGTCAGAAAGTTACATATGGGATTGTTTTATATAATACAGGACAGGTGACAACCAGGGGAGTTATTTCAGAAAAAATCAGGGGGGACAAAGCACAGTTGTGTCAGCATATAAAATATTATATGAGATTATATTATATCTGGCAAAACTGGGGTGGGGTAGCAGCAAAAAGGGGAGTATATAATAGAGCATATAGACCTATGAAAAGTTGAAGGGGGATAACTGCCCCATGGTGACAACCCTTATTGACGTATGAAATTATGTGCAAACAAAACCATTTGGTTTTGAATGGCACTATTATGCTCTGGAGAGACCCGGATGAAAGGAAGTAACTGGCATGTAGGTCAAGATTTTGGGAGTCCAGCTCAAGCAATGTGTGTATAAATATAGTATAACTTACTTGTAAGACACACAAATGAAGAGTAAGGAGAGCTATAAAAATGAGCCATCTGCGATTGTGTATAGTTTGTGATGACCCTGGCTATGCTCCCACTCAGAGGTCTGAATCCCCTTAGTCCCCTATGTGAGCTACTTGTATTGCAGGTACCAGTGTGGTGGGGTAGGGAGAAGAGCAGCCACTGTAAGATGAACTTCCCCTCCTATTTGGGCTAGGGAGAAGGTGGAACTGAGCCAGCAGAGAGGGGGAAGTAGGCAAAGGGCTAGCACAGCTTTATTCCCCCATGAAGCAAGGGGAAAGCAGGGCCTGAATTGACACTGAGAATCACAATTCTGTCCCTGCTTTGTCCCAAGACAATACAGCTACAAATTGCCCCTTTCTCAGAGTGGATTACAAAATGCCAAACCATCCCTAAAGGACCATGGGCCTAATCTTGTAAATACTTACAAAAGTAGTCTCTGTCAGTTCAGGGAAACTGTGCCTGTATTCCCACCTTGTGATCCACCAAGGACACCCACTCTCTGCTCCCAGCTCCTCAGTCATCACTTCTCTTGGATAGAGATCTGCGTCTCTTTCCCTCCTAAGTGTGGTGTTAAATTTGTACAGCTCCCTGATTAACACTGTGATATTCCCAGCAAGCCAAGCTGCTTATGCAGGCCAGCATCTGCTCTTGGCTTTCTCTGCGGAGGCTATGAACTGCATAATTGCCAGCAGTTACAAGTTACCGCACAGCTCCTCCTAAGCAAGCACATTTATTCTTAAACTGAAAACACTACAGAGAAAAATATTAAAAACCATAAAAAACCTACCCACATGCTAAAAACCTAACCAGTCTGGGGTCACTGCAACCTTCGGCTGTGGTAGGTGTCAGTCTTCCAAAACCCACAATTGGTTTTCCCTGTGGATAAAAGTTCATAATTGTCTCAGATTCAGAACTGGAAGAGAGACTGGACAGATTAGCCTGTTTCTTCATATAGCTCAGGCCTTTGATCAGGGCCGGCGCTTCCACTAGGCGACCCTAGGCGGTTGCCTAGGGTGGCAGGATTTGGGGGGTGGCATTTTGCTGCCCTCGGCGGAAATTCGGCGGCGGGGGGTCCTTCTGTTCTGGGTCTTCGGCGGAAATTCGGCGGCGGGTCTTTCGCTCGCTCCGGGACCTGCCGCCGAAGTGCCCCAAAGCCGCGGAGCGGAAGGACCCCCTGCCACTGAATGCTCAAAGGAGAAGCGCTGCCGCCTAGTGCGGCAAAAACCCTGGTGCCGCTCCTGCCTTTGATCTCTGCTCCAGCAACAAGTTATCAGCAGATGATGGTCCCCTCCTCAGGGCATAGCTTCAAAAGGCTGGGTTTTTGTGTAACTAGAGGTAGGGGAATTTGCTTTAACCCCTTCTTAGATATTCTTCAATGTCATGATCTAGCATGCCTTTGAAGCCAGTTGGGATCAGCTGCTAAATCACGGGTAAGGGTATCAGTCAGCCTTTCTCCTGAGTTGGCAGCCTAAGAGCAAATTAGTGCCCCCAGTTGGGTGTAATGGGGCTTAATTAGAAACTGACCCCCAGTTAGTCATGTTCTGCACCTGGGGTGTGATTAATTGCCTCCTGGCTTGAAGAGGTGGAGCTAGGCCTTAAATAGAGCTGAGAACTCAGTAGAGGGGAGGAGACCCTGGAGGGAAAAACAAGTGGAGTTTCTCCTCTGGAAAGAGCTGGTGGAAGATAGGCTGAGGCACCTACTCGGAGCAAAGTAAGCGCCTGTGGTGGAGCCTTGGGCAAGGGCCTTAAGAGGAGAAGAGACTAGAAGAGCAGCCTAGGAGTAGAGTTACCAGATATCTGGGTTTTCCTGGACTTGACCTCTTTTTTTGGTCCTTTGATCTCTGTCCAGGTGGATTTTTGAAATCTGAGTAAACGTCCATGATTTTTGGTATGATACTGCCACCCTTACTTCTGTGCTGCTGCTGGCGGTGGCGCTGCTTTCAGTTCTGGGTAGCTGCAGAGTGGCAGTTGCTATACCCTCTTCCCCTCCACCACCACCTCCCCCGAGCTTCCTCTCCCCCTGGCAGTGCCCTCTATTTGGAAACTTGAAATATGGTAACTCTACCCAGGAGGGGCAGAAGAGCTAGTTGTTATGAGAGAAGCTTTGCAGCAGGGGGATCCGAAAGGAAAGCTGTTGGAATCTCTGGAGAAGGGAGGCAGTAGGGGAACTCAGCTGGAGAAGAAACAAGAATTTGGTGGAGCCCGACAGCAGAAGAAAGGACTCTTAGTTCGGAGTATTTGATTTTGAACTTGGAGTTGGACCCTTTAGTTAACCTCAAACGGGGACTGAACTGTGTGTGACTTGGCTGGAGGGTTGAGCCACAGAAGACCCAGGAAAGGAATCCAGAGAAGGAACTGGCTGGGACTTATCCTTGAGAACCGAGCAAGTGGCCAGTAGAGGGAGTGTGGGAGGCAAAGTCCCCTGCAATGCTGTGTCTGGCACAGAGGGGTGCCCTAGAAGTAAGGATGTGCATCTACACCCAGGAAATCCACATCTAATTTATCATCCCAAAAGTGCATTCTTGTCTGGCACATTTTCACTGTGGTCCTTGAGCTCCCAGGCCTCACATTACATCTCCCCCCTTGAGAGGTTACATGAAATCCTAACCCACAATAATATATAAACTTTGTATTTAACAGTATGTACCCCAAAGATACTTAAAGTTAATTCAATAAGTTTCCCAAGGATATGCAGGAAATCACTATACCTGTCATGGTCTCATTGAAGTCAATGAGATTATTCCCATGGGAGAATACTCGTGTAAGGGTTTGCAAGGTCATGTTTCACAATTCCACAAAACTTGGTTTCTACTCTCAGGGTCACTTCCTGAGCAGCAGATAAAGAGCACTCAGTGTTTCTCTGGATGGAAAGGGCAAAAATGCCTTTAAATCGTCTGCATTGGGCTAATCCCATGAGGTAATTTAAAATTGCCCCAAGGCTGCTTTAAATTGTGCCATCTGCCTAGGGGATGCCCTAGCCATGCCACCTTTTCCTCCTCCACACACCTCCAACCCCCTTTGCTTGGTAGCCAATAGTCTGGTATCATACGAACTGCTGCAGCAGCTCTAGGCCATCCTCCAGTGGCTGAATCTACTCATTTAGGGCTGATTTGCACTGGGTGAGCAGCATAAAGCAAACTTAATGAACTGAAGAAAAGAGGCCAAAATATTTTTTACTGGTCTGTCTCCATGACACTCTTTGTAAATGTGCTGCTTTCATATTAGAATTTGAAAGTCACATTTCAGATACAGAGGAAATTTAGGGAGATGCTGCCCTGGCAAAGACCAGGAACAAATGTGTCTTGCTCTAAAGACGAAATATTTTGTCTGTCTGGTAATTCCTTGCCCCAAAAGGTGTTACCACTTCCTTTTCCACATCGTAACATCACTTTCTTAAGTGGCAAGCAGGAAAGGTGATAGTCAAATAAATTAAATTGCAGCACTGGAAAACCTGGCTCACTGGCATTGAAATGTCATTTCTCAAATTATCCAGCGTATTGAAAGGGGTTTCTTCAGGAATAAAGTCATGGCATGGCAATTACAGTACATGGAATACCCAGGGCTTGCACAGTGGGCCAAATTCTGCCCTTAGTTAATTGGGATTGTGTGAGTGTAGCTAAAGGCAGAAATTGTCCCACTGATTGGGTATTTTATTTTTAAATCTGTATTGCACAGTACATTTCTGGTAATGATTTTTTTCCCCAGCTAACAGGGCTCTACAGGTCTGTTTGGTTACCATGTGCAATTTTATTTGAAGTAAAACAGGCTAGCCAAATCAGATAAAAGAAAGACCATCCACAAACTTAGAGACATTTTCAGTTTCATTCTCATATTTATAAATAATCATGTTTAGAATCCCTTTCCCACAAGAAGTCTGCCTGTATTTCTAAGGCCTGGTCTACAGTACGGGATTAATTCGGATTTAGCAGCGTTAATTCGAATTAACCCTTCACCTGTCCACACAACAGAGCCATTTAGTTCGAATTAAAGGGCGCTTTAAATCGATTTCTGTACTCCACCTCGACGAGCGGAGTAGCGCCAAAATCGATTTTGTTAATTCGAATTAGGGTTAGTGTGGCCGCACACCACCGAATTAATGTGATTAAAATAAATGGGGTAGTGTGGCCGCACACCACCGAATTAATGTGGTTAAAAACCGAATTAATGTGCTTAGTGTGGCCGCGCACAATCGAATTTATACAACCTGTTTCCCAAATTCGAATTATCTAAATTCGGATTAATCCCGTAGTGTAGACATACCCTAATTTTTCATCTTGCTCCAAAGTATGTGTTTTCATTAAGTAGGTATCTTAGCTTGGTATTTTGCAGATGTTTGAAATTAGCCAGATGTGTAGCATCACCTCCAAGCTTGGGCTGCTGCTATCTGCACACCTTGTTAGGACAGGCAAATAGCTCCTGTGAAAGCCATGGAGAACAATGAGACACTTGGGCCTGAAGCATTTATTCCCTGGGAGGTTGATGGTATAGCTGATCTAGGAACCCTCTTCTGCCATGAGGAGGAGAGAAAGGAGGAAACATAGTAAATTACTTTATCCCACTACTAAAATTCTTTTGGGGGAGGTGTGACTGCAGAGGGCTCCACTCAGAATACTACTGTGGGGCCTTTCCTACTTCTCAAAATGCTATTGGACAGTGACAGAATGAAATATCTGTATATGTTTTCAGTTCTTTGACAGAATGGAGCAGCCACTCTCCTTAAGCTTTCCAGAGTAGTGTATGAGTATGTGGATGTCACCATGCTGATGCCTGTGTAAATAAATCCTCTTGTATAGGAAACTAGCAAATAGAAACAAATTGTAGAACAGGATAATCAAAAATTTGATCTGAATTGTACTTTACAGTTTCTAAATTGTCTTAAGAAACATAACCAGAGGGAAACTATCTGTTTGGTTTAACAGTGTTCATTTAACTTATTTGATGTTTGAAGTGGATGGTTAAAACTTTTTTCATTATTTCTCATTTCATATGCTTCTGTACTTCCTGGTAGTGGCCAAGACTGGTATTAAGAAGCCAACATGTTATGAGAGATGTTATTAAATTCACAGCTCAACTAGAGTCAGGAAGTACCAGAAATCTAATGATAAGCCTATTTTCAAGAGCGATCCAAGTTACTTTTGCAGATTCAAAATGTGTAGCTGCGTGAAGCCCCTGAGCTTTAAGGTGATTATCAGAAATTTTCCTAAAAAGGATTATCACTGAACACTCCAATTTGAAATATGCTCTGAGAATAGCATGTTTTATTCTTCAGTTTTTCCTGTGGATTTTACATTTTTTTTCTGTGGGAATTTACTTTCAGATGTCAAGGCTATACAGTCAGCGCTCTCCATTTCCAATTGGCCTGCATGCAGAGTGAAATAATGTACTGGGCCTGTGGCACGTGCTGGGTGCAATCCAGAGCAGTGAATGGTTGTGTTACTGCCTGCCTTGTAGCCCTGGGTGCTTCAATGCTCTGTGGCTCACAGCCTGGGCACCAACAACCACAGACAAGCATGCACTGAGAGTCTGTGTGTTAGGCAGCTCTGGCTGAGTGCTCTGATTCCAGCAGTCTGTTTGTTACACCCCACCTCTACTCTAGTGGCCACCAATCTTGCTTAATATTAGACAAGTGACTCCAACACACTCCCAGTCCCGAATTTTCCCAAAACCATGTGCTCTGCAGTGTCTAGCCCTTTCCTGCACCATTCAGATGAATACTAAGATTTCCTTTAAAGAGTCAGTACCCTGCAGTTTGCCACATTAACTGGAGTTAACAATCACTTCAATTCAAATACAGCGCGGGGTTGGTTTTGATTAAAATAAAGTTTATTAACAAGAGGATGTAGGTAAGTAAAATAAGGTAGAAAGGATTACAAGCAAATAAAAGGTTTCAGAGTAGCAGCCGTGTTAGTCTGTATCCGCGAAAAGAACATGAGTACTTGTGGCACCTTAGAGACTAATTTATTATTATGCTCTAATAAATTTGTTAGTCTCTAAGGTGCCACAAGTACTCCTGTTCTTTAAGCAAATAAAAGTGAAAACATGCATCTAAATGTCTAAAAATGAATCAAGCAGGCTACAGCCTTTGTATACGATGGCGTCTTTCATCAATCACTCTTTGTCCAGCATGGCTGATTGTCTCTCAGTCAGGACCTTCCACAGAAATGCAGGGTGCTGCTTCCTCTTGTCTTCCTAGGGGAAAGATAACTTGGGGTTCTTTGCCCCCTCTCTTTTATAGTCCAATGAATGTTTGAAATGGATTCTTCTGACAGTTACCCCCCAAAATAAAGTTCATTCAGGTAGTGTAGAAGGAGATATGGAGTGCGAAAGTGAAGAAAGTTCCATGTCGGTTTCTTCCCCCACTGGTGTTTGCTAAAATGCAAATTGATCCGTTCTTGCCCTCTCCAGTGCAAATGTATGGCCCCTTGACATATGACTGCTAATAGACTCTGACAACACCAGTCTGGAGGTGTTGGCTTGTCCTTTGTCTGGGAGAAACCTGTTTGCTCACTCCCGAGACTAGTCTGGTAAGCACGTTTTAGTTGCACATGTCCTTCATATGTGTATGGTCCCTTGGGTGTTTGTTGTACACACATCACACAAGAATATTAATCAGTGTTTTGTTAGTTTTCCAATGATACCTTACATGAGACATATCCTATGTAGTTTATGATGGTAATAAATTGGGGTATGCTGAACTGGTCAGGCCTGCTGAAACTCACTACCAGATACCAGTGAGCCCCTTGCATTGGGATGCAGTTAGGGTCACAGGCTATGCTTCAGAATGCTAGGGAATTTTGGAAATTATTGAAAATTACATTCGGATCATTCAATAATATTCTTTAGACCTGGGAATCTTTACTATTTTTGAAAAAATCAGAATGATCAATTGCTAACTTCTTACATTATTAACAGGACTCTTAGAAGTATCCCTAAAAAGATTAATGCGGCTGATTTAATGATGATCACAGGAAAGTCATGAATAGATTCTTTAAAGAAGAAACTAGGGTAAATGAGGTGCACTTAAATTTATGGCATTTTACATGCCATCTACTTGCATTCTTTCTTACTAATAATTAGTTCATTAAATGGAAAGTTGATTTATCTGAATTTCAATTATGTTTTTTTTCTGAAGATATAGGGGAGCAGACGTGTTTGATTTATGACTTTATAATACTACAGAAACACAATATTCTTCTGAGTCTGTGATTCATTTGCTAACATGTTACAAATGTTACTATCAATAGTTAATAAATCCTTATAATAATGCATAATTATATACCTCTTTTCAATATTTTTTCTTTTTACATTCATTTATTTGTAAATTATTTGATTCAAAGAGATAGCTGTAGGGCATCGCAGAGACTATATCTAAGGGCATATAGATTCTGATGTCAACAGGTACTAAGAACATACATAAATTATTTGTTATTAACATTAAAACATAAGATAGCCATACTGGGTCTGACCAGTGGTCCATCTAGCCCAGTATCCTGTCTTCCAACACTGGCCGGTGCCCGATGCTTCAGTGGGAGTGAACAAAACAGTGTAATTTAATGAGTGATCCATTTCCTATTGTCCAGTCCTAGCTTCTAGCAGTCAGAGGTTTAGGGACACCCAGAGCATGGGGTTATGTCCCTGATCATGTTGGCTAATACCCATTGTTGGACCTATCCTCCATGAATTTATCTAATTCTTTTCTTAACCCAGTTATATTTGTGGCCTTCACAAAATCCCCTGGCAATGAGTTCCATAGGTTGACTATGTGTTGTGTGAAGAAATATTTCCATTTGTTTGGGAGACTCCTGGTTTGTGTGTTATGAGAAGTGGTAAATAACACTTTCTTGTTCACTGTCTTAACAGCATTCATGATTTTATAGACCTCTATCATGTCCCCCCAAGTTGTCTCTTTTCTAAACCGAATAGTCCCACTCTTTTTTAATCTCTCTTCATATGGAAGCTGTTCTGTACCCCTAATCATTTGCGTTACCCTAGTCTGCCTACTCTATACTTTTTCCAATTCTAATGTATATATTTTTGAGATGGGGTTACCAGAATTACATGCAGTATTCAAGGTGTGGGAGTACCATGGATTTATATAGTGACATTATGATATTTTGTCGTCTTATCTATCCCTTTCTTAATGTTTCCTAACATTCTGTTAGCTTTTTTTTTACAGGTACTGCACATTGAGCAGATGTTTTTAGAGAACTGTCCACAATGACTCTAAGATATCTTTTTTGAGTGGTAACAGCTAATTTAAACCCCACCATTTTGTATGTATGTAAAATTAGAATTATATTTTCTAATGTGCATTACTTTGCGTTTATCAACATTGAATTTCATCGCCATTTTGTTGCCCAGGCACCCAGTTTTGCAAGATCCCTTTGTAACTCTTTGCAGTCTGCTTTGGATTTAACGATCTTGAGTAATTTTGTGTCATCTGCAGACTTTGCCATTATGCTGTTTACCTCTTTTTCAAGATTATGTATTAACATGTTGAACAACACTGGTCTCAGTACATATCCAAGAGAAGACCTTCCCTCATATCCTATGACTCTTTATTGTGGTGAGGGACCTTGTCAAAGGCTTTCTGAAAATCCCAGTACGCTCTATCAGCTGGTTCACCCTTGTCCACATGTATGTTTGACCCCCCTCAAATAATTCTAATAGATTGGCGAGGCATGATTTCCCTTTACAAAGTCATTCAGACAAATCATGTAAATAGAACATTCCAAAGTGATATTAGCAGTCTATTATTGCACTGGCAGTAGAAAATCAAGCTGGTTTGTGGTAAATCAATTTGTAGCTGGCAGACATACAAGTGAACTGATCTTACTACAGAGTTTGGTGTGACATCATTAAGCATGACTAGGCATAGATGACTTATGCTGTTGCTAAATCATATATTCCGAAAGTAGAATCATTTTGAGTTGGTATTTTAGTTTGAATCCAAGATCGTGTTCCTTTTGACCTTTTTATTTTATATACTGTAAGTAGTTGATCTGACTATGCTCATATTTCCTTGTACCTGTTACAGAAGAAAACATGGAGATATTACTATATGTCTACTATACAATTTATCAAGGATTTTCATACCAATCTCATGCTATTTATGCCAGTTCTACTACCTTTTAGATGCCTTTGACCAGATAGTTCCTATTAAATCTTGGCTTTTATTGGAAAAATATGAGGGCATGTGAATCAACTTTACAATGAAAATTTAATTTTTGTGCAGTAAATTAAAAAAATGCAGAGTATACAGAAATGACCAACATGAATAATTTTGCTTGTTGCCCATACCCCCTTAGAACATGGAGACAGGTTCTGGCAGCTGTTTGTGTGTGTTAAGAGGGGATGGCATTTATCTCTCTTGTTAAATCCTTGATTGACGCAAACTGCCTAAATCTCCTTACAAAGAAACAATCATTGTGAAGCATGCTAGGAAGGGCAGGCAGGAGGCAACTCGTTCTGATAGAGAATGTCTCTTATATGTAGGAGGAAATCTGTGCATATCTGTGATAATTGCTTGTATTTGTCATTCCACCTCATACCCTCCCCACCACCCCGAATTGGAATATTAAATCAAGGCCTTATCCTACATTCCTTGCACACCCTCCCCCAATAACAACTGAATTTATTGACCTTTAAGATGTGCAAGGAATTCAGTTCCCTAAAGTGTGATTATTATTTTTTTGCTTGCTTTCTGGCTGACAGAAAGATGAAGAATAAACTATGAAAATAAACAGTAAAATAAAATCCTTAAGTGTCCTGTTCTGCATTGGGAGGCCCAATAATTTTGAGCTAATTGATTTACCTTTGAAGGGAAATGTTCTCATTCTGCAACATTTTAAATCAGTCACCCACGTACAAACAAGGACAAAACAATTATGTTGAAATTGTATTGCATTACTTAACAACAAGAAAACCTTGCAGCCTCAGTTTAGGAAATGGTTAAATCTTGACATTTTTTGCAGAGATAACATGACCTGTTTCATTATCTGGCTTGACCCAATTTGGCAGCCTTGAGTTTTGTCAGTCTTGTATGCATTTTTTCTCACTAAATCTGATGTAAAAGCTTGTCATTAAATCAAATACATGTAACAGAAGGGAAATATGTATACATACACATACACATTTTGGAATACTCTGTCAAAGAGAACAGGAGTACTTGTGGCACCTTAGAGACTAACAAATTTATTATAGCATAAGCTTTCGTGGGCTACAACCCACTTCTTCGGATGCATATAGAGTGAAACATATATAGAGGAGATATATATACACACATACAGAGAGCATGAATAGGTGGGAGTTGTCTTACCAACTCTGAGAGGCCAATTAAGTAAGAGAAAAAAAACTTTTGAAGTGATAATCAAGATAGCCAAGTACAGACAGTTTGATAAGAAGCAAGTGTGAGAATACTTACAAGGGGAGATAGATTCAATGTTTGTAATGGCTCAGCCATTCCCAATCTCTATTTAACCCTGAGTTGATTGTGTCTAGTTTGCATATCAATTCCAGCTCAGCAGTCTCTCATTGGAGTCTGTTTTTGAAGTTTTTCTGCTTTAAGATAGCCACCCGCAGGTCTGTCATAGAATGGCCAGACAGGTTAAAGTGTTCTCCCACTGGTTTTTGAGTATTCTGAAATCTGTCAAAGAGGCTTGTCACAAAATATCTTGTACATCAAATCAAATCTGAAGATATGAGAAGCACGATGGGCCCCAAACAAACTGATCTTTACAAGCACTTGAATAGATACTCATACAAACTCACCACTGCAATTTCACAAAAAAATAAATTTCCCTTGACCAAATCTACTGTACATCACAATAAAAAAGTAGAGGGGGTTTTAAGAAAATTCAGTAGTGTTCCATGGAAGGCCTCATCTTAATGTGGAACTGGCACTGAAGATATAAAAAACTAAAAATGTATTGCTGTTAATTTACAGCTGCCCATCTGGTTTGATGCCATGCCAATGGGAACAAAGTTAAATTTGCATGATTCCTTATCTCCTGAGTACTTCAGAGAAATCAGGAATCTTGTGAAATTCCAGCTAGCTGACATAGGAAGCGGGCAGGTTAAGAGGAAGAAAGATGGATTGGAAGATTAATGAAAGGAAAAAAATAAAAAATGGGAGGAGGAAGTGGTGGGGGGAGACATTTGGTAAGGAAACACTAAAGTCAGCCTAAGTAAGGTTTACATAAAGAGAGTTAAGGGAAAAGGAGTCACAGACAGAAGGGAAATAAGTTGAGGAAGGCAGAGAAAAGAAAGAAAAAAATAGTTACAGAGAAAGAGAACACTTGGTTAAAAAGAGTTACATTTCAAAAAATGAATCTGAATAATTTATTTTTTCTTAAAAGTCCATTGGATTTTATTTATGTTCTTTTAAAGAAAATGGGTGAAATCTGTGATTTTGCCATTGACTTTAATAGATTCAACCCCTGGGTTCAAGTCCTCAGTGATTACAAGTGTGAATGAGTTTGGTAGCCTCATCCTACATCCACTTGTCCCTGTTGTCAAACCACCATACAGTTCTGTAAATCTTTGCCTTTAATGGCAGCATAGTCTCAAGGCCTAAGAGCTGAAGTAGCAGGGTGTCACATGCGGTCACTGAGGTGAACAGGAGAAATATACGTTGTTCCTGAACAAACACTGGTGCAAAAAAAGGGTGTTTGTCTCTGACTTTCATGTGATAAAAATGAAGAAAATGGATTAGAATTATTTTAAATTTAAAACAAGCTTACAAAATTTCTTCAGCTTTTAATAATTTAGGGAAAGGATATAGAATACATTGTGGAGAGAGAGAGCTGAACTCTATTTTTCATTACAGTCCATGAACCAGAACATACATATTTCCTGTCGTCTATCTTGCTGATGTCAGTGGGAGACCCCAGGTAGAATATAGCCTTTATGCAATAAATTACATATTTAGTTATTTTCATTATTATATGTTCATTATTTTATTGTCAAATTCAACATCAATCAGGGAGACAATATAGCTGTTTAGGCACAGGACTGTTTCTGCCTTTTGTTGTATTTCCTTTCCTGTTTCTGTTTTTCTCTCTCTTTTCCTAGTGTATGAAATTTGCGCAATTGCCTTTATAATTCACATTGTGTGTTTCTACAGTTTACTTAAGCCGCCTCCTCATGGATTAAATCTGTCCAAGGTCATGTCTGTTGTATACTAGAAATGGTGTACAGTAGCTGTGCTCTTCTGCAAGCTTCCTTCCAGCCCCCTCTTATCTAAATACTGCCCATGCACCCAATCTGGGACTCACAGTCATTGTCTTAATTACCTTCTCTGATTACTTTCTGATTTTTGACTTCTCACTGTGGCTAATGCATTTAGATTTAATATGCATGATTTATTCTACCACTGAAATCTCTTATGTCCATAGAGGAGACTCATTTCAATGTTAGATAATAAACTAAAGAACAGATTCAAACCTGGTATAAAAGGGTGTATTTGACTCTACTCTAAGTTAATATGCTTTACTGTGACTTTTTTAAAGGATGAGGTAATATCCATTTTTAGTGTAAGTCTATTGTGGAATCCAAATAATTTGAAATGTTAAATATATGACTCAAGATAAAGGCATACTTTATTTAATATTACTTAATTGTACTCTGTATACTGACTTTAAAACAGTTAATTTTAATATAGGAATATGATGGGAATGGAAATGGTGTTGGTCATAATGAGCCAGTCTTGACGTCTTTGGGAGTTTTGCCTGAGAGGATACTGCAGAAATAGCCCCAATTTGAGGGAAATAATTATTTGCTTTCTTAGCCTGAAGATAAGTTAATGATAATGGATAACATCAATAATCTAGAATGTGCGTAACTGTGGAAAAAATGGAAAGGGAAAGTCCTGCATTTAGCATGACCTCATTATGTAATCCAGCTTCACATGACTCATAAAATCAACTAGGAATATTTGTGATTTTTATTTCCATATATTGCCTGACTTTTACAGAAATAAATAACTAATAAAGGTGAGCTAAACTGAAGGAGGAAAGGGTTAGCCTGGAAATAAGCAAATATCAATGGTGTTCACATTTGATTTAAATGATTCAAATGCATAATTTGTACAAAAATCATATCTTAATAATATGTGGGCTGCCTAACTGGCCTAATTTATAACATGCAAGTGACTCGCTACACATTACATTAAGTTATTAAATAGGAGAACCTTGCCCATAAGAGGCCAGAGAGGTTTACTCTTAATAAATTAACTTTGAACATTGAGGTCCCTGTCTGAACCAAAAGAATTCTGTTGTTTCTGAGAACAAGACTAGGAAAAAATACCTTGTTTTGCCCATGTTGGAAAATTTAGGTGACCTTTTTGAGAAGCGCAAGATCTCGCCCATGGTTTGAACTTAAAATTTGGCAGGGGTGTGGCCTTTGTGTCAGGGATGTGACTTTTGCTGTCCCAACTGAAATTCATCAACATTTGGCCAAATTATAAATCTTTGCAAAATTGCATTTCACACATGCTTGGTAGAGATTTGCTGGAGATTCAGCTAAAATCTCCGAGGATTCCATCCTCGCTGAGCATACTCAAGCCTGGGGCTGCAGGCGGCTCAATAGCACTTTCCCTGCAATTGCAGCACTAGGTTTCTGCAGGCTGTGCCGGGGCCTGGCACTGGGATAGTGACCAGGGAGACTGTCTCTTCCATGTGCCCAATGTTCTACCCCCTCTGGTACCCAGACAGTAAGGAGGTGGAAGCTACCTAATTCAGGTAGAGAGGGGACAAGTGTTGGACTAGCGGGGATGGAGTAGATTGGGACAAGGAGCCTGGGGAGACGGGGGGAAAGGAGGACCGACACACAACTGAGACTGGAGGTTGGTGCAGAGTCGGGGGAGGGAAATTATGACTCGAAGTTGGGGTAGGGGGAGACTGGGATTGGCTGGGCAAGGAGCATGGGACTGGAAACTAGGGGAGAGCAGAGAAATAATAGATTCTAGATATTAAGGTCAGAGGGACTGAGTAGATCATTTAGTCTGACCTCAGAGGAGACTGGGACTGAGAGATGGGGAAGGAAACATGGTGTATATATGGGGGTCGGAAGGGATAGGAGCCAGTGGTGAGGAGGGGGACACTGAGATTGAACAAGGAGCCAGAGATGGATATTGGGACTGGCTGGGCAATGAGATTGGGACTAGGGATGACTGGAGTAGGCTGAAGGTACTGAGGGGAGAGGGGAGACAGATCTGACAAAGAGCTAGGTTACAGGGGTGAGCTGGGATTGGCAGGGCAAGGAGACAAAGAGCCAGGTATGTGTGAGGGAGGTCTGGGGGGAGGAGATTGAATGAGGAACACAGGGAGGGAGAGTGGGACTGGGATGCAGTGGAAAGGGATGGAGCAGAAGGGGTCAAGCACAGGCAACCTTAATTCTGCCATTTCCTAACCTTTCGGTGTTAGAACTGCAACCTTAATAGTGGTTTAACATAGAGTTTTTGTTTTTTGTAACATACTGTAGCTTGTCTAAATTTGTTACACTCTCTTATCATTCTATGTGCTACAGATCTTTTCAGTATACATTTTAATTGGCAAGGAACTGCTTCAGTATCAACAGAGGAAGTGGTGTCAAACTGTAAACAACAAAACAATGCCTTTCAGATTAATATGAGAGGATTATTTCATTACTTCCATATCCTTATCTGATAAGAATAAATGGGAGTTGTGAATTGTCAACCTGTTAAAGGATGATTACTTTTATATTGTAAGATAAGATTTATCTGAAACTCATTATTTTCTGATAAATGATTTTCCAACAAAGATTGTAAATAGAACACAGACAACCATGTCAGTAATCCATTTTTTATGGCATAGATGGAAGCACGATGAGAGAAACCCCCCCTATTTTTAGTCATTTTAGCCAAACTGCGATGTTGACCCTTTTTTATATGTATACTTTTAAAGGTTGTAATGTAATGATCACCTTGGAGGTTAGGTCCTCATCTGGGCTAAATGTCCAGTGTCTGGATCTGGGACTTGTGAATCTAAGTGCACACCTTTCGTCAGCAGCAAGGCGAATGGTTAGGGCTCAACTGGGTGGAAGAATCCTAATATGGGCCATCAAGCCCCAGGCGCCCGGCGAAGGCCCTCTTTGGACACCACATAGCTGAGTTAGCAGGTACTGTGGGGCAGACGCAGCACCCTCCAGCCATCGAGCCTCGGCTCTCCATTGGGTAAAGGTTGCCACATCCTAGAGCATGGATCCTGCTACTACGCACCGCAGGTTGCACGTTAAACTATTCTGCATGGACAATCGACCGGTATCAATAGTCTCCACCTTCCTGGAGCTCACCATCATCATTCACCAACCCTTCACCAAAAGACTTGTGGCGTGAGTTTCCTAGGTGGTGCCGACAGGCCTGAGAAGTTGGAAGCCAGTAGCCAATGATCTCCATGTGAACGGGCAAGGTGTGATGGACACATGACTCTTGCTCAGCGATGGGAATATGAGGTCCTACTTAGGCGAGCAGGCGGCGCTATTCAGAGAAGCCCATCCTCCTTCAATTTGAGAAGCAGTGACAAAATCTTATTATTGGGTGACTTCAGTGCTCGCTTTGGAGATGATTATATCACTTGGAACAGAGTCATGGGGAAATTCTGAAGTGGGTCTTTAAATACAAATGGAGAACTACTCCTAACACTCTGCACAGAGTTTGACCTTGCTGTTACAAACACCTTTTTCAACATGCCAGAAAAGTGGTTCTATTCTTGGCAGCACCCTCAGTCAAAACGATGGCACCTTCTGGGCTGTGTCATCATTCAGCGTAAAGGCCTGAGGGATGTTTACATTATCAGGGCTATGTGAAGCATAGAATGCTTTATGGTTCGCCAACTTATCCATACTAAACTGAATATCAGGATTCATCATCCTAGATTGCAAATTGTTCCAAAACTGAACCGACATGTTGATGTTTCGAAACTTTGCAGAGAAGAGGGGAGAACCAGTTAGAAACTTCCATTCATGCTGCACTATTAAATAGTACCAATGCAAGAGTAAGCAGAACAGTCAATGAAAGGTGGGACACTTTTCAAATTTTCAGTACTATCAACAGCTAAAGTAATCCTTGGTGTTCCAACTCAACAAAATGAGGACTCGTTTCATGCAAATGACAACAATATTCAAGCACTCCTTGTGGCCCATTGAGTCATATGCCACGTTGAACTGAACAACCCCTCCTCTCTCATGGCTGCAGAAGCCTTCAGGAAATCAAAATCAAAAGTGCAGAAAAAGCTGTGGGAGATGGAGGACACTTGGAGAAATAAAGCAACAGAACTACAAGCTCTTGCTGATACTAATAACACCCGAGGTTTTTTCATGAGTTAAATTCCATTTATGGACCACAAAGAGCCAATAACTGTCCAATCCTGTCCACTGATGGCACCTTCTGACTGAGTACAGTATGATACCAGAAAGTTGGAAAGAACATTTTGTGACTACTCAGTCATGAGCTGAGCGCAAATGTTCAAATAGTAGACTCAATCAAACAAATCATAGAATATCAGGGTTGGAAGGGACCTCAGGAGGTCATCTAGTCTATTGGTTCTCAAAGCCAGTCCGCTGCTTGTTCAGGGAAAGCCCCTAGCGGGCTGGGCCAGTTTGTTTACCTGCCGTGTCCGAAGGTTCGGACGATGGCGGCTCCCACTGGCCGTGGTTCGCCACTCCAGGCCAATGAGTGTGGCGGGAAGCAGCTGCCAGCACATCTCTCGGCCCGCGCTGCTTCCGGAAGCCCCCATTGGCCTGGAGCGGCGAACCGCAGCCAGTGGGAGCCGCGATCAGCCGAACCTGCAGACGTGGCAGGTAAACAAACCAGTCCGGCCCGCCAGGGGCTTTCCCTGAACAAGCGGCGGACCGGCTTTGAGAACCACTGATCTAGTCCAACCCCTTGCTCAAAGCAGGACCAATCCCCAACTAAATTATCCCAGCCAGGGCTTTGTTAAGCCTGACCTTAAAAACCTCTAAGGAAGGATATTCCACCACCTCCCTAGGTAACCCATTCCAGTGCTTCACCACCCTCCTAGTGAAAAAGTTTTTCCTAATATCCAACCTAAACCTCCCCCACTGCAACTTGAGACCATTATTCCTTGTTCTGTCATCTGTTACCTCTGAGAACAGCCTAGATCCATCCTCTTTGGAACCCCCTTTCAGTAGTTGAGCAGCTATCAAATCCCCCCCCCCCCATTCTTCTCTTCTGCAGACTAAACAATCCCAGTTCCCTCAGTCTCTCTTCATAAGTCATGTGCTCCAGCCCCCTAATCATTTTTGTTGCCCTCCGCTGGACTCTTTCCAATTTTTCCACATCCTTCTTGTAGTGTGGACCCCAAAACCAGACACAGTACTCCAGATGAGGCCTCACCAATGTCGAATAGAGGGGAATGATCACGTCCCTCCATCTGCTGGCAATGCCCCTACTTATACAGCCCAAAATGCTGTTAGCCTTCTTGGTAACAAGGGCACACTGTTGACTCATATCCAGCTTCTCATCTACTGTAACCCCTAGGTCCTTTTCTGCAGAACTGCTGCCTAGCCATTCGGTCCCTAGTCTGTAGCAGTGCATGGAATTCTTCCGTCCTAAGTGCAGGACTCTGCACTTGTCCTTGTTGAAGCTCATCAGATTTCTTTTGGCCCAATCCTCTAATTTGTCTAGGTCCCTCTGTATTCTATCCCTACCCTCCAGTGTATCTACCACTCCTCCCAGTTTAGTGTCATCTGCAAACTTGCCGAGGGTGCAGTCCACACCATCCTCTAGATCATTAATGAAGACATTGAACAAAACCGGCCCCAGGACCAACCCTTGGGGCACTCTGCTTGATACCAGCTGCCAACTAGACATGGAGCCATTGAACACTACCCGTTGAGCCCAACAATCTAGCAGCTTTCTATCCACCTTATAGGCCATTCATCCAGCCCATACTTCTTTAACTTGCTGGCAAGAATACTGTGGAAGACCGTATCAAAAACTTTGCTAAAGTCAAGGAATAACACGTTCACTGCTTTCCCCTCATCCACAGAGCCAGTTATCTTGTCATAGAAGGCAATTAGGTTAGTCAGGCATGACTTGCTCTTGGTGAATCCGTGCTGACTGTTCCTGATCACTTTTCTCTCCTCTAAGTGCTTCAGAATTGATTCCTTGAGGACCTGCTCCATGATTTTTCCAGGGACTGAGGTGAGGCTGACTGGCCTGTAGTTCCCCGGATCCTCTTCCTTCCCTTTTTAAAGATGGGCACTACTTTAGCCTTTTTCCAGTCATCCGGGACCTCCCCCGATCACCATGAGTTTTCAAAGATAATGGCCAATGGCTCTGCAATCACATCCGCCAACTCTTTTAGCACTCTCAGATGCAGTGCATCCAGCCCCATGGACTTGTACTCGTCCAGCTTTTCTAAATAGTCCTGAACCACTTCTTTCTCCACAGAGGGCTGATCACCTCCTCACCATGCTGTGCTGCCCAGTGCAGCAGTCTGGGAGCTGACCTTGTTCATGAAGACAGAGGCAAAAAAAGCATTGAGTGCATTAGCTTTTTCTACGTCCTCTGTCACTAGGTTGCCTCCCTCATTCAGTAAGGGGCCCACACTTTCCTTGACTTTCTTCTTGTTGTTAACATACCTGAAGAAACCCTTCTTGTTACTCTTAACATCTCTTGCTAGCTGCAACTCCAACTGTGATTTGGCCTTCCTGATTTCACTCCTGTATGCCTGAGCAATATTTTTATACTCCTCCCTGGTCATTTGTCCAAGCTTCCACTTCTTGTAAGTTTCTTTTTTGTGTTGAAGATCAGCAACGATTTCACTGTTAAGCCAAGCTGGTCGCCTGCCCTATTTACTATTCTTTCTACACATCGGGATGGTTTATTCCTGCAACCCCAATGAGTCACACATAGTCAAATATGTAGTCACACACACTGAAAATCACTCATATGCTTTTAGATATGGACTATGCTACAGTTATTCATGCCTTGGTCACTTCAGCACTATACTGTTGTAATGTGCTTTGCAGGGGTATCAGGAGGATTTACAGAGTACAGGACAATAAGTAGAAGCAGGGGCCCTAACCCTTGTGGTAGCTTCACCCACAGCAGTGGTCCCCTGCAGTTTCTATTGACTAAATAGATATATGGACACAATCTGCTTTGTGTCCAATCAGCTAGTGTGTCTTCACCAGAAGCGCTAGAGCGTGCGCCGTTGTAGACTTGTCCTGAGTGTCCCCTTGTAGACATGGCCTTAGAAAATGCTATAGCTATGTCTTCAATGCACTGTTAACTCAAATTATCTATACTCAAGTTAGTTAGCCTAGTTTGAGTGCGAGTAGCCACGTTGTGAAATAACACTCTAGCTACTGTGAAAAGTCAGACTGGACAGCTATCAGAGAGTGGTGGAAGGCAAATATATCAGCCCTACCATGGTAAAGATTCTTATCCCCCTGAGCTGAAAAGAGGTTACTTCAGGTCAACTAGGGACACCTGAGTCCAGTTAAGGGCTGCCTGTGACCTTCTGGTGAGAGAGAGGGAGAAGAGATAAGCTGCAGCAGAGCTAGTGGCAGCAAGGAGAAAAGGCTTCTCCTGGGTGGAAGGCTGCTTTCCTTAGAATAGAGCAGGGGTTTTCAAACTGGGGGTCGGGACCCCTTAGGGGGTCGCAAGGTTATTATATGGGAGGTCGTGAGCTGTCAGCCTCCACCCCAAACCCCACTTTGCCTCCAGCATTTATACTGGTATTAAATATACAAAAAACTGTTTTTTAATTTATGACAGGGGTTGCACTCAGAGGCTTGCTATGTGAAAGGGGTCACCAGTACAAAAGTTTGAGAACCACTGGTATAGCAGAATCAACTGAGCCAATGGACCGGAGAAGGACTGGCATCCAGAAGCCAGCATAACAAGGCAACACCCCAGAGACAGGGCAGGGAGAGAGATTCCCTTTTTGTGTTTGGCAGGAGAATACTGCTAGGGCTTACCCTGAGGTCCACCTTGTAAATATTCAAAAATAGAACCTGAGTGAGGAATAACAACTCTCCCGAGTGGGACTGATTTATTTCAGGCCCCACCACCAGAGGGGGAAACGCTGAGGCCGGTGAGTCAAAGGAGATGCCTTGCCACACTATATAGTCATTATTAGCAGCACAGCTGATGAGTTGTGCTAACTCCAGCTGGAGTTTGTCCCCTGACAGGCCTGCCAATTTGAGTGTGTGTGGATGGGACGTAGTGTTGCCCCTAATTTATTTTTACAAGGAAGACAAGCCCTTAAATTATATATAGTAGTCCTTTATTGTGAGCCTCAGAATTAATGATTTATATGTGGAGTAAAGGCTGTTGGAGCCTACGCTCTGCTATGCCACTGACTCAGTGTGATCTCAAACAACTAATTTATTATTAAATTATAGTACAATTAGTGAGTTATCTTTTCTGCAGAGTTATCACCTCAGAGAGTGTAACAACACAGCTTGTGAGCCATAAGGACAAAGAAGAAACCAACCAGCATTATAACATACTCAGTAATTACTGTATACCATGGCTATGCAGAAGGACTATTGTACTATTGCCACCGACATCTTGCTGATAGGTTAGAGACTGCGTCTGGTTGCTAACGGTTCGGGGTCTATTGTTGGAGCAGGAAGCTCAACTGTGTATCAATGTCCTTGAGCTTTGCGCCATTTACAATGCCTGTCTCACTTTCCTAGACTGCATTAAGGGTTTGGTACTTCACATACTTTCTGACAAAACCACCCTGATGTATTGTGTGAACAAGCAAGGGTGAGCACACACCAGGGTGCTCTGTCAAGAGGCGATCAGGCTGTGACAGTTCTGCATCAATGAGAGTATCACTCCTTTAACCAGTCACTTGCCCAGGATCCAGAATCATCTCTCAGATCATCTCAGCAGGAATTTTTTCCCTTAAGCCCAGTATTCTGAGAGTTATTTTTGGCATCCCAACAATTGATCTGTTCACTACAAGGGACAACAGGAAATGCTGTCTGTTATGCTCTCGAGGGGGCTTCAGTCCAGGTTCCCTAACCCGCTCTTTCCATCTCAGCTGGCAGTTGGCTCTCCTGTACACTTTCCCTCCAATCCCGATCATTCCACATACTCAAACTGAAAGCAGATCAGGCCAACCTTATCCTCGTCACCCAGCATAGCCAAGGTAGTGCTGGTTTTCTGACCTTCTTGCTCGATTCAGCCTCCCATATCTCTTCCTTTCCATCCCAACCCACTCAAGCAGAATCATGGTCACACTCTGCATTCCCTGCTCAGCTCTCTGCATCTCTCAGCATGGCTGCTCCAAGGTTGAATGAGGAGGAAGAGCAATGTTGAGTGGCTGTTTTACAGGTCCTACTCAGTAGTAGAAAACCTTCTACTAAGATGGCCTGTTCGGGAAAGTGGAAGCATTATTCAGTGTGGTCATTGGCCCATGGAGTTCAGCCCACGCTGGCTAGTATCTGAGACATCTTGAAGTATTTGATGCATCTTCAGTTGTTGGGCCTTATGCTTAGCTCGTTGAGGGTGTATCCAGTGGTGATCTCAGCCTGTCATCCTCCCATTCATGGAAGATAAGAGTTTTCCAATGCCATGATGGTGAGATTCTTGAAAGAAATCCTTCATGTCCATCCACCGGTGTGGGAACTGGTTCCCTTATGGAAACTTAACAGAGTCTTAGTAACTCTCATGGTACCTCCATTCGAGTCTCTGGCATCCTGCCCTTTTCCTCTCTTATGTCTCCTAGAAAGAGCGAGGGAATACAAACTCCCGCTGTGCATTGCTTTCGTCGACTATGAAAAGGCCTTCGATAGCATCGAGTTTAATGCAATATTTAAAGGCGCTCACAGAGCAGGGTATTAACACGCAGTACATCAATTTGTTGAAGGAAGCGAATACTGGATGTACAACAGACATTACTCTCCTCGAAACTCTCCTCCGCATCCCAATCGAGAAAGGCGTAAAGCAAGGAGATACGATTTCACCGAAACTATTCACCACCTGCCTCGAAATGGTTATGAACAACATCAATTGGAGGAGTGGTGTCAACATAAACAGAGAATGATTATCTCATCTCTGATTCATAGATGACATCGTACTAATTGCTGAAAGCACCAACCAACTGCAGAGCATGCTACGAAGACTCAACAAGAAAAGCAGTCAGGTCAGCCTGAAGATGAACTGCTGCAAAACAAAATACATGCGATCAGATGTCTTACAAAAAGCCCGAATAACGGTAACAGGAGAAGAAATCGAAGAAGTGGAACAGTACATATATTTGGGCCAAGAAGTTAATATGTGCCAAGACCTAAATGGAGAACTCTCGCAAAGGATTCGGGCAGGATGGTGTGCGTTTAATTCCATCAAGGACGTCCTCAAAGGAAAAATCGACAAGATCACATGTACAAATATCTTCAATTCAACAGTACTGCCAGCCATGCTGTATGGCAGTGAAACATGGGCACTGACGAAGAGAGAAGAGCAGCGGCTGTTGGTAGCTGAAAGGTCAATGGAATGAGCTATGTTGGGAATTTCCCTTCTGGATCGCATCCCAAATGAAATGATCAGAGAATGCAGCGGTGTGAAAGATATTGTCGTGAAAAGCAGATATAACAAGATGCGATGGGTGGGCCACGTAGCACAGCTCACGGACAATCATTGCTGAGTGGTACCTACGAGAACAGAAAAGACCACCCGGTCAGCCTCCAAGAAGATGGGAAGATGACATTGTTAAACGTTTCAGACGAACGTGGAGAAGAAAGGCAGATATATTGTGATCGGCGCAGTCTTAACGACAGCTGAAGACCGATCGATCCACGTGATCCAGGTGATGTCAAAACACTGCATTCCTCGTGGTGATAACATCTGCGAGGAGAGTATGTGAGTTGCAGGTACTGATGGCAGCGCCTGCTTACATGCAATTCTCCAAAGAAAAAGTGGTGATGTGGCCGCACCCAAACTTTGAGTCCAAATTGATTTCTCAATTTCATTTAAACCATGCAGTATATTTGCCTGTGTCTTTTCCTAAGTCACATTCATCTACGGAGCAGCAGTGTCTTCACATGTTGGACATCAGATGATATCTGGCCTTTTATCTGGACAAGATTAAACTCTTTTGGGCTTCGCCTCATCTGTTTGTGTCATATGCAGACCATATGAAGGGATAGGCAGTCTCCTTACAGACCATCTCTAGGTGCATCACTTTCTGCATCAAGACTGCATACGAACAGCTTCGGCTACATCTCCTCTCCAGGCGTGAGCTCATTCTAGGAGAGTGCAAGCTATGTCAATAGCATTCTTAAGTGACATCTCAATACTGGATATTTGCAGGGCTGCCACATGGTTGTCGATACATACGTCTACAACCATTATGCCATTACGGTGGTCTCCTGAGCAGATGCAAACTTTGGGAAGGCAGTCCTGCAGTTCATGTTTAAATAGATTCAGAGCCCCACTCCTTGGGGATGCTGCTTGAATGTCACTTAAGTGGAATACTCAGCTGCATCTACTCAAAGAAGAAGAAATGGTTACTTACTCTAACTGTGCTCTTTGAGATGTGATGCAGACATGTATTCCATGACCCATCCTCTGTCCCCTCCGCATCAGAGTCTAATATCTGGGCATTCTGTGTGAATGAACTGAGGGAGGTTGGGGCAGCACTGTCTCTTATACCCAGTGGATGGGCTGTGTGCTACCGCCCCTCTAAGGCAAAATTCTCTGGCTCCAGTACACTAGGCGCGTACACACCCAAGTAGAATACGTGTTTGCATCACATCTCAAAAAATCACAGTTACAGTAAGTAACCATTGCTTCTGTAAAAGTTACTAATACTAATACAGAGGAAAACTGTAGGTTGATGGGCCCTGTCAGGTTAGAATAGCAGCAGAGCTGTGTGATGCCACTTTCACAAACAGATCACATTTTCAGAGATGACTGAAAAAAGAAAAACATTAAGATCTTTCATTTCTATTGACCTTGATACATATCAGAATTGATTGCACTGTATAAAAGCATTTATTTAAACCAACCGACCATGACAATTGAAGCCAATAATCTCAGTTTAAAACAAAACCTCGTCATAAAATTTTTCTTATGGCCCCAAGTTGGATCTAAACCCCAAACAAATATTTTTATTTGTTTCAGAGTAGCAGCCGTGTTAGTCTGTATCCGCAAAAAGAACAGGAGTACTTGTGGCATCTTAGAGTGGGCTGTAGCCCACGAAAGCTTATGCTCGAATAAATTTGTTAGTCTCTAAGGTGCCACAGGTACTCCTGTTATTTTTATTTGTGTTACTGAAGTGCCTAGGAGGGTCATGGACCAGGATCCTACTCTGTTAGATGCTGTACAAACACAGAAGAAAAAGATTGTCCCTCAATGTCCTGGACTTCTGAAAGTTTGGATCTGCATTTAAACTTTGTA
>NW_020664435.1:37664671-37685494 GCF_002925995.2 Terrapene triunguis
TTTTGGGGATTTCCCCCCGGACGGGGATTTGAATCCCCAAAAGCCGGTCATGTCCGGGAAAATCCGGACGTATGGTAACCCTAACAAAACAGACTTGGTTGTCTTTAGTTTTTACTGGTGTGTTTGTTTTGTTTCTGAGATTTTGCTCCTGTGAGAAGTACTCCTGCTGGAGGGTCTAGTCCACATTGAAGTAGTCTGACATGCATGAGAGATGTATGATGTCTCCTCAAACTAAGCACATTATTCCTGGGGTAAGCAAATGGTGAAGGAATGAAGGCCAAATTCTCAGTGTGCTTTCATTTTGAAAATGAAATATGCAGGCTTGTTAACAAAATTAAGTTAATTGCAATTAAACTGTTTCACTTTTCTGTAATGGTTTCTCTTATCTAGCAGTGCTGAAATCTTGTTTATTAAAAATGGTACCCTTTTTACTAACAGTCCTAATTCTCTTTTTAACATTCACTTTGCTAAATAGTTGCTGAATCTTTGTTATTTTGAGAAACTGCAAATACTTTGTGTAGTTGGAGGAGGATGCAGGAGCTTACAAGAGGCTGTTGCTGAGAGCACTTCTGTCTGGAACTGTAAGAAGAGTAGTCATAACAATTTATCCTGTGTGCGTTCTACATTTTTTAGCATTGGTCTTACTTAAACACTTTACTGTATATCTCCTTCCATGTGAGAGCGATGGGACTCTCTACTGGCAATAACCTTGAAGTACACATTTTCTTTATAGACACAAGTTGCACTTTGTATCTTTTTCGTTCAGATTAGATTAGTTTATAATAGGATCATGAGTGTTTATTTTATCTATAGTTAAGGAGAGCTTTGTCCCAGAGTGGCAGATCCAAGCCAGAGCTGTGCTCTGAAATAAAAGGTAACAAGATATCAAATATTTTTTACAGAATTACTGTTTGTTCTGTATTGTAGTCTTTCAGCATAGAAAAAAGAGGATAGATTTAAAAAAAAAAGCAGGCTGAAATGAGTGACTAACATTTAAAAAAAAGGCTTCAAGTTCCTATTTCATTTATTAAAGATTTAAATAATGTTGGCAGTGAAGATTTGTAACATAAGCATCAGAATAGTTTTTCAGGCTCCAGTGTTTTTCTTCTAAAGCCCAGTAATGCTTTGTCTTGTGTAATGGCTGCATGGTTATGTCTCTTTCCTCAGTGAAGAAACCAAGATGGAGAGTTGCTTTTAGTGGATTATTTAAGAATAGCTATACAAAAGATGATTTGTTGTTTAATTTTCACACCATTATCTTACTGTCCATTACTATTCTTTATCAAAGATTAAATGTGTTTGCATTGGACAGAATAGAGAAATGATGGTGTGCTATAACTAGGGAGATGGGAGATCTGAGGACATATTGCCCCTGTAATTGTTTTACGTATAGATGTAAAGGAGTGCACTTACATGAAAATCAGCTACTATACTTGTAGTTTTAGCCACCTTTAGAAAATGCTTGCAAAGTTTATAAAGCTACTTGAAAAATACTTTTGTTTTGGTTGAGAGGAAAATTTAAGACAAAAATATGATTATTCAAATGTGAGAATTTAAGCAGTGTGCTCACAGATATACTCATTTCTGGGTATAAAGATCCAGGGCCTACATCTCCATTGCTTTGCACCTGGCCTAGTGATGATCTTGTGTGCTTCCCCCTTCACACAGATGCAAATGATTTCACAAATTGCAAGGCAGTAGAGAACCAGACCAACAGAATATGCCAAATAGAATGAATCTTTTGAGTGCAACCCAGGCATCCAACATTTGCCAGTGTGACTCAAAAAACTGCCATCTTTTGCCAAATGCCAAAAGATGCTACTATCAGAAGTAGTTATTCCACATCTTTCCATTTAAAAAAAACAAACAGTATTCGTTGAAAGTAACAAGGTATGAATATGTTTCAGTGGTTTTTATTATAGTCTGTCCTAACCTCACTTCAGTTCTTAAAAATCTTTGTGTGTCATAGAAAATGAAGTGTTACTTCTAAGCTAGAACAATGAGAAATTCAAGTTTGTTTTACATTCTGTGGGTCAGTTGACATTTATTAAAGTATTCTTAAATTCAGTGCACATCAATACAATATTTCGCTACATGTCTTGTCAGAGCATTTTTTTTTATGATTCTGATTTTGTACTGCACCTATTTGGAGATCTGATAACCTAAGTAAAATTAGGGATGGGGAGAGGTTTGAGGAAAATTTATAGGAGTTTCATGAAAGAGTTGCCGCGGGGGGACGCCTCAGGGCAGAGGGGAGGGGGAGCTGCCACGGAGGGGCACCTCAGGGTGGGGGAGGGCAGGGAGCTTCCGCAGGGCTGGAGGGGGGCGCAAGGTGTGGGTGCAGGGCCTTGTCTCCCCCACACTTTGTGACAATTAATGATAACTTTTGAAAAATTGGCACTTATGTTGCAGCACAATTAGACACAATACATAATTCCACACAAATTCCAATTGACCATTTCATGCATGTGAGTACCTGTTCTGCATGTGAATTTGCATATATGCATCCACATCTATATATTTTGTGTGCCTAATTTAGGACATCCTTTGTAAAAAAATTGACTATTAAAGCATATCAGTCAATTGAAAACTTACATATTGCACAACCACCAACATACTAAATATTGAGATACATAGGATTATGTAGTTGTAAGAATCTGTAACAGCAGACTCAGTAGTTGGTCACAGTATACTGAAGCTGTCATTCTGTCCTTAACTTACCCACTGTGGATAGGAATTGCAGAGGATTCCAGGCAGAGTGGTATCCCATGTATATATTGCCACAATATTTATCCTTGCTTTTGCCAGTTTACATAAGACTTTTCGAGGATTTAACACACTTTCCCTTATTTATACTTGTGTAAGCAGGGGAATGGTCCCGCTATTGTGGGGAACTTTCCTGGCTTCTGCACTCCCCCAGTGAAGTGGGCTAGTGAAAGGATCTGAGTCCTCGCTCCCACTTCCTTTACCCAGAGGCCTCCCTGCCCTTGAGGACTCCCCTTCCACTGTCCTGTCTGGCAGAGTCCTCGTAAACCCAACAACGCTGGGCCCAGGATCCCTGGGGGGCTCGACCCCCAACCCTGCTGTGGTCACCCAGGATAGGGGCTAGGGTGTCCCCACTCCGGGGTACTCTCTCTGCACTGGGCACCTCCCTGACCCACTGATCATTTCATACAATTTAAAGCAAATACAAGTTGTTTAATTAACAATTAATTTAAAAAAAAGAATAAAGAAAAATGGGAAAGGTTAAAGGAAAACACATTACCCTGCTCTGTGGCAGGGAACATTACAAACAGTGTCTTTGGAACGTCAGAGCAGTTCACAGTCTGTTCCTTGTAGGTCCCAGGCCTCCTTCTTAGGCCCTGGCTGTGCTGCAGAGACGCTGCGGGTTGGACACTTGCTCTGGCCACACACTCTCAGGCTCTAGGTGGCAGGACCCTTCTTCCCAGTGTCGCCCCCGCCCTTTCAGGGTTACTATCCCCCTCCAAGTCTGGCCTGCAGAGCCTCTTGGCTGAGGCGTCTCCCTGCGCTGGGCCTGCTGCCCAGGGTCCCCCTCACTCTTCCCAGCTGCTCACCGCACCCAGCTCCGGCTGCTCCAGCCCCAGCTCCACTCTGCCTCAGCACGGCTGCTGCTGCTGCTCTACCTTCAGCTCCCTGGGCTGCTTCTCTGGCCTCTCTGGCTCTGGTTGTTACAGCTCTGCTCCCAGGACAGGTCTGCTCTGCAGGCTGCTTCTGTGACTCTGCTCCCAGCTCTGACCTGCTTCCTGGCTGCTTGTCTGGCCCCTCTGGCTCTGGTTGCTGCAGCTCTGCTTCCAGCAGCTTAGCTTGGGCCCCTGCTCTCTCCTTAGCTCAGCCCCACTCTGTTTGACTCAGGCAATTCCAGTTCACATGGAGGAGGATGGGACCCCCCTGGCCTCCTGACTCCCTGATTAGCCTGCCCGCCCTGTCAATCAGGCTGATCTGGAGCATTAGCCTCTCCCCATTGTTCCTGGGGACTGTCAGTCTCAGGCTCCTGATTTGCCATCGACCCTTCCCCTTTTAGTGCTGGGAGCTAGCCAGCCAAAACACCCCCACTGAATGTTAGTAAGGGGGCAACAGTCCCCTTACACTTGTATCATTTAGTGGAACTTATTATGGTAGTTGCATAACAAGGCAACACCCCAGAGACAGGGCAGTTGAATATCTTATTATGGTAGTTGAATATCTTTTATTTATTTTGCAATCTGCTACAAGCAAGGCTAGGAATTCTTAAAGAATTCTTTCAAGATGCACAGCCCAGGAGGAGGGAAGACCAAGGTGGATCTGAGGGCTGGTCCACACTAAGCCCCCAGTTCGAACTAAGATACGCAACTTCAGCTACGTGAATAACGTAGCTGAAGTTGAAGTATCTTAGTTCGAACTTAAAGGTACTTACCGCGGGTCCACACGGGGCAGGCAGGCTCCCCCGTCGACTCTGCCTACTCCTCTCGCGGAGCAGGATTACCGGCGTCGATGGCGAGCACTTCCGGGATTGATTTATCGTGTCTAGACAAGACGCGATAAATCGATCCCAGAAGATCGATTGCTTGCCGCCGAACCAGCGGGTAAATATAGATGTACCCTAAGTCACTTTTGCGCTGCCTGGATTTTCCTTGTGTCAGGAGACAGTGCAGCCCTGCTGTAAATTAGTTTAGCCCCTGGGCTGCTCTAACTTACAGCAATTGTCTTCACTGCAGGGGAGAGTTACTGAAGACATCAAAATCACTATAATGCTCATTCCAACTACACAGACATTTGTAACTTTTGTTACTCAATAAAATTCCTTCAACTTGTGATCCTAAGAGTCCATTCTTTTACTCTACTATTTCTCTGAGTGGCTTCATACACAGGTGGCTTATAATGTGCATTTCAGGGAAAGTTGTGTTTATATTACAGTACTGACTGCATGGATACTATAGCGATGGTGGTTTTGTGGAAAAAGTCACATGAAAACTATTAGGGCTGTCTATTAATCTCAGTTAACTCATGTGATTAACTAAATAAAATTAATTGCAATTTAAAAAATTAATCATGATTACTCGCACTGTTAAACAATAGAATACCAATTGAAATTTATTAAATATTGTGGATGTTTTGCTACATTTTCGAATATATTGTATTCTGTGTTGTAATTGAAATCAAAGTGTACATTATTTTTATTACAAATATTTGCACTGTAAAAATGATAAAAGAAATAGTATTTTTCAATTCACCTCATACAAGTACTGTAGTGCAATCTATTTGTCATGAAAGTGCAGCTTACAAATGTAGATTTTTTTCGTTTCATAACTGCACTCAAAAACAAAACATTGTAAAACTTCAGAGCCTACAAGTCTGCTCAGTCCTATTTCTTGTTCAGCCAATCGCTAAGACAAACAAGTTTGTTTACTTTTACAGGAGATAATGCTGCCCTCTTCTTATTTACCATGTTACCAGAAAGTGAGAACAGGCATTTGCATGACACTTTCGTAGCCGGCATTGGAAGGTATTTACATTCCAAATATGCTAAACATTCGTAGGCCCCTTCATGTTTCGGTCACCATTCCAGAGGACATGCTTCCATGCTGATGATTTAATGTTATAGCAGTCTCATCATCTGAGACTGCTATAACATTAAATACATGGCAGAATGTGGGTAAAACAGAGCAGGGGACACACAATTCTCCCCCTAGGAGTTCAGTCACAAATTTAATTAATGCATTATTTTTTAAATGAGCATCATCAGCATGGAAGTATGTCCTCTGGAACGGTGACTGAAACATGAAGGGGCATACGAATGTTTAGCATATTTGGAATGTAAATACCTTCCAATGCCGGCTATGAAAGTGTCATGCAAATGCCTGTTCTCACTTTCAGGTGACATTGTAAACAAGAAGCAGGCAGCATTATCTCCTGCAAATGTAAACAAACTTGTTTGTCTGAGCAATTGGCTGAACAAGAAGTAGGACTGAGTGGACTTGCAGGCTCTAACATTTTATGTTGTTTTATTTTTGAATGCAGTTCTTTTGTACATAATTCTACACTTGTAAGTTCAACTTTCATGATAAAGAGATTGCACCACAGTACTTGTATTAGGTATTGTATTTCTTTTGGTTTTTTTTACAGTGCAAATATTTGTAATAAAAAATATAGTGAGGACTGTACACTTTGTATTCTGTGTTGTAACTGAAATAAATATATTTGAAAATGTAGAAAACATCCAAAATTATTTAAATAAATGGTATTCTATTATTGTTTAACAGTGCGATTAATCACAATTAAATTTTTTAAGTGCGTGATTAATTTTTTTAAGTGTGCGATTAATATATATTTTTAAGCATGTGACAACCCTAAAAACTATGCATTGAATGACAGGTTAACTGGACAGATGGCTGCATCTATTGTTGGTGCTATTATTTAAAACAAGCTACTGGGCATAAAAATAGTTGACTGAATTTGTCTAAGTTTTATTTTCTCTTGAGCTGATCATTAATATGCCGCATGTGCCATATTTTAGTCCAGTTTGTCTTGTTTAATTTTCAGCACATTTTGGGGCTGAAATGATGCTGAGAGTTTGACAGTCTAGAGTGCTCTTCACTTAAAACTTATTAGCTGTCTGGTAATAAGAATTTGTAGGTTCCCAGCATTGGAGAATAAATCCTCTTTGCAGCTTTGCTAATAATTCCAGTCAAAGACAAGTTTTCCTTTGAATGTGTTCCTACTGACCAAAGGACATTAATAGTAAATGTTTTAACAATAATGGTACATATAATTACTTTTTCATTTTCAGACTTCATAACCTTGGATATTGGCTCTCAGCCCAACCAACCTCTTTGCTTCCCTCCTCCATTGCTTTGACTTCTAGGATAACTTGTTTATATCAATAGCAACTTTTAAATATCAAAGTAGAAGGTGTTTTTAAACTGTATATAAATAACGTAAGGAATTTCAGACTCTCATTTAAGATCACATTTAAACCTCATTTGCCCAAATTAAGTAGAGGGAGGGTCATATTAAAACAATGACATACTTATTCCTGGGTAATAATAAATACAGATATTATTATGGTAGTCCAATAAGTAATACTACTATACAGTTGATTGTATGATAGGATTTGAGTGTCACATGAAGAAAGTATGTTTTCAGACAAACTACATTGCATTGGTACGCACATAAGTCAGGAAATAGTTTATAAACTTCTCAAATATCTTTCACTTTGAGGGACGTCAGTCAGTTTAGACCCAGTTACCTATTTTCCACACACATCTGATGCCCTATCACTTCCTCTGTTCAAAAATGTTTACATCAGAAATATGAAAGCAAAAATGATAATTACTAACAGTATGAAACACACAGCATGTTAAGCTTCCTATATTAATAATATTGTGTTCCTCATTGTCACACATTGTGGTATCACATTTGGGGCTTGGCAATTTGTGAGGAATTAACTCTTTCCTCTGAATTACATGATCACATACTATTTCTCAAACAATATAAGCACTGCATAGCATATTGTTTATATATCTAAATGTCAAACATGTTTGGATTTTTTTCATGGCTTCCAGTTCTGGCACACTTGCACTATTTTAATCGTCATAATGGTTGAGTGTAAATGTTCTGTATTTGATGTATGTAATAAGATCTCTGCTTTAGAAGGTATGTGTTTAAATTATTTAAATACCATCCATGTACAAAGCAACAGAGGGTCCTGTGGCACCTTTAAGACTAACAGAAGTATTGGGAGCATAAGCTTTCGTGGGTAAGAACCTCACTTCTTCAGATGCAAGTAATGGAAATCTCCAGAGGCAGGTATAAATCAGTGTGGAGATAACGAGGTTAGTTCAATCAGGGAGGGTGAGGTGCTCTGCTAGCAGTAGAGGTGTGAACACCAAGGGAGGAGAAACTGCTTCTGTAGTTGGATAGCCATTCACAGTCTTTGTTTAATCCTGATCTGATGGTGTCAAATTTGCAAATGAACTGGAGCTCAGCAGTTTCTCTTTGGAGTCTGGTCCTGAAGTTTTTTTGCTGTAGGATGGCTACCTTAACATCTGCTATTGTGTGGCCAGGGAGGTTAAAGTGTTCTCCTACAGGTTTTTGTATATTGCCATTCCTGATATCTGACTTGTGTCCATTTATCCTCTTGCGTAGTGACTGTCCAGTTTGGCCAATGTACATAGCAGAGGGGCATTGTTGGCACATGATGGCATATATAACATTGGTGGACGTGCAGGTGAATGAGCCGGTGATGTTGTAGCTGATCTGGTTAGGTCCTGTGATAGTGCTGCTGGTGTAGATATGTGGGCAGAGTTGGCATCGAGGTTTGTTGCATGGGTTGGTTCCTGAGTTAGAGTTGTTATGGTGCGGTGCGTGGTTGCTGGTGAGAATATGCTTAAGGTTGGCGGGTTGTCTGTGGGCGAGGACTAGCCTGCCTCCCAAGGTCTGTGAAAGTGAGGGATCATTGTCCAGGATGGGTTGTAGATCACTGATGATGCGTTGGAGAGGTTTAAGCTGAGGGCTGTAGGTGATGGCCAGTGGAGTTCTGTTGGTTTCTTTTTTGGGCCTGTCTTGTAGCAGGAGGCTTCTGGGTATACGTCTGGCTCTGTTGATTTGTTCCTTTATTTCCTTGTGTGGGTATCGTAGTTTAGAGAATGCTTGGTGAAGATCTTGTAGGTGTTGGTCTCTGTCTAAGGGGTTGGAGCAGATGCGGTTGTACCTCAGTGCTTGGCTGTAGACGATGGATCGTGTGGTGTGTCCGGGGTGGAAGCTGGAGGCATGAAGGTAGGCATAGCGGTCGGTGGGTTTTCGGTATAGGGTGGTGTTAACATGGCCATTGCTTATTTGTACTGTGGTGTCCAGGAAGTGGACCTCCCGTGTAGATTGGTCCAGGCTGAGGTTGATGGTGGGGTGGAAGCTGTTGAAATCATGGTGGAATTCTTCCAGGGTCTCCTTCCCATGGGTCCAGATGATGAAGATGTCATCAATGTAGCGTAGGTAGAGAAGGGGTGTGAGTGGACGAGAGCTGAGGAAGCGTTGTTCCAGGTCAGCCATAAAGATGTTGGCATATTGTGGGGCCATGCGGGTGCCCATAGCGGTGCCACTGGTCTGGAGGTATATATTGTCACCAAATTTGAAATAATTGTGCGTGAGGATAAAGTCACAGAGCTCAGCAATAAGTTGTGCTGTGTCATCATCAGGGATACTGTTCCTGACAGCTTGTATTCCATCTGTGTGTGGGATGTTTGTGTAGAGAGCCTCTACATCCATGGTGGCTAGGATGGTGTTTTCTGGGAGGTCACCAATGCATTGTAGTTTTCTCAGGAAATCTGTGGTGTCACGGAGATAGCTGGGAGTGCTGGTGGCGTAGGGTCTGAGTAGGGAGTCCACATATCCAGACAGTCCTTCAGTGAGAGTGCCAATGCCCGAGATGATGGGGCGTCCAGGATTTCCAGGTTTGTGGATCTTGGGTAGTAGATAGAATAACCCCAGTCGGGGCTCTAAGGGTATGTTGATTTGTTCCTGTGTTAGTATAGGAAGTGTCCTGAGTAGATGGTGCAGTTTCTTAGTGTATTCCTCAGTGGGATCTGAGGAAAGTGGCCTGTAGAATTTGGTATTGGAGAGTTGTCTGGCAGCCTCCTTCTGGTAGTCAGACCTGTTCATGATGACAACAGCACCTCCTTTATCAGCCTTTTTGATGATGATGTCAGGGTGGTTTCTGAGGCTGTGGATGGCATTGCGTTCTGCACTACTTAGGTTATGAGGCAAGCGATGTTGTTTTTCCACAATTTCTGCCTGTGCACGTCGGCGGAAGCATTCTATGTATAGGTCCAGACTGTCATTTCGACCCTCAGGAGGAGTCCATGTGGAGTTCTTCTTCCTGTGTTGTTGGTGGGAGGGTATCTGTGTATCAGTGCGCTGTTCAGTGTCATCTTGAAAGTATTCTTTGAGTCGGAGGCGGCGAAAGTAGGCTTCCAGATCACCGCAGAACTGTATCATGTTCGTGGGGGTGCTGGGGCAAAAAGAGAGTCCCCGAGATAGGACAGACTCTTCTGCTGGGTTGAGTGTGTAGCTGGATAAATTGATGATATTGCTGGGTGAGTTAGGGGTACCCCTGTTGTGGCCCCATGTGCCAGGTAGGATTTTAGACAGCTTACGGTCCTTTTTCCTTTGTAGAGAGGTGAAGTGTGTAATGTAGATCTCCAGTCTTATTTTAGTAAAGTCCATTTGTGTAGAGGGTTGGTTATTTATGAAAGTCTCCAGGTTGGAGAGCTCTTTCTTGATGTTTATCTGTTTGCTGTATAGGATGCTGATCAGATGGTTCCTCAGTTTCTTTGATAGAGTATGGCATAATCTCTCACTGTAGACTAAAGTACCTGATTAGTTTGCTGGCTTTTGATGATCCTTTCCTTAGGCACTGAACTCTCCCATACAATGCATGTGGAGCCTGAGCACATAACTCGGGACTGAGCATTCCAATAGGTGGCAGGGTATCTAGAGGTCAGGTGTTGCAATGCCTAAGTACCTTTAGCGTGGTATGGCTGACCCTGAAATTTGAAAATCTTTCCCGAGAGGAGAGGGGGATTTTGTGTAATATCCAGATCTTTGTATTGGAAATTTCTTGGCGGCAATAACCAGGCAGCTTGCGCTCGAAAAAAATAAATACAAAATAAACTGGATACAGGGACCTACACACTAGTTCCCACCTTGCCTACTTCTAGTCTTTTGTGCATTTCTGATTACTAACAGAAATCTAACAATTTTGGGACAAAAGTGGTAGCGTTTGTCATCATCCCATATCACTTTTCAGCAAAAGAGCTCTGCTAGTGGCTTGCAACATACTGCATTAGTTCTATAGAAGAAGGATTACTTGTTGATCATGGTATATCTATTATGCCACAAACTGTGTAATGCTAAGGATAAATGACTCCAGTTAGCAAAAACACTTACTTTCTTAGGAGTATGTTTTCACCATAATGTATGGAGAATTATGTTCACTAGTCCTATTGTTGTTGAGAGTTATGTATTTGGCTCCCTATTGACTATGTTGAAAATGTATGCCAAGTGCCAGGTGGCACTCATAAGCACAGAGAGTGAATAGGGCCATTACAAAGGATATGCACTGCTAAATCCCACTTAATCTCTATTCTGAGGTCTGAAGTGGGACTTAAGTGGTAGATAGACCTCTCTGCACAGGAGTGAATTTTACCCAGAGTTCACATTTCAGCAGTGTCTTTTAAAACAGGCAAATCTGTGTTATCCAAGAATTTTTAAAAAATAAATGCCTACAAGGCAGCCAACATTACTCCACATTGTCAAATGTTCAAGCCTCAGCATTGCTCGGGGGGTTAAAAGCATGCTGTGAATGGGAAATAAGATAGGAAGATATAATGAGGCCAAAGGCACTACAACATTTAGTGAGAATCATCTTAAATGAAAAGATTATTGTCCAGAAATGTGCAATGCTAATTTGTGCCAAAAATACATACATGAATAAAAGGAAGAGAGAGACAGAATTCCTTCTGGGACCTGCTTCATTGCCATCCTCATCAGATAACCTTTTGTTTCTGGAATGAGGATAACAGAATGCAGGGCTATTATAACTAAAGTTTACAAACACTTTTAAAATATGAGTTGATCCCAGTCATTCCTCACAATTTGGGACTTGGTACTTAAATCATTACCTAATTTTATAAACACAAATGTTTTTATAAAGGTTGGAGATTAAAGCCTTTTCCTTGTGAGAAAGAGAGACAGCACTGAGTTTAATGTCTCAAATATGGAGCTTGCTAGAAGTCTGCAAAGAAACTAGGTTACCTGCAACTCTAGTGCACTCCTTAACAAATGAACAAAGGCCAGAAATCCTGGTTGCTCACATTGGCTGGTGTTCCCAGCTATACTTCTAAGGAATCCCCACAATTTATTTGGAGCAGTCCACCCAAGGACATTGGGAACTAGGGATCCCCATCACAATCCATTACTCTCAAAATTTGGGGAACTTTTGTGGATGGGTGCGTGGATGTGATTATAAACAGTTGACTAAACTTCACTAAGACTTGTAAATTTAACCTCTGTGTTGCAAGCTAATACAGTACAGCAGCTCAGCCACCATGTGGTATGACAAAAAGGGTCAAACCATTGTACTATCCTGTCACAGACTATTTTTTCCCAGATAACTTTTTAATTTAAAGAGGCTGTGGTGTTTGTGTAACACCGACAGACCCCAGTTGTCAGCGGGTGGGACTGAATCTGGGATCTCGGGAGCTTAGTGCATGAGCCTCTACCACATGAGCTAAAAGCCAACTGGCTGTTAGCTAAGGCTGTAGAGCAGATTCATTAATTGCTCTCTAAGTGGTCTCGGTGCCACTAGATGGGACAGAACACCACACCCAGAAGGTGTGTGGGTTACATATGCAAAGATTGGTTCCAGTATTGCAGTTTCTGGGTTCAAAAGTTCATGTGCTACTTGTAATATAACCTTTTGCTTGGATACAAAATGATGCCTATGTTTGCAACGACAGTCTCTACAAATCTTCATGGTGTTAATTTTGATTGGTTTAGGAATGGGGGTGGTGGCACTCTTGCAACTCCTGTGTTTTGGGCCCTGACGAAAGGCCTTAGGGGTACTCCAATTTACACTCAGCTGCCTATGTCGCAAGAGGCAGTGTCAGCAGCCTGGACTCAATCCTTTTTCTATCACCACATCCTGTATGCTACATTGCTGCTGGGGTATGACATAGAGTTGCGCAAGAGTAGTTTTACAGCACAAATAATATGGGGATAATCCCCTGCGGCCCAATCTGTCATATTTATAGCCCCTTTATGCTGTCCAAGTGCTGCAAAGTGGCCACAATAAAGCAGGCATTTAGGCCCCACATCCTTGCAGAAGGTGTCAAATCTGTTTGTGACATGTTATCTTTTGGATTGAATGTATTAGCCACTTACAGTATGTGACTTCCCATGACATTGCAAGAACACTATCATGTTATCTCCTCCTGCACTACAAGATAACATGTGTCCCCAGTGTATGTATATTTTAAAGCTGTGAAGCTTCTGTAGTTAACGTTATCACTGAAGTATCCTGAAATAGAAAACTCCAGGCAGGTTGGATTGTGTTGGAGAATGGTTACCATAATAACCAAAACAAAAAACAAAAAAAACCAATCTGTGCATGATAAGCAGATTCAGTGTTTAAAAATAAAGTTTAAATAGTATTCCAGTAGCTCCACAGGGATATATTACATTTAATTCTATTCATTACTTTGAGATCTTCTTTGTCATTTAAAAATGTGTTCAGTCCAAGAATTTTATATCTAATACATTAATACATTTCAAATTACAATAATTCTCATCACTCTCAGCAACCATCTGTGAGGCATATACCATTCCTAAAATACATTCACAAACTGGCCAAATTGTGTGTGGACTTGTATTGCAGATGATGGCCTTTGTACATAAAGCCAGATATAATCACAGTGCTAACAGAGCAAAAAGAGTGCTTGAAATCAGTGCAGAATACCTCTGTGAGCCCCTTTGGGGGTAATGCTCTCCCATGGCATGGGATTGTGTCTTAAAGGCACTGCCTAGTTCCATTTTTTCTGAAACAAACTCTGCATCCACAACTGTGGTGAAGGGGAAAGGAGGCTATAAGTGAGAATGATTTGCAACATGGTCACTAGTGAGGACTGCTACAATAGGGGGCAAATTATGTACAACTTAATGGCTGCAGTTTAACTCTGCACCTCTTAACATGCTGTGTGAGTCTGCTGAAGTGTGGAAGGCAGGCTGTCTGGAATGACAGAAAAATAATGCAGAAAAGAACAAAAAGGGGGAAAATATTGTTGTAGTGGAGCAACAGGTAACAAGTGAAACACAGTTTCCAGGGCCTGCATTTTCCTATAGAAACTGCTATCGCAAAGTTACATCATGTCACACTCAGGCTACGATTCCCAGCTTGCAAAGATACTCACCCTAGCTCTTATCAAGCTAGCATGCTAAAAATAGTGGCATAGCTGTGGAACCATGGGAATTAGCAGTGGTGGCATGGACTAGCTGCCTCAAATACAAATCCACCTGAACGCCATGGGTACATGTAATACTAAAAGACCCCGGTTGTTGGCAGGCAGGATTGAACCTGGGACCTCTGGAGCTTAGTGTATGAGCCTCTACTGCATGAGCTAAAAGCCACATGGCCGTTAGCAAAGGCTGGAGCAGACTCATTAATCTCTAAGTGGTCTTGGTGCCACTAGAGGGGACAGAACATACTCAGGGCAGCTTGCCCATGCTGCTGCTGCCTGTGCTACCGTAGCTACACTATTTTTAGCAAGCTGGGAATCACAACCCTAGCTTGTAGGGTAGACGTAGTCTCAGTTGATATGGAGTTAGTAACAAAGAAATATATTTACATAAAGTATAATTTTGAATCAAGTTTATATTTTTCATTCAGTTTTTAACCTTATTCATTAGTATAGACTTGTATGGCAATGCCAAAAGCCTGTTACTAGATATATTTTAATGTCAAGTGTATGGGAATTTGTTCATATTAAAAAAAAAAAAAGGATATTAGTCTTAAAGTTCATTTTCTTGTTCCCGTATATAGAAGTTTCCTTTATTTCTTCCTGCAATGCAGTCTTATAGAGCTTTCAATGGTTCTGCAGTTGCGGTAGCAGTGAAAGTGATATTGAATAGAGACTCAGGGTAAGCTTCATAGAAAAAAGTTCTTAAGCCCTGATATTTGTTCTGATTTATTTAGTCAGGAGTTTACAATTTGCCGATTTAAAAAAAATTAAATGTACTTGCAATCAATTTTATCTGTCCAAATAATAGAGAAATTCCAGGGTGTGGTGACACTGGTGTTGATGAGTTGGTTGGAGGTGGTTGAGTGGAGGAGGCAGGTCATCCAAGAGGAAAAACGAGGGCTCCTCAGATTCCCATTTTGGGGTGAGATAAGTTCTCATGAGTTCTCTACTGCAGGTAAATGAAAAGTCGTCAAATCATAAATAACGTTGCTGAAGTTCTGTTCTTAGGAGAAGTAAAAGATGTTTACAGGAAACAAATCTTGTTGCTAACTACACAAGTGAGAGTTACGACCTGTTGACATTCTTCACTAACTTGAATCTGGTTTAGGTACTAGAGCTTCAATTGCTTTCCATTCGAGTTCCTGTAGGAAAAAATAGCATGTGCTGTTGAATACAAGTTGAGCGCTTCATGTTTATTGAGCAGCGTCTGTTTAGTCTATTAACCTTGACAACCATGTCAGCGATTTTTCAGTTTGTTTTTCCCAAAGGCACTATGTTGCGGTATTATGATATACAAAGTTATTTATAGTGTAGGAAATTCGTAGCCATGCTACGTAGACATTGGCCAGGGCTTAAATACCAGATCCTTCTGCTAATCCATCTACATTATTAGATAATTTGGAAAGTTAACATGAGGCGGGGAATGGAGATTGGTACACATGGCATAACCTAAAAAATGACAGCCTGGGTTTTGAGCCAAATATTTTTAATATCATTTGACATTTTTTGGGTTATGAAGGGAACAAAATCTACAGGAACATAGAGAGGAGACAAAGGTAGTGTGTGCACATATGGAGGTGGGGAATGTTCATCAACTGTTCATGGATTTTTGTTCTCTAGAAGTGCCATTAGCAACCAACCTTTAATGAAGTTATTGTCCTTGTCCCAGTCCTATTCTTGTCCAGCCAGTCCCAGTTCTCCCCTTACAACCCAGCTCCTTGTCAGAGCTATCTCCTTTGCCTTATTCCTCCACTCCCCACATTGGTACCTCCAATCTCCTTGTCCAGGCAGTCTCTGTCTTCTCCTCTTTCCCCCAGCTCCTTGTCTAATCTAATTTTCCCCTCTCCCCCCCCCCCCCAAGCAAATGGGCTTCTAGTCTCCCACCAATGTTTCCCTCACCAGCACCCACCCTCACCAGATCTCCTTGCCCGCCCAGGCTGCCAATCCCAGTTTCTCCACTTCCTCATCCATCTTTGGTCCCAGTTTCATCAGACTCCTTGTCCCTTTCCCTCTCTTCAATCTGGCTTTGGTCCTCTCTGCATTCAAATGAGACGGCTTCCTCTTCCAGGCTGCCTGGGCTTTGGAGGAGAGAACAGAGGAGAGACAGGTTCCCTGATCTTTAGTTCTGGTACCCTGCCCCACCCCAATCCAGAGCTGCTGGGAGTGAGCAGCGATCACAAGAAAAGTCTGGCTTTGTCCCTATAGCCCTGGGATGGGCATGCTGAGTTGCTCTGTGGGGATGGTGCATGTGCAGTGTGGTCAGCACAAGGAGCTGTGAGAAGCTCAAGCATGCTCAGTGAGGATAGCTCTAGTAAATCTCTACTGAACATGTGTGAATATGACACACTTTTCAAACTCGGGGTATGTCCTTTGAAGACACAGGATTCTTTATTACTTCAGATAGTACAAACACCTGCAATGCACAGTGCAGAGAGATGCGGGGGTCTGTTTGAAACAGGGTTCCATCTTAAATGTCTCAAACAATTAAACACTGATGGACAATTAGATTCTGTAGTCCAATAACAGTAAGCCACGTGGCTTAAGTATTTCTTCTCCTTTAAAGTACATAGTATCCATGGCCTGGTCTAACATGGAGTAAAACAACAAACTGCGCTTGATTTTCCTACCATATTCCTAGTACTTTGAACCATTTTAAATGGGACTCAAACTAAATTGTCTGTCTCTATACCACAACAAACCCAGTCAGCAAGTGTAGGGAATGTCTAGAAATCACCACCTCTAAGGAGCACAGTGGGGTAGTGTCCAGAAAGTTCAACCACTGCAAAAACTTATCAATGTAAAATCAGAGCATTCCTTTTGTGTATGACTTACATGAACTATGATTTTTCTTCTCCGCCGTCTCAAAAAAATAAGGCTTATAACTTGGACAAATTTGAAAAGGTTTTCTCCTGTGAAACTTTAAGCCCCTGCTCCGGAGCATGGGAGTGCTAGACCTTTTCTCACCGCAATTTTTTAAACACACTTAACACACAATTTTTAAAAAAATTTTAAAACTATTTTTGTAAAGGACATATCTTCACCATTCATGAGAACAAGGATAGGGGAACTGTTTTGGCTAAAATTTTCAAACAAATCAGCTCGAGGCAGACACCCAGCATGGAAAATTTCAACCCAAATGGTTAAAATTTGATAGTTATAAGCAACTGAAAATAGGGTTTTATAATGGGAAGTGTCAGAAAACCTTTATTGGCAGTGCTCCCAGTTTAGCCATGAAGAGAGCAAAGAAAAGTTCATCTTTTCAGGCATAAAATATATACAGTACTACCTGAACAATATTTTTCATGAATATGTTCAGAAGTTTCAATATGGGTTCTTTATACCCTAAATATGCTGCAGTGTCACAGTCACACTATGTATCAGGTCACAGTGTCATTGACCCTGCCAATCAGTAGACCGTTTTAGTTCATATGACCTTGTCTCTCTTCATTGCGTTGTGTAGAATGGTATCTCCAAAAGAAAGAAGGGCAAGGAGAGAGAAGCAGCTGAGCTGTTTTAGGTTGTATTGATTTCATAGCAAAATAAAAGTGGAAGGGCAAACTCTTGATATCAGATTACAAGAGAATATGAGTGAATTGGTGCATCACATACTGTATTAGTCAACTGCCTAGAGATTCAGGTTGCTGTGTTTTCTTTATAAAATCCTTTATAGGACTTGCTAGACATGTACAATAATTAATTGGGATTCACAGTTTTATTTTTTTTTAAAGTCCTCTGCTCCAGTAACCAGGCTCAATCAAAAAACAGGCAAAATTATAAACTGGGGGAGACGTATTGCTTCTAGGATACTGATGTTTGGACCACCATGGCTATATGTAGAAATAGTTTTTTCTTAGTCTGGAGTAGTGCAGGCAAATCAGAGAACAGGCTGTCCTGCTAAGTAATGTAAGAAAAAATGTATTAGTAAATGTTACGGATATATCTACAAAAGTGGAATTAAATACAATACAGCTGTTACAGCGAGGATTTGCAGAGAATATTTACAAGCTGTGGCCTAGCTGAGCCACACCATTTGAAACATCCCTGGAAAAGAACGGCCTTTTCCCTTTCAGAACTAAGAGGATATGAAAATTGATAAACCCACCAAATAAAAGAGATAAGGCCAAAAGTCTTATTTGTATGAACTAATACTTGATATATGCTTTAACAAGTATTTCCTCTTTCAGTGGTTACTCATTCACTACATAAGTCTACTTCAAGGGCCTCTGCGCATTCCCACTAGCGGCATGGACAGATAAAGGAAACTAATCTAAACAGGGGGCTAAGATCTGTCAAACAGAGGGCATGAGGTTCCTAATGCTCTTTGCCTTGTGTGGGTAAGGGTTGCACTCCTTTATATGTACTCAGCCATTGACATCAGTAGGTGGCATTTGTGCAACTCTAACAGATGCTGCTTTGGTAGGGGTTCTGTGACTTGACACCAGGGGGTGCCATATCCCACAAGTGCAAAAGCACAGAGGTGACTCTAAAGAACAAGAGTTACCAGTAAGTAGCCTGTATATCTCTTTTGTACTGTGCTTGTAAAGGATATTTAATAAGACTTTAAAAAAATAATCCCACCCTCTTTTTTTTAGTATTAGCTATGGAATGATTTCAGTGGGTCAAACTCTGAAGTCCATATTCATTTGTTTCTCAGTTCTTACTGAGACAAACTGTAACTTTAATAAGTTTGCCTAATGAAAGTTTGTCTGTAACAAGTGAAGTGAATGGCTTTAGGCCAATCCCAGTGTTGTAGATTGGGACACTTTCCCTTGATGTTGAGGCAGTAGGTGTGATTTTCTGTTATGATGTGATGGCACTTTGATAAAGATAAGTCACACTGTTTGTATTTCACTAGCAGACCACTGTAGAATCAACCTACATTTGAGTCATGAACTTTGAATGTAAGTAATAGAAACCACCCTAGTAAGGAAGAAATGGTGCTGGGGGGTGAATTTGGCTTTCATATACATTGGTGTAGGTCCCCTGAAGTCAACAAAGGGCTGAATTTTGGCTAGCTCAGTTAGTTTCAAAAATTGAAAAGTGTCTACTACTCTTGATTCCTTAAAGTTAAATTGTTTTTTCTCAATAATATTTTGAGTGCTTCATCCGAGTCCAGTATTTACTCCGAGTCTATACATGCTTATTGCAAACAAACCAATTAAGTGTCTGTTCATAATAAAAGAAATAGAAGTGGTACTTCATTGATATCACAATACGTCACTAGAGTTCTAGTTACTTTTCACTACACTGGCTCCTTTTGCAACCAATCAATACAAGGCCAGCAACATGTGATTAAGAGCAGAACCCTAAATGAATACCCCAGCTCACCCCCTGCATTGCTCTGCTTGTAGTAATGGATTAACATAACACATCCTAGCTGCTGCCGCTGCTGCTGCTGCTTTTCTTTGTGGAATTTTTTTACTGGTGTGGCTTGCCAGACCATTTCCTTAACTGCTTACAGCAAGAGGTTTTGTTTTTGACTCTGAGAACAATACTTAAAGAGCATTTTGAGCGTGGGAAACAAGTACTGGAACTCTATTCCAGCTGTAGAAGCTGTATCGCTTAAACAGACACTAAAGAGACGCTTCGCTCTTACTTTAGGACTTTATGGACATGTAAGATCCTGAAGGTGCAGATATGTATCTTTATGGCAGTGAAGATTATGAAGTGGTAAGATGTGAATTAAATGTGCTTTTATTGTGTTGAGTATCTTTCAAAAGTTAATATACAGCTTTGAATTTCTGATCAATGCCATTTTGTTTTTGTACTTGAATAAATTACTGTAATTTTATTCATAATTCTTCCATGGTCTAGCAGTTACAAAAATTAGATTTTGCATAAATATTGAAATAGTTAAGTACAAATTGGTAGATTAAAATTAAATTGCCTTTATTTCTGTCATATTGTGGTGATGTGTGTTAGTACAACTATAAATATAGATTTGAATCCTTTGACTAATATGGGCCAAATTCAGCACTCTGCTCAACAGCACTGTACACATGAATAAGTGGAGCAGGATTTGGCCCATAGCATAACTCGATGCAGCTCCACTGACTTCCAAGTATTTGTACCCACTTCCAGCAGGTCTGGATTTGGCTATATATGTGTAGAAACACTGGAAAACTGTTTTGTAGAAAACTTCAAAACATTTCAGTTTAATGCCTAAATCTACCTTTACAACAGTTTATTTTAAAAATTGAATGAGATCTGGCACCCTCTCTGCCTAAATCTTCGTGTGAAATAAAATCTAAATAAAGACGTAGTAAGAAGAAATTGGAGGGGTGGGGGGGATGAAAAGAGTCTCTCCTATGTCATCTGCTACTTTTATGGGATAAGAAGTCTGCGTATTTTACAGACTGAGGCCTTGATGCTGCATTGTATTCAGCATTGATGGACACCTGTACACCCACAGAACTCACTGCAGGATCAGGATCAGGACATAACAGGTTTTAGAGGAAGATGATACAACCAAAATCCTTTAATAAAGAAAGCTATCCTACTGTACATCCAAATAAAGTTCTGCATTACAAGTGGCAGGGCAGATGCTTATGGTTTTGATTACTCAAGTTACTTAAGTGTACTGTTCTTCTGAAGTCTGAAAGCTCCATTTATTGTACTCTGGATACTTCAACAATCTCAAGGAATTAATTTGATTATTTAATATGCATTGTTTTTCCTTTTTCTTAATTCTAAGTAGATACGCTTTTGTTTTTTGTGATGGTTATATTTTAATGTATTCAATCATTACAGGAAGACAGGTGAGAAGATCATTTAAAAGCAGGGGTTAACATATTAAATTGCTTTAAGTCACACA
>NW_020664435.1:37685894-37753050 GCF_002925995.2 Terrapene triunguis
TTGACTACATTTATTTCAGAAGCATTTTGGCTGTAGAGCAGTGTAATTTTGAAGTAATATTGTGCCCAGTTATAACTAGGATGGGCACAATTAGATTTGTTTTTTTGTTTGTAATTTTGACAGGTAATATCGAATGTTTATTTTTAAGCATTTTCTATTTTTATCTATTTGAAGTTTTACAGTTGCTAGAAATTTTGGGGGTGGGGGAGTCAGACAATGACATCAGACATTACATTTTGTGTCAAAACAAGCAAAATAAATATTCGTACATAAAACTCTAAAGTAGCATTTTTCTTATTTTGCCTATCTGCAAATTTTGATTATAAATGGAAATATTGTTCCATCAGTTTGCGGATACTCGGGGAAATCAACTTTTACCAGTATGTACCAAAAAAATCTAATCCTTTCAAGCCTAGTTATAGCATGCAATACTCTTGGCTAAACTGTTAATTTTGCAAATGTTTTTGAAAAGTTGCAGCATTTAATTTTAGCCATTATGTTATTGATCCATTAATAAATAAGAAATTGAACAAGTAACCTCTAGTTCTAGTTGCAAGACATTAAAGAGACTGACTTTCCACTCTTTTGCATTTTGTGTAGTCACTTACACCAGTACAAAGTGGGTACAACATGATATGATTTTGGTAGCATTTTACACCCTCTTTGTACTCTTTTTGTACAAGTATAAATTACTATACAAAGTGCCAGGTAGTGAAGAATGAGGCCCAAAATGAATGAGCCATTTTCCGGCTATACTGAAAGGACAGGAGACATTTGATATGATTTTAATCATGCTGCAACTTTTATTATTACCTATGTGGGACAACCCGGCAGATAAAAGTGTACAGTGCAGGTAACCCCATGTTCATTCAATAACTTCCCAGGGGGCTTCCACCAGCCCCTCTCTTTTTACATCCAGGTCCCCCAGCCAATCCATTGCTGGGCCCTTACCATCCACCCTTCCTCGTAGGAGGGTTAAGGTGGGCTATAAGAAAGGAAGGTTGGCTCCCTACCGTACCAAGCATAAGAGCCCCAAGCCCCAACATGCACACCCCATTCCGTTCCTATAACCAACATCTCCTTTTTAAGTCCTTTACTAGGCCATTTATCCGGTCACTGTATACCTTTCCTATGACGTATACAGTGGACATCTGCCCCACACTTATAATCACATATAGCCTAACTCCCTTCATGCCACATGTCAACAAAGCCTTCCCCGAACCTGCTGTAGGGAAGGTGAAAAAACCTCAACTCCACCTAGGCCAGGGGTGACCAACCTGTGGCTCCGGAGCCACATGCGGCTCTTCAGACGTTAATATGCGGCTGGAGCTACAGGCGCCAACTTTCCAGTGTGCTGGGGAGTGCTCACTGGTCAACCCCTGGCTCTGCCACAGGCCTTGACCCCACTCCACCCCTTCCAGCCACTTCCCCTGAACCTGCCATGCCCTTGCTCCTCCCCCACCAGAGCCTCCTGCACGCCACAAAACAGCTAATTGGGAGGTGCAGGGAGGGAGGAGGAGGCACTGATCAGTGGGGCTGGGAGGTTGGGAGGGTGTGCTGATTGATGTATTACTGTGACTCTTTGGAAATGTACATTGGTAAATTCTGGTTCCTTCTCAGGCTCAGGTTGGCCACCCCTGACCTAGGCCAATCTGGTGGTAAGGGAAAAATTCCTTCCCAGTCCCCCTAAAACGGGGCTAGTGCAATGCCCACAGCAGGTCTAAACCAAACCTGGTATTTCACCACCTAAAGAGGAGGGAGGGTGGGTGCTGCCTCAGCCGGCTCCATGTGAAAAGGAGTTTCACCACATGGGCTGCCCCTTTTAAACTCTTCTGCCCATTCATATTCCACGAGATGAGTCAGTGTCACCCCTTGTCCCCTTTTGCATCAGTTTGACCTCTCTCCGCCCCAGCCCCCAGCCGTAAAACACTGTTCCCTTCATTCAGCCACACAGACAAATTGCCTCCTCCCTCTCGGCCCCGCTTATAGGTGCGGTGTTGGTGCGGTCATTGTAAGGGAATCCTGAGCATTTTCTTACTGTTAAGTAAGGATTTAGGAATACAGTTGAAATTTTGGACCCTAACCTAATGAAAGACAAGTATCCTCTTTAGGTGTATGTAGGAGGATGAGGGAAGGAAAGCTATTTAATTCCCTGAGATTTGGCAAGGGAGAGAGATAAAAGTCATAAAAAGCAACTACATTTCAATATTTACAGTGGGCTATTGCTTGAAGGAAGTTTGAAATGTTACAGAAATAGTAAGTTGCTATTATCCTCAGAGATTTGTTGTGGAAAAGTGAGCAAGCTCATGTCTGAAAGATTGAGTTCTTCAATTCCAGAACCTAAGTTACAAATTGTTGCTGAGTTTACATGGGCAAACATATTTTTGACAAACCTATATGCTTCAGATTTATGCAGAACTGTAAATTTAAAATTATTTCATGCATGACTTTATCATTCCACTGGTATTTAGGCAGAACTCCTAATTGGTTCTGACTTTATAATTGGGTGTTCTGCTTAAAAATCATGAAGTAATTTGAAATCGCACACAGAAAATTTTTAGAACATGATGTACTGAGTCAGGATTCTTAATAGGCAAGTGAGTATCTAGTTTTCTGTATGAATCTGTAGTTTAAGAAGCCATATGTTCTGCATTGAGGAAAAGACACTTATATTGTCATCCCACACAAACAATTACCTTTGAGTCGTTACACAACAAACTATAGCCAAAAATGTGACAGCACAGAATCTGTAGATTTTCTTTTAAGTTTAAGTTTGGTGTTTATTTCAAATAATGTTAAAAAATGAATCTGAGGTATTCTGGTAGTACATGTAAAATTTGATTCTAACATACAAGACCTGAGATTAATGATAAAATTAAAGACAATAAGATTGAAAACATTAAGAACATAAGAACGGCCATACTGGGTCAGACCAAAGGCCTGTCTAGCCCAGTATCCTGTTTTCTGACAGTGGCCAATGCCAGGTGCCCCAGAGGGCATGAACAGCTAGTCAAGTGATCCATTCCCTGTCACTCATTCCCAGCTTCTGGCAAATAGAGGCTAGGGACACCATCCCTGCCCATCCTGACTAATAGCCATTGATGGACCTATCCTCCATGAATTTATCTAGTTCTTTTTTGAACCCTGTTATAGTCTTGGCATTCACAACATCCTCTGGCAAAGAGTTCCACAGGTTGACTGTGTGTTGTTTGTTTTAAACCTGCTTAGTGTAGCTAAATTTGAGTAACAACTTTTCAGTAAAATGAAGTCTGTATAGCTTTTATAATGTATCTTTAAGATAACTTTACCTGAAATCACCATAGATAAATGTGTTGTCTGTTCTTGCAGAAATGGAAATTTCTGGGGTGCAATTCTGATTCCAATGGCAAAACTCATATCAACTTTAATGTAGCAGGATTTCACCCCTGTAATTCTATTCTTTCCCTTAGAACAGGAGCTCTGTTCTTTCCCTATATATTATTAAAATCTGAGTCTTTTAAAATCTCTTTCCCTGTCTCTTTCTGACTGACTTTCTCTTTTTCCCCTTTCCCTCAACTTTTCTTGGAGCCCTTCTTGTTTAATCTATGCAGAATAAGTCTCAGATACCTGACAGGGGATTTTTCTTTCTGTTGTCAGCCAACATGTTTTTGTGGCTAGAAGGACAGAATATTGCTTCAGGATCATTTTCAAAAGATAAATCAGGAGATTATAGCCACTCTCACTATTCAGGAAAATTAAATGTATCACCTCGTGCCACAGTTGACGAATGATACATTGTTAAAATCCTCAATAATACTGTAGGAGCATTCATTCCTCACTTGAGTTACTCTGTCCTGACTGTAACCCCCTATATTGGGAAAGAAAATGTAACCACTGAAAATGCGCCTGTTTGCTCCAGAATGCAGCAGCCTATTTACTAAGCAGCACCAGAGGCTGGAGGCATCTCTTTCCCTTGCTCCAATCCCAAATTAATACAAATTTGAGTTCACAAGGGCATGGTACTAATCTTCACATATCTGAACAAGTGAGTCCAAACTACCTGAAGGACCACTTCTTTCTTTATAACCAGGGACAGTTGAGTTGTCCACAACAAAGGTAAGTTTCATAAGAGTTGACATGAAGACAGAGCTCTTCGGTGATTGACCTTTAGCTATGAAACTCCTTCAAGAGATAAGAATGATCACAAAAATCTCCCGTTGTCTTCTCTCTCCCAAAACATCAGTGAGATGCAAAACCTAATACTAAATGCCAAACATTCTTCTCTAGCTTACAACAGACTACCTGTGTCTGTTTTCTTGTAAGGTGATCAGAGGCAATGGAGATAGGGATTTCTTTTTAAAAAAACATTTAAATGTTGGAGAGGTGTCTCAGAGCTGCTTCTGATTGTTGTGTTTTGTTTTTAGGAAAATCATTGTGTTATATTCCCTTTGGTGTTTTTGGTTATCAGATATGCTTCTCTTAAGGTCAGCCAGGATAAGGTATATATAACAATTTGTTATTTGCCTCTAACTTTTCATTAATTTCAGAACAGATAGAGGCAAATGAGAAAAGCCCACTGTATATGCCAGTTCAGAAACAGATGGAAGTAAATTATTTTCTTTCCTTACTAAAACTTGAAGTGATGCTCATTACCTTTGTAAAGCTTCCACAGTCTAAATAAAGAACAGGTAATTGAATTTGGATTGTACTAGTCAGAGATATGGTACTACATTTTAGCACAGAATATTACTATTCATTTTGTAACTTACAACTTGTGTGGGTAGTTAGAAATGAGAGGTTAAAATTGAATATGTTTAGTTTTCTAGTTAAATAATTTGCTTAACAAATATCTGTTTCCCTTCAGATATTTTACGTGTCAGGGCAAGTGTATTGTTAGCATTTTTCATTTTAAATGCACATCTGCAAACTACTCTGTCATAACTATAAAGGGAAGGGTAACAGCTCTCCTGTGTACAGTACTATAAAATCCCTCCTGGCCAGAGACTCCAAAATCCTTTTACCTGTAAAGGGTTAAGAAGCTCGGGTAACCTGGCTGACACCTGACCCAAAGGACCAATAAGGGGACAAGATACTTTCAAATCATGGGGGGGGGGGGAAAGGCTTTGGTGTGCTCTTTGTTTAAGGTTGTTGTTCACTCTTGGGACTGAGAGGGACCAGACATCAATCCAGGTTCTCCCCATCTTTCTAAACAAGTCTCTCATATTTCAAACTTGTAAGTAAAAAGCCAGGCAAGGCGTGTTAGTTTTCCTTTGTTTTCTCAACTTGTAAATGTACCTTTTACTAGAGTGTTTATCTTTGTTTGCTGTACTTTGAACCTAAGACAGAGGGGGGTCCTCTGAGCTCTTTAAGTTTGATTACCCTGTAAAGTTATTTTCCATACTGATTTTACAGAGATGATTTTTACCTTTTTCTTTAATTAAAAGCCTTCTTTTTAAGAACCTGATTGATTTTTCCTTGTTTTTAGATCCAAGGAAGTTGGATCTGTATTCACCAGGAGTTGGTGAAAGGAAGGAGGGGGGGAAGGGTCAATTTCTCCTTGTTTTAAGATCCAAGGGGGTTTGGATCTGTATTCACCAGGAAATTGGTGAAAAGTTTCTAACAGCTTCCCAGGGAAGGGAATGGTGGCAGCGGACCAGAACTAAGCTGGTAGTTAAGCTTAGAAGTCCTCATGCAGGCCCCCACACTTGTACCCTAAAGTTCAAAGTGGGGATACAGCCTTGACATACTCTGTTGCCACCTCCGTATGATAGAAATTTGGCTCCTTTTATGTCTGAATGAGGTCTAATTAGATAATAATTAGAACTTTCCAAAATAACAGTTTTTCATCAGAAAATGCTGAGTTGACTAAATCAAAATGTTATATGTGAACATATCAGTTTAGTCAAAAATTTCAGTTGGAAATTATCACATTTCATTTTTCCTGCATTGTTTCCACTTTCATATTCCATTAGCCCATATTGTAAATACTTTAAAAAAACCCTGCCAGCCTCCTAAGTCCTTGACAATGCAGTATTGTGCCATTTTTGTTGTGTCCAGTCCGATTTTAAATGTACTAGTTGATAGGACTTCTGCCACTTTTCTTGGGAGATTATTGTGTAGGCTAAAGGATCTCACTCTCAGGAAGTTACACATGATATTCAGTATAATTTTTCCCTTTCTTAGTTTCATCCCATTACTTCTAGTTACATTTGCTAACTATTTCCTCTCCCTCCTTGGTGTTTAAAGACTGTAAACGTTTGTAGCCAAGCTATATCTTTTGAACTCTCTCTTTTTAAAATAATTCCTCAAATTGTTGAAGGATTTACACTGGCATATCTGACAGTAGAATTTGTCCCTCTCATTTTTGTTCAAATTGTCCTTAAAAGGAATAGTACAAACATCTTTATCATTTCAGTGTTAACTTTGATTCATGTATTCAAAATTGTATTTTATGGGGCATGTTAGCTTCAGTCATATTTTTCCCAAGGTCAGTGTATATGTTATCTGGTTTGTAAATTCAGATTTTGTAATTTACAACTCTCCTGAGACAGGTTTAACTGTAGTCTCCATAGTTTTCAAAATCCTTCTAACTTATCTGTATTAATAAGTTGGCCTGATTTTGTTTGAAGATAGATAGATTCTTTCTTTTTTCCAGACTCTTCAATTCTCTGCAATTTGCACATATTCCTCTCATATGTCAGAAAGTTTCTCACACAACAGCAAGTAAACTATGCTGATGGATGCCAATTTCATGTTCTTTAAGCCACACTGGAGAAATTGCTATTACCTTGTGTGTGTGTAAATGTATGAAAATCCACCCAATGCATTTCAAAACCGATCCTAAAATAAGAACTTCTATGTGACAATTTGCAGCAGTCGAATTATATGCCACTTTCAAATCCCTGCCTTTTGAACCCCCTTAATTATCCAGCCGTACAAATGTCAAGAAAGTAATAATTCCATTCTTACTTTGCTGAGATGTGACAATTTATAGGGCATATTTTGCCATGATAAAAGAAAGATTCACATCTCTTTTTTTGCTATTCAAGAAGTCTAGAGGTCAAATATTGTAGCACTTAATACATTTTCGTTCTCATGTTGAGTCAACCTCTAATTAACAAATTAATATGTTAAGTGAAAACAGGGCAAAGAGGTTAGAAATAATAAAGTCTAAAAATGGGAAATACAGGGAAAAGAAGAGTGATCCACCCCTCTGTTCATCAGAGGTAATCTGTCATTATCATGCAGATTAAAAAAAACTGTAAATCAACTGAATTAGAATTCAGGATTGTTCCTTTTTAGCCTAATAAATGAGCCTGCGCATTTGGATTGCAGGTTTCATTTTAATAGCACAAATCTGTTTATTACCTGAGGCAGAAAATCTATAAATGTCTAAGCTTAAAATTTTGGAATGACTTTTCCATGTGCATCTTATTGTATAACCTAAGGCAACGACCTCTAATAATATATTATATGATGCAGCTGAAAATAGATGTGTGGAGTATGTAAGGGACACGTGAATGTAATTTGAATGGCAGAGCATGTTCCAGTGAATTAAGCATAGAATTGGGAGCCAGGAGCATCAGAGTTAAAATCCTAGCTTTACTACTGAATGACTGTGTGGTCTTAGACAGGTCACTTACACACTCTATGCACTTCCCCATCTGTAAAATGGGGGTGGTATTTGGTCATCTCGGAGAGGATGTGAGATTTAATTAGTTAATGGAAATACAAATCTGTATACACAGCAGGTGCTGAATACTATTGTTTGGAAGCTGGGTTTTCTCCAAAAAAAGTTTTATAAGTTTTTGGGATATGTACAAAGTAAGATTCTTAAAACAGGATGTATTGAGCGAAGGAACTATGTTTGAAAGACAGATACATTCTAACATGTGGAGATGATTCTATAGAGATGTGACTCCTACACCCATGGCAATTCCTTGCGCTATCTCACATGGCATCCAAGTGTTGGATTCTGCCCTGTCCACTCCTGCTGCCATTGGACAAAAGTGGGGGAGGGAGAATGATGGGCCAAATGACTGGCTCTCTCCTGCCAGGGTTGTGGGCTGCTTCTCTTTGTTGCTGTTTTTTACCCATATGACAACAGGATGTGTGGTTGTTTTCCACCTTCCATCTGATATCCAGAGGTCTTGTTTGGGGATTTAAATTACCCTTATTGCAGTATTGTTGTGGTTGGTGTATTAAAAATGGTCCAGTGCAAGGTCACTGTAACTCAATTGTCTCTTTGGGCATGGGCCTCCAAGTCACATGTTTCAAGCTCCCGTCATTTCATCTCTTCTACCTTAGGAAGCAACAAGTTTGGTCTCTGGCTTCCAGGTAGGGCCCCTATGCAGGCCTGAGGGCATAGCAGGGACAGTGCCCATATACCTACCCTCACATTTGTGGAATGCAGGGCCATTGATGCCCAGATGAAATCCACACACTAACAGCCTTACTGGGTAGTTGAGGGGAATGGTTCCCATTGGTTAAGGGTTTTAATACAGTTTCAGCCTCTGCATTTAACTGTACTATGGCTGTGGGCATCTAATTTTTTTCTGTGTCCACATAAACAAACATTTATAGAGGATCTCATTTTATCCCAAAACAAAATGGGCCAGTTTCTTCTACCTTCATCCAGCTGTAAGCTGTGGAGGGCCAGATCTCTACACTCAAAACTCTCACTGACATCAATAGATTTTAAGCTCTGGTAAGGTTTATATGAGTAGGACCAGTATATTTCTTCCAAAACAGCCTCTGAGCCTAAGCAAGAAGTGTCCTAAACTTGATATCAATCAAAAATATGATGTCAGTAAACAGCTATATAAATATAAATTCTTAAGCTAGGTCACAGAGCCCTTGCTCTGTAAAGTAACTTCCCAGCTCTGGAATTTCCTGGAAACAGACTGTAATTCTACTTTTCACTGAAATGAGAATGTGCCAGAATCCTGCTAGGTGACTAAGGGACATGTCATCCCACTCCATCCCAATGGAAAACCAGGGACAAAGAACAAACGTCATTGAGAACTCTGCTGTTCACCTCACAAGATTTACCTCCCAACAGAGAAGGTAGGGGGTTTGGCTCTCTGAACCTGTGGATATCCCAAGACTAGGTGGCAATCCAGCACCTCCAGGAGTATCAGCAAAAGCCCAGTGCCTCTGTTTTGTTCCATAACCCTGCTCTACATTACCTGGGTTATCCTCAGGAGCTATGCTGCTACACCCTTTCAGCCAGTGGCTCCTCCAGAACATTCTTTAGGGGGCTTCCTGAGGTAATAAAGATGCAAAGTTAGACACAGGTTAGATATCTCTGACACAGTCATGGGAATGATGCCATGGGGAAGGACGTATCTTTAGGGAATGTACATTTTTAATATAAATAGATTAAGATTTCTCACTTGACTGTACCTGCGCCAGTGTAATTCAATGGAGCTACTCCTGATTTACATCAAATTAAGAAGATATTCTGGTCCATTTTTCTGTATGTGTATAAATTCTTATTTTTAGAAGTATGAGAATTATTTTGTCACCAGTTGTTTTCAACCATTTCCCCCCACCGCACTGACCCCTCCCCATGAGGCTCCCACTGTTCTCACCCTGTCTACGGGAGGTTTTCTTCACAACAATAAAATCTACAGGCTTTATTTAAAAAAATAAAGAAAAACAAGCTTTGAAGAACAATTGAGAGGTATATCTCTGCACTCCCTTTTTCACCCCACCTCTCCAGCTAGTTCTTGGCATCCTACACCAGCCTCGGGTTTGGGAAACACTGATCTAGAGAAATCAGCACAGGATTAGGAGTCAAGAACTCTTGGCTATTAATTCTACCTATATCAATGACTACCTGTGTGGCCTTGCAAAAATCATTTGATCTCTGTTTCTGTTTCTCCATCTGAAAAAAAGAATAATAATTAATAAACTACCTGACGGGCTGAGATGATTAATCAGTAAAATACTTTGAACTTGTTAAGTGCTATAACAAGATGTCTGTTGCTTAAACCATGGATCTAATGGTAGGACTACATTTGTGAATTTTTCCCCTCTATTTAATTACTTTGACCCAGAATTTGTCAATAATTAGATATTAGATACTTAATCAGGTACATGTGTGGATTTTATTATCCTATACAATACATTATACACAGTTGGGAGGGGGTATATTTTTTTTCATAAGAAACCTTAAATGCCACAATCATATAATATTTTCAGTGACATAAAAATCATCATGCCGTGTATCTGATCTTACAAAGAATAAAATACTTCTATGTGGTGCACATGCCAGTATTCTCTTAATAGGTAAGAATCTATTTTACAAGGGCGCAAAAAACAACAACAACAACCCAGAACCAGTTGGCAATGTCCTGTATCTTTGTGAGTCAAGTCAAGCTATCTTGGCCAATAATAATAAGTTTGCCTTAGAAAATATAGTGGTATTCAAGATGAGTATTAAAAAGAGTATGTTTGGATTTGATTGGATAGACTTTACGTGTTTTTGAAACTATATCATTTGCTTACTTATCAAAACAGAGAAATGAATGGTTTGATCAGGTGGGAAATGGCTGTCTTTTTAAGACAAATATTTCTATTCATGATTCACTAATTAGTTCCAAATTAATTCACAGTTTTAAGTACAGTGCTAACGAAATCCTACTGCTGGGTGAACTGATTCAGTAAAATAGGAACCAACCTGAACCTTCACTTAAAAAATATATTTGGTCAATTTTCTCTGATTTTATCCGCTCCATTTTCAGTCACCTCTGACCAGGACTGAGAGCAGAACTGTGGAAAAGACCTTTATGAAGGCACAAGTACAACTTAGATTTGTGGTTGCAGCTTCAATTTATAGTGCAGTTGTACCATGTGGGTTAAGGCCAGACAAAAAATTGTTGTGGATGAGAGAGCCCTTTTTCTGCAAATAAATAGAGGAGCTAACTAGATGTCAAAATTCATTGTGACCTCTTACATCACATTTGTCAAATCAGTACACTATATGGGATACTCTAGGAGGTTATTAGTAAATAATTGGATTCAAATTATTTTAATTTACATGAAAGGAGAATAAACCAAGCAACTTTTTTCTGATAGCGAATTTTTGAAACCAGTATGTACTCAGAATATTTACTTTGTATCTTTTCTCAACTTGCCTTGATATGGGATTTTTTGTTTGTTCCTTCGACTTTCTCTTGCTCAAAGACAAGTGACTTAGTGATAGGGCATACTTCTTTGTCTTGTGAGCTGTATGTAGTTTCATTTATCTTGGTTACCTTCAAAGTGATAATTTCCAATTGTGCAGAACATTATCTACTTTAAATAACGTAAAGTGTGCTTTCCTTTATTCCAAAAAAACATAGAGACCAAGTGAAGATAAAGATAATAGTCCTTGTCTTACTTTTAATTGCTGGGTATGATTTATTTCCTAAAATGATACGTATCAGTTGTGCTAACCACGGGGAATTATTAAGTGGACAAAAAGTATGTGATTGAAAATGCTTCCTCTGATGGTCCATGTATCTGCCAAGAAAGTAGATTGTTTTCTTTTTTGTGTAACAAAGCTCCATTTGAGAGTCCAGTGTATTTTCTATTGCACAGCTGCATCTATTTTCACTCCTAATTCCCAAACCCTCACAGTCAATGCTTTAGGGAGGTTATATTAAGAACAGGGTTCTGACCTCCAGGGAGGCATGCATTTATCAGACCAAAACCAACCCGGGATTGCCTGGCCGCTATGCCCAAATAAATTTGTTAGTCTTTAAGGTGCCACAAGGATTCCTTGTTTTTGCTGATACAGACTAACATGGCTACCCCTCTGAAAAGGGTTCTGTCAGTAACAGAGGGTGCAGAGATAGTATCAAGTATATGCAAAAGGGAAAAGTAAGGCAGTGATTTGTATGTAGAAAAATAAATTGTTTCCAGGCTTTTGTGAACTTCTTAGGACTGGAACCTGGTTCTGCCTTCAGATACTTTGACTTAAGTTTCTTTGAATTGAATGGGAGCTGGACCTGCATAACTAAGGCAGTGTTATGGCAAAAAGGTACTACTAATGTCCTGAATGTTTTGACTCCTCAGTGTATGAGCTCTCAGGATGAAACTCTCCATAGAAAGAGTTAGTTATGCCATGCAGTAGCCATGCATATAGTCAATAAAAGGGATTGTGTGGATTAAAGTGCTCTCCTTTGTCTGGATGGACAGTCAAACCTTTGTGTGTGTATGTGTGTATCTTCTCTTTTGTTGTGGAGCAACTGTATTGCTAGGCCACCTTTTGAGACCTTGTGTGCAGTTTTGCAGGAAGGGATTTCCAGGGATAAAACCCATGGGTTGAGATAGGAAAAACAAAACAATGTGTCAAGAATAAGAATCCTGGAAAGACAAAGTATAGGAAATAGCTGCTTCTTGGTGACTGAGCAACGGAGCCTTAATTGAGGTTTCTGCAAGAAAGTGGTTTATGACCACCTTAGTTCAAATAAACAAGACTAGGGTACAAGTTTACTAGAAAATACATTGATTCTGTCACTGATTTCTGCTCCAACCAGAAAGTGACTTACAAGGCCCCAAAATCTACACCACTTGCATAACCCAATTTTGCTATTGCCTTAGCTTAGTGATAGTTTCTGTTTTTAAAAGAACAAGGTGTTCAGATTCTGCATATGTAGAAGGCCATGTAAGTAGATTGATGTAAGTTAGCTGTAAGGATAGATAGCAAAGCTTTTAAGGAATTTTCTATCTGAATGATTTTCTGATAGAAAATTTTCCAGTGCAAAATTTTGATTTTTGCAAAAAGGGAATTAAAAAAAAATATTCAGTTTCTGGTCTTCTAAATACAGACCCCATCCCAACCCTCAACCTCAAGAATCACTTGTCACAAAATATTTTGTGTTTTTTTACTTTGTCCCAATTTGGGATGATTTTCCCCCCAAAAAACACAATTTTTCCCCTTGAAAGGATTTCCATTTTCCAGCCAGCTCTAATAAATAGGTCTGCTAAACCTTTTTGTGATGTGTTTACAAGACCTAAACTATAGGGCTGTTGTCACTCAACATTGACCTTTAGAAAATATATAAAAGATGTGTTCATCTATCTTATATATTTAGCAAGACCACCTGCATCTTATATTGTGAAGAGTTCTCTACTGTGGATTTTAAACTAACTCTGTTGGGCAGTTGGCATTCCCCGAGGCCTTGGCAGTTGCCATGCACTGTTAACTTGTTTTAAATTACGTATACTATATGTTACTTTCAGATCCAAATAGAACTGACTGAAAATGAGTACACCTCTACCCCGATATAACGCTGTCCTCGGGAGCCAAAAAATCTACCGCCTTATAGGTGAAACTGCGTTATATCGAGCTTGCTTTGATCCGCCGGAGTGTGCAGCCCCCCCCCCCCCGGAGCACTGCTTTATCACGTTATATTCGAATTCGTGTTATATTGGGTCACGTTATATCGGGGTAGAGGTGTACTATGAAATACCAAAAGGGAGAGTGGGGAATTTTAGTGATTTTTTTCCATAAGAACTCTGAATTCCTCTTTTAGCAAACAAAGGTCTTGTTGTCATGTCTTATTAACAATTTCCATGCAATGTTAGATTCTTTTTGGTAAGTATTCTTCACAGATTAATGTTCTAATGAAGAGTTTGTAGGGAGGAAAAATGAGGAAATTTGGGTGTAATGACTGGTGAAATTACAGGAACATAGGAACCTACAATTATAGAAACTTCTTACTGAGAAATGAGTGAAAGCCTTGAGGGGTTTCACTTATCATGTTGAAGTGTTTGTACACTTTCATTTACAACACAACATGTTTCTGATCTGAATGCATACATTGTAATGCTAAATTAGCATTAGCACGAGTGGTTAGCACTGGAATTATTTGGCATTTTAAATACTGATGCAACCTATTGTTTTATGATGTACAATATCTGTTTATTGTGGTGGTTAATATTTAAACATCAGCAAGCCAAATAGTCTTTAATAAGCATCTTTCTTGGTAGGATTTCAACCTTTCTTTTCAAATAATTTCTTCCATTTAGGGGAGAGTCATGTTCAAAAGTTGCCAATGCACTTGGGGTAATGAGTGATTCATGAAGCCTATTCAGAAGAAATTGTTAAACAAATATTTTAAATTATGATAGCAAGCACAATGAGCTAGATGCAGATATCCAAGAAAGGACAGTCCCTGCACAGATGAGGACAAATATCTAAAATACCAAATACAGTGCCAAATACAAAGATGAAAACCTCTCCACTTCTATTCAATATTCCCCTGTTTCTATATCAATGGATTGCATTAGCTCTTTTGGCTCCTGCATCACGCTGTGAGCTCAAGGTCAGCTGATTAACTACCAAGGTCCCCATGCCTTTTTTGAAGTCACTACTTCTTAGAATAGAGTCCTCCTTCCTGTAAGGGTGGTCTACCTTCTTTGTTACTAGCTATATAACTTCACACTTGACCTCATGAAATGCATATTGTGAGCTTGTGCCCAGCTTTCCAAGTTGTCCAGATCGCTCTGTATCCGTGACTTGTCCTCTTCATTATTTATCATTAAGGCTCCGTGTTTGTCACAGAGGTCATAGATTCTGTGCCTTTCTGGAACATCCATGACTTCTGCAGCAGCTGGTGTGCCTGGCTGGGGGCCGCCTGAGCAGCTTGGGCAGCCCCTGGGCCAGTCGCATCAGCTGCTGCTGGGGGAGTCAATGGGAGCTGCAGCCAATGGGAGCTGCAGAACCGGGGTTTGGGGTGGAGCGGAGGCAGCACATGGAGCTCAGGAGCCAGGTAGGAAGCCTGCCCCAGCCCCGCCAACCCCACCCAGCACCTGCCGCTCCGACCCGGGCCGCACCCCTGCTCCCGAGCACCCACCGTGCCCGTCCTGGGCCACACCCATGCCCCCCAAGCACCTGCAGCACCCCCTGGGCCTTCCGCCAAAGCCCCCCCTGCAAGTTTTAGTCAGGGGTATATAGTAAAAGTCATGGACAGGTCATGGGCCATAAATTTTTGTTTACTGCCCATGACCTGTCTGTGACTTCTACTAAAAATACCCGTGACTAAAACATAGCCTTATTTATCATTTCCCCTATCTATGTGTTTGGGAACTTTATCAGATACCAGGTGAAGCTTCCATTCTCTCTCCCTAATCTCTGCAGATATGAGAGGCAGTGCTTCCTTCACATGGCTAGAAATCCCCCAAGGGTTGCATTGAAAGGAAATTCCACATGGGGAATCTTGCAGAGTTGCCTGAGTCCTTAAAATCCATAGGAAGTGTTTAACTTTGGGCTGGTATAATTTAATTCTTAATCTTTTCTGTGGTCATATCTCTTCTAAAATTGCAATATTTGTGAATGAGCTGCTATCACATAGCACATTTTTTATTACAAACCAGTTCCTGGCATTTGTTAATACTTGTTTGTGGAGAATTCCATCCACTGTTAAAAGTCAAAGAAATGGAAATTCTTCTGAAATGCTAATAGTCACACTCTGAAGTTACGAAAGTCTCCATGGCAATAGCTCAGGATTAAGAAACTTTTTCTCTCGGATCTCTACACTACATAATAGACTACAACCTGTTCTCATACTCTCTTGACACAGATGTAGGACAGTAAGAAACCAGAGTTAAGTCATTTCAACCATTGCTTGTAATAATATGACTCAGCTCCGGGGCTCATGTTATTATATGAGAATCTCAGCTTTTTTTTTTTTTTTAAGTAAATTTTTAGCTCTTGAGATTGTGGAGAAAAGTTTGAAAACCTGATCCTTCAAGGCTCAAAAAACCAGAAGACAAATAAAAAGAACCCCAAATTAATGTGGTTTTTTTTTTTTTAAATCTCATGGTTTTTAAGCCAATTACATGATTCTTTTAGTTCTTGATTGGTGATTTATGAACACTTGGGATCGGCAGTAGTAGGTCAGTATGTCGTCTTTGCTAGTATTCTGTATTGTTGCAACAAATAATTAGGCAGACAGCTGAACACACTTTGATGCCTGCTGCAGTGAAAAAAGTATATCCTATCTGTCTCCTTCAATTTAATTTTCTTCCGCCACATAGTCACTATTGACTCTGAAAGAAGTCCATTCCTGATCCGTTTCCTTTATGTCAGAATGTGAACATTTTAACACCCAGAAAACTCACTGCACATTTCAATTTGAGAGTCCCTGTTCCATTTTAATAGACTTGAGCATTTCAGATTCTCTTTAAAATGTTCCATCAGTGAGGTAAGAAATATCACATGAACTTTTTTTCCCTTTTATGTTTTTCTTTGTGTTTTCTTATTGTAGCTCATTTGACATTCTGATGTCCTATCAGATTAGCATATATTGATGGCAGATCCATAGCCACAATCTTCATTAGATGACACCTTCATCAACGTTACTGAAATCTGTAGTTCAGTTCTTTAATCTTCTTTCCTTCTCTTCCTTTTAATGCTGCATTTAAAAATTCTGTTCTCATTTGCACCTGTGTAAATCCAGAGCAACTCCACTGATTTCAGTGGAGTTACACCAGATTTACTCTGATGCATTTGTGAGCAAATTTGACCCTATATGATTAATAGAAATGGTGTACTATCAGTAGGGCCCTAGAAAATTCACAGCCATGAAAAATGCGTCATGGATTGTGAAATCTGGTCTCCCCCCATGAAATCTGGTCTTTTGTGTGCTTTTACCCTTTACTATACAGATTTCATGGGGGAAACCAGCATTTCTCAAACTGGGGGTCCTGACCCAAAAGGGAGTTGCAGGAGGTTGTAGAAGCTGGATTTTATAATGTACTATGAGAATTAATGTATGATTTGATTTCATCCTGTCAGCCACCCTTTTTGAATAGCAGAAAGGAATGACAGACCAGAACAATCCTTATGACTGATTATGGTCACCCTTTTGTTTTAGGATAAGTCACAATGTCTACTATGGTTTCCTATATGTATTACAAATTAGGCACTGTAGTTAAATATACATTTCTTTGTTTTAAAGTTTAGTAAGTAAGAGACAGGATTCTCTATTGTGTCTATGTTAAGTAGATTAGAGGAATATTGAAGTCCTGGGTCTCAATGTAAATTGTCTTGGTTATTGATTGTAAAATTTAGCAAGGTTTAATTTGCAATGCCTTTTTGCTCGATATAAAATACTACTGTTTGTATTCTCAATCTGTTTGTGTGAATGAGGAATGTATGCATCAGGAAAAGATAAGGTGTGAAGGCCATTGTTATAGCCAAAGTCAAGGAAGAAGGAGTGAGGAGTCTTAAAGGACATCAAAGAATCATCAACGCGCATCCATAATGAAGGGCAGATTGAGGACCCTGAGGTGAAGACTGGCACCCCTAAGGACAATTGATTAAATCGGAACAAAGGACAGGATGACCCTCTCCAGGTGTATTGGAATGTTTACACCAATTAAGAAGTAACCAGTCACAAACTGACACAGCAAAATCCATAGGCTTCAACAGAGGAAAAAAACCTATAAGAACAGGGTGCTTGGCCATGGGACTTTGGGTTTGTCTTGCCACACTCCAGGAGCATTGGATCGCGACTGATAGAGCCCCGCTCCCGTCTGTGACCAATCTGGCTGGCCACTAGATTGATCCAGACTCTGGACTGGTAACTATAAACATCACTGAAGGACTGTGCGTGTGTGTGTGTGTGTGTGTGTGTGTAAAAAGCATATGCTAACTGTGGTATTCTCAATAAATGCTGTGCGTATTTACCTTCCTCTATAAAGATCCCGTGTGCTTTGTATGAGCATAACAAGGTCGCAAGGTTATTTTAGGGGGGTCACGCTATTGCCACCTTTACTTCCATGCTGCCTTCAGAGCTGGGCTGCCGCAGAGCAGCAGTTGTTGGCCAGGCACCCAGCTCTGAAGGCAGCACAGAGGTAAGGGTGGCAATACCATACCATACCAGCTCTGAAGGCAGAGCCACCGCCACCAGCAGCACAGAAGTAAGGATGGCATGGCGTAGTATTGCCACCCTTACTTCTGTGCTGCTGCCTTCAGAGCTGGGTGGCCAGAGAATGACAGCTGCTGACTGAGGGCCCAGCTCAACAGGCAGCAGCCTAGAAGTAAGGGTGGCAATACCATACCATGCCATCTTTACTTCTATGCTGCTGCTAGCTGTGGCTCTGTCTTCAGAGCTGGGCTCCTGGCCAGCACCTGCCGCTCTCTAGCTGCCCAGTTCTGAAGGCAGCGCCGGCGCCAGCAGCAGTGCAGAAGTAAGGGTAGCAGTACCGAACCCTGCCCCCCACAATAACCCTGTGGACCCCCCCCACACACACACAACTCCTTTTTGGGTCAGGACCCCTACAATTACACCTCTACCCCGATATAACGCTGTCCTCGGGAGCCAAAAAATCTTACCGCGTTATAGGTGAAACCACGTTATATCGAACTTGCTTTGATCCACCGGAGTGCGCAGCCCCGCCCCCCCGGAGTGCTGCTTTACCGCATTATATCCGAATTTGTGTTATATCGGGTCACGTTATATCGGGGTAGAGGTGTATTACACCATGAAATTTCAGATTTAAATAGCTGAAATCATGATAATGATTTTTAAAATCCTATGACCGTGAAATTGATCAAAATGGACTGTGAATTTGGTAGGGCCCTACCTATCAAATACAATTTTCTACAGCTGTCTTGAGTGATTTGTCTTTTAAAATCTATCTTTAAATAATCCCCTTTTCACCTATTTGTAATTATATTTACTTAATAATACATGTGAATTGTCACGACTGTATATGTGTGTGTGTGTGTGTGTATAAGTATAATATAACACACAGGGGTTAGATTGGGCTTTTAGGCTCAGCCCTGCGAGAGGTGGGTGGATGCACTACCACAAGAGGAGTACCAGGATGGAATTATGACTCAGTCACCAATTCATCCCTGCTTTCACCTTGCTCTGGCGGAGTTATGTCACTGCTTTTCAGCACGTGAGGGTGTTGGAGCCACCCTCCTCTCATTCCTGTCCACATACTTGTGGGTGCAAGGGGGAGGATTGGGCATGTAGCCCCTGCTCTTGCTGACCTTCCTTGGATCTGCAGTGTAGGTAGCCTTTACAAAGCTCACTGGCAGGATGGGGAGTACTAACTACTTCCTGTTCCCCTGCGGGGCAGCATTAGGTTTAAGGACCATGTAGCCCATAAAGGGTAGTCCAATAAAAAGCTAACATTTATGAACAGTTAACACATTACAATATGTGAGCTAACACAGTGTTTCCCTATTTTTAGACTAGGAAAGGTCTGTGATGATCTGGAAAAAGGGGTAAACAGTGAGGTGGCAAAATTTGCAGATGGTACAAAACTACTCAAGATAGTTAAGTCCCAGGCAGACTGCGAAGAGCTACAAAAGGATCTCACAAAACTGGGTTACTGGGCAACAAAATGGCAGATGAAATTCAATGTTAATAAATGCAAAGTAATGCACATTAGAAAACATAATTCCAACAGTACATATAAAATGATGGGGTCTAAATTAGCTGTTACCACTCAAGAAAGAGATCTTGGAGTCATTGTGGATAGTTCTCTGAAAACATCCGCTCAATGTGCAGTGGCAGACAAAAAGGCAAACAGAATGTTGGGAATCATTAAGAAAGGGATAGATAATGAGGCAGAAAATATCATATTGCCTCTATATAAATCCATGGTATGCCCACATCTTAAATACTGCGTGCAGATGTGGTCTTCCCATCTCAAAAAAGATATATTGGAACTGGAAAAGGTTCAGAAAAGGGCAACAAAAATGATTAGGGGTATGAAATGGCTGCCATATGAGGAGAGATTAATAAGACTGGGGACATTTCAGCTTGGAAAAAAGATGACTAAGGGGGGATATGAAAGAGGTCTATAAAATCATGACTGGTGTGGACAAAGTAAATAAGAAAGTGTTATTTACTCTTTCTCATAACACAAGAACTAAGAGCCACCAAATGAAATTAATAGGCAGCAGGTTTAAAACAAACAAAAGAAAGTATTTTTTCACACAACGCACAGTCAACCTGTGGAACTTCTTGTCAGAGGATGTTCTGAAGGCCAAGATTATAACAGGGTTCAAAAAAGAACTAGATAAATTCATGGAGGATAGGTCCATCAATGGCTATTAGCCAGGATGGGCAGGGATGGTGTCTCTAGCCTCTGTTTGCCAGAATCTGGGAATGGATGACAGGGGATGGATCACTTGATGATTACCTGTTCTATTCATTCCTTTTGGGGCACCTGGCATTGGCCACTGTCAGAAGACAGGATACTAGGCTAGATGGACCTTTGGTCTGACCCAGTATGGCCGTTCTTATGTGATATCACAGCTACTGTGTTGTGCAACTATTGTTTAACGTTGGTGGTTCGGTGCCCACCTCTGTACAGAAAAGAGAAAGGATACCAATCTGTGTCTGTTACACATGGGCCTGGCCCTAATTTTCTCTCAATCTGATTCTTTAAATTGTTTAAGTTGTTTTTCATAGCAACTGCCACATAACATTAGTGAAGATGTCTAAAACATATCCTTCATAGTGGTCTGTATATGAGTTGACGCATGTCAAACTGGAAGAAACCCGCTTCCACATTTATTTTGGGTAATCTTGCAAACAAATGCTCTATCTCCACTTGTATTAAGCGCCTTGGTTTTGTGCATAATTACCATAACAGTGACACAGGTAAGAGTAAAATTAATATTGAATGGCTGGTAAACTGGAAATCGGAATGATACAAATAAACAGAGGTCTAATAAAAATAAATTCTCTTCTTGTGAAAGAGAAGAGTGCGTTAATGGACACTTAACATGATTGTTTCTTTGCAGTCAATATATGGTAAAACATAGATATTAATAGGAAAGATTCACTGATACAAACAGTGATCAAGTTATAGTTTTTCATTCCACTACAATAATTTATTGCTGTTCACAAAGGATCATGAATGGACACTCAACATGATCATTGTAGAAGTCAGATGATCCAGAAAATGACCTGAGCAGAGGATTGAAAAAAATGTAGTTCTCTTTGGGGTGGGTTTTTTTGTTTGTTTGTTTTTTTGGCAACTGGATTAGTATATGTTAGCAGTTTCTTTGGAGTGTAGAAGACTTTTTACAAAACTAACTGATGAGGATTAATGGAGAGAGGTAAGGTGTTTAGCAGTGGAAATATTTGGAATGGGGAAGTAAAGAGCAGCAAAAAGTAAGACACTTTTACAACCAGATTTTAAAAATAAGGAGACCTTATCTAAGTTACTGCATCTGTAAATGTTCTGTTCTGAAAAACAAAATACTGAAGATCAGCAAAACAAAATACTGAAGATCAGCAATGCTCTCCTGTTTAAACAAGGAGCAAAAAAATCAGACATCAACAATATTTATTAAATGTTGTCATCAGAATTAGATTTAAAATATTAGACTAGAGACAGGAACTTGAAATAGTGATTCTACATAATAAAGAGAAAATAATATTTGTAAAGTACAGCAGAAAATAAAGTAACTGTTTTCTTTCTTTAAAGTTCTCCAGTGTGGACAATGTTCAGGGTTAAATTTTCAAAGAATATATTTTGAAGCATGTGGAAAAATGTAATTAAACGATAGAGGTTGACAGGATCCAAATTTCCCAAAGTTTGGGGCATTTGGATCTGAATTAAGATCCAAGTTTGGTAATTCTGAATGGGTTGTTGAAGCGAAACAGAACTTCAGGTTGCTGTTAACCATACACTTCTCAAAATTCTGTCATCCCTGGGATTTCATTATTCCCTTTTACTTTCCAGATTGCTCCTTCATTCTTTTCTTTAGGGGCAGGAGGTGTCCCAGTTTCTTCTTTTTGGGAGGAAGGGGGCTCTGAGTTCCCTTCTCTTTTCTCTCTACACCCTGCCTCTGGATGATATCCTCTTCAAACATGGCTTTGACTCCCTATTTTATACTGATGACTCACAAATCTACCTCTTTCTTCTAGAGCTATCTCCCTCCAAACTGAAATATCAGCCTTTGTTTCTGATGGAATTTCATGCATGTTCAGCCATCAACTGAAACATAATATAGCCTAAACTGAGCTTTTGATCTTGCCCCCAAAGCCTTCCATTCTCCTCACTTTCCTCTATCACTGTAGACAACACCACCATTCTCTCTGTTGGTCAAACTCATAATCTTGACTTTATCTTTGACATAGCCCTCTCCTTTTGATCAACATATTCAGGCCATGTCTAAATCTTGCCACTTCTTACTACACAGCATCTCCAAGATCTGACGTTTCCTCTCTGTCTATGCTGCTAAAACTCTGGTCCAAACCCTGATCATCTTGCGCTTTGATTACCGCAGTTTCCTCCTCTCTAGCCCTGATGATTGCAGCCTCATTCAAAATAGAGCTGTTAAGATCATCTACTTGCCTTGTTGCTTTGACTACATCACCCTTCTCTTTAAATCCCTCCACTGACTACCCCAACGCTGCATCAGATACAAACTTCGTGTCTTTGCTTTCAAAGCCCTGGATAATTTAGCCCTACCCTAGTATCCAACCTGATAGCAAGGTCCTGCCTTCACTCCACCAATGCCAGCTTCAATCACCCTCTTCTTTGCACCTTGCAAGTGGAGAAAAGCTCTCAGTAGAAATCCTTAAAGCCACTACATATCCTTCTCCAAATCTCTCTACAAAATTTATCTCCTCCATACCACAGAAAACTGCAGCCTAATACAGCTAAACAGGTGGGATGAGTTGTGATCGCTGTTACTGTACATTCTATTACAGCAGAACCCTGTTTATCCAATATAATTGGGACCGGGGTCTGACTGACTATCAAAAATCCAGATAAACCAGAGAAGGGGAAAGTGCTATGCTGCATCGCTATCTAGCAGCCGTAGGAGAGATCGCCCCCTTCTGGACCTGTATGCACTGGTTGTCCCATTTACTCTGAGAACTGGATAATGGAGGGTTGGATAAACGCATTTCTACTGTATTATATTTGTTTCCTTGAATCCTCCTGCACCCTACCCTGACCCTCTTCTTTGTCTCACGGACATGCATTTTGTCTTTCAGACTGTAAACTCCTTGGAGCAGGGACTGACATTTATTCTGTGATTGTGGCAGTGCCTAGCACAATGGGGCTTATCATGGTTGTGGTCTTCAGGCACTACTGTAATACAAATGTTAAATAAAAGTAACAGAACATGTGGAAAGATTGGATCTGGTTCTGAACTGTGCAATTTAGGCCCATTTCTATAAGGGATTGTTTTTTAAATAGCCACTAAAAGTGCTAAAACTTGCAGATGCACTTTTGAAAGCCCTTTGAAAATTTGTCAAAATTACCCCTCTGCAGAGTAGTCAAACACCAAACTCACTTCTCTGAAATACCAACTTATATCACCATTTGTGCCACCATTGAATTTGGCCCTAAAATTCCATATGTCCATGTTAAAAACAAACCTGTAATTGAATGATCTGCTATTGAGGTCATGAATTTGAGCTCCACATCCAGCTGACCTGTTTTCCAAAAACATGTCTGTCATTGTCATGAACAGCCAAACAGGAGCGGAGACTTTATGTAAATATGTTTGCCCAATGCATTCCGCTCATTGATTGATCCAGGATCTCTGCAAACTCAAAGGCTATTTTTAAAAACTCTCATTTCATCCAGTTGAAGGCGGAATTAACTGCTATGGAAGCTATTAATGTCCTGCTGGGTCTGTCTGACAAATTGCTAAAGTCACTTTAAGAGTAAAAAGAGAGTAGTTTCCTGCATAATAATGTCTTTCTATGCCACATACCTGCTCTAAACTTCTCATCTGTTTTAGTTTCAGTCTGTATGTCACTTAAAAGTGCTTTGTGGATGGAGCAATGAAGGTAGAGGACAATTAGTTTGAAGAGACCTCTGTTTCTGTAAACATAGAGAGGACTCCGTTGACCTCCTAGAAGTTGATTACATTCCTTCTATAGTCAAAGTGGGAAAGCATGATTTTGAGCCTTCAAGTATAAATGTGAGCGTAGTGGTGTTTCGCCAAGTTCCCCAAGGCCTGTGCCAAGGAACTGAGAGGGACATTGTGACTAGACTTTGTGGTTGCCAAGCTACGGAGAATTAATGGCCAGTATCAAAGGAGCCAAGAATTTTTGATGAATAGCCCTTTAATGAATATAGGATCTCTCTTTTCTTTTTAACTTCAGTTTAGTTTACTTCACAAATTCAAAATGGCACTATTGAAATAAATGACTTGGTATTTTTTCCATAAACATTGATCCCTGATTATTTAGTTCTAATATAAATAGAATGTATAATTTCAAAATAATATCATATTAATGAAGATGTTAGTGGGGCATTCCTTCAAATAGTCATTCAAAGAAGTTATATTTCCTAGATCTCTAGAAGAAAATATCGCATATACGGAGTTCACACATTCACCATCTGTAGCTTCTTTGCCCAACAGTGGGACTGATTGACAGTTTATCTTCAGAATTCCAAGCATTGCCCCTGATTTTCCATATAATGAAGCAAATTGCAGCTACCATCAACTTTAATAAGGAGTTTTGTGGCCCACAGATTTCAGCTTGCAATGTTGCAACTTAATCTGACTGGCTGGAATTGAATGTTGGCACATGTAATCTCTAAGGGACATACATCTATGTTAAAGATGAGTATGACTGAAGGTCCATGTTTAGTACTCTCTGGATTATATTCTGGTCATTGCTGATCTATGGGGAGTTAGCTGACACACAGCATTTCATTTTGCAGCAACTGAGGACTTGAATAAATTTATCCTTTTGGGTTTAATATTGTTTTTCAACATTAAATGAATAAAGACATAAGGAAACATACTACAACATGCTATTTTATGATGAATAAATATGTTTAAATGTCATATGTATTATATCTGAGTAGGGGAGATGGGGAGAATATATCTAAAACCTTCCTCAGACCTCCAAAGTTTCTCTTTCATCAACAGAAGTTGGTCCAATAAAATATATTACCTTGCCCACCGTGTGTGTGTGTGTGTGTGTGTCACTCTCTCAAATTATATATATATTCTGACGTTCTGTACCTCATGGGAACACCCTACACCCCCATGTTCATCTTTATAAAATGATTGTGTGGTATCCAACGCAAAGTTTGTCATGTTGGGTGTCTGCAAGACAAAGGTTCCTAAGGTTGTGTCTGGGACCGGAGATATTGTGTAGTGTCATTCGGCTGCACAATCCAAGAAGCATCTTACATGCCGGAGGCTGTGCGTGAACAGACCAGGAGTGGGGGGTTCTCACAGCAGAGCAGAGTAAGGCTGGCTCCCAGAGTCGAGGATTGGAGTGACCTAGCGGATCACCGGTCCAGATATCACCAGAGGGGAACGTCCCATATATATTTGAGAGAGACACACTCTCTCTCTCTCTCTCTCTCTCTCTCTACCTGGCAACTCTATATCCAGGGCGTACTGGGGTATCAGAAGACATAAGAAAAATGAAAAAGACCTACTCTCAAAAAATCATCTGATCAAGGAGTTTCTACATGCAAGTAAAGCACATAGAAATTCAGCAACAGGATGAAACACTTCAAACATGAAGGAATTTAATAAGACAGCCATAGCCTGCAGGCAGAGGGGAAGTACCTACTCCAATGTAGTCACATTGGAACTACAAATACTTTAAATGCATGGGTTCATACTCCAAAATAATACCTTAGATCTGAAATAATAAACAATACTGTGTTTAAGTGAAGATCTAAGGAAAGGGAGCATGAGTCAGTGTAATGATGAATAAGGGAAGCACTGATTTTACCTGTGATGTGGAGGGGGGTGGGGGAAGGATTTGGGCTTGAGATCTGCCCAATACCAGATGGATTCCTGTAAATGCTGATGCTAATAACATCTGAGCAGCCAAAGAGACCATGGCAACATCTAGCACTAGAGCTATTCTATATTCCAGGAGAATGGAATGTAAACCTTCTGAACCAGGACAAAACCTGGGTGGCTGGGCTCCAGAGGAGCTAGGGGAAGGATCCAGCCTGCACCCAGCTTTAATAACCCCAGAGGACAGTATAGTTCTCTCTGCTGTGATGAATAGCTTCTTGGCCTGCATAGGTACAGATCCAACTGACCTTAGGCCCACCATTTTCCTGGCTTGCCTTGCCCTTTGGCCCTCTGTCCCCATGTGCTGGGGGCACAGAAGTTCTTCTGTGCAGAGTTCCAAAGTCCTGTCTGTAGCAACCTTAAGGTTCATTAAATAACAAACCAGTGAATGAGAAAGGAATATAACTTTAATAAAACAAACTGGAGAGCATCTCTGGTGAACTGCTGCACACAGCCTTTTCCTATGTTCGTAATACTGTCCCTTATGACAGAGTGTCTCTAAATTATAATCTTCTACAGACATATCTCTACATTGTTCTCCACATTTTTACAGCAAATCTACATCTCTCTGTGTTTGCCGTTAGCAAAATAATCTTGTTTAGCAGCGTGATTTGTACATGCAGCACGAAATTAAGCTAGATCATTGTAACATTTTAGGAGTGTGGAGGGATTGTGGCCAACCTTGGACACAGCCAGCGCATTACACGGACTCACTGGCCCAAAAGGAGAAATTAGCTGTCCTATGTACAATTTTAGCAGACCCAGCTCAGTTGAGCAGGCAGCCTGACTAGTTGGGGCTGAGGATTCTACCTCCCAGCTCTCTGACTTTTCATGGGGATCAAAGACCATTTATATTGCCTTTTTATAGTGTTGCCCAGGGGGAAGAAAAGCTAATTAAAAAAAAAGGTAATATCACATTCTGGAATGGAAAAATACTATGTATTCACAAAGGAGGCACATTAGAATTGCTGTGGAAATTATAAATTTGAATTGACTCTTTTATGATTTAAAATTTCAACCTTAATGCTATAGTAACAGAACTGTGTTTTTTGTTTTTGTTTTTTTCATTTTTTAAAATACCATTTAAGGGCTGATTGTGTGGCTAGGTATAGACCTGAAATAGAGGCAGTGTGGAGTTACACCTATGGGAGCTGTAGGAAACAATCTTCCTGAAGCAGGTACAATACCCTTGGGACTCCTGAGTGCACAGGGAGTCCACAGCCACTGCGCCGCCATTAGGCTGTATTTGGATGAGGATTCTTCTTAACATTTCCAACTGTTGCAGCTGCACTGTTGTTGGTAATGATGGGAGAACTGATACCGGCCACTAGTGTATTAAGCACAGTGTCACTTAACACCATTTAGAGGAAATATAAGTGATGCAGTTAAAACCTCTCTTGTTGTACTACTCTTCTGCCATTGTAGACACTAGTGAAGCTGTATCAGTAGTAGCAATGGTGAGAAATTTTAAGAAAATAAACTAATGTAGACAAGGACTTTAAGATGTACAGAACCTCTGGTACTTCTCCTAACAGACAAGACTATCTAAAATATTCAAGATAGAAATGTGCTTTTTATTTTATTTTTACTTCCTTGTGTGGGTGCTTTTTTGTGCCTTTCCTTAGCATAGTAAGTGCTTTGGTTGTGAAGTCTCCCCTGCCCCCACCCCATTGTTAATTAGAAAAATTAGCCTTATATATGTATTGCATTCACAGTAAGCAAAACATTTATTGCAGAGTAGTTTCCTGGATGTCAGTTCAAAGGCAGCTTCATCAGAATTCAAAATTGTAACTATTATAACTTCTAGAGAAAAGTTTTTGAAAGTTAAGAATTCTCCCTTTCTTTTAAACTACTAATATAGGGCCAAAGTACGTTAGCAGTTACACGAGTAGTGTAAATCCAGAGTATTCCAATGGCTGTAGGGGAGTTACTTCTGTTTTTCACAGACATAAATAAGAGCAGAATTTGGTCCTTAGACATTCCCAGCCACATGCCTCTAATTCTTTAAGAAGGTCTGACTTACAATACCAGATTTTTTGTGACTGCTGCTCTCAGCTAGAATGTCCTATTATCCTGCCTTTTTCATGTAACTGAATTTATATCAAAGGCAGACACTTCAAAGTCAGCTAGAGTGAGATTTTCTTTTGCACTTAGATTGTGCATAGCTGCCTGTGAATTTGTGTCATGAATGTCCTAGTTGAACACACAGAGACATGTCAATCACTTATCATTTTGGGAAATGATTATAGGTTATGACTGACTAAACCAAATTAAAACTAAATGCACAAAACTAAATATATTTTTGACCTTTAGCATCAAATATTTGTGTGTGTATGTGTGTGTTGCAATTATTCACTGCTTTTCTTACCTACTGGTTTCTAGTGTGGGAAAAATGCCACAATTAATAGGTTAAACTCTTCGTGTATATCAGAGTAAACAGAATAAATTGGTTTTATTCGAGATTTACATTGTAACTGAGATCAGAATCTGACTCAGTGTTTTAAATTGGGACTGAGGAGCATATATGACAGAACTGGATTTTCTGAGAGAGAAATGTAGTTTGATAAGTGATAAAAATAAGACACTGTACCAGCTATTCCAGATTTGCAGGGACCTTGCTATTTTCCAGCTGTTTACCCTTGAGATGTAAAATGGCAATTTGACATAGACTAACAACACAGTGTGATGTGAGCATCTGCGTAAAAGGCTGTACATATGGAGCATGCCCAGTGATGTGAAAAGCCTCTTACCCCACCCCCATCCAATCTCTGAAGAGATGAAATGAACTTTGTACTTGTAAATATCACTGAATACATTTTGCACCGGATTTTAAAAGGTTCTCCTATAAGTACTATTTTTAACAGGCAAAAAAAATAAATAAATAACAACAAAGACCTTTTCCTGTATGATCTCCTGCATTGAGTTGAAACATCTCTTACAATATACTTAAACCAATATACTGGGCTTTTTTTTTCATTATTAAAGTCTTTTTTACTGGCATTGGAAAATTTAAGTATTTACTTGCACTAAATACTTCAGAACAGGGTGTCTGAAAGCTTGAAGGGCAGAGGAAAGAGAAGGAAGGAGCTTGCAGCAGAGCATGGATAGGAAAGGAGCAGTGATTCTGCGGTGCTCAGTGTGCACATGTTTTGTGAGAATCAGTGCCGGGCGCTGCAGCTGCGGACAATAACTGAGCTGTCTGGCTAATGAAGGCCACCTGGATCAGGCTTCTGAAAAGAGCCAAAGGAGGACGGCTGAAGAATTCTGATATCTGTGTAAGCCCTATGTTTTCATTGTTAGCATATTTATTTATTAATTGTACAGTAAGGGAAGACAGTTGCTTTCATTCTGATTGAATTAGCAGAATTCTCTTCTTGTGATTGTAAGATGAGACAAAAATCAGAGCTGGAACTATTCTGGTATTCTGAACAGTTCCATTGTAACAATACTTGCACACAGGTGTTGAGCTGAGACACATTTAGTCAGTTGGAACTTGATTTGTGGTCATTTGCATGTTTTTGCTAAAGGGCTTAGATGGATTTGAGCCATGTTCATTTCTGATGGGAAGAGTGTTAGGTGCCCTAAAATTAAAATGGAAGGCATGGGTTAAAGCTCTCTGCAGTGATCTTGTGTAGTAGTAATTGTTAATACTGACTTTGCATTTTTTTATTCAATCTGTTCTGTCACTGGCATTAAAATATCCTTGTTTATGGTTTTGATTTTTATGGAGCTATCCTTGAAACTGTTGTATGTCCTTCAGCCCTGCACTGCACCACTGCCGTTGCTCTACACAGAAACCAGCTCTGCTTACCAAAAAGCATACTAATTAGAATGTGGGGACAGGGCAGGAAATAAACCACCGGAGAGAGACCTGACTTTTGATGGTCTCCAGATTTGAAACCCTTACTTAATATTATTTTTCTAACTGATTGTCTCTGCTGCTGTATTTTTCTTTTTTCTTTTCAAGGTATTTCTACAAACGTACCATTAGGGAAGAGGTACGGGAACACTTCATCCTTTTATTGCAAATGCTGCATCTATTTGTAACATTATTTCTCCTTTTCCTGTGCAGGGTTCGGCGGACTCCTACACTAGCCGTCCATCTGATTCAGATGTATCTCTGGAGGAAGACAGGGAGGCAGTGCGGAGAGAGGCAGAGCGGCAGGCCCAGGCACAGCTGGAAAAAGCAAAGGTAAGGCACTTCTTCACATCACAGGTTCATGAACCTGTTCTTTTTCTAAGAGCTTGTTGTTTCATTTGCTTACCAGTAGAAATGTTTTTCTAAATATTTTTTTAAAAAATACCTCCTAAGATCTCTTGTAAGGAAATTACATAAGTTTTTGGAAATTGCACTTATCAAACAAACTGATTAAAGACAGAAGTTGCCATTCTTGATTGCCCTGTCTGTATTAGGAGACTCAGTTGGCTTAAAAAATAGTTTAGTTACTTAAAGAACTGAACTAACTTTTGTATTTTGTTATATAACCTATCAATTCCTAGTACACAGGGACAAGTCATGAAGTCCCTTTTTCTGGGGGTCTTGCCGGAGCATGATTTGGCCCCATAAATCATGTATATCATTCAATCATAGTAGTTTGGCATTGGAAGTCCAGGTTTTTATCCGTCATGTACAGGATTGTTCCCTACATGGCATGTATAAGTAAAGACAGGCAGTTACACTGGCCCATTTTCTTTAAGAGGATATTATTGGTTTTCTTGTTAAGGAAACCAAATTTCACTTACCTACTAAAGTAGGGGCAATCAGGATTTCAAAACCCCTTGTGAGAAGTTTGAGGCCCTCACAGAAATTCTACTGTACTTCCATGCTCCTGGCAGGTAGTGGCAGATTAATAAACACTAAATGAGGCTTAGATCTCACCAATATGCTTATGTATTTTCCATTAGATGCATATGCAAGTGCATAGTTATATAGTCACAATACTACAAAAGTATGTGTATGTTTCTCTCTGCTATGCATTTTAATTCTTTGCATCAGTTGTACTTATGATTAAGTACTTATGATATATATGCGTCCCTTGTTTGTTTTTCCTCATTCTTTTATCTTTTTTTCTTTCCTTTTGCTGTGTCTCAGATCTTGGTGTGCCATTTCCAATGTATTTTTTTCCCAAGGTCTCTTTTTCCTGAGTTTTAATTTTTTTCTGTTGTATTCATATGTGGTTTTAAGAAGTTTACTGGAATCTAGTCTTTCTCATCTACTTTCTCTCTGTTCTCTCTCACACATCCTTTTTCCATTTACTTCTCTCCTCCATTTCTCTGTTCCTTCTTTCCTGTGATCTTTCTGTACCCACTCTTTCCTCTCCCACTTTATCAGTTTCCTTATATATTCAGCTTCACCTCTGTTCATTTATGGTACCTCAGTTTTACAAAGTTCTTGGAGTCACCTAAACCTTCTTCACAGCAGGAATTCAGATTATTGAGATACACTTGATTAGAGAGAACTGGCCAGTTCAGACAGTCACCAGGGTGCACAGAGAGACAGCTTTCTGAAGGCCAGAAGGCTTAGACAAAGAGGGAAGGAGGGGATTACCAAGTCTTTTTTGAGAATTATAATTTTAACAGATATCTGATAAGAATTCCCAAACCACCTTTTTCAAGAGGTGCTGGAGCCTGCTGGTCATTCAGTATTCCTGGACATCTCTCTGCAGCCTCACTCCTGCTGCACTTCTATGCTATGCAAGTGTAGTTTCATTTCCATAACAGAAACAGTAAATCTTGTTTCCCCTCCTTCTCTTACCCACCCCTTAAAAGATGCTAGCTGATCTTTGGATAACAGGAGTTTTGGTTAACCACAGTTTAGTAATGTCAGGGTTGCTCTAGTTTGATTGCTTGGTTTTAGGAGCTGCAAAGCAACTATTGCTAGAAAAAGTAAAAAAAAAAAAAAAAAAATCAGGATTATTAGTAAAATAATTTTAGCTTTTAAAGAAGAGTTCAAGTAATAACATCTTCTAGAATAATAAGAGTAGCATTAGAGCACTTCCTGAGCTGATGCATCTTTTAGCGATGAGTAAATCTATGTGAATGTTGCTATGGGAATTTTGCTTAGCGATGCTGGCTTGACTGCATGGACAGCCCTTATAAAATATTCATGACCTCTAGCACAGCTGCCATAGTAGTTTACAGAGAAACTGCCAGGAGACCTTCACTTTTAAAAACTGTATTTCCGTACATCAAAACAATATTCTCACTTCAGTTGGCAGAGGAATAGTCACCAGGTCTGACTCTGTCTCTGGCTGTGAGACAGCTTGTAAACAGTTGAAATGTGAGGGGATTGCTACAATCAAGCTGTTATAACAATGGTGTTTCAGTAATATGTAAAACACACACAAACCAATGTTTTAAATCATCTGTGCATTAAAAGGGATTAAAGCACGCACTGGAGGAACAGTTTGTAATGGCTACGTGGTTATAGGATATACATTGTTGTATACACGTGTTGGCTAATATTTAAAGTAATCTATGTTTTATGATGTTCATCGCATTCATTTAAAAAACTATTTCTAAAAAAAATACCAGAATAGCTTAAATCTAGTTGCATATCTCTGAAATACTACAGGAAATATTTTGCTACTTTCCATTTATGGATGAGTTGTTCACCTCCTTGATGAATAATGAAATTATTGAAACAGTAAGTTAGGTTCACATTATTTCACTGTTCACTGCACCAGGCTGCAAACACTGGGTATAGATTCCTCATTTCCAAGTGTGCCTGTCTTTTCTTTGTCTTTATGTGCTATCAGTCGGGAGCAAGTGACGCAGCTGCTTTTAACTTTTTTCTCTTTCACATTGTGAGTGGAAATGTTGATCCTAAATAAAGTCATTAGAATTCTATTTGTCATAGGAATTAGAAATGGATGACATTCATGAATAATGCAGAGGTTGAAGGGAAAATGATGGAGAATTAAGAATAGATATAAAACTGTCAAAGTGTTTCATGCACTTTAGGAAAACAGTTTAATGAACATCCATGTTTCTTCCTTACAGAGAGGAGAAACACCTTAAAATTGTAGAAAGAGATGTACCAATGAGGCATATGAGGACAATTGGGTAGTAGCTTTGGACTTTGAGTAAGATAGACTAGAACTGTGTGCCCAGTTAATATGAAGCAAGTATGTAGGGGGGGAAGGGATAACTCAGTGATTTGAGCATTGGCCTTCTAAACCCAGGGTTGTGAGTTTAATCCTTCAGGGGTCCATTTAGGGATCTGGGGCAAAAATCAGTCTGGGGATTGGACCTGCTTTGAGCAGGGGGTTGGACTAGATGACCTCCTGAGGTCCCTTCCAACCCTGATATTTTATGATTCTATGTACAAGATCTGATTGTAGTACTGATTGCAGACTGAAACAATGTCTAAGGAGAAAGTGTGACAGGCCAGCAGTCTTTGCCCTAAACACTCTGTTAACCTTTTATTAGCAGGATCAATATTTGTTAAGTGGATCACTGTGACAGGTGGTTTGTTACCTAATTTTGACATAAGGAAGGTGAGAGTAGCTATTTAGGTGAGAGATGATCTAGGGTGTTGGCTGAGCAATCCTGAAGGAAGAATCCTAGTAGTAGCTGAGTCTGAGCAAAAAGTTTGTGCTGAACTTTGTTACCGTATTCTTTTCATTGTTGTTTGAAAATATGAAACCAAAAGACTCCAAAGTCAGAAGGTAAATTATAAAAAATCAGTCTAATTTTTAAAATCTCATGATTTTCATGAAGTTAACCATTATTTTTGAAGGCTTGGGGTTGACAGTACTGAGAGAAACAAAACATTGTAAATGATGAGCCATTTTCGTCTTGGCTCTTGCCAATACAAGATGAATTATTATGTATACAGAAAGCGAGTGTGATGAGATGGAAAACTGAGGTGAAAATGGGAGAGGTCCTCCTAACTTTAGTGTCATATATGGGCTAGTGTATATTTAAGAAGAAGAAACATTTATCATATAGCTCCTTGTCCTTTCCCAGTGCCAATGAAGTCAGCCCCAATGCTCTGTTTAGTGTCTCTGTTATTTTGCATGAAGCCCTTGGAATAATGCACTTCCTGAACTGGTCCATACAACTACTACCCTTTTTCTTATTTGTCTTCAATAAGTAGATCAAATTTTTCTGTGATGGTTGTGATGTTTTTAAGATTATAAACTCTATAGGGCATGGACTATTCCTTTCAAATGTTTTTATAGTTCCTAGCATATCTTCAGCATTACCTCAGTTGAAATTATTAGTATCAACTTTTTGTAATAGAGTAGTACCTAGATGTCCTGGTCAAGTATCATGACCCCATTGTGCTAGGCACTATACACACACAAGAAAAAATTGGCCCTTTCTCAAAGAACAGACAGTCTAAATAATAAGATTTTTGCACCATGACCTCTATTTTTAACATTGCTCTGTATGAGATTGTATCAATGTTCTTTTTAGCTGCTACCTAGACTGGAAAGCAAATACTTAAAATCCAATTAAACTCTTCACTAATTTTGTGTATGAACTATGTATCACTTTGAATTAAATAACTTATTTTAAACCATATTCTTTATTTTTCAAGTGTCTACACCTCAGAATCATAGCTCTCAAACTTACATCTTGCATATCGCAGACCTTAAAAAATAAAATAAAATAAAATAAAGTCATGGCTCTGGATGTCTCCAAATGGAAGTTTTTCTTTCTTTTCTTTTTTTTTTAAAACATGAAAGGGTTTTTGTTTCTTTAAATATATATTTGGGCTAAGTCTCGATCCCACTGAAGGGGTTGTAAAATTATCATTGACTTGAATGGGACCTGGATTTGGCCTTTATGCTGTAACATTAAGAACTCAAAGGAAGAGAAACTGAGATGTCAGTTCCGTGCACAGGAGAACCTAATTTAATGTGTATGTATGAAAAGTTTAGAGCACGGGTCGGCAACGTTCGGCACGCAGCTCGCCAGGGTAAGCACCCTGGAGGGCCGGGCCAGTTTTATTTACCTGCTGACGCGGCAGGTTCGGCTGATCGCGGCCCCCACTGGCCACGGTTCGCCGTCCCGGGCCAATGGGGGCGGCGAGAAGCCGCAGCCAGCACATCGCTCGCCCGCGCCTCTTCTCACCGCCCCAATTGGCCCGGGACAGCGAACCGCGGCCAGTGGGGGCTGCGATCGGCCGAACCTGCCACGTCAGCAGGTAAATAAAACTGGCCTGGCCCGCCAGGGTGCTTACCCTGGCGAGCCGCGTGCCGAACGTTGCCGACCCCTGGTTTAGAGGCTTGTATATAATTTTCATACCAAAATGTATTAACTCAAGTAAGGCTTTGAAATTTGTTGCTTCTGGGTGAATTATGTGAAAATATCACATACAGTGCTAAGAAAAATGATTTATAGTTCTGACTGTACATAGCCTGTTGTAGAAATATGTGCCTGCCTTTGAAGACATGGAGAAAAAGCAGTAACTTAAAAAACATCTTCCGTAATTATTGTACAAAAGGAGTTACAGGAAGCATTTGATATACTGGGACAAATTCTTGCTTACATGTGCCAAAAGGTTCCGTCAGTGAAATAAAATGAAACCTTCCCCAACAATGCATCTGCATTTTAGCCTATAATCAGGATGTACCAAGTACTTATTTCTGAGGGGTACAGCATCTTCAGAGATAATAGAGCTCAGTAGTACAACAAAGCCTCTCAATCCTCTCAGGCAAACTCTACAGAGTAGGATGCCTTGTTCTTCCTCCTCTTGCTCTCTCACTATCTGTTTGTCTGCCTCGCCTTGCTGGAGATGTTTATCTATACTGGCAGGTTTTGAGAATAAGGCGACCAGTCACATGCTATGTGTTGTCTTTCAACAGCTTTCTGATGGAATAAGTTCTTTTTATGTGATGCATAGTCATTATGCCAGACTAGGCATTTCTGTGGGGTAAGGGTGGGGGAAGTGTAATGTCAGTGTATGCAAAACTGAACTGGACATAACACATCCACTCTTTGTATGATCATGACGTTCATTGTGCTAGCGCACCCCCATAGCTGTTTAAAATGTGAGGATATGCACATCCACCTTTTTTAAAGTCTGTGTGAATTTCAGCAGATATACATGGGTATTACAGATGAGGTTAATTCCAGACTTCTCCATGTATCTGTGTGTCATCTATCAGCTTTTCTAAAGAGTAAAGCACCGTAATATTTAAGCACTTTTGATCTGTTCCAAGCCTCTTGACTTAAATGGGATTTATACCTGGCCCTGAGTTATTTACTTTTGTTAATCTCTGCAAGAGTGTACTGCAACCCAGAATTTGTCTCACTGCTTTCAGCAGTTGGCCCTGCTGTCCTAAAGACACTGTACTTTAACGGGTTATAAAAATAAAACAGTAAAGCTTGTCGTTTGCTTTTATCTAGGAGCTATATGTTAGAATAAGGGTTCTCTTCAGAGTAAACAAATAAAAGACAAACTTGAGTTAACGTTGGGCAAACATTCATAATTTAAGGGTAAAAAAAATTTAGAAAAATGTTGCAGTTATCTCAAAAATAAACATGAAAATTCAACTTAAGAAATACAAACATATTTAAGTATGGTAATGAACAGGTATGGCACCCACACAATCTTAACTGTGTCCTATAGTGAAAAAATTACGAAGAAAAAACAACAACCCTAATCTGTCCCTAAAAACCAGTTTAATGTAATTAATCACTGCAGAACACAGTTACGGTTGTTTGGATACCTTAACATGTTTGTATTTCTTTTAAATTTATCCTTAACTCTGAATTTTCTGGGTTTATAATATTTGTGTGATAATTACAACAATCTTGTAATATTTTTACCCTAAATTACTGATGTGTATTTTCCATTTTAATTCCAATTTAATGTAGTTTTCTGTCTGGGAATTTCCTTGGATTGTTTTTTATTATAAATTTCATATTTACCTTAGATAATTCTGAAGGTTACGATCTCTTTATGTGTTTGTACAAATATATAACAAGTACCACTTGTGGGATTGGGAGCCAGACGAATGGGGAAGGTGAAAATGGAAGTCATTTTCAGAGAGAGAGAGGTTAGAATGTAAGAGGGTACAGAAGGCTCACCAAGCATGTGGAGGGGGAGATAACTGGGGATGTGAAGGGCTTAGAGGGGGGCATCCATTTCCCCCATTGATGATCTCCATGCTTAGAGTGAGATGTTCATCTTTATGCAGCAGGGAGTACTACTTCATTTAAGTGTACGCATCGGTGTAGAACTACCCTCTGAGAAAGCACAGAAGTTTTTGTTAGAGGGAGAAGTTGTCCCATGAGTGGAGCTGGTAGCATGTGACCATGGAGTCTTTAAGAGCAGTAATCAGTTGGGCTAAGTCTTCTACCTATGAGAACACTTGACAAAGTCCCTTTCAGGCCACTGATTCATTTTGGAGCAACAGAATTGCAGCATACCAATTAACTGCAGATGAGGAGTGGTGATTAGCTGAGTGATCTCTGATGTCACATTGGCCCTACTTCACAGTGACATGAGCTGTTGACCAGACTCTGTCCACAATCAGTAACTGTCATTAATAATAGAGCTTCTCAAAACATAGTAAAAATTTGTGAATTTTTTTTAAACGTCTGGTTTCAAAATGAAATAAACATAAGAACGGCCATACTGGGTCAGACCAAAGGTCCATTTAGCCCCGTATCCTGTCGTCCGACAATGGACAATGCCAGGTGCCCCAGAGGGAACGAACAGAGCAGGTAATCATCAAGTGATCCATACCCTGTTGCCCATTCCCAGCTTCTGGCAAACAGAGGCTAGGGACACCAACCATGCCCATCCTGGTTATAGCCATTGATGGACCTATCCTCCATGAATTTATCTAATTCTTTTCTGAACAAACATTTGCGTGTTTAAAAATTGGCTGAAAATTTTTAAAAGAAACTTTATAAATTTAGAAAAAGCATTTGGGTTTTGGATATTTCCTTCATGAAAATCTGTTTTCAAAAATGTTATTTTGATCAAGCTTTAGTTATTAATATGTTTACAACCTCATTTCTTCCCATTTAGCCTATATGTTTTAACTATATACACTACAAAGTTTGAAGAGTGTGTTGTCCCATTAAAAAGATTCAGGCCAAAATTGGACTGACATCAAGGGCTAATTTATAAATGGGTCCTTTTAATATTAATTAATAGATTTATTTGTATATTCTTAGAAAATTCATTTTGTGCCCAAGTATGTATGGTATGTTGGAGAGGATATACTTGTCCCTCTGAGAAAAGAGGTCGAATCCCTGTTTCAAGTGCAAAACTCAGCCTTAACTATGAGCTGTGGCTAGTGCCTCCATTATATAGGGAATGGGTATAAATCTTTCAAAATATCTAAAGGTTCAAAGAGTCCCCTAAAGAGTTCTGCTGATGTTGGCTCTCCTGCCACACTTGCACTTTATACTCTGTATAAAAGTGGTATAGGGCAGTAGCTCTCATCCTTTCCAGACTACTGTACCCCTTTCAGGAGTCTGATTTGTCTTGCGTACCCCCAAGTTTCACCTCACTTAAAAACTACTTGCTTATAAAATCAGACATAAAAATACAGAAGTGTCACAGCACATTATTACTGAAAAGGTGCTTACTTCCTCATTTTTACCATAGAGCTATAAAATAAATAAGTTGGAATATAATTATTGTACTTACATTTCAGAGTATAGTATATAGAGCAATATAAACAAGTCATTGTCAGTATCAAATTTTAGTATGTACTGACTTTGCTAGTGCTTTCTAGGTAGCCTGTTGTAAAATTAGGCAAATATCTAGATGAGTTGATGTACCCCCGGGCAGACCTCTGCATTCCCCTGGTTGAGAACCACCGATAGAGAAAAAAGCACAACATTAATTTCAGTTGACTTTCACTTGTATTTGAGAAAAGTATTCAACGTCAGGGTCTGTTCCTCAAGCTTTACCTACACTCGTGTCTTGACATGTTCTTTCAATAATGTAACTTGCGCACTTTCTTTAAAACCAGCTAAAATATCGAATGTGATACAGAATGACAAATGCACGAGCCAACTATTTTATACCTATAATGTGTACCCCAAGGTAAAGTTTTCAAGGTAAATGCAGTCTAACAGATCTGAACTTGAAAACCACACAGTGGGCTGTAATAGAATGCCAGAGATAAAGGCGGTTGCTTTCCCCTCTGTAAAGATGAACATAGGCCTTTTTGTCACCTGCATGAGTTTTGCTGAAGTGAACCATACCAGTTGATTCTGTTCATACAATTTTGGGTCCACCAAATTTCACTTTTGTTTGCTGAGTCATGCTAATCTCATACAAAATCAACAATTTTAAGTAGATCCATCATGAAACTAGACTTTAAAAAAAATCATAGTGACAAGTTTTCTAACTTTTGCTGCATCTGAGGTCTGGGGATTAGGGGCCACCTCCCTGGCCTCTGTTAATGTGAGTGTAGGGCTCCAGTCACAGCTACTCCTTTGAGGTGGGAAGACCCAATGAAGTAGGCGCCCACCTGTATGGCTTCTTGCTATGTGAATTGATGAACTTAGCATGATTGCAACACTATACCATACACTGACTCATGTTTACTTGAAGTGTTACACTTCTTTTTTGACAGGTTTCAAAGTAGCAGCCGTGTTAGTCTGTATCCGCAAAAAGAACAGGAGTACTTGTGGCACCTTAGACACTAACAAATTTATTTCAGCATAAGCTTTCGTGGGCTACAGCTCACTTCTTCAGATGCATAGAGTGGAACACACAGACAGAAGATATTTATACATACAGAGAACGTGAAAAGGTGGAAGTACGCATACCAATTGTAAGAGGCCAATCAATTGAGATGAGCTATCAGTAGCAGCAGAAGAAAAAACTTTGAAGTGATAATCGAGATGACCCATAGAAGGTGTGAGGAGAACTTAATATGGGGGGGGGAAATTCAATTAGTGTAATGACCCAACCATTCCCAGTCTCTTTTTAGACCTAAGTTAATTGTCTAATTTGCATATTAATTCGAGTTCAGCAGTCTCTCTTTGGAGTCTGTTTTTGAAGTTTTTTTGTTGCAAAACTGACACTTTCAAGTCTGTCACTGAGTGATTAGAGAGGTTGAAGTGTTCTCCCACTGGTTTTTGAATGTTGTGATTCCTGATGTCAGATTTGTGTCCATTTATTCTTTTGCGTAGAGACTGTCCAGTTTGGCCAATGTACATGGCAGAGGGGCATTGCTGGCACATGATGGCATATATCACGTTGGTAGATGTACAGGTGAACGAGCCCCTGATGGTGTGGCTGATGTGGTTAGGTCCTATGATGGTGTCACTTGAATAGATATGTGGACAGAGCTGGCATCGGGCTTTGTTGCAAGGATAGGTTCCTGGGTTAGTGTTTTTGTTGTATGGTGTGCGGTTGCTGGTGAGTATTTGCTTAAGGTTGGGAGGCTGTCTGTAAGCGAGTACTGGTCTGTCTCCCAAGATCTGTGAGAGTGAGGGATCATCTTTCAGGATAGGTTGTAGATCTTTGATGATGCGCTGGAGTGGTTTCAGTTGGGGGCTGAAGGTGGCGGCTAGTGGCGTTCTGTTATTTTCTTTGCTGGGCCTGTCCTGTAGTAGGTGGCTTCTGGGTACTCTTCTGGCTCTGTCAATCTGTTTTTTCACTTCAGCAGGTGGGTATTGTAGTTTTAAGAATGCTTGATAGAGATCTTGTAGGTGTTTATCTCTGTCTGAGGGATTGGAGTAAATGCGGTTGTATCTTAGAGCTTGGCTGTAGATAATGGATTGTGTGGTGTTTCCTGGATGGAAGCTGGAGGCATGTAGGTAAGTATAGCGGTCAGTGAGTTTCCGGTATAGGGTGGTGTTTATGTGACCATCGCTTATTAGCACAGTAGTGTCTAGGAAATGGACCGCTTGTGTGGTTTGGTCTAGGCTGAGGTTGATGGTGGGATGGAAATTGTTAAAATCATGGTGGAATTCATCGAGGGCTTCTTTTCCATGGGTCCAGATGATGAAGATATCATCAATGTAGCGCAAGTAGAGTAGGGGCGTTAGGGGACGAGAGCTAAGGAAGCGTTGTTCTAAGTCAGCCATAAAGATGTTGGCATACTGTGGGGCCATGCGGGTACCCATAGCCGTGCCACTGACTTGAAGGTATATATTGTCCCCAAATGTGAAATAGTTGTGGGTGAGGACAAAGTCACAAAGTTCAGTCACCAGGTTTGCCGTGATGGTATCAGGATGCTATTCTTGATGGCTTGTAGTCCATCTTTGTGTGGAATGTTGGTGTAGAGGGATTCTACATCCATAGTGGCCAGGATGGTGTTTTCTGGAAGATCACCGATGGATTGTAGTTTCCTCAGGAAGTCAGTGGTGTCGCGAAGATAGCTGGGAGTGCTGGTAGCGTAGGGCCTGAGGAGAGAGTCCACATAGCCAGACAATCCTGCTGTTAAGGTGCCAATGCTTGAGATGATGGGGCGTCCAGGATTTCCAGGTTTATGGATCTTGGGTAGCAAATTCTTTTTTGGAGAATCTGGGCCGACGTGGGTTTGTAAAGACACCAGAAAGCAGGTAGGTTTCATGTAGTTTGGGTTTTTAATATAAACATTTTGCCTTTAGCACTGAATGCTAAATAATACACTTACAAAATGCTGTGATAAAGATTAATTAATTTGTGCGGAGCTTTGAAGATGTAAAGTGGTAACAGGAAATAGAAATGGCAACTTTTTGTTATGTAAAATTTTGCAGTACCCAAGCGTCCAGGGATTCCTCCGGGTGTTGCTTAAAAAGGCGTGAGAGATGTCAAGCAGTCCTCTATTTTCAACCACTGTAACAAAAACAAAGGGGGGAAATGGTCTTCAAAAGCAGGGCTATGAATCTCACCATAGCTGCGTTGATTATTCTGACTGGAGGAATCAGAGTGCTCAAGAGGAAGATAAGGTTCCCAGGCTGCTTTCCGGTTCCATCAATGCACTGACATATATGAAAATGGACTCTTCAAAAATCTTATTAGATTTTAACACCAAGCTTCAGATAACATTGACTAATGCAAAGTACATGGGGCTAAAATCTAGCTTCTTCTATTTCGCCTCTGGCTTGCCCATGAGGGTTTTCACTTAGATTTTCCAATTAAACTAAAAATGAAAGGAAGCATTTACAAGTGTGCCATTCTAAGAATCAACTGCACAGGTTGTTCTTGGGAAATGCAAGTACACTAGTAAAACACAGTATTCTGGAAGACATAAATGATAGTGCTGTAGTTATGAAGTCAAATTTGAACTGAAAGTATTACTACTTGAAGAGTTGTTATAAAGAAACATATATGAAATTAATCCCAATTATTTCATTATTTAGATTCCCTCCCCACAGTTTTTGCACTGAGTCCCATGAGCATACACTATTGTGGGTCTCCCCCGCTCCCCTGAGGTTTCTTATACTTTTATTCCAGCTCAGACACCATACAGAGCCACTTCACGCTATGGAAATGTAGTATTGTATGTAGGAGTCTGAGGCTTGCTTTTTTAGAATCTTTAGATTTTTACACTGTGAATAATTCAAAATTAAATCTGAAAGTATACATAATCTTCCCTTTTTAATCTGCAAATTTCAGAGACTGACATTAAGCCTAGAGTTGGGTGAAGCTTTCAGGCCAAACTAGCAGAAACTCCTGAAAGTCCATGATTGAGGATTAGGTCAGATGGCTATTCCATGCAGATGAAGGGAAGACTGGGGACTAGGGCAAATATAATGAGTTTTTTAATAAACAGACTAAATTTGAGATGGTTCACACAGCTTTATTCAGTGCTTTGCTTTGAGATTTTTTTGTTTTGTTTGAATTTTGCAGGTTCTAGATCATATTCCAGGTTTGGAAGCTTTCTGTTCTGATATGCCTTAGCCCTGAACTGTGATACTCCGCTCTTTTGATCCCTCTGAGTTTCTGACTGCAAAACGCCTTTGACACCCACTTCCAGTGACAGGCCCTGAGCCGCTCTCCTCTTTGAGATGGAATCCCCCAATTCTCCCACTCTTTGGATTAGGTCCCTGGTTGCAGGCCTCCTGTGTAACAGCTATTGTTGCCCAGCATTTCTGACTGGATTTGGCTTCCCTGCAAAACTTTCCTGTGATCAGTGAACATAGTGACATAAAGCAGCCTAGTCAAAACAAAGTATAATTTAATCTCAACAGAAGGAACACAGCATAAGGAGAGCTAAGAGGTATTTAACACAAGCAACAGTTTACATGCATAACTGCCTTACCCAAAATTTAGGTTTGCCCAATATATCCATGCATTCCCACTCCTGGGGGAAGACAATGCACCCCTTCAGCCTCAGTTTCCCTCTTTATCCCCAAGCTCAGGGGCTCAGGTTTTTATTTATTCCAGAGGTCTTTGTTCCAATTTTCCCACCAGAAGGCTCCTTGAACTTACAACTTGGGACCTTTCCCTGGTAGTAATAGACAAACTCTGCATGGCCAGAGGTAAACTTCAAAGGAATTGACACCTGCATTGTCTCTTTAGTTTAGTTCAGAATTGGAAGCTTATTGTCTCCTTTTAGTGCTTTCATGCTGTCTGCTCCTGTTGGTAGCAACGCCTTTTTAGTCATACAGCAACCAACACAAACAGATGGAACATGTAATATTCATACAATATTACAGGTATCTTCCATGTCCTTCACAAGGAGATCTTCTAATATATTTTTATATTTAATTAATACATGGGTTCTCCGATACATGATGAATAAATAACACTAGGCATGGTAAATGTGACCTTGTGCAAGTCTTCCCTGCGTACCTTAATCCTAACCTAAAATTGTTCTAATATGACTAAGTCTTTTTCAGAAAATCATACCAAATGTACTATATCACTGGGGAGAGCTCATGTTGGGGAGATGTTATGTCCATTAGGACTAACCCATGTATGTGAATCGATAATTGCAGAGATGTAAGCCTAGTGCATAAACCTACTGTTGCACCTTATTCTTAAATGCATGAATGACATTAGAATTTGATACTGCATATTAATGATATTTAGCATAAATATAACCCTTTATATCTTCAAAGTATTGTACAAACATTAATTAGAAGTATGAAAAAGTTGACTGCTTCATTAAATGGAATGCTTGATATGTTTCTGTCACGTGTATTCACAATAAAATAAACATTTTTTTAAAAAACATCCTTAGTCATAATTTCTTTGAATTTATATTGAGCTATTATAGAAAACAGTGCCCTGTTTTTGCAATGGATAGTTCTTAAAAGCTCAGATACAGTACTGTGTTAAAAGGATATAGTTAGATTTCTGTGTCCTACAAACTTACATGTACCCATTGCCATAGTATCCGAATCCAGATCTCCTAAATCTCTTGTTTTTAAGCTGCTTTCTGAAATTTTCCTGCCTAGAACCTTAAAACTCCTAAGTGCTTTGCTCAACATTGCAAAGAAAAACTGTGGCAGAGCTGGGAATTGAAACTAGGTGTCCATGGACCCTGTCAAATGCCTTAACCATACAAGATCATCCTCTCTTAGTTCAATTAGTTTGAATAATGAACTATCTTGACAGGTTTTGAGAGAGAGAGAGAGAGGTTCAAAGGATTTCAACATCATTGTGCCTCTTTAACTAATCTGTGCAACAAGTAAAATAAATGTCCAGCTTTCTTTATACGCATGCTTAAATTTTAGCATACCCAATGTGATAGATGGATACTTACGTGCTATGTCTTGTTTGCTTAATCACACAATTACTAGTATGTTTACTTGTCTTCATTTTGTGTTTTTGTTTTTTCCTGCCAGCGTTAGGAGCTACTGGAGGAAAAAACAGAATGGAGCAGATGAATTGATCAGTATTTGTTGAGCACATTACTGTACCTCTGTCTGGTTTGTCTTGCGTACCCCCAAGTTTCATCTCACTTAAAAACTACTTGCTTACAAAATCAGACATAAAAATACAGAAGTGACACAGCACACTATTACTGAGAAATTGCTTACTTTCTCATTTTTACCATAGAATTATAAAATATATCAATTGGAATATAAATATTGTTACTTACATTTAGAGAATAGTTTATAGAGCAGTATAAACAAGTCATTGTATGAAATTTTAGTTTGTACTGACTTCGTGAGTGCTTTTTATGTAGTTTGTTGTAAAACTAGGCAAATATCTAGATGAGTTGATGTACTCCGTGTAAGAACTCTGGGTACACTCAGGGGTATGTGTACTCCTGGTTGAGAATCACTGAGATAGACCATCAAATTTAAATCACTGAAGTTGGTGCCAGAGAAAAGGCATATGAACAGAGACGGGTAATCCCACAGCTCTTTGTTTGTAATAGTGTCATGCATCACTGAAATGTGTATCCCAGTGTTCAATAGAGCATTGCTTTATTGAGTGGTGTATTAGAGGAAAAAATAAAATGCACACAATCAGTGGTATCGGTCCTACTAAGTAACTGAGATCTGTTAAGTTTTTTTTTTGTGGAAGTCTTTTTGTTTTGTTTTATTATCTTTTATAATGTTATCATTTAAGAGGGAACAAAATGATGAAAAATAAATTGTTACTGAGCTTGAAGTAATAAATGAAAGGGTTACATAAGCACAAGTTTACCTTATTTTAAGGAGTATAAACCTCTTGCATCAGTTGTTGAATACTCAGTTTGGTTTAAACAAAAATATAATTTTAAATATGGCGTCCGAGATTGCATGTTGTGCAGAGATGTGTACTTTCTGTAGGCAGTTACTTGTTTTGGGTGCACAAATGCAGGCTTTTGGCAAGCAATAATTTTTCACGGACAACATAAGCCTGGAAAATAGGCCCTGAAACTCTTTGTTTTGGTAAAATTTTATAATTATATCTCAATAGCATCGTCCAATGATGCTGTGTAAGACGTAAATGTAGGGGCCTAAATAGGTTAACAGCATTCCTTTTATAGCAAATCTTGCATTAATTTGATTTTGACACATCTTGCAATGCTGAGGTCAATGCCAAAAAGGAAAAATACAAAATGTTTTTGCAGTCCAGAATAGAAAGTGTTTGTATTAGACATTTTTTGTCATATTGCAGAATTCTTGAACTTTAACAGCATATATCGTAGGTTATAATGATAATGTAGATTTTTCTTTGATAAAAAGGTTTAAAACTTTTCACAATAGGAGCTTGTCATTATCTTCCCTTTTACATAAATCTAGTGTTCCCAATAGCTTTGGTGGTTGTTATTGTATACAAGGTTTGTTATTTTTAGTGTTCTTCACCTAAGGACCCTACTTTGTTGAAGACCTCAGAAAATTAACCACACCATTCCTGTTAGTAACAAATGAATAGCTTAAATGTGCTGCTGAAAGTATCTTAAGGGATTTTTGTTTTAATCACAAGAAAGTGCACATTTAAAGTGTAGCATGAATTCTTTATGTAACCCTGGTTTTAGTTATTGTTTAGTTTTGTTTAAAGTGGAAGCTGGGCAGGTACACACAATTTTAAATACTGGCATCTGTTACTGCTGCTAATGTTTTTTAGTTAAACAATTCAAAATAATTTGCAGTCAATCAAAACAATTTTTAAAATTATTCTATATACGAGTATTTATGTATTAGATAAGGAAGAGTAAATCCGGTATTAAAGAATTAAGACCAAAAAAACAAAATTTGGTATCACTTCTGATATTCTGATGGTGGTTGGTTTGTTTCGTTAACAAAGAGTCTGATGTGAAAAATAGAATGTTTATTTCTTAATCCCTGGAGCAGATTATCATATTATTTGTCTAATGAAATTCATTCTACTTTGTGTAAATCAGAATTTAGTTTCTCCAAGGAGTTCCAATAAAGTAAAATTTAACTGTCATAAAACACTTGATATACAGAGTGATGCAAATCAGAGGGGAAACTTCAAAGGAGGCATGGAAGGACAATACTGGAAAAGTCAAAAATACAAAATATATCACTTTAATTTCAAAAATAGTTTTTAAGAGCTAAGTAATATTATTCATAATTATTTAGCTACCCACTTATTAGCATTCTCCTGTCATTTTGAAGGTCATTATAGTTTATGAATGTTAGATGGCATTACTAACTTCAGATTAAAACAGTATGCTATGGGGTGATAGATGCTTCTAAAGTGATGTTATTTTCACTTCATTCCAAAAGAACCTAGTTGTGATTACTTGTAATCGCCAAACTTCTGAAAAGGGTTCCACTTTATCTGCACAAAGTTCAGATGCTGATCCAGATGCCACTTATCTCACTTAACCACATTTTTCGGTCCCACATTCTCACTGAGGGTCAAAATCCAACTTGTATTACATAACTGATATAGAAACCACCAGGTCCAATTTTCTAAAATATGAGGAACTATTGGGGGGCGGCGGTGTCCAAGCCTGGCTGTGTCGCCCAGCAGCGAGAGTATATGGCCAGCAGAAGGGGAACCCAGGCCCTCACAGCTCCACTGAGTTCCAATGAGGGCCCTATGACTGGCTGGGCAGATATGCGGTAGTATGGGGAGTAGCCGCCCCCAAGCTTGCTTCCTGGGTCACTTCCTACCTTGTTCAGCCCCTTCCAAAGTCACAAGGATAGAGTATGACCTTATGGCAGGGGGCTCTCATTGACAGCTATCTGGAGGCTCTTCTTCACTCATAGCCCCCTGTTCCTGCCAAAGGCCCCGTTTCTTCACAGGGATCTTGGGCAGCTCTGCAGTGGTGTCTGGTCCAGATGGTGTGGATAGGGTTGCCAGGTGTCCGGTTTTCAACTGGAAAGTCTGGTTTTAAGGGGACCTGTACAATCTCTGTTCAGAAGTATTGACTGGACACCAAAAGTCCATTTTCCAGGACCATAACTAGGGCAGGGTGAGAGGGGCAGCTGCCCCAGGCACAGAACTGGTGGGAGGGTGCAAAAATGGGTGGCACAGGATCAGGCCTAGTGGTGTCAGTTGGCACCCAGGGCAGAGCAACAACTATCAGGCAGGAGTGGGGAGTGCAGGGAGGGGCCAGCCCACCCCCAGCCAGAGGTGTTTAGTTCCGCTTTGCCCTGACCCCCGTGTGGGACTGGCTCAGTTTCTGCCACGGGCCCAGAGTAACCTCTGCCAAATAAAAGAGTGGGGCCTGGCCCCTTGCCAGCTGCTGAGCAGAGGACGATCCCTGGGAGGAGCTGAGCAGCCCAAGCTATTTTGACCATAGCTGTAGTGCAGGTGCACGGGGTGGGGCGCTTCACTTTTTACCTGCCTTAAGGGCAAGCACGTGGGAGGGGGGTGGTGCCAGGTCATCAACCCGCGCCAGCCCCTGCTCAGCCAAGGCCGTCTCCTACCTGCATCTTGTGGGCAGGCAGAGAGCAGTCTCCAGGTCAGGCTGCAGCTCCCAGTCCTGACGACAGAGAAGGGGGAAGGCAGTGAGCGAGAGGAGGAGGGAGAAGATGAGTGAGCAGGGGTGGGGCCTTGTGGGGAAGAGGCGGAGCAAGGGGCAGGGCCTTGGGGGGAGAGGCAGAGCAGGGGTGGGGGAGGTTTCGGCACTCCTGCTGTAGTGTCCAGTTTTGAGAAATTGGGAAGTTGGCAACCCTAGGTGTGGAGTTCCTGCAGTCTCTCTGCAGGAACTACCCACATAGGGCTACTCCCTTGCTCTGTCTGAGCAGGGCCACTCCCTTTTGAACTCCGCTTCCATTGTGAGCATGCCCAGTAGGTGTGGCTAGATGGGGCCTTCTGGGCCCAGAGTGGCTTGTTAACCCTTGGTTCCCCCATGTGGGGCTTCTACACCCCATCATAGGAAATTATTTTGATTTCACTACAGAAAAAGTAAGGGCCATGTTGAGATTACAGCAATGTTTATGGGCTGATGGCAACACTTCAGGTTTTCTCCAAAATACTCTTGTAAGCAGTCAAAGTTATATATTTTGGGTGGATTCACATTTTAAGTATTACCCTATTATGTTTTTTTCTCTCTTTCATTTCTTCCCTCCACCGATTCTTTTTTTTTTTTTTTTTTTTGGCTCACAAGTTCTTCATACATATCAGTCTTTTCCCTTCCCACAAGTGTCTTCTCCTCCACACTAGCTTCTTCCCTTCCATGCAGAATTCCTTTTTTATTCTCTTCTCTCACAATTAGTTACTAAGTAGCACCACCCCCTTGCTTCCTGATACCCTTCTTCCCTATACCCATTTCAACCATCCTCTCATCCTTTTCAGACTGCTTCTCTTCTCCCTCCCTTCAAAATTTCTTCTTGTCAGGTTGGGTTGGGAGATACACTCAACCCTCTAATCTCACTGCAAGTCCTGCTCTGCTATTCTGTTGTCCATGCTCATTAGCTCAGCTTCTCGCACTGCAGTCTGTCTCTATGGTAACAGACAGGCAGTAGTGCAGAGAGAGGTGGGGGAGCTGCTGTACAGTGAGTCTGCCAAGTATAGAGAACAGACAGCAGGCTTTGCAGGGAGAGGACCTAGTCTGTGCAAGACCCAAGAGTCGTCCCTGTTCTTGTGCTCAGAGAGGGGTGTGGGCAGGGCCGACTCCAGCGTTTTTGCCACCCTAAGCTGCGCAAAAAAAAAAAAAAAAAGAGCCGCGATCGGTGGCAGCTCTACCGCTGCCGCTTCATTCTTAGGCGGCAGTTCGGCAGCAGGTCCTTCCCTCCGAGAGGAACTGAGGGACCCGCTACCGAATTGCCGCCGAAGAGCCGGACGTGCCGCCCCTTTCCATTGGCCGCCCCAGGCACTTGCTTGCTACGCTGGTGCCTAGAGCCGGCCCTGGGTGTGGGGGCTTTGCAGTAGCAAAAGTCCTTGAGTAGCAAAGATGCCAGCACTACAAATGTGTAGCTGCTTCTAAGCTATGGAAGAGGTCCTGTCCCTCAAGTCCCAAAGCTAGCTGTGAAGACAACACTTTTAAAGTCATCCTCTAGTCCATTTATCCTTGTTTCACTGCAGTCCAATCAGTGGGTTACTGCTTAACTTTGGCCTTGCTCAGTTCTTCTGCCAAGTTACCATATTTGGGGAAAAAAATCACATTTTAAGTTTTAACCCCATGTTGAGTGGGGTAGAGTTGATATTGAGTATGGACCTTCCCTTTTGGACAATGGTGAAAATGGGGCAAGGAGATTGTGGGATGGCATTAAATGTGCAATCTTCATAATTCTACATTTATACAATTTAAAGTCCTGTTCAGTTCCTCACATTTTACTTAGTGTTCTTCATTTTTCTTTTCAATCTTTTTTCCTCTTTGCACTTTTACATCATTTACCTATTCTGTTTGTCTTTGTTTACTATGCCATTCATCTAAGTGCAAGATGGTCTTTGTCTACAGAGTATTCCTTTACTAGTATAATCATGTTTAGTCTCAGTATACAGTACATGTTTCAAAGAGACGGGCATTTATGATTCCCTAAAGCATTAGATGGATGATAGAGGTTTTTATTTTGCTATTATCAACATAAAAATGAAATGTGAACATATGCATTGAGAGAGATTTAATATAAATAATGCATTTTTAAATTACATATTGAGTGGACTGTGTTTCAGTTGTCATATATGGAGAAGAAACCAATACATTTAAGTGAATGAAAGGAAAGCGCTGTATTGCAAAAGAAAGATGGACTAAATTAGCCAGCAAACATCTCTGGTGGAAGGCAAGACCTTGCTTACTGTCTAGATTTTTTTCCCTCTGGGTTTGGTCCATTTTTGAGTGCTTTTTTTTTTTTTTTTTTTTTTTTGTCTTTGCGGCTAAGAGGGGGCTGATCTAGTTTTGCTTGACTTTATGATGCACTGAGTTCTGTGACAACAATAATAAAGGGTTTCCATTTAAGAAAGCTGTTCCACTGTGGCTCATAATAGGGTAGACTTAAGAACCATACTCTCCTCAATATTGTTGTAAAGTATGTATTCGGCGATTGCTACTTCTTGATTAAGAATACATTGAATCCTGTAGCAAACAGACCTTCCCTTGTTGAATGTTTTCTTGAAGTGGAAGGTTTATGTATTTCATTGGATTTAGGCAAGACTCTCAAAAGGTTTAGCAAACCGATCAAAATAGGCACAAAGATTGTGTCTGTCTGTCTGTCACAAAATTAGGACCCTGAATCAGTAGCTAGTACAGTATTCATTATTAAAATGTCATAATTTGTCAAAGTTATAGCATAGTAATTCCTGATGTACCTAAAGAATGAAATAAATGTGGCACTATTATTTTTTAGTAGCTCTCACAATGTGCTGGACACTTCCCAAATGTTTTAGAAGGGATGGTCTCTTTTCCAAAGTTAAGTGTGTGTAAGTTTTTTGCTGGTGGGTGTAGGAGTGAGAATGGTATGGTCTGTTACAACTGAAACCACTATGTATGGGGTGAGAGAGAGGGGTCAATTTGTCTCACCAAGTGTGTATGTGAGAAAAATTTACTCCTGGGGGAATTCTGTGCCACTGTGCGAGCACAGAATTAATGTTGTCCGCAGATTTCTTTGCTTCCCTGCAGAAAAATGACTTCTTCTTAGTCCCTAAGTGCATGACCTTGCACTTTGCACTATTAAATTTCTTCCCACTTCTATTACTCCGGTTTTCAAGGTCTTCCAGATCATCTTGTGTGATATTCCGATCCTCCTCTGTATTGGCAATACCTCCCAACTTTGTGTCATCCACAGATTTATTAGCATAATCCCTCTTTTAGTGCCAAGATCATTAATAAAAATGTTAAATAAGATTAGTCCGAAGACCGATTCCCTGAGGAACTCCACTAGTAACCTCCCTCCAGCCTGACAATTCATCTTTCAGTATGACCCATTGTAGTCTCCCCTTTAACCAGTTCCTTACCCACCTTTCAATTATCATATTAATCCCCATCTTCTCCAGTTTAACTAATAATTTCCTATGTGGAACTGTATCAAGGGCCTTACTGAAATTCAGGTAGATCAGATCTACTGCATTTCCTTTGTCTAGAAAATCAGTTATCTTCTCAAAGAAAGAGATCAGATTGGTTGGCACTATCATCTTTTGTAAAACCATGTTGTATTCAGTCTCAATTACCATTCACCTCTATATCCTTAACTACTTTCTCTTTCAAAATTTGTTCCAAGAACTTGCATACAACTGAGGTCAAAGTAACAGGCCTGTAGTCTCCTAGATCACTCCCCCCCACACACATTTTTTTTTTAAAAATAGGTACTATGTTAGCAATTCTCCAGTCAGAGGGTACGACCACCAAGTTTATGGATTCATTAAAAGCCCTTGCTATTGGGCTTGCTATTTCATATGCCAATTCTTTTAATATTCGGATGAAGATTATCCACTTCTTTCCTTGTTTTCCTTTCATTTATATGACTACAGTACAGTTTACTATTGGTTTTAATTTCCTTTGCAAAGTCCAACTCTCTTTGGCTTTTGGTGATTCACACTTTTCCCCTACACTTTCTGACCTCCAAGAGGTAGCTTTTCTTGCTGAGCCTTGTAGGCTTTCTGTTTTCTTTCAATAATCTGTTTGAGATGCTTGTTCATCCAGTTTGATCTGCAACCCTTCCCTATGACTTTTTTTCCTCTTGCTTGGGATGCAGGCTTCAGATAGCTTCTGCAGCTTTGATTTAAAGTCATTCCAAGCCTCCTCCACATTCAGATCCTTGATTTCTTCAGTACAGTCCACTACTCTAAATGCTTCCCTTAATATTTTTTTTGAAGTTTGCCTATTTGAAATCAAGGAAACTTGCTGCAGATCTATTTTTGTTTATCCTTCCATTTAGTTTAAACTGAATTAACTCGTGATCACTCAAACCAAAGTTCTCTTTTACAATCAATTCTTGTATGAGATCCTTGCTACGTAGCAATACTAAATCTAAAATGGCATCACCTCTTGTTGGCTTGGTGACTATTTGTTGAAGAAATCTGTCAGCTGTCACATCCAGGAATATCTGGGCCCTACCATTATTAGTAGCACTTGTCCTCCATATATCTGGGAAATTAAAGTATCCCATACTCTAATATTTGTAATGAAATATGTACTATTGGAAATTGTGAGAGGTCTCTATCCATATCCAAATTGGGTCCTGGGGGTCTCTAGCATACTCCAAGCACTATCCCAGAGGAGCCTCTCTTAGTCTTCTTCCCCAAAGTGATTTTGGCCCAAACAGATTCTGTTTAATCCATTCCATCCCTTCTAATTTCTTTACAGTCTATCTTGTTAATAACATACAATGCTACTGCCATATGTGAATAACTTTACCATTATTTCTGTCTTTCCTGAACTGCACATATCCTTCAATGCCTGTACTCCAGTCATGACTACTATTCCACCATGTTTCTGTTATCCCTATCATTTCTGGTTTCACTTCCTGCACCAGAAGTTCTTGTTACTCCACTTTCTTACCCAGACTCCTTGCATTAGTGTACGGATGTCTTAATTGTTTCTGCTTGTCTTTGCCCATATTTCCCGCCTGATTAGGTATAGTCTTTCTACTACCAGCATTGACACTATCTGTCCTCTTGGTGTCCATTCTTCTACTCTTGGTTGTTCCTTTCTCTGTTGCTGTATCCTCTCTTACTTGATATTCCTCCCACTCAATATTAGAATCAGACATGGAGATTACATGAGCACCGTCCAAACGTCTTCCCCCAAATCCCTAGTTTAAAGCTCTTTTAATCAGTTGTGCCAGCCTCCATCCCAGAAGTCTGTTTCCCTCCCTACTCAGGTGGAGTCCATCCCATGAAAACAGTCCTCTGTCCATTAATGCCTCCCAGAGGTTGAACACCCCAAAGCCCTCCTTATAGAATCACTGCCTGAGCCATCTCTTGATCATCATAATCTTGTCTTGCCTTAGCTCTCCTCCTATAGGAGCAGGTAGAATCCCACTGAGGATCACCTAAGCCTCCATTTCCTTAAGGCTTTTCCTAAGCCTGGCATTGTCTCCCTTGATATGTTCCAATGAGAATCTAGCAGTATCATTTGTTTCCACATGAAGGATAATTAGTGGATTCTTTCCTGCTCTTCAGCCTCAGGTCCACATCCCATATCTTGGCTCCCAGACACAGCACACCCTTCTGTTCTTCAGATCAGCTCTAGTGACGGGTTTGTCTGTTCTTCTTAGCAGAGTCCCCAGTCACCTTAACCTGCCTTTTCCTGGTGTTGGTGTGATTCTCCAACCTTCCTCCTCCTGTCCTTTCTGGCTGCAAGTCCTCTTGTCTTTTGTTCTCACTTGCAATCTTCTGAGTCCTCCTCTACCCCCCCGGGACTCCAGATTCTGGCTATCTTCATTGTCTCTTCCACCCTTTTTATAGGACTAGCCACTATTCTCTCTTCCTTTTCCCTCCCATCTTCTGTTACTGCCTGCTGTGCCCCATCTTCATTTTCCAACTCAGCAAACCTGTTTCCGAGCTCTCTCTCTCCTTCACTAGCTGGTCTTTTCCTCTGCCTGGGTCTCATAGTGACATGTTTCCACTGGCCAGCAGCCTACCCTCACAGTTCTCCTGTCCAGCATCTGCAAGTCTTGAGTTTTCTCTTCAGCCTCCTCTCACCTTCCCTCCATCATCCATTCAAATCCCCTTCAAAACTCAGCCATAGTTTCTATGTGCATATCCAAACCTCGGACCTTGTCTTCCATCAGGCAGCACTTCATACAAACAAAGAACCTTTCAGGATAATATACATCCCACAGCTTCCACACACAGTCATCGTCATTGTCTCTTTCATTCGTTGGGTCACTGCCACTGCTGCCTCTATAACTGTAATAGACTTTCCTCCTAAGTTCCTGTCGGAGAAAAAAAAACCCACACACAAAACAAAAACAGAATACCGCCTACTCCATCCCCTTACAAACTCCCACTCAAACTCCCCTGTTTTCACCTCTGGCTGGCTCCTGTGCTGCTGGCTGGGTGGCTGCTTGGCTGCCTTCGTAGGCCCCCTAGTCAGGGTGTCCCCCCTCCAATCAGGGCTCCAATGTGATCAGAGGCTCTGCTTCTCTCCTAGTGCACTGCCCCCACCAGCCTCTGCAAACTGAAAACAGAAAACAAACCAACAAGCAAACAAACTCTCAAGAACTTACTCTGCCCTAAGTAAGGGCTTCCCTCCTTTCCCCTTCAACAGATCTCTGCTTGAGCTTCCTGGTCTTCAGTTTGGTTTGCTGGCTGCCATGCTACTGCTCTGGCATAATTTCAGAAATATTAATATATATTTATTTGAAGAATGGAGTATTTTGTATTGTAGTGGATAAGATCAGGTTGTGGAGTGCATTATTGACATCTGAGGGCTTTGAAAAATATAAGTCATTCATATAATATGCAACATTACTAGTTTTTTCACTGTGTATCTCATCATGCACAGGCTGACATTCATAAACAATCTCATCACCAAATGAATGTCTATTGTATAAAGGGTGATTTTTTTGTAGTACTGTCTGAGGATTTCTAGGAACTCCTTGAAGGACCTACTCGACAAGCACATGTTACAAAAGATGTGCCACCATGGTGCTGCCACTTTGAGCTTTGACTGACTTTATTGTGATTTTTGCTTTCTTGGCAGTCAGTTTCTTCTCAGTCTGTTTCCATTTTTGGAGACTTACGCTTCCTTTATTCTTATTTGAAAAGAGGGCAGGATATTTTCTCCCTACATCCTCACCCACACACACACAGGAACTTTCAGTGAAGGAATCTGCTTCTTTCATGTTTTGCTTTACAGAAAACTAGTGGAAACTCGCATTGATTAGTTAGACTGAGCTGCATTAAGCTCTGTGGATAATGCTGATTAAGAGTACTTTCTATAAATACATATTTACAGATAAGCCCTTCACCATATTTGCTTGAGGGGGGTGACGTGTTTTTTTTCTTTCTTGTTTTGGTTTATATTTGATGTGTTTGACCATGCAATGAACACAACCCATCTAACCAAATCTTCTGTAAAAGTGGATCCTTCTGATCCTTTAACACTGCTTCTCTCTCTTTCTTACTTCAATTTCCTTCCCAGAAATAAGAGCTAGCAGAGGGGGAAAAAACAAACAAACAAAAAACAAACCCACCACCTAAAAACCCTGTTTACCATCCTACCAAGCTTTTTTATTTTTTTGGTCAGGCTCTTCCTGGCAGAGGTATTTGGTGAAGATGGAAAAGATGTGGGGAGAAACATATGGGAGGAAAGGGAGGAGGGAGAGAGAAAGAGTGTGTGGAGAAACATAGGGAAAGTGGATGGAGAAGGAAGCAGGGGAGAGAGAGCATGCAGAAAAAGAAAATCCAAGGAGGAGGTCAAAGTATAGAGCAGAATACAGAGAGGTCTAAATAAAAATAATGTAGGTCTGTTAGGGATGGAGTAGAAAATATGTTGAAGGGGATGAGACTAGGGCCTGATCTACACTAGGAAATTAGGTCGGTATATCTACACTGCTCAGGGATGTGAAAAGTCCACACCCGTGAACAATGCAGTTAAACCAACCTAACCTCCAGAATAAACAGGGCTAGGTCGGCGGGAGAATTCACCCATCAATCTAACTACTGCCTCTTAGGGAAGTGGAGTACCTTCACTGAAGCGCTACAGCACTGCTGCTTTAGAGTTAAAGTGTAAGCAAGCCCTAGAAGAAACAGTAGAAGAGATTCAAAAGAGTAAATACTGTTTTCTCCCAGCTGGTATTGCTAGTATCAAGAATCCAAAGATCACGAGTCTGGCCCAAAAATTGAGATTTTTTTTTTTAAACTGGTTTCTTTTTCCCTTTTTTTTTTTTTAGCCTTTATGGTACAGTTGGGGCACATTCTCAAGCTCTTCTCTGTGACTATGAAAATTAGAACTGTACCTTTTTTCATTTTTCTTAAATGAAAGCTTGAAATTCTCGCATAATGGTATGACTCCAGGAACTGGGACTTTAAGGAAAACACCAAATGCTGCAAGACTCATAATAAAATTGCAAGCATTGGCTGTACTGCCCACCTACCTGCCAATTTGTGTACTGTTCTCCATTTAGAAAGTGGTGATGGAGGGGGAGGAGCCCTGGACATTCCCATTCACTTCAACAGCAAAAGCCCTTCAGTGTACACCACCACATTTACATCCACCTTTGTCCCTGTGTTTTCACCTTAAAAAATCATATCATTTGAATAAATTCAGGTTTAATAATTTCTGAGATGGGCTGTCTTTAGCACACAGCTAAATTATTGGAGTTTAAGGTTTATAGGAATTGAAGATGCTGGATGACACATTACATCGTGTCTAACATTTAGAATGATGACTATATCAGGTTCCATTTTATGGCAGAGCTCTCATTGTTCCTGACGCAAGTTAGTTTCTTCACAAAGGTGCTGGAAATGGAAGTTTTTGTTCTACAAAACAGATTTAGTCAGGACAGGAAGCAGAAGTGCACTTGAACTACTTGACCTCTGATTTAAATGGAAGGGGATTGGTGGCTTTGTATTTTAAGTGAAGCATTTTTTTGAGTCCAGATTTGTTGACATTTAGGGCATGTTGCAAGGTCTGCCTATTTTTCTCAATTTTCTCTGAATGAACAGGCTGAACAGGATGTGAGTTGTTTCAGGGCTGGGGGAAACTTTTGTTGATGGTTCAGGAGTTCTGATGGAGACATTTTTTCAAGTTTTGTATGTATTTTCATAAAAAAACTCCAGGTATTTAGAGATTTTGATAGATTTTAAATAAATGAATTCACACAGTAGGAAGATTTTGTTCAGAGAAAGCCTATTGCTATATGTGATGTAATGATGTAAATGAGGAATTGAATATCCTGAACTGTGTGCAGACTCTTACATAACACAAGTGTAACACTGCTTGGATTTAGTCATTGCTATCAGTTTCTCTTTCATAAATAATAAAATCACAATAGTTAATCAAAAGGTATTATAGAAGGTATCATTCTGTTTTAAATGATACTGTAACAATGGTTGTCACAAGAGGACCACCTTGAAGAACTGTCTGTTTACACCTCTTGTGGCTGTGACCTGAATAACTTATGCTTAGATTATGGCATAGATTTCAGTATCTGTGGTATAGTGGCTTCCACTGTGAACTTCCAGGTTGATTCAGTTATCAACATATGGAGGTATTTACATATTCTTCATTTCTTTGGCCTTTACTCTGGTTAAGGGCTTTAAACTCTCCAGCCCCTTAACATCTGATGGGATGTTTCTTCTTTAAAATGGTCAGATTTGAAAGATTTCATTAAAAATACACAACAGTTGCTCCTTGTTTGTCATGGCTCTGTTTTTTGGGTGTTTGCTGTTTTGTTTTCCCCTCACTGCCTCACATAATTTGTATGATTGTTCATCTTAGTATGGGACTCTGGTGATGAAGGTAAATTTTTCCATTTTAAAGAGGGGAAAGTTTCATCTCGTACCTTATGTGATTCTCAGAAGAGATCACAGAGGATTCTCATTCACCAACCTCTCCTCTGGGATCTGAACTTGCACATGATATTTTTGCATTTAAAGCTGTGTATGTGACTTCTTGATTATCCTTATGAGTTTGGTCATATTTGACCAGACAGTATGATGACTTCAGGTAATGTTCAGTCTTCTCAGTATTGGATGTTCACACATGAAGTAATTTATGACTGTTATAGAATATTATAGAGTCATAGGGTTAGAACTGACCACAAGGGTCATCTAGTCTAACTCTCTGCTAAGATGCAGGATTTGTTGTGTCTAAACCATCCAAGACAGATGGCTATACAGCCTCCTTTTGAAAACCTTAAATGAAGAAGCTTCCACAAACTCCTGAGGCATTCTGTTCCGTTGTCCTACTGTTCTTACAGTTAGGAAGTTTTTCCTGAGATTTAATCTAAATCTGCCATGCTGTACTTTGAAGAACCCATTGCCTCTTGTCCTGCCTTCTGTGGCAAAAGAGAACAACTTTTCTCCATTTTTTTTATGGCAGCCTTTCAAGGATCTGAATACCACTATCATGCCCCCCCACCCCACTTAATCTCCTCTTTTCCAAACTAAACATACCCAGTTCCTTCAGCCTTTGCTCATATGGTTTGCATTCCATCCCTTTGATCATCTTTGTCGCACGCCTCTGGATCCTTTCCACTTTCTCTACATTCTTTCTATACATGGTGACCAAAACTGGACACAGTACTCCAGCTGGAGCCTAACCAGTGCCGAGTAGAGGTGTACTATCACCTCCTGTGACTTGCATGCTATGCCTCTGTTAATGCAATCTAAAATTGTATTTGCTTTTTTCGCAACAGCATTGCATTGCTGAGTCATGTTGAGGTTGTGATCCACCAAAACTCCCAGATCCTTCTCAGCAGTGCTATTGCCAAGCCAGTTTTCCCCCATTCTGTAGTTGTGCATTTGGTTTTTCTTCCCTAAGTGTTGCACCTCACATTTGTCTTTGTTGAGTTTCATTTTGTTCTCTATAGCCCAGTTCTCCAACTTATCAAGATCCCTCTGAATTTTAGCTCTATCCTCCAAAGCGTTGGCAACCCCCCTAGCTTTGTGTCATCTGCAAACTTCATCAGAATGCTCTCTATACCTACATCCAGGCCATTAATAAAGATGTTAAAATAACACTGGACCCAAAACTGATCCTTGTGGAACCCCACTTGAGACCTCCCTCCAATCCGGCATCCATTCCATTAATAGTTACTCTTTGTTTGTGGTTGTTTGACCAATTATGTATCCACTTAATGATAATTCCACTAAATCCGTATTTCTCCAGTTTACTTATCAGAATGTCATGTGGGCCTGTGTCAAAAGCCTTGCTGAAGTCCAGGTATATTATGTCCACCACATTCCTCCTGTCCACCAAATCAGTTACCCTGGTTTGGCATGATTTATTCTTAGTAAATCCATGCTGGCTGCTAGTGATCACCTCTTCATCCTTCAGATATTCGCAAATTGAATGTTTTATACATTGCTCTAGTAGCTTCCCAGGTATTGAAGTCAGGCTGACTGGTCTATAGTTTCCCGGCTCCTCCTTTTCCCCCCTTTTAAAGATGGGCACTATCTTAGCCCTTCTCCTGTCTTCCGGGACTTCTCCTGTCATCCATGAGTTTGTAAATATTATTGCCAGTGCCTGCAAAATTTCTTCAGTTAAGTCCTTCAGTCTCTTCGGGTGAATAGCATCCGACCCCACAGATTTGAATTCATTCAAATTGGTCAGAAGTTCTCTAGTGTGTTCTTTACTTATCCCATTCTGCATCCTTTCCCTTTATTAGTTATGACTCTGATTATTATTACTGTTCATAGCATGGTAGTTACAAAGATTAGTAGTGGAGGATACTAATCTTGAATTGAAGACACTAATCCTGCTGGGATGGAGTTAATTCTATTGATATATACTTGATTGGAACAATACTTACTATAGAAAGTTAAACAATAGTACTAAACATATTTATTGACTCCAAGATTAATTTACTTCATATCTTAAAGGAAGATGAACAGACCAACTTCTTTTCATTTTGAACTCTAGACTGCTACAATATGTATAACTGAACATCTTCTCACTTGATTATCAGATCTATTTACAGTACAGTTGTGAGGGTTTATAAATTAATCATGTTTCAAAGCTGAGTGCCTGTTCTGTTTCTAAAACTGAAGGTTAGTCATTCACCAAGCTGCTGTCAAATGAGACCTTTAAAGAATAGTTCTTAACTAATAGTGCTTTCACCATAGATTATTGCATTTTAATGATTTGTGCGTAGTGCTTCCACTGTACCTGGAATTTTCTGATCAATAGTGGAAAGTATCTGCCAGTTGTATGTCCAAAGTAGCAATCTAATTAGATCCTATTTTCCTAGTGGATCAGAATGAAGCTACTTAAAGAATCTGGAAGAAGTTTTAAAAGGGTGTTCTCAGCAAAGCTGAGAAGAACAACAAAGTTTGAAAAATTGTATTTCACTGTAAATAATCAATCCTAATAAACTGACTAGAAGAAAACAAACAATTAATTCTAAAACATATTGTAACAAAACATACGTATGTGTTCTTCCATTGGTCCACACAGGTATTCCATACAGGTTTTCCAAGTTTCTATGGAGAGTTTTCCATAGCGGTACCCATTGGGGTAGTGCATGCACTTTAGCCTTCTCATGGCCATTTTTGAAGCTATTTAAGGGCGGCACTGTGCTGACCCCTTCCCTCAGTTCCTTCTCACTGCCTGAGGCCTGAGTCGCAGCTCTCATATGCAGTTAGCTTTTGTCCCATATTTGTTTTGCTGTTATTTTTTTAAGGGTAGTTGTAGTTTCATAGTACCGTAAAAGCTGTGTTATCTGGCACTTTACCAAGCGGAAAGCTCTATAAACCGGCATTTCTGATCTTCATTGAAAGTCCGGTTTATAGTCCGCTTGGTGTGGGGCTGGCAGGCTATCTACCTGGCTCTGCGTGGCTCCCCAGAAGCGGTGACATGTATCTGCTGCTCCTAGGCAGAGGAATGGCCACGAGGGGTTTGTAGAGCAGGAGGGGGTTGTAGTGTAGGGCAGGAGGTTGGGGGGTGGGAGGGAGGGGGATGCAGGGTGCTGGATCCGGGCGGTGCTCACCTTGAGTGGCTCCCTGCAAGTGGCGACATGTCCCTGCTGTTCCTAGGCAGAGGCGCAGCTAGGTGACTCTGAGTGCTGTCCCCACCCTGCCCCGAGTGCTGGCTCCGCATCTCCCATTGTCCGGGAACCAGTAGTAGTCTATTCCAAGTGCAAAAGAGACTCCCCCGCTCCATCAAGGAGGGACTCCAAACATTGCTGGCATTCCTCCAGTGCACCTGGTAGAGCTGGGCTTTTGTCCCTAGTCTCCCCGATAGTGAGACAGGACTGTAGTGGTATTGTCTTATCAACTCCAGCACGGTTACAACAACAGCTGTTGAGTCCAGTCCCAACAGATTCAACTTCAGCACTGGTCCTGTCAGTCCCATTAATGGCACAGGCTTTTCAAGTGGTGTCTGACCTGCTTAACCTTTCTGTCCTGGGTTCTCCAGTGGCTCAAGACTCTTTAATTGAAGATATGTCTTCAGCCATTTCAGGTCCCTCCAGGTCTGCAACCTCTGTAAGGAATCCACCGATGGTACCGGTATGGACTTCAGCTCAGAGAGACAATAAAGATGCTTCCTTGGCACCAACTTCGGTACTGCTGTTTACCAGATTGGTACTGTCAATTACTTCAATTTCTGTGTCAATGGTTGGCTGGCACCTCCAGCTTTGGCACTGAATCATTCCATTATTAGGACAGTGGCACTGGAAGAAAGTTCTCCATTACATCCTTGTCATCACCCATCTCTGATTGTCTCCACCCCAGAGTGAACAAAGAAATCCACATTAATTCCAACACAGAAAATTAACCAGGGTTCCCCCAATGGTACTAAGGTCCCTGGATTTCTGGACAGATCAAAACAAAGTATGCAGAGGTGTTCCCATTGCTCATCCATCTCCAGTAATCACTGTAGTTTGGAAACAAGTTGAGGAGCATATTTGAGAGCCAGAGAGTTATGGATGGAGTAGGAGGCTTCTCTGCATATTGATGTGCTAGAGGTCTGAGCATTTTCAATGCCTGCCAGGCTCTGCACATGGGATGGGGAATTACCTAATTGCCTCTTAGCTGGAGGAGACGGAGCTAGGCCTTGTAAGTAGACTGAAGGAGCTCAGTTGGGGAGAGACTGTAGAGGAGAGAGACCCCTCTGGTGGAGAGAAGCCCTGGGATAGGGTTTAACAGGCAGGAAACAATGGAGAAAGAAAACTACAGGAGCAGGTTAGGCTCCTGCAGGGGAAGCCCTGAGACAGAGCCAACACAGGAACTACAGTGAAGCCTGTGTTGGTTGGAAGAGCTATTAGTTTGAAGATTTGTTTGGACTTTCATTTGAACTTGTTCATGCTACCTTGGAAAGGATTTAGATTTTTATATGATTTGGCCAGAGGGCCGAGCCACAGAACACCTGTGGGGGTGAGGGGGAGTTGGGAGAAGATGCAGGCTGAAGAAGGCCATTGCAGGTCTGAGGCAGAGCCCAGTGGAAAGGGGGGGGGGCGGAGGGGAGGACCTCATGTAATGCTGCAACCAGGACGAGGGGGCACCCACCAGCGGAAGACGCATTACTACAGAGCAATATAGATCTCTCTTTTAATTTGTCAACTACAGCTTTTTGGAGACCAAATTGTTACAATTACTGGATTTACAAAAGTGTCACAGAAGACACATTTCATAAGTCTGTAGTCATCGAAAAATCAATTCCATTATCCTTTCCTGAAACTTGCAGTTCATTTGCCAGTGGATTTATCAGAACAAACAATTGGCAATTTGAAGCCACACTAGGAACCGAGAGCAGAACATAAGTCTCTATGTGAACATACGTCTCTATGTGTACTCTATTTTATCTTTAAGAGCTATGCCAGAGGTCCCCAAACAGTGGGTTGTGCCCCCTAGGGGAGTGCAGAGGAATGTTTGGGGGGTCCAAGCCAGCCCCCATAGTGGGCAGGGAACGAACGCCACCCAGCCCCACTCCACTCCCAACTCTGCTGTGGCACCACCTCTAGCTGCGGACCTGGCTCCCGCCCCCAGCCCCTGACTGCGGCCTGGTTGCAACACCGCCCCCGGGCTCACTCCCAGCCCCAGCCTCAGCCCCCTTACCCCTGTTTGCATCTCTGTCCCCCACGGAGCCATGGCCCCACTCCCGGCTCCGTGGGGGGTGCGGACAGGGGCAAGGGGGCACGACCCTAAAAAGTTTGGGAATCACTGAGCTATGCCTACTTCTGGGTAGGAAAGCATATCCTCTTGTCTCATTCGCTAATATCATCAAAGGTTTGCTGTTTCAGAGTGCAGGAATAATAATTTCAGAGCCGTAGCCGTGTTAGTCTGTATCAGCAAAAAGAACAGGAGTACTTGTGGCACCTTAGAGACTAACAAATTTATTTGAGCATAAGCTTTCGTGGGCTAATAATTGTTTCTATTAGGCTAGGATGAAGGAAACTTGGGGAGACTCTTTTTGCCGGTATTCTTATCTAATGCACTTAGTTTACGAATAAGTGTTTCCCCGCCCCCAACTTTAATAAAATGATGTTAAAAAAAATAGTGAACAGAGTTTGAGCATAGAAGTTTCTGGTTATCAGGGAATAATGTACAGATTATCGAGGGTGCAAAGTTTGGTTTAAGATCAGGTGGCATAAGGAATACATAATCTGCAATATCCCCGATTGGGGGTAAAAGGTTGATCGGTCAAAGTACAGGCATTGAGATATGAGGGTATGAAGTTCATATGGTGGCTATGTTCGGGTGTGGAGTATAATGAGTAGATATGATGATGAGGATGGATTGACCCTCATTTGGTGAGATTTAATGTTCATAGAGTTTATGGTTCCAGTTCATATAATCCAACGGAGAAAGTCTCTTGGTCCCTTTCTCGTAGTCAAAAACGATGTCACTCTGGCTCACGCCTCCTGGTACAGTCAGTGGATGGTGATGTGCTCGATGTAGATGTCCCTGGACCATGGGATGGTGTCTGAGACCATGAGGCGCCGCATGAGCCGTGCGTAGCGTCAACCGATCCCGCAGGTCCGCAGCACACGCTCGTTGCAGGGGTCCCAGGCGTCCAGGGCTCAGACAATCAGGCGTCCATCTGCACCTTGTAGTCCTTCGCTCTAGTTCAGAAAGTCAAGCTAGTTTTTTCTCTGGCTTTTGTATCTCTGATACTTCAAATTATTATTTTTCCCCTACTTAGTACTTTAATTCATTACTAATTTAAGACTTAAAGATAAGGGTGACCTTCTCAGATCCCAGCTAAACTAGTAGCATGTGTTTAAAACATCTACTAGTTTAAGCTCTAAAATTGATGTAACTTAAAATGGGGTTAACTTTAAATGCCTATTTAGTGCAGCAGTGGCAATGATTGTACTATATTACTTAACTGATTGATTGAATTTAACTGTGTGATGTTTCTGTCTGAGAAATAAATCTGTCACCGAGTGACTTTTCAGAATTAACTGAAAGCTTGTTTTAAGGAACTCTTGATTGAAACGTGTGATCTCCTTTGGCTCCAGCTTGTCTGTAATGTTTCACACTTTTTACACTAGGCTATGAATCTCCTAGTTGTTCAGAGATTCATTGAGCTGTTTCATACCCTATTGTGATGGTAATCATTTAAGCTCCGTGACTGAAGTGGAAATTTTAAGTTTGTATGGTAGTATATGCATTTACAATAGGTTAAATATAGTTATGCTCATCTAAGAGACTGTGATTGTTCTGTAGGGGCTATCCAGTTTTGTCAACTTTCTTCTTGAGGAGTGAGTAGTATAGCAAATGAAATTGGTATAAGCCATACAAATATTTGGGTGTAAACCTATTTTAATTTTCACCTTGAACCAGATCATGCCCTCATGTGTTAAACCCCCTGGCAGGAGGGGAGAGTTAGCAGAAACAACCTCTGTGAGGTTCTTCCATTGGGATGATAGGATTTGCCCCCTTCATAGAAGAAACATTTATCATGGGGGATCTGCCAAATGGTGGCTGCCTGGGCTTCTTCCATTGGTGGCTGGCCCTGGGATTGCCATAAAGGTGGATTCCACTGTATGGGGAATTGGTTGAGAAGGTTAAATGGCCTGAGGTTTAGTCCAGATCAGTGTGAAATGGATGAAAGCTGCATGCAGAGAGGGAACTAGGGTAATGTTTCCTCACCTGTTAAAGATTATAATTTTGGGAGGCCTATTTAGTGAGACTAGATTTTTTCCGGCTGTTGCCTTCTGGAGAATTCACTGGTCAGGTCTAATACTTATGGTTTTGATCTGCCATAATGTACAAATTTGGTGAAGTAAAATATACTCTGCTGCTTGCTATCCAAGCCTGGAAAGCCTTATCACACACTATTTAAAGGAACACAATATTGTTGATGCAAGTATATTGACATTCCCTCTGAATGCAAATCAGATGAAATATTGGACTTGGTAAAGTCTAAATGCTGAGTAGTTACAGAGTTGGTCTCAGGTTGAGGATACTAACATAGAACCATGTTTTGTAGGCAGAAAGCTTAGGTATTCAAAATGGATATCTGTGGGTGAGGCAATCATATTATTGTATCGTCTGTTAGGGAGACTGCTCCCACTTCCCACAAAAGCAAGAGTATTTTATTTCAAATTTAGCTTTTGAGGTAGTACATAAAGTAAGAGTAAAGAGAGAAGGAGATGCAATTTATGATCAGACCAAATGAGGCATGTTTATTTTCTTGGTACACTCGAAACTCAAAGTTTTAAGCAATGGGGTTGGGATTTATATGGAAGTTGTATAAAAAAGACCCGTGTCCTGCTTCAGGATCTGCTAGCACAGCCAACTGTGCCCATGCTGAATCTCATTCAGTGAAATTTGGCGGGCCCTGAAGTCAAAGGGCTGTTGCACTGTACACTAGTTGGCATTTCTAAGGGCTGACAATTTCATGCTCAGCCAAATTGTGGTGTTGTAGTCCAGCTGGGAGGTGATGAAGGGATGTGTTACTGAGGCCAGATTATTGTCCATCAGTCTCAGTATGCACACATCTGCCAAGTGCGCCATTTCATGTAGAGACCATGAGTTATTGACTTCTGGGAGAGTACCATCACTTTTCCTCTCTTTATGAGCCATGCAGCCAAAACACCCCAGGGGGCACTTGAGCCCATCCAAGAGAGAGCCAATCCTATGGCCCCATGTAATAAAAGGACAGTCCCTTTTCTTAGATAATGACTAGACTCAACAGGTGGAGGAAAACAAATGCATGGGAAATAGAGGCGTTGGAAAGGATGATGTAACAGTAAAACAAGCAGGCAATGAACAATAAACTCTAGATTAATTTTGCCACCTGCCAACCTAATGTCAGCTGGTGGGGTCTTGTAGTAATCATTCCAGAGGTAAGTCTTAAGGCCAAATCTCCTAGTCCTATGTATTACAATTGAGTTAAAAGGTGTTCCCCTGTTTTCTTCCAAAATATCCCTATTTATAATTTTTAAATGGTGCCAGCATGCATTCCATTGGCCTTGTAGTGATGTGACATTTAAACTCTTGCTTTGTATTTATACTATTTTAACGTGTTTATACACTACTTATTTAACAAATTATACAGTACAGAGAATTCACCAAGCAGCATGTTAAACAAGTAGAGAAATAAGATTTTTCTTTTTTTTACAAAACTATGTACTGACAAACATGTAGAACATATTCTGTAGCTTTTTAAAATGCAACAGTCTTTGCTTCCTTATATTCTTTTAATCTATGACCTTAGTAATACACACACAGTTTTCTTGTTTAGCACTTGTAGAAATTATGTATTCCATTTTAGTGCATGTTTGCATGTGTAACAGTTTGTGAGTTTCTTTTAAATATGGAAAACTCTTTGATCCACTTGGAAAGCATATTCACTGTGAGGATTTACTATAGATAACTGTGACAGCAGATGATAATTTCAATGACTCTTCAATATCTACATATTCAAAGAGCATTTTTCACTAAATAGTTAATATTGATGTAAATATATGTTCTGAAGAAAAATGTTTGTGTCACATGATTCTTTGGCAACCCTAAGGAAATATTGGCAAATCCAATTATCTTACCTTTTAGAGGGTGCTTTTTTCAAGGGGGTCAGAAATCTATCTATCTATCTATCTATCTATCTATCTATCTATCTATCTATC
>NW_020664435.1:37753060-37758545 GCF_002925995.2 Terrapene triunguis
ATCTATCTATCTATCTATCTATCTATCTATCTATCTATCTATCTATCTATCTATCTATCATCAAAATGTGCATACTGTAACACAAATAAAATATTTACATTGCATCGTTGTTCAAGAATGCATACATTCAGTAGCAATGGTCAGGCAAAATATGTTCACTGACTGACTGAGAGCTGGAGCCCACAATTAAATGGAGACATTACTAGTCAGAGAACCCAACAGAACAGTTCTCCATAAGGGTGTTCGCTGAGGTGTGTAGGGAAGAAGGTATTATTTGATCAAACAGGAAGTTTTCTGTATCTGGCACAACGGATTTTAGTTTGTCAGTCAAGGGTGTGATTTTTATACCCTCCTGTGTACAGAGGAAATATCAGAGCTCTGGGACGATTCTAAGGTTCTTTGGGCTCAGATGCCAGTAATATGCAGATGAACCAAAGCTATCTCACTTCCTTCTGGAGTAGATAGTGCCATCACATAGCTGATCAATATCTGAAGGAAATAAGTTCCTTACTGAAAAGCATTTGGGCTAAATTCAACATCAGAAGTACAGATTGATACTGATGGTGGAGACAGGGAATCCTTGATTGCACTTTCCACTGAAGATGTCTGCCCTCTGTTCATCCAAATACTAACCTGTCTTGAATTCTGCCAGGCTCATTGCTAGTCCTAGACACACAGGTAACAAAAGTAGCAAGAAATGTCTACTCCTGACTTCTGCTAAGAGGAAGACTTACACCCCTCACTCATGCTCATTGACCTAGCCACAATAATCTTTGTCTTTGCCATTTCAAGCCTGGACTTAGCAATGCTCTCTGTCTAGGTCTGACCGTGAAGGCCAAAAGAAAAAAAGCTGCTACAACATGCAGCAGGCCATCTTCTAAGCAAGACAAGTAGATGACAATGCATCATGCTAGAACAAATAACAGAAATATCCAAATGCAAGACTTGATAGTAATGGGGGATTTTAACACCCCAGACATCTGTTAGAAAAGTAATACAGCAAAACACAAAATGTCCTCAGTACATTCCAATAGCTTATTGGACAACTTCTTGTTTCAGAACGTGGAGGAAGTAACCAGGGGAACAGCCATTTTAAACTTTATTCTGATTAATGGAGGAACTGGTTGCAGGCCTGAAGGTTGAAGGCAACTGGGTGAAAATTATCATGAAATGATAGATTCCACCCTTTACCAGAGGGCGGGGATACTCAGGAAGACCAGGGCTTTAAAAAGCCTGCTCTTAAGCAACCAGAGGATCTAGTGAACAGGAGCGGCTAACGGGAGTTTTGCGAGGGAGTTCTCCAGGTGAAGGAGGAGCGAGTACATGACCTTTTGGGGTAAGTTTGTTGTCTGTTGTGTGTGTGTTTGTGTTTGTTGTGGTGTGCTTGCTGATGGACGGAAATATACCGTGTGTCTGTTTGGGGACCGGGTGCTGACCGTGTGTGTGCTGAGCATAGCGGCCTGCTAGGCAAGGCTGAGAGCTTCTTAACGAGGCTTTGATCCCTAAGGCCTTTAACACCCATCAACCCTTAACCAAGGAGTGGGGCTTAGGGTTACCATACGTCCGTTTTTTCCTGGACATGTCCCGCTTTTTGGTAATCAAACCCCGTCCGGGGGGAATTGCCAAAAAGCCGAACATGTCCGGGAAAAATACTGGCCGGGCACTTCCCCTCCCGCGGCTGCTCTGCTCCTCCCCTGACTCTTCGGCTCTGTTTAAGAGCCAAGCTGCCTGAGTGCTACCGGCTTCGGGCAGCCCCCTTGCCTCCAGACCCTGTGCCCCCGGCTGGGCGCTTCCCCTCCAGGGCTTCAGCTGTGCTGGGGAAGCGCCGGCCAGGGGCGCAGGGTCTGGGGGCTGCCCGGCAAACCGTGAAGCCAGTAGCGCTTGGGCAGCCCTTTTTGCGTGGCTGGGAGGGAGGAGGGGGAGTTAGGGCGGGGACTTTGAGGAATGGGCGGAGTTGGGGCGGGGCTGGAGGTGGGAAAGGGGTGAGGCCAGGGCCCACTGGAGTGTCCTCTTTTTTTATTTTTTAAATATGGTAACCCTAGCGGGGCTACTCAGAAAGACCAGGGCTTTAAAAAGCCTGCTCCTAAGCGACCAGAGGAGCTAGTGAACAGGAGTGGTGAACAACTTGGAAAAGGTTCAGAAAAGGGCAACAAAAATGATTAGGGGTATGCTCTATGAGGAGAGATTAATAAGACTGGGACTTTTCAGCTTGGAAAAGAGATGACTAAGAGGGGATATGATAGAGGTCTATAAAATCATGACTGGTGTGGAGAAAGTAAATAAGTTTACTCCTTCTCATAACACAAGAACTAGGGACCACCAAATGAAATTAATAGGCAGCAGGTTTAAAACAAACAAAAGGAAGTATTTTTTCACACAGCCCACAGTCAACCTGTGGAAGATAAGTTTATAACTTTGCTAGACATTAAAAATTATGGAGTGAATAGTAACGCTGGATTTATGGTTATTACCACAATCTGTAACCCACTAACTGCCCCCCCCCCAGCTGTTTTCCCCCTTTATGACTGGAGGGGTGTTAACAGGCCACTTCTCCTTGAATGGTCCCTTGAAATATGTGTTAACTACTTATGCTAAACAATCTGATCCACCGTGTATTTAGCTGAGTTATTTTCCCAGACCTGAAGAAGAGCTCTGTATAAGCTCAAAAGATTGTCCTCTGACCAACAGAAGTTGGTCCAATAAAAGATATTACCTGACCCACCATGACTCTCTAATACTCAGACAGTAGTTATGAATGGTTTACTGTCAAACAAGGAAGATAGATCTAGTTGGGGTCCCACAAGGGTCTGTCCTGGTTCTAGTACTAATGAATACTTTCATTACTGACCTGGATAATGGGGTGGAGAGTATGCTTATAAAATTTGTGGATGACACCATGTTGGGAGGGGTTGCAAGCACTTTGGAGGACAGGATTAGAATTCAGAGTGATCTTGATTAAATTGGAGAATTGGCCTGAAATCAACAAGATGAAATTCAGTAAAGACAAGTGCAGAGTGCCTCACTGAAAAAGGAAAAATCAAATGCACAAATACACAACAGGAAATGACTGACCAGCCAGCAGTATTGCAGAAAAGGATTTGGGGGTTAAAGTGGATCGTGAGTTGAATATGAGTCAAAAATGTGATGCAATTCTGAAAAAGGCTAATGTCATTCCTGAGTGTGTTAACAAGAATGCCTTATGTGAGACACGGGAGGTAATTGTTCTGCTCTACTCAGCCCTCGTAAGGCCTTAGCTGGAGTACTGTGTAGTCTTTTGGGCACCACACCACATTTTAAGGAATATGTGGACAAATTGGAGAGAGTCCAGAGGAGAGCAACAAAAATGATAAAAGGTTTAGAAAACCTGACTTATGACAAAAGGCTAAAAAAACAAACTAGACATGTGTAGTCTTGAGAAAAGAAGGCTAAGTGGGGACCTGATAAGTCTTCAAATGTGTAAAGGCCTGTTATAAAGAGGACAGTGACCAATTGTTCTCCGTGTCCACTGAAGGTAGGACAAGGTTAATCTGCAGCAAAGGAGATTTAGGTTAGATATTATGAAAAGCTTTCTAAGTATTAGGGTAGTTTAAGTACTGGAATAGGTTACCAAGAGAGATTGTGAAATGCCTGTCATTGGAAGTTTTTAAGAACAGATTAGAAAAAAACCAGTCGGGATGGTCTAGGTAGAGCTGGTCTTGCCTCAGAGCAGGGAGATGGACTAGATGACTTCTTGAAGTTCTTTCCTGTCCTCTATTTCTGTGATTTCATCAACCAATTCCCATTTGCCCTGTGTTCAAATTATTTTATAGTGTTAATTTAAATCTTTTGTTTATTAATTTAAAGTTTTGGCATCGCTTTCTTCACTCAACATATTGTAGCCATGTGTATTATGACATAAATGCATAAATTGCCGTTTGAAATCTCACTGTCCAACTGCTAAATGTTTAGAAAGGACTGGAGCTCTGATCCTTGGAAGGCAGCCAAGGACTTTGTATAATAATTATAGAGCCAGTGGGAAGACATAAAAATGGTAAAACTGCCCTTTTAAATGCTTTAAACATGTATAGTTTTAGATCTTGATCAACAATTCCCATCTGCCAGCCATTAATACTTTGCTTAATAACTACTTGCAGAGGCCTAGATGTGTGTGTGTGTGTGTGTGTGTGTGTGTGTGTGTGTGTATACACACACACATATATACACACATACATGTGTGTGTATAGTCTGTGTGTTTGTGTGTAATATAGAAATAGCTATGTCATACAAGGGTATAATGTCATTCAGCCAAATTCTCTGCTAGTGTACATGCTTTGTTTTAAGTCTGTGATGCTGCACCCATTTACACAAGCAGAAAATTTGGCCCACTGATTTTTGGTGACAAAATAATCAAGAAAAACTCTGGAATTATACCGATTTTGACCATTTGATGCTTTCCCTCTCCATTTCTTAGAGTGCAAACTAATGTAGTTTCACCATTGTTCTATTCCTTGCTGTCATAATAACTCTCGTTGCATACATCCAGGAATTAGTTTAAATGAACTAGTCATTGAGTTGAACTATCTGAATAAACTGAAATGAAGAAAATGTTCTTTCTGTACCTGCAGAAGAAGCTTCTGTTATCAAAAGCAGTATTAACACTTCAAGAAAATATGGTTCCAGATGCTTTACCAGTGCCTTCCACCAGGGCCGCCCGGGGGGGGGGGGCAAGTGGGGCAATTTGCCCCAGACCCCCACGAGAGTTTTTCGGGAGCCCTGGAGCGGGGTCCTTCACTCGCTCCGGGGGCCCCGGGCCCCTGGAGCTTCTTCCACGGCAATTCGGCGGCGGGGGGGTCCTTCCGCCCTGGGACCTGCCGCCGAAGACCCCAGGCTCCCTGAATCCTCTGGGCGTCCCTGCCTTCCACTAGTTCAGAGTTTTGATTCTCTTTAAAGCTTTGTAGTAAACATGTACTGCTTAATATTTTTAGATTTAATGTAAATGATGTTAATAGATTATAATAAATGTAGGCCTCAACATAGGTTGTCAATTTCAAATTTAATTTTAAATAGGGTTACCATATTCAAACATTTAAAAAAGAGGACACTCCACGGGGCCCCGGTCCTGCCCCCGGCCCCGCCCCAACCCCACCCCTTCCCCGCCCCCATTCCAACCCTTTCCCCAAAGTCCCTGCCCCAACTCTGCCCCCTCCTCTGAGCACCCCACATTCCCCCTCCTCCCTCCAGCTCTGATCTTGGTTGGGGGTTGCTAAGTGCTTCCCTGATCCCAACTCGCCCTGCAGCCCCTGCACCCCCCACCGCCCCCGCAGCCTCTGTGCCCCCCACCTGCCCTGCCCCTGTGCCCACCTGCCATGCCCCTGCGCCGCCCTGCCCCTGCAGCCTCTATGCCCCTGCCTGCCCTGCTCCTCCTCGCCCTGCAGCCTCTGCACCCCACTGCCTGCCCTGCCCCTGCGCCCCCCTGCCCCTGCCTGCCCTGCTCCTCCTCGCCCTG
>NW_020664435.1:37758945-37759678 GCF_002925995.2 Terrapene triunguis
GGGGGGGGGGGGCAAGTGGGGCAATTTGCCCCAGACCCCCACGAGAGTTTTTCGGGAGCCCTGGAGCGGGGTCCTTCACTCGCTCCGGGGGCCCCGGGCCCCTGGAGCTTCTTCCACGGCAATTCGGCGGCGGGGGGTTCCTTCCGCCCTGGGACCTGCCGCCGAAGACCCCAGGCTCCCTGAATCCTCTGGGCGTCCCTGCCTTCCACTAGTTCAGAGTTTTGATTCTCTTTAAAGCTTTGTAGTAAACATGTACTGCTTAATATTTTTAGATTTAATGTAAATGATGTTAATAGATTATAATAAATGTAGGCCTCAACATAGGTTGTCAATTTCAAATTTAATTTTAAATAGGGTTACCATATTCAAACATTTAAAAAAGAGGACACTCCACGGGGCCCCGGTCCTGCCCCCGGCCCCGCCCCAACTCCACCCCTTCCCCGCCCCCATTCCAACCCTTTCCCCAAAGTCCCTGCCCCAACTCTGCCCCCTCCTCTGAGCACCCCACATTCCCCCTCCTCCCTCCAGCTCTGATCTTGGTTGGGGGTTGCTAAGTACTTCCCTGATCCCAACTCGCCCTGCAGCCCCTGCACCCCCCCCGCCCCCGCAGCCTCTGCGCCCCCCACCTGCCCTGCCCCTGTGCCCACCTGCCATGCCCCTGCGCCGCCCTGCCCCTGCAGCCTCTATGCCCCTGCCTGCCCTGCTCCTCCTCGCCCTGCAGCCTCTGCACCCC
>NW_020664435.1:37759688-37775016 GCF_002925995.2 Terrapene triunguis
TGCCCCTGCCTGCCCTGCTCCTCCTCGCCCTGCAGCCTCTGCACCCCCCCGCCTGCCCTGCACCCCAGCAGCCTCTGCCTGGCGGGGGCTTCGGATGCTCAGCGGCGACCGGGGCAGCGCGGGTCCCTGCAGCCCCGGCACACGCCGCACTCCCTGCCCCGTGCCGCAGTCTCCTTCCTGCCGCGCGGGGTGATGGGGCCGCAGGAAGGGTCCCCCAGTGGCCAGGGAGTCCCCGCCCGTGAGGGAAGCCCGAGCCGTTGGCTGGGCCCGGCCTCCCCGTGGTCCTGTGGGCTCGGCTGGGGCGCGCGGTCCGCCCGGCCTCCGGGGGCAGCAGCGGGCCCCTTCGCTGCCTTCTGCGGCTGCGCCCCCCCTTCCCCTGCCCGAGCTCTCTACAATGTAGCTGGGCGGCTGGGCTGCGCTGCGGACCCGGCGGGTCGTGCTGGGGCCGGGCGGACCCTGGCTTATGCTGCCTCCCTATTTCCCCGGACATGTCCGGCTTTTTGGCAATTCCCCCCGGACGGGGATTTGAGTACCAAAAAGCCGGACATGTCCAGGGAATTCCGGACGTATGGTAACTCTAATTTTAAATATGTTTATATTTAGAATATTAAAATTCTTGAGTTAAAGCCATCATTCTGCTGCCCTTCCACAGTCAATGATCATGGCCCAATGGCAAATTCTGATATCACTTAGAATGCTGTAAAATCTTAGTTACTCTGCATTTACACTAACATAAATGAATTCAGAATCTAGTTCTATTCCTACTGTGAAGAAAATGTAGAAAACTCGAGAATTGATGTGGAAAATAGCATCAGTCACTGTTTTGACAATGTGCCCGTAACAAGTTGGTGGTTGGGTTGGAGCTAAGAGAATTTTTCATAAATCAGTTTTCCTTTCTTGCTGTTTGCACACAAGCCTGCACACTATCCATCGGATCCACTTTTCAAATACACCTGTAACTTTATACTGACAATAAGGAATTTTTTCCCCCTCGTGGAATGGCTGTATGTTTTCTCTCCAAACATTCCCAGTTCATACTCAATGTAAAAGAAAGCATAAAGAAATAATCTGACAAGCTACAAAGCTTAAAACAGCAGACAATATATTTTAAACAAAGCAAGATGATACTACTCTTGAGCCTTTAATTATTACTTCCTCTGAGCATACATATCTAATGATGGCACACAAATTGCAAACCTCCCTCAGGGGCTTCCCACAAACTAGAGCCAATGATGCTGCTACTGTAATAGAATGAGGCTTATTAGCTAGTGCTTCATCTGCTGGGTGTAAGAGTGTGTAGCATCTGTAAATCATATTCTTTAAGATAGCATCATTTCAGGATTTTCACTCTTGAGTCTCACGTTGCTAGCATGAAAGCTTCTCTGTCTCATGCTTGGAGCAAGGGATCCAAGAGTGAGACATAATGAAGCAGGGTTACAGGTAAGTAATTTTCACCTTCTGGAAAAGTAGCTATTAAACATTCCATTCTCTCTGTGTCCCCTGTCCCCCTCCCCCCCCAAGCTGGGGGAAGGAACTCTTCATAAATATCTAGGCCCAGATCATGGGCTTCATTTGGCACAGCTCAGGAGGAGGGTGGCTAAAGAGGTGGCTTTTAGTCACTTTTATGTTCACCCCTCTTTTCTCGATCTTGTGAACACACTGGTTCCTGGCTTGAGTCAGAGCACCCTTAGGACTACTCTAACTTAATTCTGATTCTCCAGGTGACTTTCAGGCAGCCAGGGTTCACTAGGACATAGGACACTCTGACCTCATAACAGCTCTCCTCTAATGGAGCCAGGAGAACATTAGTGTAGGAGATGCTATTATGGTTTTAGGCCTTTTGGGCAGTGCTCCACACAGGGGAACTCCTCAGGGGGGCTGGATCTGCTAGCCTTCCAGCTCCCTTGCAGAGCCAGAGTTGAGCAAAGCAGCCCAAGTAATGACCAGGCTCTAGTACCAAGAAAGCAGTGGGCACTTCCCAACGGGTTATAAAAGTGTTAAAGTTCAATTGGCATGCAGTGTTGTTGTAGCTGTATCAGTCCCAGGATATTAGAGAGACAAAGTGGGTGAGGTAATCTTTTATTAGTCCAACTTCTGTTGGTCCAGCCTTTCAAAAGATGAGCCCAAGAGTTTAAATTCATAACTTTATTAGACACTAAAAATCTTGGACTGAATAGAGACACTGGATGTATGGCTTATTACAACAATCTATAACCCACTAACACTGCCTGGTTCCTCCCTCCCCGTACTCCTTTCCTCCCTATGACTGGAGGGTTGTTAATAGGCCACTTTACCTTGAATGTTTTCTTGAAATATGTGTTAACTACTTATGCTAAACAATCTGTTCCACCTTGTATTTAGCTGTAACACTCTGAGTAAGGCTATGTCTACACTAGCACTTTTGTCGGTAAAACTTTTGTCAGTCTGGGTGTGAAAAAACCAAAAGTGATATTAACAAACATATAAATATCACTTTTCACAGCAGAGTTAGTGCCCCATTTCCACCTTTACTTCTGCTCTGCTGCTGCTGGTGGCGGCGCTGTTTCAGAGCTGGACGGTCTGAAGTCAGCGCTGCCGCCAGCAGCAGCACAGAAATAAGGGTGGCACTGGGATGCTAAGTCGGCTGTGAAAAGTGATATTTGTATGTTCGTTAATATCACTTTTCACAGCCTCTCAGCTCTGAAGGCAGCACTGTGGCCAGCAGCTGGCAGCAAGCGCTGCCTTCAGAGTGCGCAGCCGGGAAGTGGCAGCTGCTGGCCAGACACCCAATTCTGAAACAGTGCCGCTTCCAGCAGCAGCACAGAACTACAAAAATAAGTGTGGCAATGTCATACTATGCCACTTTTATTTCTGCATAATGTTTGACCTTTGCACTTGGAGGGGTAGCTATGGGTGGGATAAGGCAAATTTTGGGGTGGCTATAACCCCACAGGGCTCCCCCAGCATTTCCCCATCTGTGTGTCTGACTGTTAAATGATAAATTACCTTTTTTTGTGCTGATCTCAGTATTCTGATTGGTCTGCGGTTTAATGCAGCTCTACAGCTACTGGACAATCAAGCCCTCTAATGTTGTCTAAGTCCCACCTTTGTAGTCTCAAGAAACAAACCTGCATGCACAATACTACAATCCCCAGAGTCCAATTTCCTTAAAGTGGTGATAATTATATATATATTAGGAACAATGATCACTCTATCATAGATTTACAATAGTTTTTGAAGTAAATACACTACGTTGTAATAGAAAGGTATGTGTAATTTTCTAAAATGTTACATTTAAATTATATATTTTATAGCAGTTGCTCTCTGTTTTGTGCATCTACTCGCAACCCACATGTAATAAGCTCAGGGGGTCGCAACCCCCAGTTTGAGAACCCCTGGTTTAAAAGAAGTGGAGAGAGGCTGGGAGGTAGGGAAATTGGACTCAGAGGGGAGACTAGGACAGGCTGAGCAGAGGAGACTGGGCGTGGGATGAGAGGCCTGAGGAGTGGAAACTGGGAGTGGGTTGGCAAGGAAAATGGGACTGAGTCAGGAGCCAGGGTGGACGATGGACTGGAGAGGACATGTTGGTGAGGATGGGACAGAAGGAGTCAAGGTTAGGGGGAACAAGCAGAAGAGCCTGTTCCAATTAGAGAACTCTTCCTTCTAGAACCTGGAGTGGAAACAGAGGTTGCTGAGTCTCACCATTCCTCTGCTGTCAGCAAATATCTTTGAAAACCATTGACGAAGTGTGTATGTCTTAACAAAACATGGCTCAGTAAGTGAATACCACTGAATGAGGCAGGGATCCTGTAGAAAAACCTGTATGTGATCATGTAACTAAAGACTGTATCATAATTCATATGCGAAAGGGAGCCAAATTAAGGTTACACAGAAAATCTTAATATTGCCATTTCCTAACTTTTGAGTGTTTGATTTTGCAACCTTAGCATTCTTTTAATTGGTGTGTGTGTGTGTGTGTGTAATACAAATGTAATTGGGTCAGGGACCACATCTTCTTTCACTTTTGGGAAGTGCCTCACATACCAGAAACAAATAAATTAATAATTATTAATAATATTGTATAGTTACTACTGTGATTGTAGGATGTCTCATTTGAGCTTGTACAATGCCATCAATTGAAAAATGAAGTAGATACATGTCCTATGTTTAGAATTTAGTGTTCTCTCAAATGACCTGCCATTTCCTGGCCACTCTTCTGGATTAGGAGATAATTTAACATCTGTCTTTTGAAATACACATATATATTCACATAACATCTGCAAAGTGGTAGAGTGATCTTGCAGCAAAATGTAAAACTTTTACCAAGCAAAGGTTTTGCAGTGCAAAACTCATTGTGCTATTCCATTATTATTTCTTAACTGTAATGCATCACATCTTAGAAAAATGTGGAAAAATTGTAAGAACATGAGCCTCTGACTCTAGCAGCTGTCTAGACCAGGCTGGGTTAATTACTGAAAATATAGTGGAAAAAGGGATTGAAAATATGGAATCACATATAAACCCAATAGGCATCATGTTGAAATTAAGAAACATTCATATAACACTGTACTGTAGCATTTTTCATTAAGTGTTGATAAGCTTATCTTCATTTATAATCACAGATAAACTACTGCCCTCTTTTTTAAATTTAAATAAAAACTTCCCTGAACTATGTTTGTGGTTTGGATTTATGTCCTTTTTTCAGAATTTTCTCCCCATGAAAAATCTAAAAATATGTTATTGTAAATCTTTTTTGTGTGTGAACATCATTTTTAGCCAAAAAAAAAAAAAGTTATGAACCAGTAAACTGCTATCTCATAAGCATAAAATGTCCTCACTTGTGACATTGAAAAGTGAACTTGAAATCCCAGCAGATTATTTTTGTTACAGATGACAGCTTTCATCTGCTGGTTTTTTGCTGCTAGAATAAGCATGTTTTCAGTAAGCACAAACAGACTTCAAAGGAGCCCTCTATTCTTCAACCTTGCTGTTTCAAATAGTTTCTGTTAATTCCCCAAATAATTGATATAGGAAGACACACCTTTTTGGCATACTTATTACAAACAGAACGCTGCTGCAGATGAGTATTGGCTGATGGTATTATACTCTAATAAAAACCAGAGCCTGCTAGTATGAGGCTGCTTTGTGTGCGTCACTAAAGCTATTTCAATCCTTGCTGCCTCCTGAGCTGAATGTAAACCAACACTTTTGACTCTGTTTTCACATTGTTATATGCAGTGTTTTTGTAGCTGTGTTGGTCTCAGAATATTATAGAGACAAGGCGGATGAAATATCTTTTTATTGGACGAACTTCTGTTGGTGAAAGAGAGACGCTTTCAAGCTTGCACGGAACTCTTTGGGTCTGGGAAAGTTACCCAGAGTGTCACAGCTAAATACAAGATAGAACAGATAAGGAGTTAACTTGTTGCAAGAAATGGGCTTTGTTAATGTATATGTAAAGTTGATGCTATTGCAAAGGAGACTAGAAACTGCTATTAAATGACTGAAAAGATATAGCAATGGAAGCTTCCTTATTCCATCTTACCAATGTGCCTCAATCATGGGAAAACAACAGCTAGGTTTAATAAAATGTCAGTTCAGTTTCCATGACTGTTCAGTTTATGGCCTCTCTGCTCAGGATACCAACAAGGAGGCTAACTGTGGTGGGGTCTCCCACAGTATTCTTGCCAGCAAGTTTTAAAAGTATGTATGATGTTGCACTCTATATGATTTTATGAAAATGTGCTAATATAACTGGAATATGCTTCATGCAAAAGGTCTCTTGTAAGGTATCATTACAAAGCTTATAATCTACTGAGTGTGATCATCCTATTTGTATAAATGTACCACTCTTGTATCTGAAACTAGAAATATGAAATATAACTCTGACGGCCTATTGTAATTATGCAAAGTATGGGCCATTAATGGTGGTTTGGAATCTTGACGACTCCCATTAACCAGGACAATTGACTGCAGATGGCTCTGTTTTAGCTGTAAGTCTTCCTGTATATGTGTGTGCTGGCAAGTGGGCAATGAAGTCTTACAGTGACATGTGATCATGTCACCTGAACTGGAATCTATCTTTAACCTGGTGCTTTTCCATTGAGAAGGAGGGTGGGGGGGATGGGAACCCAGAGGGACAAAGGATTCCCGCCTCATGCAAAAAGATATATAAAGAGGTGGAACAGAACAAAGAGGAGAGCCATCATGAGGAATCCCCTAGCTACCACCTGAGCTGGAACAAGGGCTGAACCGGGGAAAGGATTGTGCCCAGACTAGGAAGGCATCCAGTCTGTGAAAGAAACGTATTGAAACATCTTTCACGGAGAGAGATTATCTGTACTCAATTGTATTACTGTATTAGGCTTAGATTTGCGTGTGTTATTTTATTTTGCTTGGTAATTCACTTTGTTCTGTCTGTTATTACTTGAAATCACTTAAATCCTACTTTCTGTATTTAATAAAATCACTTTTTACTTAGCGAGAAAGAGTCCTGTGGCACCTTATCATAGAATCATAGAATATCAGGGTTGGAAGGGACCTCAGGAGGTCATCTAGTCCAACCCCCTGCTCAAAGCAGGACTAATTCCCAACTATCACATTCAGTCTATAAGGTGCCACAGGACTCTTTCTTGCTTTTTACAGATCCAGACTAACACGGCTACCCCTCTGATACTTTTTACTTATTAATTAACCCACAGTCTGTATTAATACCTGGGGGGGGAGCAAACAGTTGTGCATATCTCTCGATCAGTGTTATAGAGGGCGAGCAATTTATGAGTTTACCCTGTATAAGCATGAAACAGGGATTTATTTGGGTTTTAGACCCCATTGGGAGTTGGACATCTGAGTGTTAAAGACGAGAACACTTCTGTAAGCTGCTTTCAGGTTAAGCCTGCAGCTGTGGGGCAATTCAGACCCTGGCTCTCTGTTGGAGCAGACGGGTGTGTCTGGCTCAACAAGATAGGGTGCTGGAGTCCCAAGCTGGCAGGGCAGGAAAGCAGGAGCGACGTAGTCTTGGCACATCAGTTGGCCATTCCCAAGGGGGGTTCTGTGATCCAACCCGTCACAGTATGGATTGGATGAATGGACTGTAAGGTGGATAGAAAGCTGGCTAGATTGTCGGGCTCAACAGGTAGTGATCAATGGCTTGATGTCTAGTTGGCAGCCAGTATCAAGCTGGGGCACATGACTTACGAGGAGAGGCTGAGGGAACTGGGCTTGTTTAGTCTGCAGAAGAGAAGAGTGAGGGGGGATTTGATAGCAGCCTTCAACTACCTGAAGGGGCGTTCCAAAGAGGATGGAGCTCGGCTGTTCTCGGTGGTGGCAGATGACAGAACGAGGAGCAAATGTCTCAAGTTGCAGTGGGGGAGGTCTAGGTTGGATATTAGGAAACACTATTTCACTAGGAAGGTGGTAAGAAGCACTGGAATGGGTTACCTAGGGAGGTGGTGGAATCTCCATCCTTCGGGGTTTTTAAGGCCCAGCTTGACAAAGCCCTGACTGGGATGATTTAGTTGAGGTTGGTCCTACTTTGAGCAGGAGGTTGGACTAGATGACCTCCTGAGGTCTCTTCCAATCCTAATATTCTATGATTCTATGTTTGCTATAATGTGGACATCATCTCACTGGCAACTGTAACATATACACTTATGAGCAACCATCAGATGGTGATGCTTTCTGGTCATTACCAGCCTACGTCTACTCTAAATTGATACCAACAGTCCTCTGAGCCATCCTGTTACCCTACAAAGTTCCATTAACCAGAAATGTGAATGGCTCGGAATGATTAGCATTTTCCCCTATTTTTGGAAGTACATAGTAAAAAAATAGAGATGGACCCAAAGCAAGTCTCTTGGTTCAAACACCACAAAACTTAGCAGTTTGACTCCAGAACCAAACCCTCTGGCTGATCTCTGTTTCTGTAATCATCATCCCAAAGGGCTGTAGCCTCATTGCAGATTGAGCACCACCTGGATCAGTGCCTAGCTAGGTCCTTGTGGTAGTCTGGCTGGATATTCAGTTTATGTCCAGCATTGTCAATATTATCATGTCACTGAAGCTTTTGGCAACCATGTGTTTGCCAACCACATTGTGGCATTCCTTGGTAATCAAGACTCAGAATTTGTTGGTCTTCTGTCCTAATAACATCTATACCTAGAAAGCCATCAAACCAGTACCAATGGAGGTGGCTGCTGGGTTTGGCTTTGAGTATCTTCATCATAGACCGTGCTAGAGGATGCTCGAAAGATGTGGATACTTAGATAGCCACAACTGCTGCCATGTTTCGGGCCTTTCAGTGGCCTCCATGGGGATGTCGTGACATCAAGCTTGTTGTGAATCTATAGACCCAGTTATACTGAATTGAACAGCAGTGAAACGTGTGCATATTAAATGGCAGCATAAGATTAAGACTAGATCTATTTCTATAATGGGCCAAACCAAATCCTTGAATCCAAGTACCCTGCTATTTTGGAAAAGTGTAAATCAGGCTAGGCAGTTTGTTGTGCTGAGACTGCTGCTTATTATGCTAAGCATGATTGTTTCACTGTTCTCTTGTCTTCCCTACTGTTTGTTTAATCCAAGCACAAGTCTTGCAGAAAGGGTTACTGATACAAGACTGGGGCCTCAGGAGCTATCGCAATACAAAATAAATTAGTATGGATGTACTAGTGGTTTTAGCATAGTTAAAACTGAGTTGTGTTGACTTTTGCAACAACTTTGTTATGTCTGAAGAATTCAGTGCATTTTCCAAAAAAATTACAGTAGGCACTGAATAATAATGAACTACTTCAGAGAAACTCACAAAGAATTGTATTATTTTTAAATGGCTGCCTGGTAGTAGTGACACCATGAAGGGGGGAAATGAAATATTCTAACATGTTTAAAAATCAATCTAATCTGGAACCACAAATACTGACATTCCTTAATCATATGGTTACTGAATGAGGTCACTATAGAGTTAAGGCTGTTTGGACGCACTAACTTGATTTCCATATCTTGGTACACCTCTACCTCGATATAACGCTGTCCTCGGGAGCCAAAAATTCTTACCACGTTATAGGTGAAACCGCGTTATATTGAACTTGCTTTGATCCACAGGAGTGTGCAGCCCTGCCCCCCCGGAGCACTGCTTTACTGCGTTATATCCGAATTCGTGTTATATCGGGTAGGGTTATATCGAGGTAGAGGTGTTTATGTAGATTTCTTTTAAATGTATCCTTTACTCTTAATTTCCTGAGTTTAAAATGCTTATTTAGGGAATAATTACAACATCCCTGTAATCTTTTTTTACTCTAAATTAATATGTCCTATCAATCTTAATATGGATATAAGTTTTGCTGCTGAGGTCTGTGTAGTGGCATATTGTCATTTCTTTGTAGTTTGGCTCACATCCTTCAGCCTCATGCCTAACAGCTAGGGTGACCACCTGTCCATATTTGGGTGGGACAGTCCCAAAATGTACATTTAAGTCCTGATCCTAGGTTGAATGACTCCAGGACAGCATTTGTCCCGGATTCCCTGTGGCGCTGCTTTGTGCCTGCCTGAGGCTCAGGGTGGCGCCAGCCTCTTTCCAGTGGGGAGGGCTGAGGTGGGCCTTAGTCTCCCCTCGCCACAAGGCCACTCCCCCGCTCCTCTTCTTCCCCTTGACACCCCACCCCTGGCCAAGCCAGAGCCAAGCAGTAGTAAGAGTCGCCCTGGGAGCCCAGGTCATTGTGGGGAGCCACGGCCCTTCCATCTGCCCTGGGCGGCACACCCTGGGGGACAGAGACATGGCCAGGGGCTGTTATTGGGCACCCCAGCACCCCGCCCAGGGCAGGTGTAGGGTAGGGTGACCAGGTGTCCGGTTTTCGACTGGAACACCCGGTTGAAAAGGGATCCTGGCGATACTATCTGGGCCGCTGACTGTCTGGTTGGTGGCACCGCGCAGCAGGGCTGGCAGGCTCCCTGCTAGCCTCCATGCCACGCGGCTCCCTGGAAGCAGCCAGCATATACCCACTCCGGGTCCTACACATAGGAGCAGCCAGGGAGCTAAGCAGGCTGTCCCCACCCCAAACGCCGCCCCTGCAGCTCCCATTGGCCAGAAACCATGGCCAATGGGAGCTGCGGGAGTGGCGCCTGCAAACGGGGTAGCGTGCAGAGCCGTCTGGCCGCGCCTCCGCATAGGAGCTGGAGGGGGGACATGCCGCTGCTTCCGGGAGCTGCCCCTGCCCCACATCCCAACCTCCTGCCCCAGCCCCAATCCCCCTCCTGCCCTCTGAACCCCTCAGCCCCAGCCCGGAGCCCCCTCTTAGACCCCAAACTCCTCATCCCCAGTGCCACCGCAGAATCTGCACCCCTAGCCAGAGCCCTCACACCCCCCGCGCCCCAACCCCCTGCACCAGCCCAGAGCCCGTCCTGCACTCCAAACCTCTCAGCCCCAGCCCGGAGCCCCATCCTGCACCCCAAATCCCTCATCTCCAGCCCCACATCGGAGCACTCACCCCCCGTACCCCATCTCCCTGCCCCAACCTGGAGCCCTCTCCCACACCCTGAACCCCTCATTTCTGGCCCCACCCCGGAACCTATACCCTCAGCCCAGATCCCATACCTCCTCCCACACCCCAACCCCCTGCCTCAGCCTGGAGCCCCCTCCCATACTCCAAACCCATCAGCTCCACTTCCCAGCCCAGAGCACCCTTCTACACCCCAAACCCCCTTATCCCTGGCCCCACCCCAAAGCCCGCACCCCCAGCCGGAGTCCTCACCCCCTCTCGCATCCCAACCCACTGCCTCAGCCTGGAGCCCCCTCCCACACTCTGAACTCCTCATTTCTGGCCCTACCCCGGAGCCCACACCCCCAGCCAGAGCCTTCACCCCCTCCCACATCCCAGCCCCCTGAGCCAGCCCGGTGAAAATGAGCGAGTGAGTGAGGGTGGGGAGAGCAAGCGATAGAGGGAGGGGGGATGGAGTGAGTGGGGGTGGGGCCTTGGAAAAGGGGCGGGGGATGGAGTGAGTGTGGGGGTGGATTAGGGGCAGGAGCAGGGCAAGGGTGTTCAGTTTTGTGCGAGTAGAAAGTTGGCAACCCTAGTGTAGGGTCCAGGGCTCCTCACAGTGGTCCGGGCTCCCTGGGCGGCTTTTAGCACTGCCCGGCTCTGGCTTCTGGCCTGGCCAGGGTCTGGGGGGGAAGAGGAGGAGCAGGGGGAGGGGTGCAGGGCTCCTGCATGTATCCCGTTTTTGCATTTTGAAAATGTAGTCACCATACTAACAGCATACACCAAGCATGGTGATAGCCCAGTATTGTTGTTAATTTCATATTTGTATTGCAGGAATATATAGAAACTCCAATCAGGATCAAGGTCTCATTGTGCTAGGGGCTTTGCTAATATATATAAAGTCCTGATCCTTGCTCTGAAATTATTGATTTTTACTGCTGCATATCACAAATTTACTCTTCTTTTCTTTGGGACAGACCTCAAGCTTCATCTTACTCTCCAAGAGTGAGATTCCTTCACAGATGCTATCTTTAGCTAAAAGGCAATTATTTATCTGTAATTCTGCTTCTGTGAAGATATGTTGCAGGATTCTCACTCACTGCACACCTCCCATAGTTTAAAGGTGTATTTTGTTTGAGAGTTGTTGTTTTTTTGCTTGCACCTTATTTCTTTTTTTAATTGATTTGAGGCATGTTTTGGATCACTTGTTGGTCATTTTAAATGCATCAAAGAAACTAACTGGAGCCTTTGGGGGGAAGGCATGCTACAGTCAGTAAGTCCCTGGCTTTTGCTCTACCTGCTATCACTGCCCTCCAGGATCAAAAAAGTTTTATGAGCTAGGGGAGTCCCACTAGTGTCATGCTAAAGACCCAAGATGCAGAAGTGAGATCTTGCAATAGGAGATCTTCAGAAAAGCAGAATTACAGATAAGTAATTGTATCCTTTTGTGGGAGCTCAGCTGATTATATGCTGGTCTGAGTGTTGTTTCAGGGCCCTAGGTAGACTGTTCAGGTCTATCAGTGATGCAAGAGTCCTGCTGTAAATTTCCTGTGGATATTTTTGTATATTAAGGTACTCTCGCTGTATATTGAACAATCAAAGTATAAACCAATGGACCAAAATGATGGATTTAAACTTTAGCCTTTAAGATTTCCTTGATTTATTTTGGTTTTGGTTTCACGGCATTTGGCAAACAGGAGGGCAAGAATTAAGATAAGTAAAATCATGTGGAATACGATTAGCTGCCTTTTTATGTTAATATTATTTTTGGAATACCAAGTCCTACTGCATATACATGAGCTTCGGAGTTCTTTTTCCCAGTAGGCAATTGTTTGAAGTAAATGATCCTCAATGGTACTGACTTTACTAAAAGTGCTGATTGAAGAGGCTGACAAATTAACTAGTATTTTTAAGATAAACACCTGCTCTCTACTGCTACATAAACTGTGTGCGTGTGGGGTGGAGGGTGTTAAAAATAGCTTTGACCACTGGATATACACAAATCTGGTTAGGGTACTATACTGCATCAATTTTATGTACCGGTTTCTCAGTCATCAACAAGGTTAAAATAAGGTAATATACCTTAGTTCAGTGGTTCTCAACCAGGGGTCCGGGGCCCCCTGGGAGGCCGCAAGCAGGTTTCAGGGGGTCCACCAAGCAGGAACAGTGTTAGACTCACTGGGGCCCAGCCCAGAAAGCTAAGCCCTGCTGCGCAGGGCTGAAGCCCAGGGCCCTGAGCCCCGCCGCTCATTCTGAAACAACTTCACTTCGCGGGGCACGCTGTGGCATGGAGCCCTGGGCAATTGCCCTGCTTGCTACCCCTTAGTGCCGGCCCTGGCTTTTATATGCAGAAAACCAGTTGTTGTGGCACAGGTGGGCTGTGGAGATTTTATAGCATGTTGGGAGGGGCCTCAGAAAGAGAGAGGCTGAGAACCCCTGCTTTGGTCTGTGGCTACTCTCATGGGGCACTAATATTATTATTGTTTCTGTCACATCTTTGGTGTGAGCCATTCTTTACAGTGCTATACCTACTCTAACTTGTGGTAAGCCCCTGTGGGAGGTATGCAATTTGTGTGCCATCATTAGATATGTATGCTCACCAGAGGAAGTAGTAATTAAAGGCTCAAGAGTAGTATCATCTTGCTTTGTTTAAAATATATTGTCTGTTTTAAGCTTTGTAGCTTGTCAGATTATTTCTTTCTGCTTTCCTCTACATTGAGTGTGAACTGGGAATGTTTGGAGAGAAATAGTCATTCCACAAGGGGGGGGGGGGGAATTCCTTGCTGTCAGTGTAAAGTTACAGGTATATTTGAAAAGTGAATGTGATGGATGGTGTGCAAACAGCAAGAAAGGAAAGCTGATTTATGAAAAATTCTCTTAGCTCCAACACAACCACCAACTTTTACAAGTACATTGTCAAAACAGTGACTGATGCTATCTTCCGCATCAGTTCTAGAGTTTTCTACATTTTCTTCACAGTAGGAATAGAACTAGATTTTGACTTCATTTATCCCTGTAAATGCAGAGTAACTGCAAGATTTTACAGCATTCTACGTGGTATCTGAATTTGGCATTGGGCCATGATCATTGACTGTGGATGGGCAGCAGGAAGATGGCTTTAATTCAAGGTGGATAAAAAAACATAATTTTTTTTCAAATCAGGATTTTTGTTCAAATTAAATTCAAATTTTAATTAAATTTTGTATTTAAATTTTAACATTTTTAAATATAAACCTTTTTGAAATTGACAACCTATGTTGAGGCCTTCATTTATTATAATCTATTAAAATCACTTACATGAAATTAAAAAAACATTAAGCAGTACATGTTTGCTAGAAAGCTTTAAAGACAGTCAAACCTCTGAACTAGTGGAAGGCACTGGCAAAGCATCTAGAACCATATTTTGTTGAAAGATTACCACTGCTTTTGACAACAGAAGCCTCTTCTGCAGGTGCAGAAAGAACATTTTCTTCATTTCAGTTTATTCAGAAAGTTCAGTTCAATGACTAGTTCATGCAAAGTAAAGAAACTAGTTAGGTTTTGAAAAAGCAAGAAGCTTGTTTTCCTCTTCCAATCTATGAATAAAAATTAGGTGTGAGAAGGTAAGAGCTACTAATTCAAAAATCTTGACGGACATGGTTATGAGAAACAGTTCATTTCACTAGCTACAGGTAATACTTTGTTGAATACATCAATTAGTTTTAAATGCAAAACATGTACTGATAAACTTAGAAGCTGCTCAAGCCGATCTGCCCCCCAGGCAAAACTTCAGTGTGCTGCCCCTTCCTGCCCTCTCAGAAGTTTGTGGCAGGGATCTGCTCTCAATCTGCCCCTCCCCACCCAGCCACCCCCTCCTGGACTCCACCACCACCATCCCTTGCCAGGGATCACCACAACCATTCCCGTGGAGCTACTCAGCTCGTCCACAGTGGGATGCAGGCACCCCTGCCTGCCTCCCTGCACATCCAACCAATCCCAGAACACAATCTCTGTACCCCCCCAGTCTGCCCCCTACACTTTTCCGGATGAGCTCCTCGCTGTTGGGCTCAAAGTGCGGGGCAGCCACAGTGCAAATCCAAGGCAGTGGTCCCCAGCAGCCTGGCAGGGAACTACTTTCTGCTCCTCAGAGCCTTGGCTGGTGGCCACCCCCTTCCTGGGACAGCCCTGCCAGCCTCATCCCCCACCATGGCCCATGGAAGGAACCGGGAAAGGTCCTGAAATCTGCTAACCTCAGAAATGTGTCACCCTTTCCAGCTGCTCAGCTTGCTCATACCCAGAGCAGCCTCTGAATAACCTTTTGATAAACTATTTTTTCCTTATTTATCAATCATATTTAAGATAATTCTATTTAACTAATAAAAATACCATTTAAAAATGCATTTGTGTATCTTCAATTGAATTTTAATTTCCATCCAAAACAAAATAATCATCATTCAGTAAAAATAAATGCATCATCAACCACTTTCTAACAGTAAAAAATTATAAAATAAGAATCTGAATAAATGTAAATCAAGCTATAATTGCTTAAATAAATGAATAGTGTATCTTTCTGGTACAAAAAACCCCCACCAAATGTAGTATAAAGTCTTTTTTTAAGTGCAAATCTACAGATTTTAATGGTTACCAACCAATGAGAATCAACCTTTCTTAGGACGATAACTGGAAAGTACAAATGCAAAACAAGATTAAAATTGAAGACTTAAATCAGGGATCGGCAACCTTTGGCACGCAGCTCGCCAGGGTAAGCACCCTGGCGGGCGGGGTCGGTTTGTTTACCTGCCAAGTCTATAGGTTCGGCCGATTGCGGCTCCCACTGCCCGCGGTTCGCCGCTCCAGGCCAATGGGGGCGGCGGGAAGCGGCACGGGCCGAGGGA
>NW_020664435.1:37785016-37796181 GCF_002925995.2 Terrapene triunguis
TGACTACATTTATTTCAGAAGCATTTTGGCTGTAGAGCAGTGTAATCGTTCACTGAGTTCACTCAGATGATTGAAATAGCTGATTTTTAAAACTTCAAACTTGGCATATAGCTAAGTCATCTATGATTAGATGATGGGGGGAGGAATAGCTCAGTGGTTTGAGCATTGGCCTGCTAATCCCTGGGTTGTGAGTTCAATCGTTCAGGGGGCCATTTAGGGATCTGGGGCAAACATCTGTTTAGGGATTGGTCCTGCTTTGAGCAGAGGCTTGGACTAGATGACCTCCAGAGGTCCCTTCCAACCCTGATATTCTATGATTTATAGTCACTTTGTGAAGTTTGGGGGAAAATGTGTGAAGAAATTATTACAGGTCAGGTATCATAACCCTTAACTATGTTGAGTAGTACTTATTCAAGCAGCCCCATAGCTATCATTTTCCTTACCAGTTTAAGTATGCACATACTTAAGTGGCACCAATTTCAGCCTTCCAATCTCTACACACATCCAGCCAGCAACTGCTATTTTCCCACTTATTTCAGAGGTAGCATCAGAAGGAGTACAGCAGAGGCCTTTCTTTGAGCCCCAGTATGCACAAATTTTGCTTTGATTATTGAGTCTAATGATCTCACTTTAACTCCTACTATATATATGCATCATTACACTGCACATTGATATAAATCCTATCCGATAACTCCGCTTCCTGTATTTACCGCCAGTGGAACTCCCTATTCAAACCCAGTTATAGAAACGATCCTGACAGCCCACCCCCACATCCCCGAAAAGAAGCTCACAGTTTCATCCTTCCAACTGCAAAACTCTTTCCAAGTTGCCCATTTAGATAAGTTGTGCTATTGCAGGTACATTAAGATCACATAAAGGTGCCATTTTTTTCCATTGAAAAATTAAGTTTAAAAAACCTACATTACTGCAACAGTACGACTGAGGTCTTAAATGTACAAGACCTAAAATAAAGTTTCCACAGTAACTCAGCTACCTTGCACTTTTACATTTAATAGAACAAATAATTGAAAATACTACATAAGTACAGTTCAGTCCCCCTAATTGCCACTTTGCGGATGTGCAAACCAGTAATTCTCACAAAAAGAAACATCTGTTTTATTCCACTTCTCAGCAAAGATACCATAGCTAAGGCCTGCAGTGAAGCATTATAGTACTGAGACTCCATTACTCTTGCAAAATATCATGTATCCCGCAGCCTATGCAGCGCATTCGGCCTAAATTAAGCAGCAGAGACCCTTCTCCCCCTCAGGGCCCACCTCCCTTTCCAATCCTAACAACACCGAATAATAGCTATACCGAGTATTGTTTGTTTGTTTATTTTTATATTAAATCCTATTATTTTATACTGCTGCAATGCCAGTACTAATAAGTAATGTGATAGTACAATATGTCAGGGGAAACCTGAATATGGCACTAGGGGCTTTTTGGTATCCAGGTAAATGTATCAGATGATTTTGGTTTGAGGCAGCTGTCGCTTTTGCTGTGGGGTTAGGATGCTTTGCCTTTTTTCCCTTCTCTTTTTTGGGCAGAGACAGTGGTGTCTTTATACTTGGGATGCAGTGTGTTGAATTGTTCATCCATCACCCTAGCAACACTTTACAGCAATTAGCTACTTGCTTTAACACACTCCAATTTCTGTCTCCAAATCTAGAAGTGTCTATACCATAATCATGTTTACTTTGTGCGTCTGCTAAAACAATCAGCAGTGAGATAGTTAATGATGACATTGAAACTGTCACAAAGATGTGTTAATACTCTATTAAGTTGGATAGGGCATCAGTTATCTCCAGTTCACACTTTGAAACTATTTTAGCAACCATAAGGACTTGGGAGTTTGAGGCAGATCTGCAGCACTAAGGGAACAGAGAGTTGGCCTTTCGGGGTTTCTGGGGACTCCTGATATCAGGGGAATTTCTGAGTGGCCCAAAAGCATGGCCTGGAGCAGCAGGAGGTGGACTCCAAAGTACCCTCCACTACAAGGATTCTAAGCCAGCAGAACAGGCCCTCGGGGACTGCTGTAGGTGGCATAATTTAGGCTGTTCTAAATTATTCAGGGATCTGGTTAGGGCTCTGGTTGGGTCAAGGATCAAGGCAGAACCACCCTGGGTCTTGCAACAAACATAGTTTGACCCATCACCAAGGATCTGGCTCTTTTTCCCTCCCCTTGTTAGATTAAAGCTTAGATTTTGGATAATAATTTGGAGAAATTTAAATGAAATCCACAATTATTATTCAGCAACGTACACAGCAGCCTACCGAATATTTATTAGTAAACTATGTATTATCAAAAATAATCAAAAGTAAGCTGCATCTGTAAAATTAAATAAACTAATTATTTTATTATGCCATTTCTTGGATTGTATAAGTTATTTGTTCATTTACTTAAATCAGAAAAGTCTGTACTTTGTGTTGAGTTGTACTTCTGGGGGAATTCTGCGCCAAAAAAATAAAAATTCTACAAAATTCTGCATATTTTATTTATCAAAATAATGCAGTATAATCATGCTGGTTTCAATTATTTAGGTAATTTATTTAAACAACAATACAGTGGATGGAGAATGGGAGTGGGGAGCACTGGAGGAAATCCCTAAGCCCCCTTTGTCTAATAGTAATGTAGCTAAGTTTGGCCCTTTATTTCTAGTTGTTAGTCAACAAATATATGCAGCCATATGCTCAGTGTTACATCATAGGCAACTGAAGAGCAAGTGAGGGCTTGGGAATAAATTCACAGTTTGTATTGGCTACTGACCATCTCCAGAAAGGTCAGTAGCAAACAGTTCATGGACCACATTTTGATAGGAAACTTTTTCAGTCCAAAAATTTAGACCAGTTCTAATCATTAAAGCACCATAAGCATTTATAAGGCCATAATGTCCTTTACACCAGTCTGGCAATGTAAAGGAGGCTTAAAACTTTTACACCTATTTTATACTCCTGGGGGAATTCACAAAGACAATGGGAACAATTCACTAAGCAGGCAGGCTGCTACATTCTGCTCTGCCTGAGGGGACAGAGCCTGTCCCAAGCCTAAGCTCTGCCCCTCCATGCCAGGCATGCCACAATGGCAAGCGAGAGGGACAGAGTGTCTCTCACACACACACACACATGCATGACTGCCCACCCCCACCCCCCCACATGATTTATGTCTCTACCAGCTGGTCTGGATGCCTGAAATGACCTGCCTATGCTGCCAGGGAGGGATGTGTGACCGCTCTTGCAGCTTCCCTTTGCTTCCCCATCAGAAGTCATTTTTCTATGGGGAAGCAAAGAAAACTGTGGGGGACATGAATTCTGCACACGCGCAGAGACACAGAACTCCCCCAGGAGTAGTCATTATTGCAAATGAGTGAGACTCTACTACCTAGACAATGTTTGCTTTAACATTGCTTTGGGAATCCACATTTTTGACTTTCATGACCTGGGTTTTTAAAATGTGTACATTAATGTTGCACTTACATAGGTTTTCTTACATTTAATTGTTTGTTAACAATGGTTATTATATTTTGTCACTTAGTCTTACTGTAACACTAACCTTAAAGTACGGTTTTCTTCTGAGAAGTGACTGGGTAAAGTTGGCATCTTCTTACTCAACAGATCTGCTCTCTAGGCCTGATACTGTACCATTGACTTAAATGAGTGTAGAATCAAACCCTCTATGCATATTTAAGGGCATTTCCTCTCAAAAATATTTTAATGCATAATATTATACATAAGCATAACACATAATCACATAAGCATAGACTTCAGATCTGCTTACTTTAAAATAAGCTTTCTCTAATATTTTCTCCTTTTTGCACTGCAAAGCCAACACAGCTATGAGAGAGTTCCAATTGCAATCAACTTCTGATCATGGTTAAATTTGCAACCCTCTTGTAAGGGAGGGCAGAATTGGACTGAAGAATGTTTTAGTGGTATTCAGTGGTATTAATGCATTAGCTAAAATGAACTTTGAGATCCAGAGTGAGTCTGCAGTGCTAATGGCTTAAAATACATTCTTACATTCATAAAATGAGAAAATATGATATGGAACAATTGAGATAAAATAAACATGGAACTTCAGAATGTCGTTTTTATACAGGTACTTTTCAGTGTAGGAAACACTTTAAGCACTAAGAGAAGAGAACTGGGCTATTTAACAGATGGAAAACTCTTGGGATCGTCTAATTTTCAATGTAATACTGTGATGGTGAGCTTTTAAGGACATGTTGTACCTAATGTATGCTGTAAATGGACATTTTGACCTAAGATTTCAGTAGCAACAAGCTACTTTGGGTGCTTCCGTTTCTGGATGCCCCAAATCACTAGTCATTTTTGAAAATTTAGACCTTCAAATTATATTTCTACATGAACATTACTAACAATTCTATTGCTTTGAAACTAAATGTCAGCTGTTTTTCTCAAGTGAAATGGTTAGAATATACCTGGTATGTTCACATTGTGAACAAAAATATTTTGAGTAGAGCAGTTCGTATATTTCATAAGTTTTATGGCATGTGGTTTTTGCTATGTTAATTGGGAGAACATTAGGTAGATTACTTCCTGGAAGTGTTGTATCAAGTTTACATCAATATCTCTTTATCTGACTCTGTATGTCTGAGAGAGAAAAATGTTCAAATTCTGTTTACCTTTTGCCCTGCAGACAAAACCTGTTGCATTTGCAGTCCGGACCAATGTCGGCTATAGTGCAGGACATGATGATGACGTCCCAGTTCCAGGCATGGCCATTTCATTTGAAGCAAAAGATTTTCTTCATGTTAAAGAAGTAAGTAAAACTTGCACCTGTTTTCACTATTTTAATAATAATAATAGCACTTAACATTAACATAGCACTTTACATTTTCAAAGCACTGTACAAATGTTACCAAAATGTAACAATGCAACAGGATTTGTAGCTTCCTGGAAATATTGTGCTCATGATCTCTTGCACATTCTGCCTTCAAATACATAACATTTGGAAAGAAAATGATGATGTTCTCTCATGATTGTATCACTTTTGTAGGCTTTAAAACAAATCTAGTTCTGCATTCTGCATGTTCAATGATGTAATCTCTGCAGGGATTCACTGTCCTCACACTATAGGGATTTGTTCTGATTCAGCAGCCAACGGTTACTTCTCTCGAATGCTTGTGACTCAGTCTGAAAAAATTCCTTGGCCCTGTTTTTTTTTTCCTGGAATAACTTAATTGGTTTCAGTTAATTATATTATATCATAGACAACATTTAAATATATTGCTACAAGGAATTAGACAGTAAATAAACAATGTAATAACTATCAATATGCTTATGCTAGCCTCCCAAGTGACTGTCTGTCCACGTTGTCTGTGCCATTGGTCTATCCTTTCTCCCAGTCAGTTCTTGGAAAAATTTTACACGGGCACAAAGGAAGTTTCGTACCACAAATCTTCCTTCTTTCTCCCCTACTTGCAAGAAAAAAATGTGGAAGGTCAACGTCTGAAGTAAATAATTTTAAAACTTTATCTGGGAAGCTGCCTGGGTACAGCCTTCTGTTGCTCACTTCTGAATCTATTTCCTGAATCCAAGTCCCCAGCTCCCTGGCAGAGTGTCCCATGGTGTTTTTTGCCCCAAGGTGATCTTCCCAAGAGCCCCCAAAATTGGAGGCACCACAGGGCACAACTCCTATTACTCACTGATGCAGTAGTCTTAATAAACACATTTCTGTTTATTGAGGCTGCAGGATAGCAGTAAATGGGAGGTATTTATGCATTCTTGTTATTGTGTAATGATTTTTTGTCCCGGCTAGTTGTAAGCATAACTGCTATTCTTTTGCAAAATTGCTTCTTTGGTCTCATGGTTGACTGTTGAAGTGATCTGCCTCCTGTGCAATTGTCATTAACTGTGTAAGAGGCAGAAAAGCTGGGAGTCAGCATAAAAACTATTGGAACAATTCATCTGTACATGTGTAAAAACATCTGGCGCTTCTTTGAAATCATCCAAATTTTTGCTCCTGCAGAGAGACAAGGAATGGTAGTATCCATGAGGTGGGTAGGTGCTTTTCCCAGTATTCATGGAACAGTCATTCCCAAAGGAATTCTCAATGGATAGACAGAAACATAGACAGAGATTAGCGAAAGGGAACATTAAATAGAGATTTTTAGTCCATTTTACATTGGTGATTAATGATTGATTTTTCCCATGAGCATGAAGCACACATAAAAGGGAATAATTCAGATTCAAAGGGTGCACGATGAAGAAAAAAAAACCTTGTCTGAAATCCTTTATAATCTATCCTATATAATATCTTCAGTGACACAAAGGGATTGGCATTAAGAATTCTGAGGAACAGAATCATGTCAACACTATCTGTTCTCTCATTCGCAAAGACAGGAGCCAGTGGCATGAATGCAGCATTATACAGTCAGGTGAATTACCGAGCATCAGACTTGTGTTCACTTATTTAACTAGCAAGTAAACTTAAAATTTGTCTTAGGCATCACAAAAATTCCACAGAAGTGACCAAATTTGAACACAAACGGTGTGTGTCATTGTCCCATTGCCATTATATTCTGAATTACCTTTATTTCCTTTTTAAAGGTACCCAGGCATCCTGTTTGCACTTCTAACTACTGCACATTGGTTAATATTACAAGCTGTGTGGTAGTGGAAGCTGATATAAATATTTAAATATGAATGAAGCGTGGCTCTAACTGATCTGTTCACTGTTACATGTATGCATAAAGTGACATTCTGTTAACTGGGATATCTTGTATGCTAAACCTACTTGTAACTTTTCCATTCATACAAAAAGATCATAAAATATTTCTCAATTTTTGTCTGTTCATGTGGATGTGGATATGTTACAGTTGATCAGAATATACCATATAGATAGCATGTGTAGATGTGATAGATCAGGAATAAGGAGGGAGGGAATGGCAAAGTCTCAGAGCATATGATGGAGCATAAGGTGATTTTTACAGAGTAGAGTTTTATATGCCAGGTAAAGAGTTGGAGGGCATGGGCTACGTCCAGGAAAAATAAGCCTCTAGAGACAGGCTTTGAAGTGTTAGGAAGTTAGGGAGGGTGTTACAGGAGATAGGAGCAGAATGGAAGAAGTATCTACTGTCCACTGTAGAGAGAGACAAGATGGGAGAAAAGGAGGAATGCTGATATTTGAAAAGCATAGAGAACAACCTGTAAAAAGGAAAGGGTTGAAGTTGGAGAGGTGGAAGGGAACTCAAATTCCTGGAGAATCATGAAGACTAGGAGAGAGAGTTTGTGCATACATGCAATGGTATTTTAATTGTTTGCAAATTATGATTATTCTTCATAGTCATAATAATTTAGTGCAGTGACTAACTGGAGAGGAATTATACAAAAAAAGAACTGACTGCAAATTGGGGATGGGGGGAAAGAATAAAATGAGCCAATAATATTATTTTCATTTCTTTATATGTTTAGAAGTTTAACAATGACTGGTGGATAGGACGGTTGGTAAAAGAAGGCTGTGAAATAGGATTCATACCAAGTCCAGTCAAATTAGAAAACATGAGGATACAGCATGAACAAAGGGCAAAGCAAGGAAAATTCTACTCCAGGTAATAAAAATAAAGATAAATTTTAAAATATCTTTGAGTGTGATGTATAATTTAGGAATCATAACTGTAGATTCAAGGTATCCAATATTTCTTCATTGTTTTCTCTTCAATTAATATAATTGTTAACTCTGAATATTTTGGATTAATTAAGAAACACCTGTCACAAATTAATATTTTTAGTGGTCTGGTTTCACTGCTACTGTTGAGAAAAAGCAGGGAATACTGGTCTAAATGAGGACAATGTGCCACTCTCGTTTCATAGTGATAGAATTGTGCATTAGCCACACAGTAATTCTAACTAGTTTGTGTCAGCATTTCCAGTGTGAATCCTTAATTTCAGGAGTGTTCAAGTCATGTAAAGATATCACTGGTGCTGAATCTTAGCTAACAAGGTCTTAACCTAAAAGTTCACAAAATGTTTTAAAATATGAATTCATCCAAAACTCATTCTGTAATTTAGCTTTCCTTAAAAGTTAATACAGTGATGGGCACTCTTGAAATACATAAAATAGATAAACACAGGCAAACAAACTATGACATGAAACAATCAAGAATATTCAATTAATATGCATCAAATATATTTAAGGAAAATTGTTGTTATGGTGTGAGTTAAAAATATTATCAGCCTTAACTTTGCATGTTTGATTTTCAGAGATGAGTTTTCACAATTGTATGCATCCAATTTGTATGCACATATACAATTGTGTGTGCAAACTGGGTACTTGCACATAGATAGGGCCAACAAGATACCTAACTGTTCACATATATCACCACTGCAAATGCAAATTGGTATCTGTGTATGCAAATATGGTGTGCAAAAGTGCAGTTTACTTGCGATTGAAAATCAGACTCTCTGAATTTCTTAGCATTTTGTAATTTGCTGTCAGAGCTTTATAGTTATTTAATAATTTCCAACACTAGTTTTAGAATTCACAAAGAATGGTGAGAAGAGTTATGAACTGAAACCAGAATCTGCACTTCTGGAAATACTTTTTTCTCAAGGAAAATGCTTTCCTATCTCAGATTATACATACTTGCCCACTTGTTTTCCAAAATGTTTTTCTCCATCAGTACAACTTTTACAGTACATTTTATGTTGGATGTTGTGTGCCTATTGTTTATCATTGAGGTCTGACTATGTGTTCAGCATTGCCTAAAATTAAACATACAGTACCTCCAAGTATACCTTGGTATCTTGCTGCCGCAAAATACAGTATCTACTGTAGTATATCTAGAGCAGTGTTTATCCTCCATAAGTATGTCAACAGATTTGGGGGCAAATACCACTCATCCCTTCTCAGGTATAAAGGGCCCTAATTGCAGTAAAATTTGTGTGTTGTCACTAGTTGTGGGTGGGTTTGCAGAGACCATGGAGGGAAGCTGAATGCCACAGAAGCCCTTTGTGCTCTATTATAAAGGGAAGCATTGTTGAGGATCAGGAATGCAGTGAGAGCACAGGCAACTGTAGACGTAAGGTAGCAGCAGTGGCCATGGAATAACTGCTGTGTAATTCCACAGTCTTGAGTGGGGAGAATTCATTTCCCTCAAAACCTCATATCGCTCTTCAGCACACCAGCCTGGTGTTGACCGAAGGATTTGTCCCTTCCTGATTTTAAAGCTCTTCTTTCTCCTGACGTTGTGACTGGCATTACCATTCTAAGATAGTAGCATACTTATTTTATTCTTCATATATGAAAAAAATACCAGTGATAAAGTCAGTCTCTGGTAAGAGGACACTGCATTAATATTTGCAGTGGAAATGTAACCTCTTTCACCTACATTTTCAGATGCAGGTAAAAAAGTTAATGGGAGTCAAATGGTTAAAATACCGTATGGTTCTTAAGTAATTTCAGGATTTAAACATACAAACTAGCCTTTATCTGAATCTCACTTCATCTGGAGGCAGCCAATCAATAGTGCAGCAGGAGGAAGAAAATATAAAAAAGGCTCTTCCAGAAGTACATGCTAGAACCGATCATCTCTTTGTAGCTCTTATGTCCCTGAACATGGCAAATTGGAATTTGCATTGCATAAAGTTCTGAGTGCATTGAACAGCCTCCTCAGTAGAGGGTGAACCAACCTACTCAGCTGTTCCAGTGGCCAGTAGCTGCCATTCTTCACTTTTCTTCTCCCTGCAGGCAGGATTCTAAGCTTCTCTCAGATAATGCTGTGTGCCAGATTTGCAGCTATTAAATTCACCTTCGATTGCTTTGTTGCGTGTACTTTTCAGGTCTAGTAGCAGTGCTGAATTTACCTTGTTACTTTATTTAAATTAAAAAAGATATTTCTTGAAAGGGTCTGACGGCACACCAAGGTTTCAAAGAACCAAGCAGTGGTGATAAACTTCTTACTGTTGTCTCTCTTCCCTTTTTCTTGAGTTATCTTTTAGTTTGGGTCTCATTTTGAGTTTTGTTTGGTTACCTTTGCTATCCAGGCATGTTGTCTTGTGTCCATTTTTCTTTTGTAGATATGGAAAATAGTCCTGTGGCTTCAAATATTTCCAGTGAGTACCTGGTGTACTCAGCATACTGTGCATTCACTGTGTTTGTAATGCCTTGGCAAGGATCACAATGCATTTGGATATAGGATCTTCTCCAGGGAATCCCCTTCAGCTATCAGATATTGGGACAAATACCTTGTGTTGTCTGGCCTTGTGATGCTTGCTTAAATCCAGAGCTAAGGCAGCATGAAAAGCCTTGAAGAAGGAGTCATTTATCGCGTCTTGTCTAGATGCGATAAATCGATCCCGGAAGTGCTCGCCGTCGACGCCGGTACTCCAGCTCGGCAAGAGGAGTACGCGGCATCGACGGGGGAGCCTGCCTGCCGCGTCTGGACCCGCGGTAAGTTCGAACTAAGGTACTTCGAATTCAGCTACGTTATTAACGTAGCTGAATTTGCGTACCTTAGTTCGAAGTGGGGGGTTAGTGTGGACCAGGCCTTAGAGATAATCAGGTGTGAGTGTAGTTCTCTCATTGGGCAGAAGCTTGTCTGTCAGAAACTGGCACCAGTGTGGCCTGAAAGGTCCAGGAGCAGTGCTTCAACATCCTGGGAGTCTTTGGAAGAGAAGGAAATGACCCTCCCCTGGAGGACCTGAAGTTTCCTGGTTTTTTTAAATAAGAGGATAGATTAAATTGAGCTGTCTGAGAAGCTTTCAAGGACTCAAAGATGGATGTTATAGATCAGGGGTAGGCAACCTTTCAGAAGTGGTGTGCCGAGTCTTCATTTATTCACTTTAATTTAAGGTTTCGCGTGCCGGTAATACATGTTAACGTTTTTTAGAAGGTCTCTCTCTATAAGTCTATATTATATAACTAAACTATTGTTGTATGTAAAGTAAACAAGGTTTTCAAAATGTTTAAGAAGCTTCCTTTAAAATTAAATTAAAATGCTGATCTTACGCCGCCAGCCTGCTCAGCCCGCTTCCAGCCTGGGGTTCTGTTCACCTAGGCCTGCAGTGGGCTGAGTGGGGCGACTCGAGGTCAGGGCAGAGGGCTGGGGTGTGTGTGGAGGTGCAGGGCAGAAGGCTGGGTGTGGGGGGGGTTCAGGGCAGAGGGCTGGGGTGTATGTGAAGGTGCAGGGCAGAGGGCTGGG
>NW_020664435.1:37796581-37799809 GCF_002925995.2 Terrapene triunguis
AAATCAGGATGTGGTGGTCCATTGTAATATGTTTGCAGTAACATGGCACACTGCCACAGAAGATTGTTAATTCTATTACCCCGAGGCTTCCATAGTTTCAGGCCGGACAGTGAGGAGGTGTCTGCTCATATCTGTCTGTCATGCCATCCAAGACTAACTTAATGATGGTTCAAGGACAGTTTGTGACACCCAGGTGGCATATGTAAGTCCTTTGTGCAAATTATAGTGAACATTGATGTGTTCACTTCTACATGAGGTGGCCACATTGTCATCTAATGGTCAAGTTAGGTTTAGTTACCTTTCCTGTCTGAGATGGTGGAGGCCAATCCTATGAGGCTGAAAGTCTTGCCATTACTGACCAAGTCTCTGAATTTCATATCTTGATCTCTTTTGGCATGGCTCCTAGAGGGCACAAACTAGTTAGCTGGATATCTCAGATGAGACTTCTGAAGTCCTAATTTCTCAGGAGAAATCTACCAGAAAGATCTACAAACCCAAATGGACCAGTTTGTGGTTTAGTGTAAACAGGCCCAAATAAACCCTTTATTTGCTGTACTCAAAAACTGTCTCATCTTCTAACACTTTCTCAGTCTAGGTTAGAGACATCTTCCCTTTGAGAATTCTTAGGGCTGATCCACACTAACCCCCCAGTTCGAACTAAGATACGCAACTTCAGCTACGTGAATAACATAGCTGAAGTCGAAGTATCTTAGTTCGAACGACAAGGTACGCGGCAGGCAGGCTCCACCGTTGACTCCGCGTACTCCTCTCTCGGAGCAGGAGTACCGATGTCGACGGCGAGCACTTCCGGGATCGATTTATCGCGTCTAGACAAGACGCGATAAATCAATCCCAGAAGATCGATTGCTTACCGCCGAACCCGGAGGTAAGTATAGACGTACCCTTAGCTTCTATTTGGGCTTTTCATAAACATGTATAAAGTGCATTTGTTTCTGTTCAGACCCTGCTGAGTTACTGTGCTTGTCACTTAAAACATGACTGTAACCACTTACAGTTTTACTATATCTACTGAATGTGAATGTTTAGAATGGATTGAGAATAGTTTATCAGAAAGCCTATTGCATTTTAGGGTTGTAGCCCCTCCCCCAAAGTGCTCAAACCTCCTCCCTGGTGCTTCCTACTTGGAGTGTCTTCTCTCCTGTCCTCCGATGGAGTGGGTCCTGGGTTCTTTGTCTGATGCCCGGTGCCTCCACCCAAGATGGCTCCTTATTATGCCTGAGGGTGTTGTCCCTTGGGAAAATGAATAATGCTGCTAATGGCCAAGAAGTATAAAATCCAGTACACAAGAAACAATGAAGTACATCAACCCAAACTCCAGCAATGAAATTCCACACCGAAAAGTAACAGTATAACACAGGAGGCTTTATAGGGAGCAGGAAAATAGGATCTGGGGAAGGAAAGGGTTAGGGTTAACTAAAAAGTATTCAACACTAACCAACAAATTCCCCCACCTTCCAACACTAACAGCTCTTCCCAACCCCCGGCTCCCTCCCTGGCACCTTCCCAGGAAAATGATATGCTGAGATTGAGTCCTGAGCTATGTGCTACAAAGCTGTGAATGTTAGCCAGCCCAAACAAAGTGAGTTCCCTTAATGTGTCTTCACACCTCAGTGGGGCAAGGTCCTCCTCTCCTGACTCCTACCAGGCTCACATGCTGCCTGGCCTAGTGTCCTGTGAAGGTCTCAGCTGGCTCTATGTAGTTGGCACTGGATCGGACCTCTGCCACGCTGGACACAGTCTCCACAGAGCTGGAACTGCCTGACCCATGCAACTTTCCCACTGCAGTTCAAAAAGACTCCCCCTGTGAGGAGTGGGAGTGTAGAGAGGCTAGCTGGGGCTCGTCTCTCTCTGGGGTGGCAGGGAACCACACCGCCTCACTACAGGGAGATAATCAGAGATTCGCTGAGCTGTTCTGCTTCTTTCTTTTGCAGCTCCCAGCCAGGAAAACCACCCAAAACCAAGCCTGCTTGGTCCTAAAACAGCACCAAAAAAGGGGAGGAGGGGTGGCTGGCAGTGTGTGAGTCATGGCGTCATGATGATGGGGGGGTTGCGTTATGACACTGAGTGGGGCATAGTTCAAGGGGAGGGGGGAAGCAGCTCCAGAGTCAAGCAGAATAAAAAAAACCCAGATGTAACTGCATGAAAACGGTGGCCCAATGTCAAAAATAAAAAAGCCCAAAGTCGCTTGCTATACACTAGTTTGTCTCACTGTCTCTCTGAGTTAGGTTGGCCCCCTCCCACTGAGCAGCCCTAGCTCATCATTTCACCCATAAACTGCTTGTCCAGATCACACCATGTAAAAGCCTCTGTATTGGCCTCAGCAGGTGTTTCTACTCCAATCCCTCCCTACCCATGACTCCAAGTGTGCCAGGAAATGGTGTCAGAGGGATCTGGCAGCCATTGCAGTTGTTGTCCCTTGGGTAGGATCACCTACAATCTGGCACTCCAGCTGACAAACTCCAAGTGGGGGTTACAGAGTGCCAGGCTTCAGTTGCTGATCCACCTCATGCTAAATTTAAAAAAGATAAGCTGGTATTGCAGATTAACCCTTGATTCCCAACAAAGGTAATCTTAAAGTCCTATTTTAACCAGTCAGTTATTCTGCACATATTATTTTCATGTCCATCTTGGAAAAGTTCTTCTCTACAAGCTTTATGCTGGAGAAGACTAAAGCCCTAAGAAAATGTAGCCATCTTTTTTCTTTTACATAAACATTTAGGAATTGCCTTGGACTCTATTAGTCCATCTAATCCAGTATCTTGTCTCCGATACTATTCACTACCAGGTTCTTCATAAGAAGATGCAAGAAATCCTATGCTAAATATAGGACAAACTGCTAGCACAAACTGCTAATAGGGGAATGTTCTTCCTAATCTCTGTCAATTAGTGGGGTTGTGCCATGAATCATAAACCAGTTATCCAGTTAGCTCTATTTTTCTAGGTAAATAAAATTTATTTTCTTGATATTGTTACTGAGTGAATCTAGTTTCTATTTGAGGCAAGTGTTTGTTTTGTTAATAATTAACAAGCTTCCAGAAACATCTCTGGAGATTCTTAGTTTCTGTATAATTGGGATACTATTGTAATTTACACAGTTTTTGGAGAAAAGGAACATTTCTCACATGTAATGCTCTCTCTCTCTCTCTCTCTCTCTCTCTCTCACACACACACACACACACACACACACACACACACACACACACACAC
>NW_020664435.1:37799819-37818034 GCF_002925995.2 Terrapene triunguis
CACACACACACACACACACACACACACACACACACACACACACACACACACACACACACACAAAACTCCCTTTCCATCAGAGTTTTGGATTATTTTGTTTTGATTATTAGCTTATTTGAACATTTTAAAAAGAAGTGAGAAGTAACAGGTATTGACCACTGGAAAGCCCAAGCAAATACCATAAGAGGTGTACATCTGGTGAAGAGGCATTTCCATTCAGAACTTTGAGCTGTGCATAGGGTGACCAGATCACCACAATAAAATATCGGGACACATTGGGGTGCCATCAGCCCCACCCACAGTCCACCCCGCTCCACCCCAACTCTGCCCCAGGTCCCGCCCCCTCCCTGCTCGCCCCCCCACCGCATCCTTCCGCATCCCCCGGCCTGCCCCTGGCTTGTTGCGTCCCTCCTCAGTCCCCCACCCACTGCTCTTCTCCTCACCCCGCCCGCTGCTCGCCTCTTCACCCCCCTCCCCCGCCTGCCACTCACCCCTACGGCGCTGACTTCCCCTCTGCTGGGTGGATGCTTGCCCACCCCCCACTTCTGCACCGCTCTCGCCCCACCCCATTCCACCTCCTTCCCCCAAGTCCCCACCCCTGCCCTGCCTCTTCTCCGCTTCCTCCCCTGAGCGCGCCATGTCCCCGCTCCTCCTCCCTCCCTCCTGGAAAGCGCTAAGTGCCACCAAACAGCTGTTAGGCAGTGGGAAGTGCTGGAGGAGGGGAGGAGCGGGGACGTGGCACACTGGGGAGTGGGGGGAGAAGGAGGAGGGAGCTTGGCTGTAATTTTTCCCCGTGGGTGCTCGAGCCCCGGAGCACCCACGGGTCAGTGCCTCCCTCCCGCTCGCCTCCTTACCTGAATATCAGGACAAACAGCGTCCTTATCGTACATTGATCGGAACACGGGACAAAGGGTTAAATATCAGGACAGTGCTGATTTTATCGGGACACCTGGTCACCCTAGCTGTGCATATTCCAACCTTGCATTTGCCAAAGGTACTAGTTCCACATAGTGATGATCAATTGTTGTGTGTACTTTTGAAGACAATATTTTTCCTTCCTTGAGTACTACTATCAACAGTTCTGAGAGAAAGTATATGAAGGCAAAAATTGTAATCTGTATGTCCAATGGATTTACTGAAAAAGTGTTCATATTAAGATCACAATGAAAGTAGGTATATCTTCCTAGTAGATATAACTACCAGCAGAATAAATCGTTAGGCATTAAAACTGGACCAATATGGAAACAAACTGACATGTGCAATCCCTCAGTCCCCAAAATATGCATACATTTTGTTAAAGTGTAAATTTAAACTGAGATCAGGAATACTGCCTGTCTTTGTTAGTGACCCATTTGAAAGTTTGAAAGAGAGATAATGAATACATTCTTGATTTACTACTGATAAGAATCTAAGATTTTAACACTGATTTCTTGCTGTACTCTAGTAAATCAGGAGGAAATTCATCATCCAGTTTGGGTGACATAGTCCCTAGTTCCAGAAAATCAACGCCTCCATCATCTGGTAAGTAGGTCACTAGCCTTTAGACAACCTGTTTATAGAATTGTGTGTTTAGTCCTTTAAGATTTACACTACTTTGTGTTATACTTTTTAAACTGAGTTGGAGAAAAAGTCTTCCTAACTTTTAGTCTTCTTTGGCACAGTGGCAGGTGGTTGTGTTGTCATGTGAGACTGGTTTGCGTCTGTGCTGGAGGTGAGGGAATTGGACAAATTCATTATTGCCTCTGCCTGGCTAGTTCATACAGTGATATGGTTGTTATCAGATCTGTTCAACTGCTGTCTTGATTTCACTATGATTTATGTTATAAAATCATGGTGGGGGGGGGGGGGAATTTGGTTGGAAAAATAAGGTGAAATTAAACCTTTCCAGAACTTGTGCCCTTCTAAAAATGTGTGATTTGTCAGCTGTTGCTGTTTTATACTAAGGCAGTCAGACTTTTCTCCTGAGCAATTCCTGATGAGTAAGGATAATCTTCTAGTACCGGAAGGAAGATGGTGCTGAGATGAATCAGGAATATGTTTAGAGTCCTACAAACCTACCAGAAACTATATAATTTTATAACATCAGGAACTTTTATTTGCAGAATTTTATTAGGTTTTACAAAGCAGATCATGACTCAATTCTTGTAGATTTGTTTTACCTTTTTGATGCAGAATTCTTTTTAATAAATGCTTCTTTGCATTTAGAGCACCAACAGGCACATTTGAACTTAGTTAAGTTAGGTTCAAGATGCATTAAGCAATTGCACTTGTGAGTTGCACCAGCATGCTAAGAATAGCTTGTTTAATTAAAGGAAACTGGGACATGACCGGTTATCTTGAACAGAATCCTAAGGAGTATGTGTGCAAAAAAAAAAAGAGAGAGGGAGTTTTCATTGTTATGTCAGTTGGTGGAAAAGAAATATTTCCTTTATATTCAAATACCTAAACTTCCTAAAATATTTTTGTATAATTTTAACTACTAAATTAAGCAATTAGAAATTTATTAAAGCCCTAGCACTGTGTTAAGGGATACTGTATTGCTGGATGTTTCATCTTTTGGATGAGTGAAAAAAGAGAGGTACATAGTACTTGCAATCAATAAGAACCTCGTATCACTCTTTAGTCTTGTCTACACAAGCAAAAAGAGTTTGTTTTCCAATCAAGTTAGCTTCACTGGACCCTAGACTACAATACAACCAGCTAAAATGATCAAATTATGAAATAAGATAATTTGATTGAAAAACACACTTTTCTTGTATGTGTAGACATGGCTTTGTAATAGTAGTAGTGTTAAGCCTGATGTTTTAGCTAATTTCACTTCAGTTCCCTACTTTGACGTTTCAACTGAAAAAGTTGTTCAACAGAGTATTTAAGTACATACTTTAGTGTCCTCATACAGCAAAGCACTTAACTGAATCAATGTGTGTTGTTAAGGCTTCCACTTTCCACCCTGAGCAGTGTGATCTGTGTGTAGTTTTATAGCACTTGGGCTTTGTCTGTAGTGGTAAGTGATATTTCAGGTTGAAACACTTTGTATACTAAAAATATTTGCACAGCAGATCAGCAAATGTATTTCCATTTATTTGACATATCTTATTTAATGCTCACAGAATGTTTTACAGAATTTGGTGGTAAGAGAACTGAAAATGTAGCCAGAAAATTGAATGATTACTTGAGATATAATTTGAGACAGAGATGAGCCAACCTGGTTATCAAAAACGTGCATGGGTGTGTGGAGGAGCCCCAACTTAGCCGTACTGAGCCTTCTGAGCACATGGTCCCCTCCCCTGTATTTAAGCATTCCTATAAACAGAGCTTTTCGGAAGCCATATTTCCAAGAAATTAATTTTTCTATGCTTGACGCCTCCATATCGAGGCTTGGGGAACATAGTCATGAATAGTGAACATTTGCTTGCTGGTGTATCTCAATATTTTTGTTTTTGCATATTTTTGTCTAAAATATACTAAGAGGAGAACTGATAGTAGTGCGTTAGTTAGGCACAGCAGTGGACAAGCACCATGTATATCACCCCTTTCCACTCTCATAACACACCTGAGTTCTGACCTGCAACACTACTGCTATTCTGTTGCCAGGCGTTCTGCTTGGGGGAGATTGACAACTGTACCAAAGTATGGACTAATTCCATAATGTGCAGAAATGGGAACTAGGATGAGTTAATTTCACTTTTCAATTTTGAAAAAAACCCAGCCTCATAGCCTACATAATAAATGTGATGGCAACTGAATATGATGACCAAACATAAAGACCCAAAATCACAATATGACCAAGTACATTAGAACAGCAATAATAACTACTATTGAAGAAGAGGGACTAACATGAGGAAGATCAAAGAAGAAAAATGAAAGCAAAGAACACAACCTTAAAACGACAAATACAAAACCAACAAGCTAATTTGTCAGATTAAAAAAATCGAATTATTTTGCAAAACTGAAAAAGACTTTTGAGGGGAGGGGAGTTTTTAGCTTGAAATATTTCATCCATCTCTGGTAATAATACCCTTGCTTTTCCTGAAGAGTCTTGGAACATCAAAGCCTGTATGTTGTTTGAGATGGCCATTGCATTTACTTATGCAGTAAGGAGTATATTTTACTACTTACTCACTGGCTATTCAGTTACTGCAGATGCCTTGTATTATATAAAAATTCATCTTAGTTCTCTTTGAAAATGTCTTTATCGGAATGGTGTAGGTGATTTAGTTAAACACACTCAGAGTAATTTGCATAGGAGTGGGTGTAGCAGCTGGTGGGATCTTCTTTCCTCGCTCAACTCAAGACTAGGGTCTGGGCAGCTCCATAGCCAAAGGGGAGGGAGGGAAGCTCAGTGGTTTGAGCATTGACTTGCTAAACCCAGGGTTGTGAGTTCAATCCTTGAGGGGGCCACTTAGGGATCTGGGGCAAAATCAGTACTTGGTCCTGCTAGTGAAGGCAGGGGGCTGGACTTGATGACCTCTCAGGGTCCCTTTCAGTTCTATGAGATAGGTATATCTGGTTAGTCCCCAGTTTGGCTTCCTGCTCCATAGTATTTTGGTGAATCCTATTTAAACTCTCTTGTTCAGAGTTTATTACACTTTTTTTAGTGTTCAAGTTTTGGTTCTTATAAATAGTTGGATTTTTTTTTTTGATCCAGAGGGTGAAAATGTGGGGTGCAGAGCTGGAAAGTGCGGAAGCTCAGGACCTGTCATCTGGGCCTCCAATCCATGCCACAGCACTTGAACCAGTTAATCAAAATATCTCCTGTTGGAAATATGTTCATAGTAACACAGTAACTGAGAGATAATTGCCCTTGTTTCTACTGTTACTCCATTTTATTCTTATTGATTTTTATACTACGTAGCACACTGATTGTATTATACAAATAATAATTGCTGTTTATAATTTGGGAGGGAAAATGTTGGAGGAAAATATTGTTTTTTTCTGTGGCTGTTATAATGGAATCAGAGTGATGTCAGAATGGAGATCTGGCCAAATGATCTTCTCAGGAGGCCATGTTTAAAGTGTCTATTCAGGAAGATGTACCTCAATAAGTCTCTTGGAGATAATTGCATGAGAACTATACATAGTCAGGGATGCAGTTCCATGCTTGGGTATCCCTAAGCCTCTGAATGACAGAAGGTGGGACTGGACAACAGGGAATGGATCACTCAGTAATTGCCCTATTCTGAAGCACCTGGGAGTGGCCACTGTATGTAAGAGAGGAGTATGACTGCTCAGAGCTCCGGTATGAAACTGCAGAAAAACCTGAGTGTCTCTGGATAAAGTTGAGAAGTGTGAGCAACAAGGGTGATGTCGTGGTCGGAGTCTGCTATAGACCACCAGACCAGGGGGATGAGGTGGATGAGTCTTTCTTCTGGCAACTAGCAGAAGTTGCTAGATTGCAGGCCCTGGTTCTCATGGGAGACTTTAATCACCCTGATATCTGCTGGGAGAGCAATACAGCGGTGCACAGACAATCCAGGAAGTTTTTGGAAAGTGTAGGGGACAATTTCCTGGTGCAAGTGCTGGAGGAACCAACTAGGGGCAGAGCTTTTCTTGACCTGCTGCTCACAAACAGGGAAGAATTAGTAGGGGAAGCAAAAGTGGATGGGAACCTGGGAGGCAGTGACCATGAGATGGTCGAGTTCAGGATCCTGACACAAGGAAGAAAGGAGAGCAGCAGAATACGGACCCTGGACTTCAGAAAAGCAGACTTTGACTCCCTCAGGGAACAGATTGGCAGGATCCCCTGGGAGAATAACATGAAGGGCAAAGGGGTCCAGGAGAGCTGGCTGTATTTTAAAGAATCCTTACTGCGGTTGCAGGAACAAATCATCCCGATGTGTAGAAAGAATAGTAAATATGGCAGGCGACCAGCTTGGCTAAACAGTGAAATCCTTGCTGATCTTAAATGCAAAAAAGAAGCTTACAAGAAGTGGAAGATTGGACAAATGACCACGGAGGAGTATAAAAATATTGCTCAGGCATGCAGGAGTGAAATCAGGAAGGCCAAATCACGCTTGGAGTTGCAGCTAGCAAGAGATGTTAAGAGTAACAAGAAGGGTTTCTTCAGGTATGTTAGCAACAAGAAGAAAGTCAAGGAAAGTGTGGGCCCCTTACTGAATGAGGGAGGCAACCTAGTGACCGAGGATGTGGAAAAAGCTAATGTACTCAATGATTTTTTTGCCTCTGTCTTCACGAACAAGGTCAGCTCCCAGGCTGCTGCACTGGGCAGCACAATATGGGGAGAAGGTGACCAGCCCTCTGTGGAGAAAGAAGTGGTTTGGGACTGTTTAGAAAAACTGGACGTGCACAAGTCCATGGGGCCGGATGCGCTGCATCCGAGGGTGCTAAAGGAGTTGGAGGATGAGATTGCAGAGCTATTAGCCATTATTTTTGAAAACTCATGGCGATCGGGGGAGGTCCCGGATGACTGGAAAAAGGCTAATGTAGTGCCCATCTTTAAAAAAGGGAAGAAGGAGGATCCGGGGAACTACAGGCCAGTCAGCCTCACCTCAGTCCCTGGAAAAATCATGGAGCAGGTCCTCAAGGAATCAATTATGAAACACTTAGAGGAGAGGAAAGTGATCAGGAACAGTCAGCATGGATTCACCAAGGGAAAGTCGTGCCTGACTAACCTAATTGCCTTCTATGATGAGATAACTGGCTCTGTGGATGAGGGGAAAGCAGTGGATGTGTTATTCCTTGACTTTAGCAAAGCTTTTGATACGGTCTCCCACAGTATTCTTGCCACCAAGTTAAAGAAGTATGGGCTGGATGAATGGACTGTAAGGTGGATAGAAAGCTGGCTAGATCGTCTAGCTCAACGGGTAGTGATCAATGGCTCCATGTCTAGTTGGCAGCTGGTTTCAAGCGGAATGCCCCAAGGGTCGGTCCTGGGGCTGGTTTTGTTTAATATCTTTATTAATGATCTGGAGGATGGTGTGGACTTGTCTCAGCAAGTTTGCCGATGACACTAAACTAGGAGGCATGGTATATACACTAGAGGGTAGGGATCAGATACAGAGGGACATAGACAAATTAGAGGATTGGGCCAAAAAAAACCTGATGAGGTTCAACAAGGACAAGTGCAGAGTCCTGCACTTAGGACGGAAGAATCCCATGCACTGCTACAGACTAGGGACCGAATGGCTAGGTAGCAGTTTTGCAGAAAAGGACCTAGGGATCACAGTGGACGAGAAGCTGGATGTGAGTCAACAGTGTGCTCTTGTTGCCAAGAAGGCTAACGGCATTTTGGGCTGTATAAGTAGGGGCATTGCCAGCAGATCGAAGAACGTGATCGTTCCCCTTTATTCGACATTGGTGAGGCCTCATCTGGAGTACTGTGTCCAATTTTGGGCCCCACACTACAAGAAGGATGTGGAAAAATTGGAAAGAGTCCAGCGGAGGGCAACAAAAATGATTAGGGGTCTGGAGCGCATGACTTATGAGGAGAGGCTGAGGGAACTGGGATTGTGTAGTCTCCAGAAGAGAAGAATGAGGGGGGATTTGATAGCAGCCTTCAACTACCTGAAGGGGGGTTCCAAAGAGGATGGAGCTCGGCTGTTCTCAGTGGTGGCAGATGACAGAACAAGGAGCAATGGTCTCAAGTTGCAGTGGGGGAGGTCTAGGTTGGATATTAGGAAACACTATTTCACTAGGAGGGTGGTGAAGCACTGGAATGCATTACCTAGGGAGGTGGTGGAGTCTCCTTCCTTGGAGGTTTTTAAGGCCTGGCTTGACAAAGCCCTGACTGGGATGATTTAGTTGGGAATTGGTCCTGCTTTGAGCAGGGGGTTGGACTAGATGACCTCCTGAGGTCCCTTCCAACCCTGATATTCTATGATTCTATGATTCTAAGACTGGATACTGGGCTACATGGATCAGGAGAAAATGTGTGTTACTCAAATAGAAGAGATGACTGTCCCAAGTAACTCTTAAATCAGAAGCTGCATGTAGACTGGCTGATCCCGTTGTTTACTAGTCACATAACTTGGTGTCTAATACTGCTGCATGGATCAGTGCTGTCCCACCCACAAAACAGCAGCATGGAGATCACCTAGGTAGATTTATAATACTCAAGGTGATCGTTTATGGTTTTAGCTAAAGTCTTCTTCTACCACTACTGGACCTTGTAGGCCTTGAATTAATTCAGTTCCGTGTACTGCCTTATACAAGTGTTTCTGAAGTTTGTTTGTTTGTTTTAGAGAGAGACAGAATCTCGAGGTATCTGTCAGAGGGTAGGTAAGATCTTCCCAGGATAGGGATACACAATTTTTGTGGATTAATTCCCTGTGTCCATTTGTCAGCAGTGAGGGTGCTCATTGGAGACAAGTTTAACATAATACCCAAGATTGGGGTAGACTGCTCTATGTGAGGGTGCCTGAAAAAGCCTGGGATACTTTGTTTCAGATATAGCTAGCAGACCTCTGTTGGCCATACACTGAGGAGAGCTCAGTTTTTCATTCTCCTTTGCTTTCTAGAAACCATATAGCACTGAGTCCATTAATGTTGTTATTGTTTACATTGTCATTAATCACTAACTTGCTGTAGGATGCACCATATATTTATGCTGCCCCCTCTGTCTGATGGATATGATTTTCTTTTGGAGAAGGGGGTGGAGTAGCAATGGTTTATTGTTGCCACATCCATCTTGCCCTCCCCACTTCCTCACTTGATCTTTTCAGCAGAATTCAGCATGCCTCCCCGATAACTAGGCTATATTTTCTTTCTTCCCCTTGCCATTCATTTAAGTGTTCATTAACATTAGATGTGTTTTATTATTTCTACTGAATGTATCTTGTGCCTACTGTACATTTTTGATTTAAATAATGTGATTTTAAAAGATAGTGCCAATTATATTCTGCTCTTAGATAATTGTGTGTAACTGAGTATCTGACGCAGATTTTGACTCATGGAATTAAAAACTTCAAACAGAAAAATTTTCTGTGTTTAGTATCCTAAATACATAATACTAAAATCTTAGTTCAAGATAACACATTTTGAACTAGAATTCTGTAAAATAAATATATAAATAAATAATCCAGATACTGTAGGTCAAATTCTGTTCTTTTACACTGATGTAAATGCAGAATAACTCCACTGAAGAACTCCAGATTTGCATCAAAGAGCATAACAAAGAGCAGAACTTGACCATTTAACAGTTTTGTGAGAGTAGACCTGTGGATGTCTGATTTAATTCTGTAAAAGAGAATTTGAAGAAAATGTTACAGTAGTTGTTACAGATATTGCCTTGTGTGTTTTCTAATCCTAATGTTTTGCACCTTTAAATTTTTCCCTTTAAGTTTTTACTGTGTTCTGTAGTCATGGTTGATTTTTTTTTACTTCAGGTAGTTTAATTTTCTTTTGTTTTTCTTTTTTAACCTATTTCTCCTCTCTCTTATCCGATCTGATAATTTTGAATTGTTTGTCTGTATATAGCTATAGACATAGATGCCACTGGCTTAGATGCAGAAGAAAATGATATTCCAGCAAACCATCGCTCCCCCAAACCCAGTGCAAACAGTGTAACATCACCCCACTCCAAAGAGAAAAGAATGCCCTTCTTTAAGAAGGTAACACCAACTTCCAAGCTCCTATCTGTCCACCTGCTCACCTGCACTGCGTCACATTTCTAGTCCTGTTAACTGTCTGCGTCCTTTGACAAGCCAATAACATGCATGCTTTTGTTATTCTTTGTTTCTTTTCCATGCTGCTGTAGCTAAGCAGAAGCAGAAATCGGTAAGTTTACATTGACATGAGCTGTGTTTATCCTGCCACTGGCATCATTAGCATTATTACCCATAATCTATACAAGACAATCATTTTAGAACTAAGGAAGACACAGATCAACTGATGATTGATTCCATACATTAAAACAAACATGCTAGGTACAGTCAGTGACTCAGTGAAACACTGTTACAGTACTTATCCTTTTTGATGGAATAATAGGCACAATGGGAATTTCTTTAAACATTCAAGGAAGTAAAACATTGACAACTCCATATAATGCACCTTTCTAGTGCATGCTTATTCTATCTGTCTGTCTCTTTTTTCAAGCTTTTTAACTTATAATTCAGTCTATTAAAACTATTATTAAAATCTAATCAAATACTCAACTTGTACTTACAAAAAAAAACCCTTCAATTTTAAATTTAGTCAGTATTTAAACTTCTAATCCACTAGGTGCCAAATCTGCAGATGAGCAAGACCAGTGGAAAACTGCAGACTTGTTTTGGCGGTCTACTGTGAGTTTTTCCTATTGTCATATATAAATTCTCTCCCAATGTTCTTGCCTTCCCCTCCATCAATCAGCTTGTAGCATCTTAACTATTGGAAATGGGACTGGTGGTCCTCTCTAGATCCAGTGCCTGTCCAAAAACTGGCCAACAAAGGTGCTACTGAATTATGCTGTTGGCATCCCTTGACTGGGACTCTAACCTGTGCCTATGAACCCTGCTTGGATACGTTGTCTATCAGCAAAATATTTAGCAGCTGCGATACTAGGCTAGCTACTATATTTCTACTTTATTTTTTAATCCTCAAATTTTTCTTAACGTCTCTTCCTTAGTTTTTAATTACAACCCTCTATCCATAGGTAACACTGTCATACTGCTTATAAGTACTGCCAATACGCAGTGTTGCCAATTGTGTGGATACATCCAAGCTTAGTGGTGCAAAAATTCCTCTTCTATCTTCCCTCTTATGTTTCTTCAAAAAATAGTGTATTCTTCTCCTCATTTCCAGCTGTGGTGGATATTTTCTGTAACATGTGGACAGTTGTCTATTAGAAACTGGATGGACACCCCCAACTAATTTCAGACAGTAAAAACCACTTAACAACAATCTGATGGTAAAATCTCTGCCAACACCAGTCTGGGACAGATTTCAACCAGAGACCTAGAGGGGAAAATTTCTGTAGCTTGTTACCTGATATTGTAGGGGATTGATCCCCTAAACTCTTTATTAATTTTAATGACTGATGCTTTCATCAAATAATTTTGTATAGTTTTTTCACTAATTTTCTGCTGACAAAATAGTTAATTTTAGCTGGTAAAGGCAAACATAAACTGAGTTGCTGTGATATAGATTTTAAACACCAGTATTCCATCAAACAAGGTAATTTCTGTACCTTCCCTAATTTTTAGGTAGCCTGTTGACTAATAGCATCAGTGTTAAGTTTTTGTGGTTAGTCAACCACCTTATAAGAATGCTCTACTGCATTTTAACCTTGACCTCATAAACATTTACAGACCTATTATGGATTTTTCTTAGGGATTGTCACTGTAATGCATGCATCAGATTATTTACATTGCTAGTAACAAAAGTTGAAAGGGTATATTTTCATAATTACACAACATAGTTACAGGGCTTTTCTTCAAAACATCGTAAGTAAGATCCTGCACTGTGTAAGTAAGTTCTCTTCACATGCTTATGATGCCTCGGGCACTGGTATTCATTCTTCTTATGTTACCAATTATGTGGTGAACCTAGATGTAACAAAACAAAACAAAAAAAAGATTCAGCCACAAGATTGTTTTCCATGTTTTAGACTGCTTTAGTCTGCTGCTTCTGTGGCATTTTGTGCTGTTGCTGTATTAATGTTTGTCTCTGTTTTTTGTGTTTGAAAATGTTTTTACCTTGGTTTTTTATTGTGATTAACCTTGGGACATGTTGAGTCCTGAAATAATTAACAATGACAATATCCCATGGTGGCGACTGATGTATTTGTACTATGTACTAGACCTTTGGAAAATAGATCTGGCATACTTCCTTTTAAACTTTTTCCAGGTTGGTGGATTTGAAACATGTTTTTCCCCCCCCCAAAACAAACAAAAGCAGCCAAAACTTTATTTTTAAAGTTGCCTGATAAGCCAGTTTTGGTAGTCTTGGGGGATGTCTTGTGCAAACAGTTTAGTTCAAAACTGTTTGATTCCTCTTCTTTACCATGAATATTAATTTATATGATTTTGGCAGTCTTCTGACATGCAGTATGTATACCAACATATCTTAAAGAAAAATTACTCAAACATTCATAAATTGTGCATGATACATCAGTAAGTAGTTTATTAAATAGTATGTAACTAACATAACCCCTCTCCTTGAGAGCAGATAGGAGCTTCCTACAGAAGGAGCATTGCTGTTCTCAGCTGTTTATTTAAACTTTCTGTAAATACTAACATGACCAGTCATTACTGTGATTTCATTTGCTAATGATAGTAATACATATTTTAGAATTTGTGGGTGTGACTATGGAAGTTAGAATATATGCACTTCCATGGGAATTTACAGTGATGTCACTATGATTTATTAAGCAGGAGACAGATATGAAAGAAGAGCTAGGCAATCCTTCTCCTTTTTTTTTGGTTTTGGTTTTCTTCCTCCCCTTGGTAATAATAGTTTTATTAGATTTTATAATGGACTTAATAGGGTTTTGAGAAGAACCTTCTGTCCTTACTCAGATGTCACAGCCCTACTGTTGGTCATGCGAAATAACTTTCAGAAACAGCACATACCATTAACCAATTCCGATTGTGTGTGGCTGTTTTGAAAAGGGCCAGTTCCCAATTGTATAGGGAGAGAGGGAAGGGATAAAAATGGAAGTTTTTTCAAGAGAAATCCTCAAACCACACTTCTTGTACTGCATGTCTATTTGCAGGACGAGGCAACGAAAAATCAGTGAATCCCCAAGTCTCCCTTTGGTGACAATGCTGGAAATTCAGAGTTACTTGTATTGTAAATTAATACCATTCTCTATGTATGCTGAGATTCTTAAAGTGTTTTCCCTTTATACAGACAGAGCACATCCCTCCCTATGATGTAGTGCCTTCTATGCGACCAGTAGTTTTAGTGGGGCCTTCCTTGAAGGGATATGAGGTAAGTAATTGTCCGTGACTATTTTCAGGATGTGTAAAAGACGGTCTGTCTTTAGTTTCCAATTTTGGATTAAGAGGGAATGATGTTGAACAGCATTGATTAATGTCACAGGAAGATTAGGCAAAAATATAAAAGACTATGGGATAAATGCTTTCTTATTTTATATTTTTGCTTATCAGAATTCAGACAGGGAAATTAAAATATTCAGATTGTAAATGTGCTTTTCACACCATGCCACCAGGAGTCGCAAGTTTTTAATAATCCTTAAAACACCAATTAACCAATTTTTCGAAGTAATTAATACCATGTAGTATTTATTTCATAAGCAGAGTTTTAATTTGTTGCTTATTTGCTTTTAGGTGACAGATATGATGCAAAAAGCATTATTTGATTTTTTAAAACACAGATTTGAAGGGCGGTAAGTATTATGGAATCTCTATTTACTTGAATATAGTTCTTATTTTGAAATTACCGGGTTTCTGAGAAATAGCATTCTAACCAGGATACCAATGGAAAAGAATTTTGATAATAGGGTGCAATTTATGTTAGAGCACCTCTTGTATGCAGTAAATTGTGGTAGGGAATGAAAGCTTCATGAGCAGAGAGCATTATTGCTGTATGGGGATGGGAAAAGTCCAAGAGACACACATGCATATTATTGAAAGTAAGGTGAAGATGGTGGTTTGTGGCCAGAGGTGGCAACTGAAATCCAAGTGACTAACCACTTGCCCAAAGTTTCATATGTGTGGTAAAGGCATGAACAATTATCTTGTTTAAATTAAGCATTGTTTAGTTTAAGTTGCATGAGTGATATCTGTCCAGGAGAGCAGGTATGTTTGTATAGCCAGTAGTACAAGGGGGTCCTGATCCTGATTGGGGCCTCAAGGCACCAGTGTAATACAAGGATTAAATAACAATTCACTTTTTTAGCAGTGAGACATTCTATTCTTTGAATGTTAAGCATCCAGTGTTCAGTGAAGTCATTTGGAATCTTTATATTAACTTGATTTGTTGTTGAGTCAGGCCCCAAATGAATATATATATACCAAGACAGCTGCCTTCTGAACAAATAAAGTGGAGGAAACCAGAAGGGAGGCTTGTCTGTATTCTTTGATAAATGCTTTATCTGAACAGAGGTTGAAGTAAAAGTGTGCCATCTCTCCAAGTGCTGCCAAATTGTCCGGAGAAAACTTGACATTTTCAGTTAAGAGCTTCGGCTTTGTGAGATGCTGGACAATACAGAAAATTGTAATGATACTGTCTCCTAGTATCTCCTAGGATCACTCATCTGGCATACCATAGTAGTCATCCTTTATAGTAATGAAGTCATCAAATAATGGATATATATCGTTCAGAAATTGTAGTGGCAAAATGTTGAGTATTGCAAGTAGAAAGAAGAGTTGGAACATCTTTCCTTTTTTGTTAAGTTCCTTGTGTTCTGTAAGTTTTGAGACCAGATTCTTCATGGTGTGATACATTCTCTTTAAAAAAATCATAGTGGATGAAACAAGAGGTTTTAAAATAATATAGAAATCTGACTTCATTCACTGTTACATAATTACATTTGGGAAAGAAATGGGAGAATGTATTCTCTATAGCACATAAAAAGGAAACTGACAAACATAAAATGGAAAACTTGTTTTGCAAGATATAAAAATCTAACTTTTAGCAAATGGGTATAACAAATCCAGTAGTGCAAAGTAGATTTATGTTTTCCATAACTACATGGAATAATCTGTACAATGTTATGCCAAGAATCATGGCATTTGGCTTTAATTTTAACTGTTAAGCAGACCATGGATATGTTTTTTAAAAGTCTCTAATTTTCATAGATTCTAGGACTGGAAGGGACCTCGAGAGGTCATCGAGTCCAGTCCCCTGCCCACATGGCAGGACCAAATACTGTCTAGACCATCCCTGATAGACATTTATCTAACCTACTCTTAAATATCTCCAGAGATGGAGATTCCACAACCTCCCTAGGCAATTTATTCCAGTGTTTAACCACCCTGACAGTTAGGAACTTTTTCCTAATGTCCAATCTAGACCTCCCTTGCTGCAGTTTAAGCCCATTGCTTCTTGTTCTATCCTTAGAGGCTAAGGTGAACAAGTTTTCTCCCTCCCTCCTCCTTATGACATTTGTACTGTAAAAAATAATTCTGTTTTCATGTATAAACTCTGGTTTGCTGCATTTGGTAGTTCAGGATTTTACACAGATACATACACATATCAAAGTAAATTGAGCTATTTGTTGAGATTTTAACTTAACTGCATATGACGTATCCTCCAAGGGAATATGCCTTTTAGTTCTTAGCAAATCCATTTCCTCCCTCTTAAATGGCAAATAAAATTATAAATGTGGTGGTGTGAGGGAAGAAATGGGATCAGCCTGATTTAAATCTCATCTTTGGAAGAATGTGACCTCTGTTTAGACCTGGATAGTCCAGAAAGTTTGAAGGTGGAACCAAGCCAAAGGATGTAGGTTGACTGTAGAAACCAAAAGAAGCTGAGCTGTTTTCATAGGAAAAAGAAAATACAAAAGGTTATATAGCAGGTCACTGTGACCAACTGGAAGTAATCATTTCTAATTGGATCATCCTCACTCATAGTCCCAAAACAGAATCTGCCAAGCACTCAGCCCATGGCTTTCATTGGCTTTTCTACCATACTTTAATTTCTCTACAGTTAGATCCCAAACATTTGAAATTGATAGTGTATTGCGGAATCTGTTTTGACAGTGAAATTTAAAGCTTGCTCCCTGTTACAAACTTACACAAGAAAACTGAACCATTTGATAAAAAAAAAATTACAGTCTTGGGCTGCAGCATACACTAGTCTAGGTACTAAGTCTTCTTATCACTTTTGTAACTGTATAGATACTGCTATTTATGTTACACATGAGGATCAATATTCCAAACAAAGATTAGGGAAAATGTTGTTTTCTATGTGGCAGATTTTACGTTCCCATGGAGATACCTGTAGGAGGGAGCTTGAGGGGCCGCAAAACTCTGCAGAGGTTATCTTGCTGTATTTCTTTCTAGCCATCTCATCTTGGAGCGTGGAGAAAGCACGAGGTGTAAACTGCTGTGTAAATCCTAGGATCCCAAGGGAAAGACAACTGTATGTTCCACAAAATTCTGGTTCTACTCCCTTGGCAGTGTGGCTCCTGTAGATGGTAACCAGGCTGCCGTTAGGTGTGCAATCATACTGTGTAAACAAAGAAAGGGATGTAGGTGCAGCACTTCCATCAGTACTGCTTGAAGCAGTATTAATTAAGGTGTAGATAATCCACTCTTTATCCACTTCCTACAAAGAGGACAGTGCCTCCTCTCCTCTCCTTCTGGTCCTCGCTACCTTTTAATATTAATTGTCTGACTTTTGTCCCCACTTTCCTGCATGATGAGTAACATACAGGTTTGTTTGTTTTACAGTATATCAATCACACGGGTCACAGCAGACATCTCGCTTGCCAAACGCTCCGTATTAAATAATCCTAGTAAGCATGCGATAATAGAACGGTCCAACACAAGATCAAGCTTAGGTAAGTAGTGTATGTAGTGATAATAACCAGAGATTGGCACTATAGTACAGTACTCCCAGTTCATGTCTATAACAAAAATCATCTACCTTCTCTGCTGTGACAGGAGCACTGTTCACAATAATTTCAGGCACAAAGCCAACAAATCAGAAGTCCTAGAAATGTGAAGTCATTTCTGAGAGCACTGCCTGAGAAAATACTTAAAGGTACTGGTACTGGGCTATCCTTCTCCCATTGGGATTAATATTAGCTTTGGTGCTGGCCTCATTGGGAGTAAGAACTAGCCCATAATGCAGATAAAATGTGGGGATATCCCTTTGGATAAGTAAAGATACAGTTTCACAATACCAGCAATTAGGTGGATTCTTCAAAGTTACTAAAAGAGTCTGATCTTTGCTGGGATACCTGTAATATATACTTATATTTTTGAAGTTTTTGTTTTCAATATTGAATTATCTTGGATCTGAGCAACTTAATTAAAAATAAAATTAAACGCAAAAAAGTACTTTTTTGTATTGTTATGGCTGATATAAAAACTGAAATAGCCATAATTCATATTCAGCCAGATTCTCAGCATGCCAATTGAGAATCTCCTTTGACTTTAATTTCACCAATATACACTAGCTTGGGATCTGGCCAATAGCACTTCTATATGGAGTAGGGCTAAGATGGAAGATCAGCCTTAAGTCTGACTTTCCTGATTTTGATTTGTTTGTGTCACAAATTTAATTATATTTACAATAAATCTAGTTTATTTTATTTATTTTCTGAAAAGCTTAAATCAAGATTGGATGTTTTTCTAAAAGATATCCTCTAGGAATTATTTGGGAAAGTTCTATGGCCTGTGTTATACAGGAGGGTAAACTAGACGATCATGATGGTCCCTTCTGTCCTTGGAATCTATGAAACTGTGCATAGACAATAGAAAATGTGTTAGTTATGAGAGACTAGAATGGCTTTTGAAACCGTTCTGGTGTTTTGGGTGAATATACTTTTAATAATCAGTTTTATAAACAAAGAGTCTCAGTAAATATGTATTTTGCTGGATATCTTAACATGTATAGTTGTGTAGCAGTTGGACTTTTTAGAATATATTCCTGTAATTAAGAAATGGCTACATGAATTGCTTGAAAATTTGCTTTTGAAAACCCATCCTTTGAGATCTTGGATGACAAGTAGAGCTGGGTGTATAGTAAGAAAACTTATTTACAAAACATTGTGATAATTTCTAAATAAATTTCATTTTGACTGTGTTCACATGCCTTCATATTTGCTTTGTGCAAAGTTTTGTTCATGTGAACGTTCCTGTGATGGAATTTCAGGCCTATATCCAAAATTGCTTTTATCATTTAATGAAAAGATGAAGTTAAATTTGTTTGGAGCCAAAGTGAAAGTTGATTATATAGATTAGGTCATTCAATCATGGAACGCAAATAATATCATGGTGATCAGTTGAACAACTTGAATATCATAGAATTAATATCTAATACTTGAAGAATAATCACAGTAGTCAAAAGAGTACCAAGTTGAATAGGCTAAAGTGTGTTTGAACACGTAAAACATCCATCAAAGAATTTCACAAGTGAAAATCTGTACAAATTTCAGTCTATTTTTTAAGAGGAAAAGGAATAAATTTGTTGAATAAATAGTTCATGGTGAATTGTTCACACAGCTCTAATGACAGACTTCAGCATGTAGCATCTCTTCTTGCTACTTACTGTGGAAGTGCTGACATAATCTCAGTTGCAGTAGCACAAATGGTGTGTGTGTGTGTGTGTGTGTGTGTGTGTGTGTGTGTGTGTGTGTG
>NW_020664435.1:37818044-37937688 GCF_002925995.2 Terrapene triunguis
TGTGTGTGTGTGTGTGTGTGTGTGTGTGTGTGTGTGTGTGTGTGTGTTAGTTATATATAGGATGGGCTGGTAGCTCCATCTATTATTAAGGTTGCCTAACACTTCTAAGTTGTATCCAGTTGCTTATAACTTTGCCAAACTTTAACCATTTGGGATGAAATTTTTCATTCAGGGTATCTGCCTCACGCTACATTTCAGTCAAAACAGTTCAGCTGTTTCTAAGAATGAAGCTAGGGAAAGATACATTTGTCTTCCCTGTTAAAAAAATTTTGGCAACCTTTCCTTTGAAATGCTCTAGAGTCCCATGCCTTGGAGCAGGGTTTTGAAATTTGACAGAGAGGGCCTTTGTGTCACGGATGTTCCTTTTGCCATTCCTTGCAAAATCTGCCCAAATTTGGCCAAGTTATAAACCTGTGAAAAATCACAGTTCATACATGCTAAATAAAGACTCACTAGAGCTTTGCTGCTAAATTCCACAAAGATTGCCAGAACTGAGTATGCTCCATCCCAGGGCTAAGCAGGAGATTCACTGTAATTGCAGCTCTGAGTTGCTGCAGGCCAAGCCAGGTCTGGACACTGGAACTGAAAACAGGAGTCTGTCTCTCTTGTACTTGCAGTACTGGGCCCAGGCAGTGTGGAAGAGGAAGATGCCTGATTGAATTATTGGAATTCGGAGGGGACAAAGAGCTAGACTTGGGGTTGTTGGGTGGAAGACTGAGACAAGGAGCCAAGGGAGTGGGAGAGAGATTAGGGCTGGAGGATGATGGAGGAAGATGGAAGCTCTAATTAAGATCTGAGGTAAGGTCTGAGACTGGGAGCCAGGGAAGGAAATGATGGGGGGACTCAGAGCCTGTGGGTCGGGTTGGAGGGGCAATGAGATCAGATGATGATCCAGGGGAGGAGACTGGGACTGGCTGGGCAAGGACACTGGGAAGGGGAGATGGGTCTGAGGTGAGAAGTCTAGAGGAGTGAGACTAACTTGCTGGACAAGGAGAGTGGGACTTGGATGAGAACCCTGTGGAGAGGAGACTGGGGCTGCTTAGATGAGAATAGGAGAATGCAAACGAGGAGCCCAGTTTGGGGAAGAGAGAGGACTGGGACAGGTTGGAGGGATCTGGGCAGATGGGTTTAAGTTTGGAGGAATGGTCAGAAGAGCCATGCCTGCTAGAACACACTACTCTCCAAGGCCTGGAATAGAACCCAAGATTCCTGAGTCTCACCATTCATCTGCTGGCAGCAAATATCTGGAATATGTGAAAACCCACTGACAAAATATGTCTCATTCCCCTCTAAAGTGTTGGTCCACCTAGAGGATGACAAGCTGCTACAGCTATCACTTACTCTGTTCTCTCAAGTGTCAGAGATCTGTGTGTGATCCTAAGGTTCCAACCCTGCTGATGACCCATGTGGGTATCAATATGATGCCACATGATGGAATTTCTGTTTTTTCCAGTTTGCTTAAAAAATAAATCTAGGAAATTGCACATAGATTTTATATTAAAAGAACATTATTAAGGTTGCAAAGTCAAGCACTCAAAAGTTAGGAAACGCCAGAGTTAAGATTGTGTGTGCAATTTAAATTTAGCTTCCTTGGTCGTTCTGCTGATGCTTGGTACTGCTGCAATTGTAATAGCAGAACTGCATCAGCCACTGAATCCATTCTTGATCTTCTTTCTATGGCAGGGCTACAATTATTTGTATTTGGTCATTCCGCAGATATAAAGAGATTACTTTCACTAGACTTAATTGCAATTAAATTTGATTTTTTAAATTAAAACAGCAGCATTTTTAAATTTTAATTTCCTGTATTTTAATCATGTTAAACAGCTATATATGCAAAATGATGAACAGTATATTAAGGGGTGAATTTTCAAAAAAGCAGACCCATTTTAACAGGTTCAATTTGCACCAGCAAAATTTGCAGTCACACCTGGCTCCTGAAACTCAATTAAGGACATAATTTGCATCTGCAAAACTGCATTGTGGGAGTATATAAAGTAGTTAGATGGAGAAGGGACTCTGATCTGTGCCCAAATTAACATTTAGGGTATAAATTGCACCTGCACCAAGTCCTCTGAAAATGTACCACTAATTTTAATATAAATATTACTCAATTACATCATGGAATCAGCCACCAAAGTACCCTCAGAGAACCTGCTTCAATATGGGCTGGAGAGACCTTTTGACCACACATCCTTAGTTGTCTTCTACAACCCCACACTGGAACCCTTACAGGGTATCATTAAACATTTACAAGCCATACCTGCAGACATATCTCCATTGCTGTGATGATCAATGCCCCCCACAACACACTTTCCAAGATCCCTGGATCCTACACATGCCTATAACAACAGGTGGTATACCTTATCCAGGGCACTAAATGCCCCAACAACAATTATGTGGGTGAAATGAGACAATCACTATACTCTCAAATGAACTCACACATAAAAATGATAAGACAAAAACACCATATCACACATGAGCAAACACTTTTCCCAAAACAAGCACTCCATATCTCAGTTCTCATTCTCGAAGGAAACCTGCACAACCCCTTCCAACGATGAGAGTTAGAGTTTAAATTCATAACTTTATTAGACACTAAAAATCATGGACTCAATAAAGACACTGTATTTATAGCTCACTACAACAACCTATAACACACTAACCCTCTTTTGTCCTATGACTGCTGAGGGTTTAACTGCCTGCTTCACCTTGAATGGTCTCTTACAACAAGTGAACTCCTTATGCAAAACCAGTGGCTCTCAACCTTTCCCAACTACTGTACCCCTTTCAGGAGGCTGATTTGTCTTGCGTACCTCCAAGTTTCACCTCACTTAAAAACTACTTTATCAGACATAAAAATACAAAGTGTCACAGCACACTCGTGTCACAGCACACTAGTACTGAAAAGGTGCTTAGTTCTTCATTTTTACCATATAGTTATAAAATAAATCAATTGGAATATAAATATTGTACTTACATTTCAGTGTATAGTATATAGAGCAGTATAAACAAGTAATTGTCTGTATGAAATTTTAGTTTGTACTGACTTCATAGTGCTTTTTATGTAGCCTATTGTAAAAATTAGGCAAATATATGGATGAGTTGATGTACCCCCTGGAAGACCTCTGCATACCCCCACAGGTACACATACCCCTGGTTGATAATCACTGTGCTAAGCAATCTGATCTGTCTTGTATTTAGCTGTGACACTCTGAGTACCTTTCCCAGACTTGAAGAAGAGCTCTGTGTAAGCTTGAACCCTCGTATCTTTCACCAACAAAAGTTGGTCCAATAAAAGATATTATCTCACCTACCTTATTATTCAATTAGTCACATTGTTTTTTTCCTTCCTAAAAACATCAATCTTACCATAAAGATTTACATTACTGTCTCTTAAAAGGAAAGAAAAATATGAATAAAGAGGGGAAAAGCTGCTATACTTGCAATCTCAATAAAAATCTGTTTTCACTGGGGAAATAAATCAGCCTTTTGTAAGAATGATTTTTACCAGACCACAGAGTGTAGGGCTGCATAGCAGTTAAGTATATAATAGAAGTATATTAGCTTTGCTATGAGACACACAGCAGATTTAACATGTTGAGCAGAGAGAACCAACCCCCACCCCACCCCTTCCAAATAAAACACGTGGGGGTAAAGAACTGCATTTAAGGGATTACAAAGATGTTCATTTTAGACCTAATATAGTTCAGTCTTCCTTGGAAACTGCCTGAGTAAGGGGTTTGTAAAAATAAAGATTTGAGGATTTGACTTGTTGGAAACCAAAGTGACAGCTAAAAAATCTGTTTCTGAGTATTTTAATGCAAAACTAATTTATCCAAGAATGTTAAGAAAATACTAACTAGTGCCAACATTTATGCAAAATGATTCTGAGGGAAAAATAAAGTTTTACTCAGCTCTTGTATGAAAGCTTGCTTTTGTATGTTAAAACAGCTGCATACAGAAGGGAAATATTTGCTTGCCAGTAATGTCTATATGTTTATGTGAAATGTCAATAGTTAGTCACATTTATACTAAAACAAAAGGCCAGTTCATTTGCTAATTGCTTGAAATGCCTAAAAACAAGTTTATCTTTTTGAAAAAAATACTCTTCTCACAAAGGAGGTAAAGTACATGGTAAAAACTCACCAACCTGAAATTCAGTCCAAAATTGGCATATACATGGCTATTTGTTTCTACATGTGTATATGGCATCTGCAGAAGCTGCTGAGTTAGCTTTGCATTTTTTGCTGCTTTTCTTTGTTAGTATTAAGCTTCCAAACCTTTTTCTTGGTTGTTCCTATGTATGTGACATTTCTAGCTGCTCTTGTTATAACCTTATCTCATGCTGTATGCTTTGTACAAGAACCTGACTGTCTTGGCTTTTTCCATTCTTTGCTTCATTAATGCCCTCCCTTTCCAGATGTGTTGGGTATGTATATAAGCTTGCAAATTATGTTTCCTGCTGTTTTTGTGTTCTATGATTTAGTGTGCCTTACAAAACCACTGTTTCCAATAACTGGTTTTATAATGGTAGACAGAAGTCTTAGCTGTATTATGCACTGATTTTTTTTGTCGGGGGGGGGAGGTCATTTTCTTTCTTTATTTAAAAATCTTAAAAATAAAGTTGAGGGTGACAAGTGAACTGTAAGGGTTAGAATTTTCAAATGTAGGTGTCTAAATTGTATGCACAAGATCTGCATACACTAGTTCAGACTGTAGAATGTTCATGTAAAAAATACAGTTCTGAATATGATTAATTGATCGCACATATGATTGTGAACTCATTTATCTGATTTGCAACAACCTGTCTGTGCTTATATGCACACAATTTGCATATATAATTTAAGTGCCTAACTTTGAAAATTTGACCCTAGAAACTTTATAGAATTCCTTGGTATTTTGCTAGTATCCTGTAGATTGTATTCTAAATAGTGAAACATAAATGCTTATAGAAGCATAAAATGAAACTGTTAGGGAAATTCAGTCCAAAATTCAATCACCATTTTTTTAATCTATATGCAAAGCCAACAGAATGATTTGAACAGTCCTAACCATTAAATTCTTTGCAAATATGCTATTGGAAGAAGATGTTAGTATGGTATTCAATGTGTTTAATAATTTAATTATGACCTCTTTATATGGTTTCTGTTCCAAAATAAATGCTTCACTGCTCTTAAAATAAATTTAAACCAAAATGAAAAAGGAATGTTGGATGTCCAACACACTCACCAAGCACCTTGGCCTAGCTATTGAGTGCATGTAATAGGGACTGGGAAACAGGATTTAAGGCTTGTCTGCACTCGAAACGCTACAGCAACACAACTGCAGCTGCACCACTGTAGGGCTTCAGTATAGACACTGCCTACACCAATGTGAAGGATTCTCCTGTTGGCGAGAAACAGTAGCTAGATGAACGGAAAACATTTGTAAACCTAGTGCTGTCTACATGGGGACTTAGGTCAGCTTAACTATGCCACTCAGCGGTGTGGATTTTTCACATCCGTGAGTGGCATAGTTAAGACGACCTAATTCTCTAGTGTAGACCAGACTTTAGACAGAAAATATATTTTGGTTTCAAGCTACCAACGTTTTCTTATAGTCCAGAGAAAAAACATGGCTTTAAAGGTAGGAAAATACCTTGACCATCTCCTTTTAAATTAAGACTTTTTGAAAGATATTGGCCCAGACCCTAAGTAGTAGCCAAGGCAGTCTCAGCATAACTCAGATTTTGAGGGTGCTCTCCCAATTCTGGGGCTGCCTTAAGCCAGAAGAATGCTCTTACCTCTAGCAGTTTTCCCAAGGAGCCAATCTGGCAGCCAGCAATTGCTGAGATATAACAAAGCCCTGGTCACACCCCTGGAGAGGAGAGATAGCTTAGAGATCTCTAAGGCCTGGGTTCTCTACATTTCTAGCCCCCACTCAACATCAGAATCCCCAAGTCTCCCATTAAACTGCACCAAGCACAGCTCAGGATCATGATCTGTGTATAAGTGTTACTTGTGTGCACATATTAAAGTCAGAACATAGGTAAGTTAGGGTTGAACACACAACTTTTGAGTATTTAACTCTACAGATTTAATAACATTATTTTGAATATAATTTCATGGTGGGGTTTTTTTTCAAGAAAAAGGGGAGGAAGTTGGACAAGAATAAATGTCCCCAGTTCAGTAAGTTACAGACACCAGGCAGCAACATATCACTCAACTTTCTGTTAGTACTAGAGTCCAAGTCTATATTCATGTAGCAATCTTTTTACACCTAAAAGAGGTCTCAGTGAGATCTACATATCAAGCTACATTTGAAGGAAAATCAGATCAAAGTTTTATAATTATGAATATTCATATTTGGCCAATTTGAAAAATATATACATGACTATAACAACACATGCATTACAGTACAGTAACTCCTCACTTAAAGTTGTCGCAGTTAACGTTGTTTTGTTGTTAAGTTGCTGATCAATTAGGGAACATGCTTGTTTAAAGTTGCACAATGCTCCCTTCTAACGTTTGGCAGCCGCCTGCTTTGTCCACTGCTTGCAGGAAGAGCAGCCTGTTGCAGCTAGCTGGTGGGGGCTTGGAACCAGGGTAGACCGGCAGCCCCCCTATCAGCTTCCCGCTCCCCTAAGTTCCCTGTGCAGCAGCTGCCCAGCAGGCTATCAGTTGCCGGCAGTTCAGCTGTCCCTCCCCCCACTGCCATGTGCTGTTCCTGCCCTCTGCCTTGGAGCTGCTCCCCGAGACTCCTGCTTGCTGTGCGGGGGGAAGGGGAGGAAGAGAGGAGCTAATGTCAGGGTGTCCCCCTGCTCCTGCACCCTGCTTACCTCATCTTCCATAGAGCAGGGGGGACACACGACAGGGCTCAGGATGGAGGGAGCTTGCTGACAGCAGCTGCGGTCTCAGCAAGCTGATCTAATTAACAAGACAGTGTACTTAAGAGTAGGGTCAGCATACTTAAAGGGGAAATGCGCATCTCTCTCTCTCACACAGGGTGCGTGTCTCTGTCTGCGATGCTGTCTCCCCTCCCTCCATTCCTGCTGCCTTGTAGAGTTAACCCTTGAGGGCTCAGCTAGTTCATCATTTAGCAGTAAGGCATTCCCTGGGAAATATCCCACCTTCTGACTCTTCCACCTCAACCAAGCTTCACAATCATCATCACTGTGTGCCAATATTAAATTGTTTGTTTAAAACTTATACTCTGTGTGTGTGTGTGCCAATATTAAATTGTTTGTTTAAAACTTATACTCTGTGTGTCTGTGTGTGTGTATATATATATATAGTCTTGTCTGGTGAAAAAAATTTCCCTGGAACCTAACCCCCTCATTTACATGAATTCTTATAGGGAAATTGGATTCGCTTAACGTCGTTTCGCTTCAAGTCACATGTTTCAGGAACATAACTACAACGTTAAGTGAGGAGTTACTGTACACATTTCTAAATGCCCACTCCAGTAGTTACGCTATATAGCTGGACAAGCTTTCAGTTTAACTGTTTTGGAGCCAGATTCTGCTACCTTTACTCATGTTGAACCTCACTCAGTGGGACTGTTTGTGGAATAAGGTATAACTGGAGGTGAGTAAGGATATCACCATCTGGCCCGTGAGGAATAATTTACAAAAACGTCCTCACTTTCCTTACTGTTCTACGTAACATGCTTGATCATTGTGTTTAAACAATAAAGTTTGTGTTTTAGCCACTTAAATACTGTAATGATATAGTATAAGTAATTTCAAAGTCATGACTACTTACAGAAAATAAGTAGCCACTTATTTAGGTGCCTAGATATGGATTTCTGAGCCTAATTTTAGGTGTTCATGTTTCTATATTAATCCACTGTTTCTAGGATTTGCTAAACTAGACTATTAACATTCACTTGGGTTCAAACTAGGATGTCTCATGCAAAGTGGATTTTTATTATTTTGTTTTAAAAAAACAAAGGGGGAAAGGTAGGTATTTTCCTGTGCTACTTAACATTTTTAAATAAACATTTGCTGGTGGTTAATACATATTGTTCACTGAACCCTTTGTATTCTGATGTTGCACCAATTATGGTGGCTGAATTTCTGTGGCAGAAGTTATTCGATTATAACCAGGACTTGATTTTGTAGTTGCATCTTATGCAGAACACCCAAAATGTACTGTTAGTTTTAAATTTATAGATATTCCAGTTATATCTGACTGTTTAAAAAATCATTTTAATAGGACAATCTTAGTAAAATTTACTGTCTCTGAAACTGATTTGCTGTTTAATCAGTATACGTGTTGAACAAAAGTCAAATGGTCATCCCTCCCCTTTTTTCCTGTAGAGGTTGCTACTCTTCTCAATAAATGCTATCAATTTGGTGCAGCAACCATTTGTCTAAGCCACACTCTGGCTAGGACTAGTTTGATTGTGGTCTTTCCCCAGTAGAATGCTAGCTTTCAATTTTTTTCATAATTCATTAGAAACCAATGGCCTTGATTCTCTCTGTTATTTATACTGTTGTAAATCAAGGAGTAACTCGTTTGAAGTCAGTGTGGTTACACGGTGTAAAACCTGTGTGAGAGCAGAATCAGGCTTCCAGTGTCTCCTCTCTTTCTGAGTCAATTTGAAAAATATTATTGTTGAAAGTCACTTGTATGAGATGTTACTGATCATTCTAACGTGACATTTATGCTTGCGCATAAGCTATGAGTCTGTTCATACTGTTTTCTCTGCAGTATAAACAGCATTGGTAAGATGTGACTGTCTGTTTTTTTCCAGAAAAATAGGGCTGATTTGATTGTATAGCTGATGAAGTTAGGATAGTAACTTAAAGACCTGATGCTTCTAAAAGAGGGTATTATTAATAGCAGCAGAAGACAAAAATGGTAATAGTTAAAAATATGTCAACAGTTAGTAAGTCAGAAAATATAAATGGTTGCAAGAGAGAGGTCAAATAGAGTCTGGTATTTGGATGTTGGATGATTTATGGTTGGTTACTGTAAATTGACATTTAAACGCGCACACACCAGGATGGTCAAAGTAGCCCTATTCTTTCTGTCATTGGTTAATTCTTGGCAACACATGCCATCCTTAGTTGTTGTTGCTGAAAATCAAAATACTTTGTTTCATCTAAACAACAGCTTTAGGTTTGTAATTCAATATTCATGGCCCAGATCCTGCACAGTGGTAAGGTCACTCAGGGTATATTTACACTGCAGCGGGGAAGTTAATTCTCAGCTCAGGTAGACATACACATGCTAGCTTTGCTGGAGTTAGCACTCTACAAATAGCATGTGGCCACAGCAGCTCAAGCTAGCTGCCTGATGCATGCCCGGTGGCTGGGTGAGCTTGTATATAGGAAGCTAACCTGAGCTGCCTCCCTTTCCACTGTGGCCACACCTTTATTTTTAGCATAATAGCTTGAGCCAAGCTAATGCATGTAAGTCTACCTGAGCTGGGACTTATACCTCCCAGCTGCTGTGTAGACGTACCCTTTATGCCCACTTCCTTCACAGAGGAGCCTGAAAGCTGCTCTTGCCATACACAGAAGGATTCTCCTGAAACATAGTGCCAGTGTAGCAACTCCTATGTCAACCCCGCTTCATGGTGCAAGTGTAGGTGGCATTACTGGGACTTCCTTACATCCCCAAAATATTCCTGGCAGCCGTATTGGCCTCTTGGGGCTGTTAGCAGCCAGAGTAATTTAGTGCAGATTTCAAGGACTTATTCAGACTTATGGGAATGCAGTGGTTACCTTTGCACCCCTCCTCCATATCTGAGTCCATACATTTAAACTGTCTTTAATAATTCCTTTTTTTCCTATTACTTTTGCTGGATTTTCTACTTTGTGTCAATATATAAAAAAATGGCTCAAAGATTTTGATTACCTTTTTTTGAAGTAGAGGTAAAGCTTATGAAATAAAAAGAGGGAGAGACAAAAGTCTCTCATGCTGGAGTTAAGGCTATATGCACAAGTACATAACCTCACATAATGTGGCTTTGAAATCCCCTAGTTAAAAGCCAGGGCCAACATTTTCAGATATGGATTCTTAAATGTAGGAATTTAAATCTATTTTAGACACATAAATAGCTGGCCTGATGTTCAGAGGTGTTGAGCGAATGCAGATCCCATTGACTTCAGTGGGAGTGGTGGAAGCCCAGAACCTCTGAAAATAATGCCAATTGCATAGATATCTAAATAAATACTTAGGTGTCTAGTTGTCAGTACTCACCTGAAAATTTTGGCCCAAGTGTTATCAAGAGTTACAGAGTACCCACACTCATAAGAAAACAGCAGCCATCCTGTTCAGACTGTGAAATCAGCAGAGCCTCAGGTCTTGTTTCCAAAATGTTAAGATTTCAGAAAGTTCGTTTATAGACTCCAGGACTAATTTAATTTCTCTTTTGGGAGAGATCATTCTAGCTCCAAGGACACCGAGCAGATCCTCAACTGGTATAAATCTTCATACAGACAAAGGGGCTAAACCAATTTGCACTAGCCAGGGTCCTAGCCTACTATTTCTTGAAGCATTTTCCCTTTGGAGCATCACTATTGACTAAGTAGCTAGGGAAGCCATAACTTCATTCCACTGTGTGATTGCTTTTCTCATAATCAGAAACCTGCTTTGAAGCCTTTGTTTTTGAAGCAGTTTCAGTTAAGAATGAAGCAGATGTCAGAAAATCTTTGATATCTCATTCTTTGAAATAATTTTTAAGAAGATGGCATGTGGTGGCAAAGGAAGTTTCCATTATGCTGGCTCTAAAGTCAATGTGATTCCTTTCAGACATATTGATTATGCTGTTCTCAAGGTCATGTGGCCTTCACTAGTTGGGCCTTTTCTGAGTGCTTGTAAATTTTTCTTTTAGGACATTAGCCCTTTTCATATTTCAAAAGTTGATGAAATCTGATTCTGATGGAATCTTGAAAAGAATAGAAATATACATCACACGAAAGGTCTAATATATTGGCAGGTGCAAGTAGTAGCAATTTCTTATAATATAATTCTTTCTGAACATGCTGGTTGACACCAAGAAGTATTTGGGGGAGGAGGGTCTGGAATTAGCATATGACTCTTCTGCTAGTTTGAGGGTTTCAAGTCACGTGGTTTTTGTCTCTGATATGGTACTTTTTCACTTGTTCAACAGCCCATGAGCTATACTATATTTGATAGTAATTATTTCACAATTTTGTTGTTTTATCACTTTTCTGGTGTGGCTGATGAACATATAGCCATGAACAGATGAATTCCATGCATCAGCTGAACTACAACACTCATGTAGGTTGGATTTAGCTGTTCTTCTTCAAGTGATTGCTCATGTGTATTCCACTATAGGTGTGCGTGCTCGCCACGTGCACCGGTGCTGCTGGCACCAGTGCATGTGACGAACACGCACACCTATAATGGAATACACCTGAGCAACACATCTCGAAGAACGCCAGTTACGGAACAAGTAACTGCCTTTTCCCTGATGCTATTATGGATCGTGGGCTGTACTAGTTACCACTGAAATGCTGTGCGTATTTTCTACACGTTTGAAAGAGGATTCCATTTTCCCACCCCAACATGTGTGTAGTTCTCTCAAACAAAGCTCTTTTACTGGAGCTTGGCACAAGAGACCACAAATTGATTAATTTGTTGAGTTACTAGAGAAGTGAAGGACTATCCTGTTCCGCAGTGATCATGGGGCCTTTGCCCACTCCAGGGTAAACTGTTGTAATAGACTCTATTTAAATTCTACTTGAAGTCCACTTGGAAGGTTCAGACTGGAGCAAGCCACTTGCTCAGGGTGCTCAGATCTGTTCACTGGATGCCTATTCACTGCAGGATGCAGATGTTGGTGTTAGTGTGAATGTTCTGGGACTGTGGAAGAGACAGTCCAACTGTACATTCTGCTAAATGGTCAAAATTGACTGAGAGACTTGTGGTGTCAGTTCTTGGAGTTGATCTCACCTGCGTGTGGAGGTGGTGTTTGAGGGCTCCCATCTTTGAAATTTGCTCTCCTTTGGTGCCCTCTACAGCCAGTATCTATCAGGCTTCAGGGCAAAATATAAGGCTCATTTATTTTCTTTAGCATTTGGTTGACAAGTTTTGTTTTTGTCTTATATGATTTATTTATGTTTTTGAGTGTTGTAATAGCTGGGCTATATGTTCATCGTGGTGACACTCATGGTAGCTCGAGCTTTATTTATACATCCCATTATGAGTGGCTAATACAATTTATGTAAGTTCATTTTTATAACCTTGCTGCCATAGTTTCTCAGTACATCAGAGGAGACATTTTATTAATACTTGATTTTCATGGAAGGGAAAATTACTGACCTATAATTCTGCTTTTTTTTAAGATACTACTCTGACAGTATTTTCTCTTCTGGGTCTCAGATCTCAAATCTAAGACGTGTGGGAGTCCTGTAGTTCCTGAAGTATTTTGGTTGCATGTAACAATGCTGGCTTTGGTGGGACCCAACTGAGAGTACCAATACAGGACAAATTGCTTAAAGCAGGGCAGTTACAGCCCAAGGCTGGGGTTCCTTTGCACACCAAGGCAAACCAAACCAGCCAAACAGGGATGGTGGAATCTCCTTCCTTAGAGGTTTTTAAGGTCAGGCTTGACAAAGCCCTGGCTGGGATAATTTAGTTGGGGATTGGTCCTGCTTTGAGCAAGGGGTTGGACTAGATGACCTCCTGAGGTCCCTTCCAACCCTGATATTCTATGATTCTATGACTTTGGTTTTACCCCACTGGCTATCCAGCAGTCATACAAGCAATTTCCTTAGACACTCCAGTTTCCCAGTATCACCACCAGTGCCACTCGTTATGGGGATGAATAGTTATGATACCCCAGTAAAAGAAAAAGGTTCTCCCAATCCCAAAGGACCAAGCCCCAGACCCAGATCAATATACAAGTCAGCTCTTACTCACAAAGCATGCTGTTGCCAATCTTTTATAATCTAAAATCTAAAGGTTTATTCATAAAAGGAAAAAGATATAGATGAGAGCTAGAATTGGTTAAACGGAATTAATTACATACAGTAATGACAAAGTTTAGAGGACTTTTATTTAAATAATGGTTTGAAAAGATACACCATTACAATCTCAGATGCAGCACAGATAACCTAAAAGATGAGAGCAAAGGGAAAAGATTCAAATAAAATTGGCCAATTTAAATACACATTCCAAAAGGAAGAAATGGAGGACTGGGGAGTTTGGACTCCCCTGCCTTGGAAAACTGTTCTACAGCATGCAGATCAACATTAGTTTCACTTCTAAACGCTAAAGCAAAGCATTCTAACTGTGTGAGCATACAGAGTGAGGACTATGTGGCTGCCTTGTAGAAATCTAAGGGAAACATTTCTGAGACAGGCAGTGGAGGATGCCTGCCTGCCTGCCTCTGATCAAATACACCTTCACATGGCCAACCAGGTGATAGCAATTAAAAATGCAATCCAGTAATGATTTACTCATGGCCCTCTTAGAAATAGTGGTATGTAGTGAATAAGTAAGGCTTGGTCCACACTGGGGCGGGGGATCGATCTAGGAAACGCAACTTCAGCTACGAGAATAGCGTAGCTGAAGTCGACGTTTCCTAGATCGAACTAAGTTTACTTACTGCGGGTCCACGCTGCGCAGGCAAGCTCCCCCGTCGACAGCGCTTCCTCCTCTCGGCGAGCAGGAGTTCCGCAGTCAACGAGGGAGCGCTTCTGGGATCGATCTCTACCCGCCAAATCAGGCGGGTAGTGTGGACCTACCCTAACAAAACAAAAAGTTTGATGGACTTTCTAAGGCCTTCGGACTGCTTTAGATAACCCCCTTCACTTCCCCTGCCCACCAGACCTTGTAACATGAGCCATGTAGAGAAGGGCCTCCCTAGGATGGGCATGGAAAACATGTTGGCAGGATAATAGGCTTGTTAAGGTAGAACTCTGTCACCATCTTGGAGTGGAATTCTTGATGTGTTTGAAACATCACCATTTCCATATCAAACTTGGTATAAAGTGGATCAGCCGGTAGAGTCTGAGGTGTATTCACTCTGAGCTGAAGTCACTGCCACCAGGAAAATGAAATTCTGTGTAAGAAACATGCAATCATGCAGTACTTAATTTGTAATGAAAAAGGTGCCGGGACTTAAGCCATTTTTTTTTACTTTCACAACTGACGTGACAAGCCCAGAGGTGCTGGGACGATGAACTGCCAAACCTACAGGTTCTGAGGCTCAGCCCTGGCACAAATTAAGCACTGAACTCATGGGTAATGAGTAGAGTTTTCATCATCTTTAGTCAGGACCCACATTAATGTCTCGTGATACCAGGAGGGATTTGCAAAGCTCCCATGTGAACCTAAGGTTAGGCAGGCAGAAACATTTTACCTGATTAGTTCATGATGGGCCAGAATAGCTGGCAAATTAGCCTGAATGGAGTAAATTATCAAATTAGATTCAGTCAGGCACAGAAAGTAGCCAAAGAGTTTTTGTGCGGGAATTAAAAAGGCCCACTTGGGTCTTTTTGCACTAGGCTGCAAACCTCTTCTACTTGGCAACGTAAGTCCTTTGGATAGATGGTTTTTGAGAAGTCAGGAGGATGTAAGCCACCTGCTCGTTAACGCCATACCTACAGATCTCTGCACTCTCAGGAGCCATGCTATCAAGGAGAGAGTTCCTGAACTGGGGTGAAACAAAGTGCCTTGACTCTGAATAAGAATCTGAGACCAGACATTCAGCCTGATGGGATCAGCTTTGGCATCTGCAGCAGAATTGGTAGCCACAATTCTCTGGGCCAGCATGAGGCAAGTAAAGATCATCGAGCCTCTTCCTCCTGTGCTTTGCCAGGACTGTGGCTACCAGAAATACTGATGGAAAGACATACTGAGTCTCTTCAGTTCATGGAAAATGTCTTGCTCATTCTTAATGCTTTGAGCTGAAAGCTTCTTGTTCCAAAGGGTGACAGAGATGCATCTCTGATGTCCCCAACTGAAGGAAGATCCCAGTTCCCTGCTCTCTCATCTAGAGGCTGCTCATGCAGGTACACCACAGATTAACTCACTCTATCTGCAATCGTGTTTATCTTTCCTTCTAGATACGTGGCAATCAGTAATGGCAGGTATAGCAGAGTCCATTCTTACATTTGCAGGGCCTCCTGACATAGGAAGCATCATCTGGTGCCTCCCTGTTTGTTGATTTAAAACATTGTGGTCTGAGGGTCCCAGTTCAAATGGATAACTTTTGGGAGACCAGGTCACTATGATTTGGATAGGTATGTTGGAAATCTATTCCTAAATAAAGATGGTCCCTTCATGGGCACTAGGCAAGGAGGCTCAAAGGTGATCTATCCTTCAGATGTGATGTGAGAGTCTGTGTTTATCTTGCTTTCATTGGAATCTCAGGCCAGGTCAACGCTTACATTGTTGCTAGTATAGCAATGTTGATTAGTGATATTTTTTTAAAGATATTTCTATACAGGCAATATCCCCTAGTGTAGTTGAAGTTATATCAGCAAAAACATGTTGTTAGTATGGCTTATTTTCTTTAGGGAGTGTGTATAAGCTATACTGGCAAAAGCACTTCGTTGCTGGCATAAGCTATACCGGCAAACGTTTCCCTAGGGCTCAGGGTCTACTAAAGTTCTCTGATGTGAGACATGCCAAGACACTGTAACTACTGCTAGTTACAGTTTTAAGAACCATCAAGTGTGGTATGGTCTGAGCTGTCACCTGCTGGCTCACACTTTACCTTTCTCCCTGACAAGTGAAGTCTTAGATCTTCTCCTTAGATAGATAGCCTTTATTGAACAGTGATTAGCTGGGGTGCTTTGTACTTTGGTTGGCCGCTGAAAACAAATTGGGATTTGGGGTAATTTATGAACCTTAGTGACTCTAACAGTGACACATATTGATCTTTTGACACCCTCCAAAGTAATGTCCTTCAGCGCAGAATTATCCAAGTAGAGGAATGTGTGCACTCCTAGCCCATGCAGACTGGCTACATTTCTCAAAGCATTTAGTGACAACTCATGCTGCTAACCCACCTCAAAAGGCAAACACAAATTTGATAACATAACACTCTATTTTAGTGTTTGGGAAGTCCCTTTGTGTTCATGTAAGCATCCACTAGTTTCTTACCCTTTTGGATTTACCTTATTCTAGTTAGTTATCTTAAGAGAGTGGTGTGGAATGAGCGCAGAACTAGAATCCCATTCCCATTTGAGTTATGATGTTGGCTCCGACATTGACTTCGTCTGTAGGTTAAGCAAATCATTTAGCCTCTGCCTCAGTTTCCCTGTCTGTGAAATAGCGATAATAATTAGAACTTGGCAGAGAATAGTTATTGTGTTTCTCAGAGGATTTCACTATTTTGAAATTTGGTTTTGTTCAAAAAATTTTGAAATTCTCCATGAAAAGGGATGGAGACACAGCTCTGGAGCAGTCCTCCTAGGGGCTGCCTTGGAATCATGGACCTGTGAAGCCCTTGGTCCCCAGAAGCCTGCATATGGGCGAACTGGTAAGAAACCAGACAGGTTTCTGTTGGAAACCTGCTTGTTTCCATAGGAACTGCATTGAAATGAACTATTTCCATGGAATGTTCTGATTTTGATGAATCGACAAATTCCAATGAAAAACTGTTTTGTCAGATTTTTTTCTGACCAGCTCTGATGATAATCCTTACCTACCTCAAGGGCTATTGGGGGGATTATTAGCATTATTTTGAATTTTTTGTTTTTAAAGTACTTTACAAATATTGACCAAAATTTTCAGACCTAGTGCCATATTACATATAGGGCCCAATTTTGAGAGATGGTAAGCACTGATAACTCATATTGAAGCAAATAGAAATTATGGGTGCTTAGTAACTTATGAAAAACAAGTCTCTTTCAGGCACCTCAGTATAAATTTAATGCGTAGTTTCAGGCACTCAGGTTTGAAAATTATGGTCATTAAGTATAATTAGAGTCTGCACTTCAATAACTTACAAATAAGGAATCCACTGAGATACTGTAGTAAAACTGAAGGATTCCTATTTCAAACAGGAGATCATTATGCTGCATACACCTCTTTGCTATACACACATGGATTCGGTCTTATAAGAAGGTGTTAAAAATGTTTCTGCATATTAGTAGTATACAAAAGCATGAAGGTGAGACTGGTAAAGAGTACGACCTTCAAAGAACATAAACTGTAGGCGGAATGTTCTTGCTAAAGATATGTTTGCTTCAGTAGAATGCCAGTGACATTAACAATTAACAGCTCCTGCCAATCTACTCATCTGTTGTGGGAGCTGCATGCCAATCTACCTCATTGTTACATTTGTTAGAATTAATTTCTGTTAAATATTTTCATAACTCTAATTTTCTACTTATCTGCAGCTGAAGTTCAGAGTGAAATTGAACGGATATTTGAATTAGCAAGGACATTGCAGCTGGTAGTACTTGATGCTGATACCATTAATCATCCAGCTCAACTAAGTAAAACCTCTCTGGCTCCCATTATAGTATATGTAAAGATTTCTTCTCCCAAGGTAACTATCTTACTGCTGTTAATTCTGATTCAATCCACCCATTCTTTGAGACCTGAGCCACAGGTACAAAGAGACACAGATTCTCCACTGGATGTCATTAAATATCAATGAATTGCACTTTTTAATTATTTCCCTGTGGATGGGAAGATACCATTAAAAGGATATCATCTCAGTCAGTGGGTTACAAAATCACTTTTTTGCAAAAGAGAGATAGCTGTAGTTCTAATGGTTACTTAAGTTAGAACTAAGGGAAACAGTTCATTTGTTTATTATTATTTACATAATATTGCTTTGCAGAGTGTCAACAGTTTGTTAAAAACTTTGCAGAAATATGAGCTAAGATCCTTGTCCCAAAAACTTTATAATCCAAGTAGACAGTATAGAAATGAAGATAAGGGAGGAGATGTTATGAGCAGCAGGACAACTGGTCAGTACAGTTCAGCACACACAGTGTTTATTTCTGTAATTTTTGTTCAGTTTATTCTTAAGATGTTCAGTCATTTAATTTACCACCATTTCACTGTGTGGGGATGTCTACATTTATAGTCTTCTTGGAACAAGTACATCCTGAAGAGACGTTGGAAGGAGAAAGTGGAGGCCTGGCAAAGTGGGTCTGGAAGAGCATTCTCAAGAGTCTCAGGGCACGTCTTCACTACCCGCCGATCCGGAGGGTAGCAATCGGTCTATCGGGGATCGACTTACCGCGTCTAGTGAAGACGCGATAAAATCGATCCCTGATGGCTCTACCGTCGACTCCGGAAATCCACCGCGGCAAGAGGCGGTAGCGGAGTCGACGGCAGCGCGGCAGCGGTCGACTTGCCGCCGTCCTCACAGGCAGGTAAGTCGACCTAAAATACGCCACTTCAGCTATGCTATTCACGTAGCTGAAGTTGCGTATCTTAGGTCGACCCCCTGCTGTAGTGTAGACCTAGCCTCAGTATAAATGGCTACATGGAAGAAGGCACACATGAGAATAGGAGGACCGGAAGGGGTCAGTTAGTGCAACTTGGGCAGAAAAGGAGGGAGAAAGGGAATAAAGAGAATAAGAGCAGAGAGGTAGGTTGGAGCAAGGTTGTGCAGGGCCTAAAAGGCAAGACAGAAAGACTCTTAAAGCCAGTGAATGAGAAATTATTAGATATGTTAAAAATTATACAAGAGTTACTTTTTTGAAGAGTACACAAATACATTGGGCCTAATCCTGCAAACAATCAAGTCCCTGGCAAATCTCCCATTGAACGGAATGGTTTGATTCTATTCCCACTATCTGACTACTACTTGCTTCTGAATTCTTTCTTTTCCCATCCACTATGTATTTTAACTGTCTTATTTTCCACAGGTTTTACAGAGGCTAATAAAATCTCGAGGGAAATCTCAGGCTAAACACCTTAATGTTCAAATGGTGGCAGCTGATAAACTGGCTCAATGTCCTCCAGTGAGTTACTGTTGATGCATTACTGATGTGGAAATGTAGACTCCTGTTCAAAGGGACTAAGTCTGTCCTTTGTTTCCAAGTAATAGGCTAATTGTGTAACATTTGTTGCTGCTTGCCACTCTCTGTTCATATTTCACTTGTCATTTTGTACAAAACTCCATTTGAGATCTCTGCATGGCATAATGATCAAATATATTTCTTTTTCAGCAACATAATTAATCCTGGAGATATATAGGTATTGAGCCACCAATATTTTACATGATGCATAGCTGAGGAACTAGATTACTTCAATAACTCTTTATAGGTTATTGATCCAAAACTAAACTGATTTGGTTTATGACCATAAGTTGCCTCTGGCAGTGTTCCCTCTAATTTTTCCCACATGTGTGTGGAATGAATTTTGTTATGTGCAGCAATATGGAGGTGATGTGACACACATCACCTTCATATGCTGCACATAACAAAATGCATGTGGTGGGAGTGGGGCCGAGGGGTTCGGAGAGTGGGGGGGAGGGATAGCTCAGTGGTTTGAGCATTGGCCTGCTAAACCCAGGGTTGTGAGTTCACTCCCTGAGGGAGCCATTTAGGGAACTAGGGTAAAAAGCTGTCTGGGGATTGGTCCTGCTTTGAGCAGGGGGTTGGACTAGATGACCTCCTGAGGTCCCTTCCAACCCTGATATTCCATGATTCTATGACTCAGGGCTGGGGCAGAGGGTTGGGGTGCAGGGGTGTGAGGGCTCTGGTTGGGGGTGCGGACTCTGGGGTGGGGCCGGGAGAGGTGCGGACTGAATCCAACCCAGCCCCGACCTGCCATGGCCAGGGGAGGGGCACCTATCCATGGCCCCAGAGCTGCTGCGGCAGGGAGAGGTGTCTCTCCCCCCTAGCTCTCTCTCCCCAGAGCAGTACCTGGGCTGGGGGGAAGAGGCACCTCTCCCCGCCACAGCAGCTGTGGGGCTGGGGCCATGGGATAGGCGCCCCTCCCCTGGCAACGGCAGGTCTGGGGCTGGGTTGGGTTCGGGCCACACCTCCCCTAGCTGCGGCAGGTTGGGGGATGGTCTGAGTTGGGACCAGGGGAGGGGCGCCCCAGCCATGGCAGGGAGGGGCCGGGACTGGGTTCAGGCCGCCCCTCACCCAGCCGCAGCAGGTCCCAACCAGGTGGGTTCCCTGATCGCCTGTGCAGCGCTTAATAGGCTGCTGCGCAGCTTACAGGGAACTTAGATCTGAAGGTAGATTAGTGGTCTACATAAAACGGTCTGTATAAAATGAATTGGTGGCTTCTTTGTAGTTCCAGCTGGGCATATGCCATCACAGCTGGCTTCACCTGGATTCACTTGGCATTCTTACTAATTTCAGCGGAGAAGTATATGAGATCATACTATTGATTTGCACTGTATCCTTGGGCAAGTCATGCAAACACTCAGTTTCTCCATATTTAAAATGAAGATGATAATATCTTGCTCAGCTACTCACTATTAGGGCTGAGCAAATAATTGATTTTTTTGATTCATGGACCAAAACAAAAAATCTGAAAAAACAAATCCTCAGTTCAGTTCAAACCACAACAGACTTTTTTTTTTTTTTCGGGGGGGGGGGGGGGGGGTTTGCTGAAACAAAAAAAAAGTGCTTCAGGTTGAACAAAATGTTTTTGATTTTATGTTTCATTTCAGGCCATTTTCAGATGTTCAAGTTGGCTCTGTATATCCCCATTTACGGGTATTGTGCCACTTTGAGGTGCCTAATGGTAGAACCATCTCCAAGTTGTCTCCATTAGAGTGCCCACGTGGCCTTTCCTGCCCCTCCCCTCAGCATCTCCAATTGTTCTGAGGGTGAGGCTCTATAAGGGGACACAGTGCTCTCTACCACCTCAGTTCCTTCCAATCACTATGCCAGATGGACACAGACTGCTCCAGTCCATTCAGATCTGGGGTTTTCTCCACTTCTTAGTGTCTCTATACTTGTTTAGTATAGTTAGTTAAGTTAGTTAGTAGTCAGTTCTGGGTTACAGTGGAGCCGAATTAAAAAAAGAAGGTGGGATTCAAGAGATGTGCTTTGTGCCCAGCTCTCCTCCCAGCATCTGACGACCATGACATCCTTGGGAGAGGGCCACTCTCCTGGATGTTCCATCTGCCAGACTTTCACACCCGGAGCTTGCAAGGTGGAACACAACAGATTGCAGGTGCTTCTACTTAAGGAGGCCTTTGAGGCTAAATCCTCCAGTCTCGGGCGCTTGTTGGATCCGAAGTCTAAGAGGCCAGCCTCTGCTCCTGTGACTTACTCCAGCAAGTTGAAGCAGCTTAAAGGATCCAAGAAATGGGAACCTTCATCTGGTCGGACTCCAGATCCTGCTTCTCAAGCTGTAAGGTCTTCAAAGGCCCTGTCGATAGAGAAAGGCAGAGCACCTGCTATGGAACCAAGAGGTACATTGTCAGCTCTGGATGTATCAGTTCTGAAGAAGGAGACAAGGGAGAAAACAGACACTGTTAGCAGTGCCAGAACCTGCATGTCAAATTTGTTGGATCTACTCAATTCTGACATGGCCTCTACTGTTCCAGCTCCAAAACCCAGGCTGATTCCAGCTTCAGTTTCTGGAGACCAAAGAGGTGGAGCTGAATATTTCATTAGATTCTGCACCATCCAAATTTTCAGCTCCAGCTTTGACTTGTGCTTCAGATCTAAGTTCATCTTCTGATCCAAAGAGGACTTTTACTTTGGTGGCTGATGTATACTGTTCAGCTTCTGATTGCTGCTCAGTTCCGAGTGAGAGGAAGAGTCAGGCTTCATTGCTCTGCTCACCATCTGGGTTCATTGCTGTCTCCAATGCACTCCATAATGGATCCGAGGCCAGATCCACATTTAGATCAGGATAGAGGAAAAATAAAGAGACTTGTTTCCTCCCAGTTTGTGTCCCCCTTTTGCTCCTTCTCCTCCAGGTATGTTCCCAGATCCCAGCTGCTGAGGAGACTGGCAGTCCTGGACACCATGGCCGTACTGGGTGCCGCTGCAGGAATTTATCAGTGGTGTTCTCCTTTTTGATGGAGAGATGATGCTTCATCTGTAAAGGATCCAGCAGCGGCAAAGTCCTCAGATCCGGTTCTGTCAGATCTGTCAGCATCTCAGACAGTGGTTCATGTTACTCTGTCTAAAAAGGAAGCTAGCATGTTCTTGTTCAAAAGAGGAGTTAACACAGACTATGATCCTGATGTCACCAGATGAGCATGTGGGAGTGGCTTCTGCCTCTTCCCCTTCTGAGTAAGTTCCATGACTAGGGGATTGCATGGCATCCACGTTGAATTTACCTTCAGTAGCTGTGGAGGAAACCTTCCATCTGGTGTTGGTCTACTGCAGCTGGCTAAGACTCTCTCGTCCACTCCTGCCTTTTGCCAGCCTATTTCTAAATTGACAGTCGAATTATATCAGATACCCTCAGAAGGGTTTTCATGTTTTCACACACCCCCTGTACCTAATTCACTGGTGGTGACTGCTGCCAGTAGTAGTTTGAGGTCTGGACAAGCACATTCCATTCCTGGTGACAGAGAAGGAAAGAAGATTGATTCCCTAGGGAGAACAGTGTTTTCCTCTTCTCCTCTTGATAGTAGGGTGGCAAATTATCAAGTAATTATGGCCTGCCATCAGTTTCACCTATAGGAAAAGATGGCATTGTTTGTGCAGGATTTGCCAGATGACAAAAGGACATATGATTACATTTGCTAAATGGAGGGCGGAAATGTGGCAAAGCATTCTCTTAGCTTCATTTGATGCCTCAAACTCGCCAGAGCTTTGGCTTCAGTGGTTACTCTGAGGAGATGTGCTTGGCTTCACTCCTCTTCTCTGGCTCTGAGTAACAGAATTAAGATGGAAGATTTCCCCTTCAAAGGGGATATTCTTTTCAGTGGAAAGGTGGATGAGTTACTAAGTAAAATGAAGGAGACAAGATTGACGGCTCCCTCTTTGGGCTTGATTTCTTCTCCTTAGGAGGAGACCAGCTACTCTTCCTTTCTGTTATCAGAGACAGTATAATCCACAGTGTTCCTTGACTTATTTCTCATTAAATCAAAGACATCAGCAAAACACCAACAGAAGAAGAGGTCTTTTAAATCAAGGCCTAAAATCTAAACAATCTGCTTCCTCTCTATCATCATCATCATTGAACACACCAGGTCTCAGATTCTTCCTTTCCTCGGTTTGTTTGGAGACAGGCTAGCCCATCTTTATCAACAAATGAAAGCTGCTTATATCGGACAAATAGATCCTATAAATTATAGAAAAGGGCAGTGACATGGTGTTCGAGAAACTCTACCCCCTTTCAATTCTCCCTACCATTCCCTTTCTAGGGAACCTTCTCATGATGTTGTTCTACTTTCAGAAGTGCAGACATTGCTTCTAATATGGGTTGTTGAAAATGTATCCAATCATCTGAGGGGTCAGGGTTTTATTCGAGATACTTTCTGGTACAGAAAAAGGATGATGAGGAGGAAAAAGCGTTTATCTGATTTTAGATTTCAGGAACCTGAACAAACACATTTGGAAGTTTCAGTTCCATAAATTAACTCTGGCCTCCATAATCCCTTTACTTTCAATTATGGATTGGTTTGCATCTCTTGATTTAAAAGACACATATTTTTATATTTCTATCAAGCACAGTCATCAAAACTACCTTCATTTTGTAGTGGCAGGACACTATTTCCAGTAAAAGGTGCTCCCATTTGGCCTGTCCACAGCACCAAGAGTATCTCTGTGATAGCAACTCATTTGAGAAAGCAAGTTATTTTTGTTTTCCCATATTTTTTGAAGCTGCTGTTTGTGATACTCTATTAAGTCACATTGCCTATATAACCACCCTTTTTTCAGACTTAGAGCGGCTTCTGAATGTGAGAAAGTCAGATCTTGGTTCCAAGTTGGACTCAATAGCAGGAAAAGCATTTCTACCAGAGGACAGATTTTTAAAAATAGTGCAATATGTTTTAAACATTCAAATATGTCAGACTCAGAAAGTAATCTTCTTCCTGGGTTTCATGGCAGTTACTACTTGACTCCATTTGCACATCTCAGAAAGAGACCAATGCGGCATTGGATGTCTCAAGTTTACAGGCCAAATCTGGAAAATCTTAAAATGTAAGTCAACATGCCTTGAGAAATTCTGGACTTATTGACATGAGGTCAGTCAGAGTAAGTGTCCTAAGAAGCATCCACTTCAATCCCCCTTCACCATCGGTGAGGATAATTTCAGTTACATCAAACAGTAGTTGGGGGGCTATATCTGAGTCATCTTTACAGGTCAAGGTCATTGGGCTACTCAAGAGAAGGGCATGCGTGTATATATATATTAAAAATGTGTGTGTTGGAGTTAAGAGCCATTCATCTGGCCCTCAGATCATTCCTCACTCACATACACAGGAAGCAGTGACAGACAATACATCAACAAATGGGGGTGCTCACTCCACTCATCTGTATGCAGAGGCAATCAGATTATGGGACTGGTGTTACTCGCCATGATAATTACCCAGTGGCCCTGCATTTAGCAGAAGAGAACAGCATGATTCCAGATAGTCTCAACAGGAATAGTTCTCAAATGCATGAATGAATGGAACCTGAAGGATCAGTTGACTCAGAGCATCTTTACCATTTGGGGTCAACTAGATGTGGACCTGTTTGCTACAAGGTTCACCTGGAAGAATTGCATCTTCTACTTGAGAGCAGGAAGAGACAGTCAGTCCATCTCTGATGCTTTCCATCTGCAATGGTGAAGGGCCCTTCTGGATGCTTTTCCCCCTTTCCATTGATTCAGAAACTGGTGAGGAAGAGTAGTCAGGACAGGGCAAGGATAATTCTAATTGCCCCAGCTTGGTCATGTCAGCAATGGCTTACAGACCTGCTTCATCTGTCCAACAGGGTCTTCAGACGTCTTTCTCTGTGTCAGCAGCAGGGCAGAATTCTTCTTCCAGATCCACAGTCCCTTCACCTGACAACTAAGATGATCGGACTTAGAGTCTGTCTACTCTTGAACATTCACCCTCCCTGTTGGTATGGAACGTAATGCATAATTCTAGAAGCTGTCTACCAGATAGTGTTGCCATTTGAAATGGTCCAGATTTGTGGTGAGGAAAATCTGATACCCCGTCTCAGCTTCCATATCTTGTATTTTAGAATATTTCATGTACTTAAAGACTAAGGGGCTATGTAACTCATCTTTCTTCTTCCAGTAGTGTCCCTATGGGTACTTCACTGTAGGTGCACTTGCATTCCTGCGCTGCTGATCAGCAAACTTTGGTAGCAGTGTCTGTTCAGCCTGTACACGCGCTGCCCCTCCTCATGCTCTGCCACGAGGCTAACCAATGCTGTGTGTGTGAACTCACCTCAGTTCCTTCTCAACCACGCCTGGCTAGAAATGGAACTATTAGCAGTCTGTTCATCGGATCATTATATCTGTCTTAGCACTTCAATAGTTAGTTAATCCCTTTCTTAGTTGTAGAGCTTTCTTTATTTGCTCTTTCTTTTGGAAAAACTTTTTTTTTTTAGTTTTCCCCCTTTGCCTGGGGTTTGCCCCAGCACAGGGTATGCCCAGTTCACTGAGCTTTAAGAGATGCCTCTATTATAAGGAGGCTATCCCTGTAGTGAATAAACATTCTGGCTGCATCCGTTGCCTCGGGGAAAGCTACATTTCCCAAAACTCTGGTCTCTGCCAACAGCTCAAGTCCAGATCTCAAAAGGACCGAGACCTTTAGACTAAAACTCCTCCTCATTGAGGCAGCTCTTCAGCCGTCCCCAGAACCGCACTAGGAGTCACCAAGATGGCACGAATCTTCCGCACAGCCTTTGACATCTAAGGACTGTGGGTCGTAGAGAAAAGCTGCAGACCCTTCACATAAAACTTCAAAAAAGAGAGCTGTGTGTCCCCAGAGTGAACCTTAAGATAGTCAAAAAAGATCACCGGCACGTTCTGTATTGTCAGTATTCCAGATATTCTAAACATGGTACCTATAGCACACAAGAGTCTGAAGCAGTAGGTACCATTGATGCACCTAAAGATCTGATGGGCATAGGCACTGAAGCAATGGTACCGAGAGATAAAGGCAAGGACAGAGACCAACACTGCTGCTAAGAAGATGCTGCTAGTACAAGCATTACCATCGGCACCATCAATAGTGAGCCATCCAGCCTCAGAGCTCGGTATGACCCAGATCACCAATCCCTTTGGTGCCATCGACCCACCGGCAACCACCATCAGCACCGAGTAGGTTGGCACCACAAGAATTTAGGCACTCTAAAGACCTCATGGTATCTGACACACAAGAGTCTCCCTTGCTTAGTACCAGAGCTCTGGTACCAAGTTTACTTTGGACATGGGAATCTCCACCAGTTCCGAGTCATGCACCTCCATTCTCAAATGGTGAATCAGATAACGAACAGGAGGAGGTCAACTCCCATCACTCCTCCCATATTCTGTATAATGCCTGCTACCAACCTGGGCCCCCTCAGTCAGACCCTCCATCTGCTCCTCAACCACCGTGGTATGGCCAACCATGGGCACCACCACCTGGACCCCTTCCACTGCCCCACTGGCTCTACTGGGATCTCTGGGTGACGAACAGACTCCATGCTTCCTGAACATCTAGTGTTTGAGGCGCTCTCCCTCAGCCATGGTGTCCAGACCCTCTGAACCTCCAGAGGAGATCCTGGAGGAACAGGAGGGTGGATTTGAGGAGGAAGTCACACCACAGACCAACATCTCTTCCTCCTCTCCAGATGAGGCAGTGATGCCTCCTCCGCCATCCCTAGCTGATGACTTTAGGCTATTTCAAGATCTAGCTAAAAAGGTAGCAGACACATTGCAGATACCTCTTGAGGAGATAAACGACACCCATCATAAACTCCTGGACATCTTGCAGTCCTCCTCTTCCTCCAGAATAGCCCTCCCTATCAACGAGGCCCTTCTAGACCCAGTCAAGTTTATATGGCAAATCCTGGCATCAATCACGCCTGCCTGCAAATGGGCCAATAAGAAATATTATGTCCCAGCTAAGGATATGAAATTTATGTTTTCCCATCCCCCCACCAATTCCATTGTTGTGGATGCAATAAACTGCCGAGGTTGCCAATACCAGGTGAAATCCACTCCCTGTGATAGAGATTGGAAGCTCCTCAACCTATTTGGGATAAAGGCCTATTCATCTGCCACACTGCAATTCAGAATTGCAAACTATCAAGCTCTGATAGCAAAATATTACTACATCAGTTATGCCAGCTTAATGCATTTATTGATCAGTTCCTGGAGTCACACCATGAACAGTTTCGGGCCATTATTAGTGAAAGACAACTGGTGACCAAGACAGCACTCCAATCAGCACTCGATGCAGCCGACACAACAGCCCGGTCCATCTCTACAGCAGTGGTTATGTGGCGAGTGTCCTGGATGCACCTATCTGGCTTCCCTAAGGAAGTACGGACTACAGTAGAAGACCTTACCTTTAAAGGCATCAAATTGTTTGCCAAGAAGACTGACGCATCCCTCCATATGCTTAAAGATTCCAGGCCCACTCTTTGGTCATTAGGGGTTTATACACCTGGACAAAAACAAAATTTAGTCTGCAACCTCAGCATAAATCCTACACACCACATTTTCCAACTCAACGCTATTATGAGCCTCAAAGGAAAAAATCCAGATTTTCCAAGCATAAACCATCAGGCCCCTAGTCTTCCACTTCACAATCATCCACTTCAAAACATCAGTTTTGACATCTTGGTTGGGGCACTGACAGACCACTCCCTTCAACACCAACTGCAGCTGACCAACCATTAACCCTTCCCCATCCCTCTTCAGAGACTCTCTTCCAGAGAGCTTATTACGACAAGAAATAGATCACCTCCTCTGTCTAGGAGCCATAGAGCCTGTATCTTAGCAGCTATGAGGTAAAGGTTTCTACTCGCATTATTTCCTGATACCCAAGAAGAAAGGAGGTTGGAGACCCATACCAGACTTCAGAACACTGAACAAACGCGTCAAAGCTCAAGAATTCAAGATGGTCACACTAGCAGCGATTATTCCATCTTTGGAACAAGGAGATTGATTCTTGGCCCTCGACCTACAGGATGTCTATTTCAACATATCGATCCTACCTTCCCACAGATAATTCCTCAGATTTACCTTGGGCCAGGACCATTACCAATACAGAGTACTCCCCTTTGTCCTCTCATCGGCTCAGAGAGTATTCTCCAAGGTCCTCTCAATAGTGACAGCTCACCTAGGCTCCCAGGGGATTATGATCTACTCCTACCTGGACGATTGTCTCCTGAGAGCCCGCACCTCCAACAAGGCCCTCTGGGTCACCCAAACTTTGGTAGACTTGTTCACGGAGCTGGGCCTACAGATCGATGTCCAAAGAATTACGTTCACCCCTGTACAGCAACTAGTGTTCATAGGAGCTGATCTCGACTTGTTACAGGGGAAGGTGCTCCTGCCACAGCACAGGTTCCACACACATTGGGCACACTCATAGAAGCAGTACAAACCAGTCATCAAATATCAGCCAGACACTGCCTCCAACTTCTGGGGCATATAGCTGCAGGCATGTCTGTGATATCTCATGCCAGACTTCATATGAGGTGCCTTCAGATGTGGTTCAGCGCAGTCTACAGGCTGAAAAATTCAGACTAGACAAACCTCAGTGCGCTCATACCCAACCACAAAGCGATTGCTCAAGGTATAGTAAAACTTTTTCCCCAACCCAGACATTCCACCCCAGCATGGGACCTAAACTTAGTCCTAAAGAGCCTGACTAGGCCGCCCTTTGAACCCATGGCTGCTTGTTTGCTATGAAGACAGACTTGCTGGTGGTGATCATCTTGGCGAGAAGGATAGGGGAAATAGCAGCACTAATGGCAAACACCCGTTATACAATATGTTTTTGGGACAAGGTTATTCTCAGACCGCACCTGAAATTCATCCCTAAGGTGACTTTGTCTTTTCACATAAACCAACTGATTCACCTTCCTTTTACCCCAAGTCTCACTGTGATAATGGGGAAGCTATACTGCACACGCTAGATGTTAGGAGAGCCCTAGTCTTTTACCTGGATAGTACAAAGGCCTTTAGGAAATCTCCTAAGCTTTTCTTCTCTGTTGGATTATCTAACATGTCTCCCCCTTTGAGGGAATCCTGTTCCTCCTTGGGAACGTAATTTGGTCTTATCTACACACATGAAGCCATCTTTTGAACCCTTGGCTGAGAGTTCTTTGTATTTATTTGTTAAGATGGCATTCATTATTGCCATAATGCCAGCCAGAAGGGTGAGTGAATTAAATAAATGCCTTGATGGCTAAACTACCATTGATGCCTTTTCACAAAAGTGAGGTGATTCTTAGACCTGTCCCCAGGTTTTTGCCAAAAATAGTTTCTGAATTTCACATCAATCAAACAATTAATTTGCCAGTATTTTTTCCAAGGCTGCATACGAATAAAGGGGAATCTTTTTACACTCTTTGGATGCTCTTGCATATTTTTTAAATAGAATTAAAAGTTTATGAAAAACATCTACATTATTCATCTCTTCTACTAAAAATCATAAGGGTCATGCTGTGTCTTCCCAGACTATTTCTAGATGGAATAAACAATGTATTGTTGAATAGTACATGTTACAGACATTCTGGTGCCTACAATGGTACAATCTCATTTCACTAGAGCTTTGGCAGCATCTTTTGCTTGCATTAAGCAAGTCACTGTTGCTGAGACTTGTAGGGCTATAACCTGGAATTCAGTGCACACTTTTACTAAATATTATGCTCTTGATTTGGCTTCAAGGGCTGATGCACGATTTGGTAGAGTGGTGCTTCCATCTCTATTCAGTTAGGATTCTGTTCCCTCCTCCAGGTTATTTGCAGCACAGCTTATTAAACTATCCATAAGTGGAACTATGCAGAGCCACTCAAAGAAGAAATGAAGGTTTGTTACTTGTAACCAGAGTTCTTCAAGATAGTGCTGCATATTTACACTTCCTGCCCTCCTTCCCTTCTTTCTCAGAGTCTTTTAATTCCTTTCTCTGGGTTGGCGGTGGAAGGAACTGAGGTTGGAGAGGGCTCTGTGCCTCCCCCCCCGCCACTTGCCCTCCATATGTTGGGAGACGCTGAGGGGAGAAGTAGAAAGGGGCATGCAAGCCCCTAAGCAGACACTGCTGGGAGAAGATTCTACCATCACAAGGCGGAACAATATCCATAAGTGTGAGTATCCAGAGCCAACTCAAAGAACTTCAATTACAAAAAAGTCACCTTCATTTTTTTTCACCTTTTTAAATATATATATATATATAGCTATAGCTAATTTTCAAAATGAAAAATCAAAATGAAACATTTTGAAATGGCCTAAATGAACTGTTTCAACTTTTTAATTTATTTTTTTCACAATTTTGTTTTGGCTTGAACTATTTATTTACCAAATTCAAGCAGAATTTGTGACTAGTTAGTGACCTAAGAAATGTATTTTTCAGCAAATACACTGCCCCCCCCCAAAAAAATCACCCAGATTTACTCTCACGAACGTTGTGAGGATTATTATTATGACTATACTTTATAGTTGGGTTTACTCTGTACCCCAAATCCCTAGCGTGCCTGTAGCGCCAGTAGTGCACCCGGTGTACTGTGTCCCAGAGGCAAGCAATGTAGCTGCTTCAGCAGCTAAGCCTTATATGCGCTACCCGGTGAATCCCATGAAACACTCAGACACATGGCTAAGAGAGGGGTTTTTACTAGAGCTGGCAGGAAAGTGGAAAGGTTGCAAATACCCTAGGTAGAGAAGTTTTAAACAGCTGCAGTTCAGAGTGAGCAATAGCACTTCCTGTTTGGGTCTCTGGGGCAGTCCATTTGAGAGTTAGGGCTCTTCAGGCTTAGTGCCTGGAGTGCCCTTTCCAGTCCAGCCTCTATTCAAGCAAGTAAGCATTTGCAGGCTTGCAGGCAAGCTCAATTAGTGTCTCTCATTGGGGCTCCTTTGTGCTGGCTCCCAGCCCAGCTGCTGTTGCTCCCCTGTAAGTCCCACACAGACCCGTGCCCAGCTGTGATGTTGGCAATCACAGCTTGTTCCACATGTGTGTCTGTCCACAGTTCCTGGGGCTTCTCTTCAGCTCCCTGTTGCCATGTGGCTCCCACTCCCAAAGCAGCCTCGCCACTTCCTGATTCAGGATCTTTTCCCTTACCTGGCCTCCGGAAGGAGAAGTGCAATGGGGAGGGGACTGAAGGGAACTGTAGTCCTTGCTTAGTCAAGAGGACGGGGATGTACAATTGGGAAGAGCTGATGGAAGCTCTAGTACCCTGCTTTGCAGATCCATCACTATACCATAATATCATGAGTTTGCTAGGCACTGTACAGGCACATACAAAGACAAGGGCTCTGCCTCAAAGAGCTTAGAGTCTATATCGGACCAGTCCAACTGCAACTGAAGCCGATAGAAGTCATTCATTAGGCTTTAAGTGGGAATGGGATATAGTGGTAAATTAAGAGTGAGTTAATTAATACCTGTGCAGCTTTTTAAAGATGAAAATCGCCACATAAGTGCTAAGTATTATTAGTTTTGTCTATTGTTATTATCAGTTTTGTCTAGCTTTGTTTGAAGTATCACTAGGTATAGGGATTCCACAATTTTCTTTGGTAGCTTGTTCCACCATCTCTTTATTCCAACAATTAAAAAGTTCTTCTACTGTTTAACTTCTGTTCCCATATATGAGTTTTAAAATATATTTACAATACCAATTCTGCCTTCCCAGATTACATACATCTTTCCAAGTTTCAGAGTAGCAGCCGTGTTAGTCTGTATCTGCAAAAAGAACAGGAGTACTTGTGGCACCTTAGAGACTAACAAATTTATTAGAGCATAAGCTTTCATGGGCTACAGCCCACTTCTTCGGATGCATATAGAATGGAACATATATTGAGGAGCTATATATACACACATAGAGAGAGCATGAACAGGTGGGAGTTGTCTTACCAACTCTGAGAGGCCAATTAAGTAAGAGAAAAAAAACTTTTGAAGTGATAATCAAGATAGCCCAGTACAGACAGTTTGATAAGAAGTGTGAGAATACTTACAAGGGGAGATAGATTCAATGTTTGTAATGGCTCAGCCATTCCCAGTCCTTATTCAATCCTAAATTGATTGTATCTAGTTTGCATATCAATTCCAGCTCAGCAGTCTCTCGTTGGAGTCTGTTTTTGAAGCTTTTCTGTTGTAAAATAGCTACCTGCAGGTCTGTCATTGAATGACCAGGCAGGTTAAAGTGTTCTCCCACTGGTTTTTGAGTATTATGATTCCTGATGTCAGATTTGTGTCCATTAATTCTTTTGCGTAGAGACTGTCCGGTTTGGCCAATGTACATGGCAGAGGGGCATTGCTGGGGTTTTTTCTCTTACTTAATTAGCCTCTCAGAGTTGGTAAGACAACTCCCACCTGTTCATGCTCTCTGTATGTGTGTATATATATCTCCTCAATATATGTTCCATTCTATATGCACCCGAAGAAGTGGGCTGTAGCCCACGAAAGCTTATGCTCTAATAAATTTGTTAGTCTCTATGGTGCCACAAGTACTCCTATCTTTCCAAGTGTCGATCATTCTGGCTTGCCATGGAAAGTATAATCTTACTGTTATGTACAGATTACTTTTAAATCAATTGTTGTTGTTTTTTTAAAGTTCAATCACAAAATATTCAGGACATGAATATTATGAATCTGATTTATTTGTGGTGCAATAGTAAAAGCATTTTCTAATATGGTCTATCATCAGCACCTTCTGTGGTTCTATATTGGCTCCGACGGTGGCTGTGCTCACTAAAATGTCTCCCTTCACAGGAAATGTTTGATGTAATTCTGGATGAGAACCAGCTTGAAGATGCCTGTGAGCACCTGGCTGACTATCTGGAAGCCTACTGGAAGGCCACCCATCCTCCTTGCAGCAATCCTCCCAACCAGCTCCTCACTCGCACACTTGCTACAGCCACTCTTCCTATCAGCCCAGGTCCAAACATAAATTTACAGGTATAGTTTCCTCTCTCTCTCTTTTCTCTCACCCCCATTCATTTCTGCAAAGGGAGGGAGACTTGCCAGGGCACACAGTGTGAATTCTGGTCACAGAAGTTGCTAAATGTGCTTCACTGGGAGCCGTAAGTTGATAGAGCAGAAGAGCTCTGCACTTTTATAATGTAAATACTTGAAGACAGACACTTTTCTTGTGATCTTCATTGTATTCACACTAGCATTTGTTTCCTTACTTGCTGACTTGCAAGACATCTTTGGATTCCAAAGAGTGAAAGGGCCTGGCTGGAAATGTATGGTGATGGGAAGTGGAATTTCCTCATGCCCAGAACAACCACTGCTGCAGTAACATATTTACCAGCCACCAATATTTTTATAACTTGTCATATGTGATTCAGTCATAGTTATATAACAGGATTAACAGTAATGTCATGCATGTTACTGCCTCTGGTAACTTTCGAAGTGACTAATATCCCAGAGCCCTGCCTGAGTGACTGGGCTGTGTATGAGAGAGTTCCACAGGGACAAGCTGGGGAGGAATCCATCCATCTACCTCCACAGGCAATGGAGTGGTAATAGAGTCACTTCATAGCCACTACACTACTGCAGTCATGAGGATGAAGTGGCCCCTCCATGGCTCCCTTATCCACTGGCCCTCAGATCACACGCTTCCCTCATTGTACCTTCCTTATATGCTAGCATATTATGCAAGTGGGAATTTGAGATGCAGTGTTGCTAGCCAATGGGGCGTTGGATGGGGAATCGGGATGTAACCCACACACCTTCTGGGTGTGGTGTTCTGTCCCCTCTAGTAGCACTGAGACCACTTAGGAGAGAAGGATTAATGAGTCTTCTCTATAGCCTTAGCTAATAGCTATATGGCTTTTAGGTCATGCAGTAGCGGCTCATGCATTTAACTCCAAAGATCCCAGGTTCAATCCCACCCGCCAACAACCAGGCTCTGTTGGTGTTATAAGGAGACACGGGTTCTGTTCCCAGCTCTGTCACTGACCCGCTGTGTGACCTTAAAAAGTCACTTCATCTCTGTTTCCGCTCCCACCCTTTGTCTGCCTTGCCTAATTCGGAACTCTTTCTGCCTATTGTACCAAGCACAATAGGGCTCTGATTTTGGTTGGGGACTTCAGATGCTTCTGCTGTATGAATGATAAGTGGCATCCTGATGTCCTGTATCTTTGGAACCACATTGGATCTGCTGAGGTCATGGAAAGGATTAGGGTCACATTTGCCTCAACTAAAATAGCCAATTGTTCCATCCCAATTTCAGACTAAGATTTACTTATGATCAGCTTCTTCATTTTCGAGTCCATCCCTACGACTGACATTTCCCTGGGTCTGGCTACACAGCTGATGTTAAAGTGCTGCCGCGCAGCACTTTAATGTGGCTGTGTAGTCACGGCTCCAGCGCTGGGGGAGAGCTCTCCCAGCGCTGTAATAAAACCACCTCCACGAGAGGAATAGCTCCCAGCACCGGGAGTGCGGCTCCCAGCGCTGTTGCACTGTCTACACTGCCATTTTACAGCGCTGAAACTTGCAGCGCTCACGGGGATGGTTTTTCACACCCCTGAGCGAAGAAAGTTTCAGCACTGTAAAGTGCCTGTGTAGACAAGGCCTTAGAAAGAATGGTCCCTGCATTTAAAATTTCAACTGCTGAAGTGTTTTGTTTTTTGTGGATCTTGCAAATATTTTCCCTGCAGTGAAGGCTTTATTTTAATAGAGATTTCCCTGTGGAATTGCAGACTTGGCAGGCTCTTCCCTGCAGGGAAAATCACTTTAGTGCAGTCTGTAGGATATGTCTCTCTTCACAGAGCATCCTGGGAAAAGAGAGTGTATGCCCCAGCTAGCTCCTGCCTTTGTTTGTCGCCAGGGCTGAAAAAACTGCTATGAATTAACTGTGTGCTGGAAGAGCAGTGTAGGTACTGAAGTTAGCCAGCAGGGTTGTGTAGTGTGCTAGATACAATTTTATAGATATAGTATTGCTCAAGCCTTTTTATGCCCTTGAATAGATATTTATATGTTCTACCAACCTATGTTAGTGTATATTGATTTTTAACCACACTGTTCAAGGACCATAATGGGTTATTAAGGTCACCTTTCTGAACACTGTAAAACTATCTTTTACGCTTTCACGGTTTTGACAGTTTATTAAGGGGAGGGATAGCTCAGTGGTTTGAGCATTGGCCTGCTAAACCCAGGGTTATAAGTTCAATCCTTGAGGGGGCCACTTAGGGATCTGGAGCAAAATCAGTACTTGGTCCTGCTAGTGAAGGCAGGGGGCTGGACTCGATTACCTTTCAGGGTCCCTTCCAGCTCTATGGTATAGGTATATATCTCCATATTAATCCTGAGCAAAGGTGGTCCGGTTTAAAATCTAGAACCTTAATCATATGAAGATATATTTTAAACAGAGGTGGGCCAAATCTGGAACCTCAAATCTGAGCCTCTTCAAAGTTTAGGAATGGAGTGAACTTGCACTGAACCCACTGTTAGGATACAAAACTAGGAGGGCCTGTCTTCCCTTTCTTGTTTTGAAGCAGTAAAATCTCACAAGAACTGAAAGATTTCAGCCTGAAATCTCTGAAAAAAGCTGATTTCATAATATTTCCATCTTTTTGGACCGAACTCTTCTTAGAACAGTTCATAAAACTTCAGCACTCCTGAAACCAAACCCAAATCCTCGTCCTAATTTGACTTTGATCCACAACCCCAAAATTTAACCTAAATGTTAATCTGGATCCAAGTGCTGCCTCCTCAGTCCATCTGTAATATTAGGGGCCAGTTCTCGCCATGGAGGTGCCCAGGGCTTCTATTCGATTTTTTTTTTTTTGCACTAACAATTTCTGAAGTTGGAGGAGGGGGAAAGTATAATTTGCTTAGCCCTTTGTTTCCGGTCAAAGCAGACCAACTAGATCTGAATTCATAAAACATTCTTTTCTTCAGAGCAGCTAGAAGTTTTGCACTTGCTCTTAAACCACAGCAAACTGCTCTCTTTGGATTTTACTGGTCAAAATTCTGTAACATTGAGTGTATTTGACATTTTGACCATTTGGGAATTAAAATATCCCATATAACTGTTCTTATTTTGTGTGCTTTAAAATCCATCCTTGTGACAAACTTAATTTTTTTTCATAAATTTAAAGCAGATCATTAATTTAGACTATTTTCTTTACATTTTAATTTATTCTAACAGAACATAATAAATATGTATGTTTTATTCAGAAACCAACTCTGGGCATTTCTTTCCACCCACTTTGCTGAATAGTACTAACTATTCAAGTTCATATTTAATACACTTCCCTCCCAAAATGCCAACATCAGCTAAATAATGACCAAAACAGAAACAAAAGACTTCCACAGTAGAGCCTAGAGTCTTGTGTTGACAGAGACATAATGTCAGAAACTCATGAATCTGAACAACACAAGTGATATAACTTCTAATGTAATTTGGCAACACAGATGCAATTATAGCTTTTTACTGTGCTCGGATAAACAGATGTACTACTCTGTTAAAGTCTACCTATATAATAATAATCCAGAATTGTTACACTGTGTGTCACCCTGAAGCCAAGAATGTTTGTTGAGTCAGTGTGAAGCAACTGGAAACAGTTACAAGCATGGTTGAGAGCTCTTTTTGTTCAGAATACCACCGGGTTCAGTCATCACTGAGGTTCATAGTCTGTTACCATCCAATTTTTAAATTCTCAGCAATTTGTACTTTACAAATTATACCTGTGCAGTGTATAGTAAGGCATGTATCTATGCCATGCCAAGAGTCCCAGACCATTGTGATGTCAAAGGTCACTCAATCACCAGCCTTATTCTACAGCTAATTTGCATACAACAGTTTCATTGCTTGTATGAGGAAGACTGCTGAGAAGGTAGGTGGATTACTTAGCCCAACTGCCACATCCCGGCAACAGCAAGGGCTTTGAACTACTAGTTTGATTTAACTTTGTACCAGCAGTGATAGCTTCGTGTTGAAGTTCCTGCCAAAGGTGGTCAGGACTATTCCTTTTGGCAGGACACTGTTTCTTTCTTAATTCTGAAATTAAATCTCAGCAATCATTTGGCTGTTGTTTTGGGACAAATGCAGGTAAATGTAACGGAACCCCAAAACTGAGCTAAATAATCACAATTGTTCATTTTGCAGTGATTTCAAACACTGTGCTGACGAAGACTAGGTTTGATTGTACTTGGTAATGCTTATTTCAATCTTTCGGTAGTAGCAATATGTTAGGAAATTGTTTGTGATAATATCATTATCCCTCCATTTTCCTTGGCAATAATCATTTAACTATAAGGTCAAAGTCCAAGTGTCTTATCACAGTGAGAGAAATTGAATTATTACCAAAAAACCAGAGGGGCAATGATATTATTGGTATTATAATACAAGTATGAGCAATACCAGGTCAAGCCATAGCTTAATTCTTAAAATAAAACCAGAGGCCAAAATCTTGGCCCTCCACTGCTATCTCCACCCCTTCAGCATTCACCCAGCTGTGTTTTAAAGACTGTCTCCAGTGATACCAGTCCTCAAAGAGGTTTCTGAATACCCTCTAATGATCCCTACCCTCTCTGAAGCTGACGTATCCTCTCTAGCTCTTCTGAATTCCCAGTTCTGCTCCTGCATCCTCCATGTTGATCTGGAGTGCGACTGCAGTTGTTGCTAACTGGAATGTTCAGAAAGTAAAGATGTTGCACAAGCCATGGACCTACCACCGAATAAACTGGCTGCTGCCCGCATCCTGCTAGGGAGGGAAGGGCTCACTTGTATTACAATACAATATTTTCAGTACAAGTTTAATTCTAACAATTTCTGGATTAGATTCACAGTGCATTGTCGTGTATGTAAATTACTGCTGTTATTGTTTTTAGCTTAATTTGTATTGAGGAAATGTCTTTAAATATGTGCCCATGATTGCAAACTTACTGTCTATTGTGACACTAACCAGGGCTCTCAAGGAGATCAGAGGAATGACCATTCAGCCCCAGAACGAACTGGCTCACAAGTTGAAGAGGAAGCACGGATTGAACCCACGAAGAAATTTCCACATCGTTCATCTTCCTCAGCACAACACCATAACCATCGCAGTGGTGTTAGCCGAGGCCTGTCTAGGCAAGAAACGTTTGACTCAGAAACCCAAGACAGCAGAGATTCAGCTTACATAGAACCAAAGGAAGAGTATTCACATGAGCATGGTGACCACAATGATTCTCACAGGGATCACAGTCATAGAGACGAGTCACATGGGAGCAGTGATCACAGACATAGGGAATCAAGGCATCGCTCAAAGGAAAGGGACCGAGAGCAGGACCACAATGAATGCAACAAACAACGCAGTCGTCATAAATCAAGGGACCAATATTGTGACAAGGATGGGGAAGTGATATCTAGAAAACGCAATGACACAGGAGACTGGAACAGGGATGTATACATTCGCTAGTAACTTTGGCCTCTGGCAGTTTTGTGTTTCTTTGAAGTCTTGTATAACAACGCCCCTTGAAAATATCTTTGGGTTCTTCATTGCAGAACATATGGTATCCTTCTGTATGCTGATTTGTATTGCTGTTGCTTGCATAGCAATAGCATGAAATAGAATATTCATATACTTATTTTTTTGATTAGTGCTATATAAATTGGCATAGTACAACTGCAGAGCTCCTCATGTTGTACTGTGCTTTTTTCAAGCTGTTTTTGGTAGCAGCCACTTGAACAATATCTGTTGCCATCAAGGTGGTGTTAGTGTTTTAAAACAAGGTACAGTTGATGTTTAATAACCTCCCGTGTATTCAGCAAGCCAGAATCAGCACATACAAAACTGTAACCCATCTGTTTTGATTTTTAATTTGTATGCACTTGATTTGCATATTGATTTAAGAGCCACTATCTGTTGCTTGTACCTCTGGTGGACTCCATTTGGGGACAGAATTCAGTCTTGCCTTACACACAGGGAATCATAAAGTCAAAATCTATTTTCTATGTACTGGTACTGTGTACTGTATATACAGTTTATAAATGTTATTTCTGCAGACACCTTCTTACTATATAAGTTTGACCACACTGTTTTAGAGTCCTAATGCCAAGTCAGCAGATTTGCTTTTGAATTACTGGCAACTGGAACTAGCCTCATTCAGGAAATTTGTAAGTGTGTTCAATCTAGACATTTTTTTCTTCTGTAGCTGAAAGCTTTACTACTGTAAATATGAATGAATGAATGCTTGAGATAAAAGGTTTGATTCCTATATTTTATGCTGTCCTTGCAAACTTATAATTTTGCATTTAACAATAACTAACCTAGCACTATAAATTGTTCTACACACTTCACACAAATTGTAATGGACACACTCTATTTTTTGTCTTATAGTCAGAATGGTGGAGCATACATCATAGGGTATGTGTGTGCAGATCTAGTGAAGGAAATAAGTGATTACTTAAAATTCCAACCAGTCAGTTTCTTTATTCTATCTGTTATTTTCAAAATCTGAATTGCAGTCAGGGAACATGAGGCAGTTTACTGCTACACGTAATTGGGAAAGCATAAATCTGCTGGCTGTTTGTTGAGACTCCAGGAGAGTAAAAACACAGGCAAATGTTACTGTAAGTGTTTCACTGGAAATGTAAAATCTTTGTGTTTTAGAGTATTTGTTTTAGTAAGAAAAGTTTACACAGCTTGTGGAGAGTTATTTTGTTGGAAAATAAATTTTTTTGTAGCTTCTCCACTTTTTTCTCCACTTGCCACTTACTCCGTAGTCCTACTTTGCAGCCAGGTCTGTGCTCGTCCTTCAGCTAAAAGCTTGTCTGCCAGTAAGAGCCCAGAAAAAGGACTGTTATAACCAAAGGTTCCATCTGTTCTGAACTCACTAGAGAAACGTGTTGAAATCAAATGGAATGGCAACTCGCTATGTTGTGCACCGAGTACCTGTTTTACTGGTAAGTGGGACACAATGTATTACTTTTTGGCTTCAGATCCCATGCCCCTGCCTAGATTAAATTCTGTTCTGTGTCACAGATAATGATTTTAGTAGTTTTAAGAATCCAACACTCCCCGTGCTTGTAAGTAGCACAGATTATATAAAGAATACAGAATTGGGGTCATACTCATTTATAACTCTGCATGTTTTTATAGTTTATATATTTTCTTGCAAAGAAGTGGATATTCGAATTGCCTGACCAAGTATTTTATATCATTATAGTGAAATGTGTAAGAAATACATGAGATTCATTTAAAAAGATTCCATTCCTTTATTCCAGGGTCTAAATAATTATGTTTCCACCCTTTGGGAAATATTTTTTCTCTAAAAAAGGCTTTGGAGTACTTTTTTTGTTTTGTTTTTTTTTTTTTTTATAAATAGAGGGTGAAATTTTCCTGTCAGGTATCTGATCATAACTCCCATTGCTGTCACTCATAGGCATCCAAGAACAGCGTTTGACTGAATGTGTGTGCTGTGGGAAGGGACGGTAAAGGTCTCTTTCTAGAAACAAAGTTCTAAGCCAGGGGTGGCCAACCTGAGCCTGAGAAGGAGACAGAATTTACCATTGTGCATTGCCAAAGACCCACAGTAATACGTCAGCAGCCCCCATCAGCTCCCACAGCCCCCATCAGCTCCCACCCACCACAGCCCCACCAATCAGTGCCTCTCCCTCCCTCCCTGATCAGTTGTTTTGTGGCGTACAGGAGGCTCTGGGGGTGGGGTGCGGGAGGAGCGAGGGCACTGCAGGCTCAGGGGTGGGGGTGGGAAGGGGTGGAGTGAGGGCAGGGCCTGTGGCAGAGCCAGGGGTTGAGCAGTGAGCACCCCCCCGGCATATTGGAAAGTTGGCGCCTATAGCTCCAGCCCTGGAGTCAGTGCCTATAGAAGGAGCTGCATATTAACTTCTGAAGAGCAGCATGTGGCTCCGGAGCCACAGGTTGGCCACCCTGTTCTAAGCATTTGTATACACTGTAACTACCTTTCTAGCAAAATGAAGATGGTTTGTAGACCTGTTACACTACTAAATGGATTTGTACAAATGGTTGCTGTATATGTACATGTTGGGGTCTCTTGGATCTGTATCAGTTCAGCCGTGGGAACCCATGTTGCAAGTATATTCGCTGTTTGAAATGTTTCAGATCATTTTTTAACTGAAAGAGATTGTTATATATCCTTGCTCTCTACACTCCTACTCTAGCTATTTTACCAGCTTGAAGTTACTGAGCTGTGAATGGTAATTCTCTAACCTACTCCAATTATTAGGTCAGTTAGTTCCTCCACAGAAACTACCTGTGGATTCCACCCTTGGCAGTCAAAACCTAGCCTTTTATTTTTACTTTCATTCCAGATAGGTTTTTTTCCTCAAAATATTTCTTAGGGAAAGTTATGCAGTATTTGAAATCTCTAAGCAGCTATAAATGGAAACTTTGCCAGTTTGTTCATCTCTTTATATGGATGTCCACTGTAAACAAAGAACATAAATGGAATCCTGGCATGGGATAAATGGAGTATTTATTGGTTTGCGGAACATACATTCTCTTTTCACAAAGGAAAGCATATGCCCTAAACCAGGTCAATGACAATATCCTGCTTTGTGTTGAACATCTATTGCCTATTGGGAATGTACCGGTACTTAAACTGCATTCCTTGAACTAGCAATTCCATTTTCTTATAATTCTACGCATGACATTTCTTCCCCAATTAAAGTGAGAAACTGGTTGTAGTACTGCTTTGTCAGTATACCTTTTGCAATATAAGTTGCTCTATATGGTCTGTTGTTGAAAAGCATTTGGCACATAGAAGTGTTGACCAGCATGTTTTAAAATACTTCAACTGGAGGACATATGAAAGGCTGTAGTGACGTACTTTTCCCTCAATGGTTAGCCGCTTGGAAAGTTTGGTAATATTTATTTATATTGTGATAGTGCCAGAGGTCCCAGTCTGCATCAGGTCCGTCGTGTATCGGCCCTGCACAAACCCACAGTAAGAAACAGCCGCTCTACCCTGCCAAACTAAAAAGATCAAGGGATGGTAGCATGATAAAACATGAAGCAACCTGCTCAGGAGAGGTGATACGTGTATCTTGCTAGTTCTATATTTTTTTTGCCCTCAGGACAATCAGCATAGGAAGGGTGAAGGGAGAGGGATACAATTGAATATATAAGGGGATATGCACATTTTATTATATACCTTTGTGTATGTCTTTTTAAAATTAATACACATCAATGCTAGCCAACAGCCCAGTTCAATCTAACCGCTATCAGTTGTTCAGTTTCTTGTAGACACCATGGAATAAGGTGCCCTTGAGGAGCGATTTGAAGGTGGAATGAGTAGTGGTCATACCGATCAGATCAGGGAGGGTATTCTGTGCATTCAGGACAGTGTGTAAGGAAAGAGCAAATACGTGTATGCAGGAAGCTAGCCTCAGGATGGGGTGGGGGTGCAGAATGACAGGAGGTAAAAAATCATTTTGCAGTCCATTAATCAACTGACTAATCATTATCCAGGAAAAGATTGTAAAGAAACAACACGCAAGTGACACACTTCATCCTGGGGTTTTAACATATTCATATACAGTACTGTCTCTGGAGTTTGGAAGTGGGGAAGACGTTTTGTTTTTAATGTTTATGTTCATTAAACTGTAGTATGTAACTACTCAGTTTCACTTCTTGATTTGGCCCTATTTAACCAAAGCAAACTGAGGCAGTGGTTTACACCATGAGATGTAGAAAAATTTGCAAAATGCTGTGGGAGAAGCTCATTTTTCCCCACACAACCAGAGTGTTTGGCTTTTTTTGTAGGTGGAGCATGAGGAGGTGAAATCCCCTTCCCCTCCCCTCAACCCAGGGTCAAAGTGCAGAGCAGTTGTAACCTCTTCCCTCACCCTCCAATGTAGCTACTCATTTACAAACCATGTGGTGTCAGAGTCTTCCCCAGCCATACTCATCAGAAGTGAATGTCACCCTGTTGAACAGCTGTGGGACAGTATGGATTTTGCTGCTAATCATTTCTAAGCTTTGTTGGTTTGTTAGTCACTGAAACTGGCTTTCAGAACATGCCACTCCTGCTCATTAGCCAAATTCAGTAGATAATCTGATTTCACTGTAATGCATTTTCTGTTAACATTTTTTTATTGCTTAATATTAATCATTTGTCATAATGTCTTTGCATCTTTCAGGAAGCAACATTCTTTAGTTTTCCCTTTTCTGTAAGTTTTCAAATATCTTTTTACCATTCCTGATTGTGGTCTGAGCCCCCAGTAATTCAGATTGTCTGGATTATTTCCCAGATACCCATTGCCATATTCCTCTGAATCTTTTACAATCTTCACTTTACTCTGCTCCGTTCCTTCCCCTCAGGAGAAAAGCACCTGGTAAGCAGCTCTACCAAGGTAGGCAAGGAATGGAGAAGTTGCTTTTTACAATGTGAAGTAACATTCTTCTATTATATATTCTGCCTGTATATCTCACATCTTTCACAAAATGTTTCATTCCCTCACAATTAGGTGGATGTAATATGCATATGCCATTTTCTTAATACTAATATTGCTTTGATTTTCACAGTCAAATTCCCAGAATGTCTCTTCTAAGTTACCTTCCAATTTTTATATAAGAACTGGATTGCATAGGCACATAAGGTCACCATTTCTTTCTATAACACAGCATTCTAATCGTGTGTTCCTAGGCAGCAAACAAATCTTTAAAAAGCCAATGGGTTACACAAGGTGTAATATCTGATCAAAATTTTGTTCCTTTAAATAATACATATTTTGTTAATCTGATCACCCCTGGATATATTTATATATATGTGTGTGTGTGTATAATCTTTCAACAAATTATAATAATCTGAAACCAAATTTGGTGCTAAATTATGTAATGAAGGTTAGAAAAATTGTCATTCTTTAACAGTTGTTCTAGAAGTCTCAATAAATAATCTAGAACAGTGGTGGGCAACCTGCGGCCCATCAGGGTAAACCATGGCCACTGGGAGCTGCGGGCGGTCAATGTAAACAAATAGTCTTGTGGCCCACCAGCAGATTACCTTGACGGGCTACAGGTTGCCCACCACTGACATAGAATGTTTAATGTTAACAACAAAACAAAGTACTTAAAAATAAAGAACAGAAATAATGTGCTGAAATAAGCAGAGTACTTAATGTTATTAATGAGAAAAGATGCTAATCATTATGACAAATTGTCTTTATAAATCAGATTAAGTACTAAAAATTAACAAATTACACCAGCCTTTATGATACTTTAGGTACTTACCTTTACATTGATGAAGATAAATATCTAGAGTTGGTACTGTTGTAAGGTTCCCTCCCGCCCCGCTTATCTCTAAGCATTTCTACAAACAGGTAAAACTGCTTTTGAGACTTTGTTGTTTTTGAAGGGACATGGTCAGGTAGTTTAGACACATGATCTAGGTTTTGTAGCAAGAATCCTTTTTCATTCAATGTTTAACATCTTCATTTGGGATTTTAACATTCTGCACTAGGTAGTGCATAAGCACTAGAAAGTGAAACCTACTATAACGAGGCCAACCTGTCACCATACAGAGAGTGACTGATTAAAAGGGAGAACGTTATATAAATTTTTATTCTCCCATTCTCTGTCTAGTAATACTGGAAAGGAAAAACAAGTATCCAATATAATTTTGAGCCTAAATGTCCCCTTAATGTCTTTTGCAACAAAGCAGAAACAGTTACGGTAGTATAACTTCAAAGCTCAGCACTCATTTTTCATGACAAAAATACTCAACCAGCATCATGCAACTGTTTACTTTTTTTTTGTCAGCCCCAAAAAATTAAATGAAGTTAATTTTTTTAATTTAATTACTAAACAACACTATTTTGTTATTTGTTTGATTAGTCAGGATGTTTTAAAGTGCTTGATAATGCTTACAAAAAATTCAAAGTTGCTTTTAATACAATTTCAGTATAGCAAACTTAAGAAAAAAAAAGTACAGGTTGAGTCAACTGATCACACTCATCCATCCCACATCCCCACACAGTAGAAAAGTCAGGGTAATCAAATCCCTTTTGGTAGATTATTTTTCTCTTGCATAATGACAGGTTTCAGAGTAGCAGCCGTGTTAGTCTGTATCCGCAAAAAGGAGTACTTGTGGCACCTTAGAGACTAACAAGAGACTATGCATCCGAAGAAGTGGGTTGTAGCCCAAGAAAGCTTATGCTCTAATAAATTTGTTAGTCTCTAAGATGTCACAAGTACTCCTGTTATTTTTCTCTTATAATACAAAGAGACACTATAAAGGAATAATGCTGTGTCAGAGCAGCTGGGAGAGGCAGTCCAGGTGGATAACTGCTGGGGGATCAGAAGCTTGATGTTTACACTACACTTCTGTAGTTCAAAGCAGAAGGGAAAATGGTCTACAATTTTCACTAATCCCTTTGGGTCAGAAACAACTTGTAGATGGATATGAGGGGTAAAGAAATTTGGCCCTTGGCATTACATGGTGGGGTGGCAGTGGAAACAACTGAAGCTGGGGTTGTTTATAATTTAGTTACAAAAAAAGGTTTGTTTCTTCCTGAGAACTCCTCAGATATAGGTCAGTTGAGATCAGCTTCGGCACAGTCTGATCTCTGCTTTAGAACAGAGGTTTGTGATTTAAAAAAAAAAAATCCATGTAGGAAAGATCACAACAGGCCTGACAATTCAACACTGTTGACTTTTTCAAATTTGCTCTTGCACAACTCCTGCTATTAGTTGTTGCTTTCAATTTGCACTAAGACGTTCCCTACTCTTCTCAATGTACATGTGTGTTAGAATACAGCCCATAGGGTCATAATTGACCTTTACAGGATTTAATTCCAGGCGTTCCCCTCAAAAGATGATGGTGTCTTTTACTAGCATTGACATACAGTGCAACTGCGAGCTAATAAATGCTATTACTAAGTAGTCAGTGTGACCATGTCTAGGGTAGGAAAACAGGTTATATTTTTAAAATGTGTTTGCTAGCTAACACATTTTAAGTAACAGGACTTCACAGAGGACTTTGCACATAGTGTACTTAGGGCTAATCAAAGCATTGGTTCGGCTAGTTATGGTTAATCCTAGGGGTAGCCATTTAAGTAGAGAAGAGCTTTCAAACTGATTCCTTCCCCCTGTGAGGAATGGCTATCGCTTACAGATGACGTATGAGATGATAAACATGAACTATAAACAACCTTAGCTAAAAGCAGAAGCTAAATTTAAGAACAAACCACAGTGACATTTGAGTAACAAAATTATATAGCTTGTACTGGGTTGTTTTAATTGCAAACCAAGCAGTAGCATCTCAAACTATTTTACTTTTACAGAAGGAAATACCATTCATGCTGTTCACTCAAATCAAATATAGTTTTACTTCAATACTCAAACTTTATGTAAGTAATAGTTTTAAACAAAAGTTGTCAGTCAAAAACAAGGAAAAAAACTCCCCCATCAATCCCTGAACATAGGTTGTTTGAACCGCACCCACCTTTTTCATTCCTACACCCTGCCAGTTCCAACATTATTCCTTGTATTGGAAATGAGGAAGACTACATGACCCAGCAAGCCCTAACACTGTCTACATACACCAAATAGCCGGAGGCATTCAGGATTAGTATACATTTTTGCAGGTTTATTAAAATTAACCGTTCTCATTGCCATCTTTTTTAATTCCCTTCTCAATTCGGACCCGATGTCTCCTGATCAGCTAGCGTTTAAGCCGCTTGCAAGGTGGATTGTGACTTTTTTCAGATGGCACTAAGTGCTGTCTCTAGCAGTTTGTGATATATTAACCACCACATTAATGTTTCAAAGGAGAGAGGAAGCAGCAAGTTACCATGATGTCATTGATGACTTGGAGTGGAGCGTATGCTTACAAAAGTTGCAGATAACACCAAGATAGGAAGACGTTGCAGGCACTTTGGGGGAAAGGATTAGAATTCAAAATTAGCTTGTAGAATTGGTCAGAAATCAAAGTACTTCACTTAAGGAAGAGAAAGGGAAAAAAAAGGACTAATTGGGTTGGTGGTAGTCCTGCTGAAAAGGAGTTGGGAGTTATAGTGGATCACAAACTGAATATGAGCCAACAATGTGGTGCAGTTGTGAAAAAGGATAATATTCTGGTGTGTATTAACATTAATGTATATGGAAGACATGGAAGATAACAGTCCTGCGCTACTCCATAGTAGTCAGCCTTCAGCTGGAGTCCTGTGTCCAATTGTGGGTGCCAAACTTTAGATAAGACATGGATAAATTGGAGAAAATCCAAACAAGAGCAACCACAATAATAAAAGGGTTAGTGCACTGGTCCCCAAACGGTGGGGCACACGGAGGAACGTTCGGGGCAGGGAGAGCCTGGCAGGGCCCAGGTCAACCTCAACAGGCAAAGAGACAGTGCTACCCAGTCCTGCCCCAGCCTCAGCAACGGCTTCGCACCTGGCCACCAGCCCCAGCCTTGACCCCTGGCCAGGGCTCCACTCCTAGCCCTGGCCCTAGCTACAGTCCCTTACCCCTGTGCACCCCAGGCGAGTTGCAGCCATGCTCCCGGTGCCAGGGGGGCAGGACAGGGGTAAGGACATGACCCTGAAAAGTGTGAGGACCACTGATTTAGAGAATCCGACCTGTGAGAAAAGATTTAAAAAAAAAACAGAGCCTGTTTAGTCTTGAAGACTGAGAGGGGAACCTGGTAACAGTCTTAAAATATGTGAGGGGTTGTTATAAAGAGGATGGTGTTCAATTGTTCTTGTACTTTCCATGAACATGGTGACGGAGTGGGACTAGGTAGATGGAACATTTTCCCTAATAGCTATAAAGCTAGTTAAATACTGGAACAGGCTTTCAAGGAATGTTATGGAGTCCCGTCATTGGAGGTTTTTAAGAACAGATTGGACAAACACCTATCAGGGATGGTCAAGGTTTAATTAGTTCTGCCTCAGCGCAGGGACCTGCGCTTGATGACCGTGAGGTCCTTTCCAGCTCTATATTTCTATGATTCTGCCAGGTAGAGACAGGAATGTGATACTCTGTGCCATGAAAAAACTGAGATTTTCACCATCCCAATGGCATAGATTATTAGACTGTAGCCCGCATGGTGCAAGCGATATTGGACTTTAAAACTGCCCCTACTCAATCAGTCCAGCAGTGCTGTTTCTGAACTGATCCAGGCTTACAAATGGCAAGTTTGACCTTGAAGCACTGTATCTTTCATTCCCTGAAGGGAGAGGGGCAGTATAAATATGCTGCTGTAAAATACATGCTACAAAGTCTATTGTATTGTGTGTCTATAATATGAATAGAGAATCTCGCTTATAGTAAAATAAAGGAGATGAGATGTTATAATTATTAATTTATAAAACAGCTCTTTGTGAAATGCGACTATTTCATATCACTATTTATTTAATGATGCAGTAATTTCTAAATTCCCTATAGAAACTATCATTCTTTACAAAATTTGACTTTATATTTGTCAATGTATTTAATCTGGATTTTTTTGCATTTTATAGAATTTAAATTCCCACAGCAAAATCTCTTCCTATGCAATACTGTACACATTAAAGCAACAAGTTAAAACAGAAAACAAGCAGTGTACAGTATTGCACATTTAGATTACTAAGTCAACAAACAGTAATCTGAATTTACCTTTCCTTCCGCCACTGACCTACTATAAATACAAAAGCTAATGGAGACATAAAAATGAATCAACACCTCCTGCAACTGTGACTTTCTTGTTCCAAATCTGTGGCTCTGTCCCAGTAGAACAGCTGGGAGATTTTACTGCTTCTATAGCAACCATGTCATCAGCCTGTTGGCTTGACAACAATGCATGAGAAGAAACAGTTAAGAATGGTCCAACTGTTAACTCAAAAGGTGCTTTTTCAGGTTGTGTTGCTAAATGTCTATTTGCTGTTCAATTTAATAAATTTTGCAATAAAAAATCCTATACAGTCTTTATTTGCCAGCAAGATCAGGTCTTCTTCCCTGGAATCCTGCAAAGAGTTAATATCCATTCCACGTGACGTCACACTGGATGGATCAAACCTCTGCAGCAGCTTCAGCTGATCAAGTGACAATCCAGCTCCCATCATGCCTTCTCCTCCAATACGTGGTTCCTTTTTTAAGTGAGAAAGTAAAGCAGTTTATTTACATTAGTCTGCAATTACTGTTGTTTTGATTAATTAAAAATACACATTAAAATATGAACTCAAGAAATTATGTATAGAAGGATGAAGTGTAACATACTGGTAGAATAATTTTAATTGAACATCTTTGGTATATTTATTATACAATTTCTATATGAGCCAAAACCAAGCTGATTCTAGCTGCTGGAGTTTGTTTTGTTGTATCCGTTTCATAAGGAAAAGGAAAGAGCATTTTAGCTCATGCTACTGGAGATCTATTTACAAGAAATCATAAAATGTCTATGGAGATATTGTGGGAATGCACCGTTTAATGTCACTCCCTAATCTGAAAAATTAGACCCAAAAGACCAGTACTTCATACACATAATACAGGTGGTGACCAAAAAAATCTATACACTATACAACAGGTACAAGAAGGTAGCACATTTAGTCTTAAAGTGGCAGAAATGTAATCCCAACTCTAGATCAGTTGGTAGCAGAATTAGATAAAACCGTTTGTCATTCAGCTGAAATATCCAGTATTTACACACAGTATGTGCCTGCTACATATATAGCTCCATGGGAAACGATAGTGAGTCAAAGTTGTTCAACTTCATGAGTGAAATCCCAACAATACTGAAGTCAATGGAAATTTGCCATTTACTTCAATGAGAATTTTGCTTTATAATTTATAAGGATTTTTTTTTTCTGCTAGTAAACAAAGCATTTTGGATATGGTAGGTGTAACCTGGAAACTCCCAGGAAGTGGATGGCAAAGACGACTATATTCATATCAACAGGCAATAGAGGAAACATGGGCATATGATAATCTTCAGCACAAGCCCCAGCACTGTTAAATGTTGGATAGTGCATCTTTTATTTTCTTCTACTGCTAAACACAACCAGCCACTCTTATTGTCATACCCCTATCCCAAACTCTCTTTTTTTAAAAATTTCAATTAAAAGATGCACCAATTACTTGATCTAGGCACATTAACTAAGTGCACAATTACAATATTTACATGCTAAACCAAAAGTCAAATTGGCTTTTCCTCAACCATATAATACAGTAAAATTAACAATTAATCCCCTTAACACCCTGCCTAAGTGGAAGCCTAGGAGAACAGAACTATAGCTGGTCTGATGATCAAATCTCTCAAAGTATTAGTATAAACAGCGAGAGAGGGATCTTAGAATAGCTGCATTCAAAGATCACACTTATTTTCATACCCCTACTATCTGCAAATATTGGCTCTGAAATGAACTAGATATTGTAACAGAACTATTTCAGCTGACATGTCTATGATTCTGTGGATAGATATCATACACCTCTGGCAGAATGACAATGCCTTTGACTAATCGTGGTTTTCACCTGCGGCCCCTGTGACATCCTCAGGGCCATACAGGTAGTATTGGATGAAGCCCACATAACACATTGTGGGCCATATATGCGGCCCACAACGGTAATTAGGTTGAGAACCACTGCTGTGGAAGGGTGACTTACATATACAGTATTAACAACCATCTTTGAATTCTTCCCTCCTACCCCACCCCACCCCACCAGCAGTTTTTTACGTTTTCTTCCATCCTTAACATGATTCTTATAGCTATTTCAATAGCATTAATTAAATTTATTTTGCCCTTCCTGTGAGGTACTGAAATAAAAGAACAACAAATATAAATATGCATTAAGAACAAGAGCTACAAGGAAAATGCTAGCCTGTCTTGAACTATCTATGATCCCTTTCTGTTTTAATGACTGACTGGTGTACAGATACATGAAACCACCGCAATACACTGGTCGGGGTATGAATGTAAAGCCATTTAATCTCCCTTCAGTGAATTGCAATTAGATATGTGCTGATTCACTATGAAAATCACCATGTGTCCTATAGCCCTCAACCTCTCATGTTACCTAAGGTGAAATTGGCTAGTTGTTACAAAGCACATTGCTGCAGCAGCATACAGCATCTAGAATGCTAACAGAAGACCTCATGAAAGACCATTTTCCTTGGTCAACGCTGTGTTGTCGCTTACCGGTGACAAGACTTTCTTGTTCCTCAAATACTTTTACTTGCAAGTCCATTTCTATCTATGGATGTTACATACCAGGAGTTTCAGTATTTGCTACTTAGTGGATTTACATTTATTTTATTGTATTCTTCTGAGAAATATCTTACCATACAACAGAAAGGAGTACTTTAAGTGTCATGGCACAGCCATTATTGTAATGACACAGATCAAACAGATGTAAAAAAAAAAAAATCCACATGCTGTTCAGATCTGCAGCAACTAAAAATGCCTGCAATGAGCAAAATGTGTTTTATGAAATCATACACCATTTCTTCATTGTTTCCAGAGTAGCATCCTACAACAGAATTCTTCACCCTATCTCTTAAAATTCCAGTGCTGATACTTGCATACTGAGTTGCATGTAGTAAATTGAAACTATTCCTACCTGTGACTGAAGCTGGAGGCAGGGAAAAGTTTCCAGGGCCCAGGCGACCTGCTCCTCATTTTCAGACAGTGTAATTGTACATGTACTATACACCAAAGTGCCCCCTGGCTTCAGCAATTTCACTGCCTAGAAAGAGATTGTGGTTCAGCTTGTATGGTATAAACATCTTAAATACAGAATTATTTTAAACACTATAGTAGTATATTAAGTTTTCTTAACAGTTAATTATGATTTGCATATTTATCTGGAACCATTATGGTACAGTAGGTAAATGTAACACATATTTAGGCCAGAATCTTTCTGTCTAAGACTCAGGCATACTGCTAATTGTATAGACATTTTGTCCCTTTCAAGGGATGTCATATAAGTTCTAACATTTCCAAGTTCACTTCTGGAAGAAGGATCAGTGTTTGTATTACAGAAGCCTACCAATTAGAAAGCCTTTTCTGCCCTTTTAGCATTAGAGCTTGTGCATCTTCCTGGGCTGAGGGAAGTGACCTCTCCCCTCAAGATCTATAAAACAGCTGTCTAGAAAGCTCTGTGTAACTCATCCAGATGTAGGTTAGATTTGTTTTCATCAGCTGAAGCCAAATGTGGACATAGAGTCCTATTACTTTACTTTAATTACACAAGTTCAAAGACACACTGAAGAATCTTTACATATCTACATATGTTTTAAGGCTGAAAGATTAATAGTACCTGATACCTGACACCATCTCCTTAGGAAAAGCAGAAGTCTTTTGAAAGAGAGGAAAACAACTGATCTTGTTTTATAAATATCTGAAGGGTTCTAGGCAAGGATTTAAATTTTCCTTCCTCTCTTTGACTCAGTCAGCTGTGAATATGGAAAAACTGAGCTGAACACAACTTCTTTTCTTTTGCCATCTTGTTCTGAGCAAGACAATATGCAATGGAGGGATCTAAAAGAAGACGTGTCTTGGAAGTAGGAACCAGAGCACCAAGACTTCATAGGATTCAGTTGGTTCTGCTGATGGTCTATCCAAGAAATGAACATCCCTCAAGTGTAGACTAGTATATGATAAGGATACAAAAATAGGAAATCCCCAAACCAATTTGATGATACAAGAAATAGTACAGTTCTCTTCAACTTAAGAAGAGATGGGTGGGTAAATCCATTGCAGTAGGGGGAATATCAACTGGAGCTTGAAATTTTTATCAGTGAGGTGTACTTGTCTACCAGAGGGTGAGCTGGCCTTTTAGGGGCAAGTCTGGGCCAAACACATTCCTACTCCAATCCCACCCCTTTTAGGTCAGGTATTCTGGGAATGATGGCTAGAAGCAAAGCCTGCTGGAAAACAGGGCAGGATATATAGGCAGAAAGATTATTCCTGGTCTCTCTCTCACTCATCTGGGAAATGCAAGACCTACTATAGGTCTCTCTATGATAAGGAGGGAGCTGGAGAAGTGCACCAGCTTACTGGTGGGGCTCACCCAGGATGAGGGAAGGCCTTGTGTGGGTCTCTCTCTGGTGGGGAGGAGCTGGAAGGAACAGAAGCTTGTCAAGGAGGGCTCTCCAGGGGCTGTACCAAGTTTGGTGATGATTCCCTGCTGAGAGGGAGCTAGCAAATGAGCCCAAATGGAGCAATGTGAGTCAAGAAGCCTGTGACAGGACCTGAAAGGAGTCTTACAGACTATGCAGAAGACTCCTGGGGAGAGGTGAAAGAAGGTGTAAGACAAGTCCTGGGGCAACAAAGCAGCAGCATAGTCTTGAGACCTAGTTATTTAGAGGCCTAGGCTTGGCTTACACAGAAGATGAGAGGAAAGCCTCTGCACTTTCATTCTCTGATCAAGAAGAATGACCAGGGAAGACCCTGGAGAAAAGCAATGTCTAGCTCAGGCTGAGTCCTGCACTAAGAGCTGGGGGAAGGCAAAGGTCCATCAGCAGTGCCAGTGACCAGGACTCAAAGCCTGTGACCCAGGGAGCAGCAAAGAACTGGTGTAGACCCTACATACAAAGGGAAGGAGTCAGCCCAGGAACAGGGAAGCATTATTTTATAGAAGCCGTTCATTTCAGACTTTTATTTGCTCTGGATGGAAGACTTTTGTTCCTCTGGACAATACACCATACCATCCAAGTACCAGAGAGCCAGGAGAAACTGAGGGACGACTGCATTCAGATGAGGTAAGCTGCACCCATGTAATCCTTACCTGTAAAACTATTTATGTGCAGTTTTCTTTAGCTGCTTAATGAGTCATACATACCATGCTGAAAAGCTTGCGTTGCAATGGCTGATAAGACGTCACTTCTTTTAGAGTCCAGAAATAGGCCATATTTGGTCTCTGTCCCATCCCACTACAAGGAACATCAAGAAGAATTCGATCAAATGACTCTGCTGAGAATGGAGGGCCTTCTGCAAAAGGCAATTGACATTTTTAAAAACTGCAGCAAAACCAGTTAGTTATACATTACACACAGCCTTTGTTTCTCTTCTTGAGCCTTCACCTGTAGATACAGATGCTCCCCAAGTTACACAAGACCCGACTTACGCAAATTCGCACTTACGGAAAAAGTTCCATAAGCCAGAAATAGGATTTTTGAGTTGCGGAAACTTTTGCATAACATACAGATATACGTTTCTGACTTACGCAAAATTCGAGTTACACAAGGCTTTCCGGAATGGAACGATTGCATAAGTCGGGGGGCATCTGTAATGACAAGCTGTCACTGAATGCCTGACATGAAGTGTTTGAGGGTTTGTGCTGCAAAAGTGACCTAATCTACAAGTAAGGAGCAGCACAGCTAGTAATGACTCTAGATTTCATTTCTGAGAAGAAAGCATTTTACTTATGACTATCTTTACAACACTGTGAACTTAAACAACTTGAAATCAATCTAGGCTTAGCATTTCTCAACCCTAATTTTTAATGTACTGAAAGTACAATATTAAAAAAAAAGTGCCAATGAAAACAGGACTTGGGAGGTAAGCTCTGGAATGTGACATAAGGTGGCTCCAAAAATTACAATAAGAACTATTCAGAGTTGCTTGTGTGGAGGAAGGGAATTTGTAGTTATCCTGAATCTGTCCCTTCTCCTGAATCCTGCTGGGCTGTACAACCCAGAAGTTCTTACAATACCAAGAACAGGGTGACTCCTCAGTTCAGGATCTCAGAGGCAAGAGAAACTGGTTCCCCACATACATCTGGAAGTAGACAGCGAGGGAGAAAGTTGTAGCTACTCATGCCTACCAAAAATTCAATTTAGATCACAAGTGAAAATGAGTTGGTGGCTTCATCCTACAGCTACCCAGCAATATGCCAGCACTCCCCAAACAACTATATTTTGCAACTATCTGGCATGACTAGCAGCTGTTGCCCAAGAGAGACTGTGGACTAGAATACAGAGCATTTTGCGAGACTTAAGTGCAGAGATGTATAGTAAAGCCTGAATAGATTTTACCTGTACTATGCCTGGCTCTTTCCACTGCTGCTGCTTCCTCACCTGCATAAGCACTAAATACCACCTATTATAAAATACATATATATTTGTTGAAAAAAATTACGAAAATGCTACATTTGACCTTGGAAATCAATCTGACTGTAAGCTATGGGGCATTAACAAGGACTGCCCCACATGTGGAAAGTGCATGAATTATGCAACCAAACCCTTAGTTTTGCTAGCTACTGACCTTGCTGAAAAAGCAGGGAAAGGCCATTAACAGTTCCTTTTGGAAAAGATACAGTTTAGTTTGCATAGCAAATGAAAAAGAATCAAAGACAAAATATACCGTTTAAAAATTTCCATCCTGGGAACATAACCAGAGTCATCAATACAGCACCTCAGAAAAGCAAATGAAATGAACCTAAAATAAAAGTAATGCTCTATGCTTCTATAGCACCTCCCATCTGTCTCTGTTAAATAGCTATACAAACATTAACAAACTAAGCTTCACAGTACTCCTGGGAGTTAAATATTAATATCCCCATTCTACAGATGGGAATTCAGAGGCACACAGAAGCTAAGAGATCTGCCAAAGTCACTTATGTGACAGAACCAACAAAACCCCAAAAATTCAGAGTGTGGGCTTAAACACTATCATGAAGAAAGGCTTAACAGGCAGTCTCTCTGATCTTATCTGGAGAAGGAATGAATGCCTCCTTAAGCACATTAGGCTGCAATAAGGACAGACACTTAAGAATTTTGCATGTGCAGTGCTGAGAAACTGATAATTGCAGAAGAGTAGAAAGTAAAATATCCACAGTGTTGAAGCACCCTGGGTATATGCCAATGTTTTTGAATATTGTGGCAGGTTTAACAGCACTAGCAAAAATATGATTATCATTTTCTTCTAAAAGACAGTATCAAAATTCTTAAAATCATTTACTTTACCTTGTCCATCTTCTTTCTTCCCAATGGCAAGTGCCTTAGTTCCATCACAGCAAAATGCTTTAATACAATTCAGCTGCAACAATGCTGCATTCTGCTTGATTTTTTTGACTTTGTTAGCTATCTTGTCCATGGCTATCACTTCACCCTGAAAAAGTGAAGTGTGCACCAAGGTAGTGGTTAAAATGATGATTAGCTGCAGCAATACCTGTTACCTTTCATTTAAGCTCCAATTCATAACACACACATTTTTCTCTACTTTAAAAATAAATTCTGATACGAAAATGTTAATCTAAATTTTGTGGGGTTATTTAAATTGGAAGAAAAAATGTAATTAATACATTCATAAAATTTTTTCCTTTTTTCTGATCATCTCTACAACTGGTCAGAAAATTTTCATTGAATATTTGACTAAAAATGGGACAGAAGGAAATCAGTAATGTTTTCATATTTATCAACCAGCTTTAATTAATATTTTAATGGACTCCCTCCCCAAAAGTGTCTACATTATCTGATGTACTAATGTAATATACTGATGTTATAATATTAATGTCTCAAAAGTACATCACAAGATTTCACTCAAACATTTTAGAAATATTATTTATTAAATGCAACATGGAAAATGATAAATGTAGGGGGGAAATGGACTTTACAAGCAGAAAAGCAAAGCAAAGCAGACAAATTAGAGGAGCCTTATTTTATACATGTTCAGGAAGTACATTAATTTATATAATTCCAATTCAATAACTGCATTCTCCTGAAGCTTTACTCCTGTGGTCTGAGGTTGGTAGAGTCTCTGGATGGAATTACAGTTACACATAATAAGAGGAACACTTTTTCCTTATAAATCAAAAATATTTAATGTCTAAAAGTTGCAGATGCAGCACCAAATTATGAAAAATGTGTCTCATGCAAAAACTGTAGATGGAAGTAAATCAATGGCAAAGGCACATTGCTATATAGAAGCTCTTCATCACCACACTGAAGCTCTTCATTTGTAAATTTCATGGCTCTACCTACTGAATGCCTAATGCATGTTTGCAATTTTCCTATATTGAAGGGCTGGCCACTTCCCTAAGCACCACAATGATTATTTCAAGCAGACTGTCACATACAGCAAATTGTATGGCTTTTTAAAGTACACACAACTAACCATTGCAAAGTCCTACTGTGAATGCACGGATAACTACTGAAGTGCAATCTGTTGTAAACTGTAAGATCTCTCTAACTCACCTCACATTTTATACATTCCAGTCAAAAATGACAATTCAGCTAATAAATGTTACATTTTCTTGAAATTACTAAAATAGACCCCCCCCCCCCCCCCATGTAAAAGAACAACCTCATAGCCCTTTCCTTCAGACTGACCATGCCTTGGTATGGGCAAGTCCTTACCTCTCTCCCTATATTTTTTTTGGAAGGACATAGTGCTTGTGTGTGTTTTCTCCTTTGTCTTCCTTCAACTGTTAAATTTCATGCATCCCTTTCACGTGTAATAGACTTTCTCCTTTTGTCAAACATACAACTTTCATTACGCCTTCCAATATTAAGCACTCACAATGCCTCCACGGCCTGTTGCAACTGATCCATTTTCCCACATCAATTACTAACCTTTTGTAAGTGCTGTTCTTTAAGATATGTTGCACATGTCCATTCCACTTTTGGCGTGCATGCACCCCGTGCACAGTCACTGGAGATTTTTCCCTTAGTGGTACCTGTTTGGGCAGCTTGAGCACCCTCTGCTGCTGTGTGCCCCTGCGTGCCGGTAAAGGGCCCAACTACCCCCGAATGCCCTCAGTTCCTTCTTGCCAGACAACTCCAATGCAGAGGGGTAAGTTAGTTGACTGGGTAATATGAAAATTAAATACCACTTCAGAGAGAAATCTCAGATAAGAGCACAAGTACACCTTTATCCTTAAAAAAGCTTGTATAAGGTGATTCAGATGTCAAAGCATGCATTTCGACCAACCTCCTGGCTGAAGCAATAGCTATCAGGAAAGCCACTTTTAGAGACAGGTATAGTAAGAAGCACATTGCTGAAGGGTCAAACAGTGGCCCTATGAGCTTTCACAAAACTAGGTTCAAGTCCTAGGAGGGACAGGTTCTCTTATTTGAGGGTACAACTTTTTCTGGCCCTTCACAAATCTGAATGTCATATCACCAAAAAATACAGAATGGTTATCCACATGAAGATGGAAAGCTGATATTGTTGCCAGCTGATAGAACTCTGAGCTACCAAAGCTGCTTACATTCATAATGGAGGCATTTTTCTATTTGGTCTTGTCAATCTGGGGTCTCGTCAAAGCAGTCCTCTATCCAGCATGTCCTGGACTATCTATTGCACCTAAAACAGCAGGGGTTAGCGATTTCTTAAAGTAACTTTTCTCCTCCTCCTCCTTCTTTTCCATCTTCTCCTTGGAGATGCAGACATGTCTTCCAAGCAGATGACTAGGCCCTCGGAGCTCCTGCTGGGAAGCAGGGCTTGGGGCTTGCCCTGCTCTGGCGCTCCAGCCGGGGAGCAGGGCCGGGGGCCGCCCTGCACAGCTCCCGGAAGCAACGGCATCTCCCCTCTCCGTCTCCCACGCGTAGGGGCAGCCAGGGGGCTCCGCTCCACATGCTGCCCGCATCCCAAGTGCCACGCCCGCAGCTCCCATTGGCTGCACCTCTGCGTAGGAACCAGAGGGGGGACATGCCGCTGCTTCCAGGAGCCGCCTGAGGTAAGCACTGCCTGGAGCCTGCATCTCTGAGCCACCCCCCTGCCCTGATCCCCCTCCCACCCTCAGAACCCCTCGGTCCCAGCCCAGAGCATCCTTCTACACCCCAAACCCCTCATCCCCAGCCCCACCACAGAGCCCGCACCCCCAGCCTGAGCTCTCACTCCCCCCTGCACTCCTCCCTCCCTGCCCCAGCCCGGAGCTTCCTCCCGTACTCTGAACTCCTCATTTCTGGCCCCATCCTGGAGCCCACACCCCCAGCCAGAGCCCTCACCCCCTCCTGTACTCCAACCCCAATTTCGTGAGCATTCATAGCCCGCCACACAATTTTCATACCCAGATGTGGCCCTCGGGCCAAAAAGTTTGCCCATCCCTGGTCTAAGTTATCCCTCTGGTGTGAAAAAGTAGCAAAAGGAACAATAGAAATGTTCCCTTTGGCAAATGCAGCAGATCCTGCTGGCAGTATTTTGGTCAACATTGTTTGTGAGCATTTGGAAAGTCTGGAAGAAAATGTTATTTAATATTTTCCTTCAATTAATATAGAAGATTTCGACTGGGTCGAAGATCCTTGAAGTTCCTCTGCAATGCAAAGCGTTAAGAATGTGGCAATAATGGCTCAAGGTCAGCTTGCCAAATTAAAATGGTTCACACTTTGAAAATAAAGGTTGATGACATGCTATTGGACTCTTTCTGGTTGAAGTGGGAGGCGAATATCCTGTAATCTCTGACCATGCTATCTCCATTCTGCTGCCCTTTTCAACAACATACCTGTGCGAGTTAAGTTTTTCAAGCCTGACTTACATCAAGAACAAACAGAGAGTGTCTGAGGTCCGTGGAACAAGAGTTCAGGGTGGCACTGTCAACATTTGCTCCCAGGATTAAATGAGTCTGTGCACCAAGACAAGCTCAGCTGTCTCATTAAAAGTTTTTTTTTGTTATTTTTATTTTTTTATATAATTTGTGGTCACTCATTACAGACTGTGAATCTCAGCATGCATCACTGCTCTATTCATTGAAATCAGGGCAGCATTTTGGAGTTCCATTCCACATCAGATAGTGCTAGGCTTGGATCTCTGACCTGGAGTTAGGCATTTGATGATGCTCACTTCCAAAGCCATACAAAAAAAGAAGTGCCTCAAAGATGAAAAGGTAATACCATAAATCTTGATATATAATATTGTTAGTTGAGGTTTCTTGAATGGTACAACTTTTGTATTATTTGTTGTTCATCATATAATAAAACAATTTTTTTATTTGGCATCTTGTTGGTGTGAATGTGTGAGTCAACTGAAAATACTTGTCACAGTCTGTACAAGATAGTTATTGATCTTAGACTGTAACATAACTAACAGTATTGTACAGACTGTGAATGCCAAGGGTGGTAAACAGCTTAAACTGAGACAATAAGAGGCAGAGTTCATTTGGAGACAATATGGTGGTGTGCCTCAAAATAATTAACGGTGTGCCACAGCAGAGAAAAGATTGCAAACCACTTATCTAGAAAACTATCTACAATTAATTTACAATGAACACAAATATTAAGAGCACTTGCTAAGGCAAGCCAAGAGATTCCAACGACCCTCACGAGAGGAAGAAGGAACTGAGGAAGCTATCGGGCAGTTGGGCCCTTTATACCAGTGCACAGTGGTGCGCTGCAGCAGAGGGTGCTCAACTTGCCCAAAAGGAAAAATGTTCAATGACTGTGCACGGGATGCACACATACCAAAAGGGGAATGCACATGTGCAATCACTCAAAGAACAATGAGTGTGCTTTAATACAGTATCGTTTCAAACTGCATTATACATTAAAGCTCACCGGGGAATCTTTAGTGCATGCCAGCAGGGTCTACATAGATCAATTAATGCACAACACATTAGTACGCTTTAGAAATCACACCCCTCTACTCAGCATTACTGATCTGTGTAGACGAGCCATTAGATACAAGTAGCCATTTCCAGTGTCTATTGGATAAACAGTGATTTATTGATTTATTTATTTGCATTGGGGTGTTTTAATAGTGTTAATCTGTTAAAATCAGAAGCCCTATTTATATTGTATTTTACTTGTCTCCTAGACTGAAAAACTCCTTAGGGCAAGGACTTTGTCTTTCTGTGTTTTGTAAAAAGCTGTGGAGTCTTATGGCACTTTAGAAATAACTCATTATGCTTCCCATACATCCTCAGCTTCAAGGCTCTTGTAGATTCCTCAACACTGCCCTACGCATTATTAATGCTTCTGCTAAACAAAGATTAGAACACTTTTTTAAAAAACTTTGGTCACAAATGTCCACTAAAACCAGATCAGTCAGTTTGAGGCAAATAAGGTTCTATTTGTAATAAGTGACTATGTGAAAAGACAGACCTGTATTTATTTCAATAATTCTGACATGCTGCAAAGTAAGCAGCATATTCAAATATTAATGGTTTTCTATTTTGTGTTATCGTTGTATATCAATAGATAAGTAAAGTGAGCCATGCTAATGAAATGCAGGTCAAACCTTCCTTACTGAGATAAAAAATGCTCAATGACTTTTCTTACCTGGTCATGCATTAATGTTGCAAGATGGGTTGTTTTTCCCCCAGGTGCAGCACACATGTCCAGAATTCTCTCTCCTGGCTGAGGGTTTAAAACATGGCTTACAACTGCAGAGGGCAAGTTCTATCATTAAAACAAAAAGGTTGAATTAGTGCTTTAAAACAGTCTTGTTTCAGGGATGACAAATGTAGGGAATATATACTGAAAACCATCTCATCAAGCAGTGAAGGCACTTATATTTTTGTTGTTCTCTCCATTACAGAGCTTAAATAATTTCAATTTAAATACTTCATATTAAGTGTATATCTTTCACTTTCACTTTACATCTCTGGTTGCTTTTCTCCTAAACTTAAACATTAACAATTGAGGCGCTGGGCATTTCCTGGGGATTCATGACTGACTAAGGCAACTATAAAGCTAAATAAAACAGGATGATACTGTGACTGAGGTGGAGCTGCCCTGTAATACCATGTTGACCTGGTCATTAGGAGGTTTACTGTATGAATTTGTTTGTTTAGCTTAATGAAGGGCTGTAAAGAAAGCAACTAGGAAGCAGAATAATGGCTCAAAATAAACCATCCCTCAGCAAACATTTGAGGGTTGGTATGGGACAATGGCAGAGTCCTTAGCTCTGGTGTCTGCCTCAATCTCCTGTAGAGCCTACTGATCTGATTTGAGAAGCAGGGCTGAAGCCCAGCATCTGACAGAAACAAAGGAACTCTGACTGGATAAAAAGTGCCTTGGACTATGTCTACACTACAGCTTATGTGGGCATAATTTATGTTGCTCAAGGGGTGTAAATAAACCACCCCCCTGAACAACATAAGTTACACTGACATAAGCGCCGGAGTAAACCGTGGACCACAGAGGTGGTTTTATTATGCCAACAGGAGAGCTCTCTCCCATCAGCATAGAGCGTCTTCACCAGAAGTGCTGTAGTGGCACAGTTGCATCAGTGCAGCTGCAGCGCTGCATGTGTAGAAAACTCCCTCTCTCTAGTGGGGAGGCTAATTGAGGAGCTGTTCAGCCACCCAGCACCCACTGGAGCGCCTGAAGAAGTTAGATCTGCCTAGGCCACCCTCAGGAATGGCAAGCCTATAGACAAGATAAATTTGTGTGTATACTGTTTGTTTTAAAATCCCTTTTCTCTAAAAGCTTTGTTCCGACTGGTAAAATAAACAATCCTTTGGGTTTAAGGTGGCTCTCTGGTCACTATATACACCACTGATCACAAGGGAAGAACCAGAGTCAGAGCTTCTGAACAAGCACAGTCGATACACAAGGTATGGTAGCCCAGGGCCTGGTATGGAGTGGGACAACTGTGGAATTCCACCTGAAGACAGGGGAAGGCAAGAAGCCTGACACGAGGGGGCATGCTGAGAGAGACCAGGAAGGCGACAGAGATGCAGATTGTTTTGGTAGAGACAAGGTGTTTGTAGATTAGCTAATCACATTCCTTAATCTGAATACTAACGGAAATTTAATTTTTTACAAATGTAAACTACAGCTCCAAAGCTAGAGCTCCAATGCTAACATATTAGATCTCAAACACATGACTTAAGGCACTTGCAAGAAAGCATTGCACTGTATTAACAGAGCACATGTACTGGGGAGAAGAGAGGGTTACTCACCTTGTGCAGTAACTGAGGTTCTTCGAGATGTGTGTCCCGTGGGTGCTCCACTTTAGGTGATTGAGCACGCTGCACCTCTAGTCAGAGAATGTGCTCTCCCCGGCTTGCGCCTATTGTGGCAGTTGATTAGCGCTGTGCAACCACCCCTGGCCCTGCTCAGTTCCCTCTCTACCACAGAGGACTAATTAGAACTCCAAAAGTAGAGGGGAGGGGGGAAGGGTAGAGGAGCACCCACTGGGACACACATCTTGAAGAACCTCAGTTACTGCACAAGGTGAGTAACCCTCTCTTCTTCGAGTGATGTCCCTGTGGGTGCTCTACTTTAGGTGACTGTAGAGCAGTGCACCTCAGGTGGAAGGAGGGATCGGAGTTAAATCTGAATGGACGATAGGACCGTGTGTCCCAGCCGAGTGTCAGATGCATAGTGTTGTATGAATGTGTGGGGTGATGCCCAAGTACTTGCTTTGCATATGACATTAAAAGGCACGTCATTCAAGAAGGCTACTGATGTGGCTACTGCTCTTGTGGAGTGTGTTCTGACCTGTGAAGGGGGTTGTAGCCATGTTGACAGTAGCAGAGCTGGATGCAGTCCGAAATCCATTTGAAAAGTCTGCTTAGAAATGGGTTTGCCTTTGGAGCGTTCCGTGGTGGAGAGGAACAGCTTAGGAGTTTTTCTGAACAGCTTGGTCCGTTCTAGATGACTAGTGCCCTTCTAACATCCAGAATGTGGAATGTCACCTCTTGCCTATCCTTATGAGGTTTAGGGAAGAATGTGGGAAGATGGATGGGTCGGTTGAAGTGAAATGAAGAAGAGACTTCAGGCAAGAATTTAGGGTGGGGTTTCAGAGTGACCTTATTCTTAAGAAAAATTGTATATGGTGGGTCTGCCATAAAGGCCCCTATTTCTCCAACACGCCTCACTGATGTGATGACTACTAGAAAGGCTACTTTCATGGAAAGATGTAGTAGTGAACACGTAGCCAGAGGTTCAAATGGGGTAGTCGTCAGAGATCAAAGCACTAAGATGAGGTCCCACGAAGCAGTTGGGGCTCTAGGTTCTGGGTAGAGGTTACAAACGCCCTGCAGGATTCTTTTAGTAGTTGAGTGTGCAAAGATCAAAAAGTCATCCACCTTGTGGTGGAAGGTTGTAACTGCTGCCAGATGTACTTGTAATTAATTCATTGAGACTTGATTTCCTAAGGTAAAGTATGTAGTCCAAGACTATGGGCAGGGTAGAATTGGTGGCTTCCATTTGTTTGTTTAGGCACCACATGCGGAATCTCTTCATTTGTGGAGGTATGTCGAGCGTGTAATTGTCTGTCTGCTGTTTAGCAAGATATCCTTAACTTCTTTGGAACAGATCATCTCCTCACCTTGGAACCACTGAGGAGCAAGACTCTCGGATGGACCATCTCCAGGTTTGCAGAGTTTGGTCTGCATCCTAAGAGAGGGGATTTGGAAAAAGTGGAAGGACTTACAGTGGGCATGCTGACATCTGTTGTAGGTATAGATACCATGTTTGCCTGGGGATGCTGGAGCTAATCAGAATGACTTTGGCTTGATCAGATCTGATCTTGTGTGACTCTGGGCAGTAGCAGGATGGGAGGGAAGGCGTACAGGAGAGGTATGTCCCATTGGATGAAAAATGCATCTCCTCTGGATTTTGGTTCCAGACTCACTCTGGAGCAAAACGTTGGACATTTGCTGTTCCAGCTTGTGGCAAATAGGGAAACCCACATCTTTGAAATATGTTCTGGATCAGGGAGGTATTTATTTCCCACTCGTGGTCATGCGTGAACTTTCAGATTAGAGCGTCCACTGTGATGTTCTGAGATCCCGGTAGGTGGCTGATATGTTAATGTTGTGTCGGATGCACAATGTCCACAACTTTTTGGCCTCTGTGCATAGGGAGTACATTCTCGCTCCTCCCACACTGTCCGTCATGACCTGTATGGCTTTGTTTTCAACTAGAGGCATGAAGTGCGCACAAGCATTATGAACTGTTTGCAGTTCCAGAATGTTCATGTAGAGTGTTGATTCCGAAGAAGACCACCTGCCCTGTGCTGTGAGGCTGTCTAAATGGGCACCCCATCCCAGTAGGGAGGCGTCAGTTGTAATGATCATTTCGGGGCAGGGGGCAGAGGTGTAGGAAGGGGACACCTGCGCACACGTTGTACAGGTGGGTCCACCACTGTAACGAGTCCTTAACCTTAATTGGCATGCTTAGGAGTTTGTTCAGTCTGTGTTTGTGTGGGATGTATACTGTCCTGAGCCAAGCTTGCAGGCAGCGCATGCATAGTCTGGCATGATTTATGACAGAGGTTCTCAAACTGGGGGTCGCGAGGTTATTACATGGGGGTTGCGATCTGTCAGCCTCCACCCGAAACCCTGCTTCGCCTCCACCATTTATAATAGTGTTAAATAAAAAAAAAAAAGTGTTTTTAATTTACAAGGGGGGTCGCACTTAGAGACTTGCCATGTGAAAGGGGTCAACAGTACAAAAGTTTGAAAACCACTGACTTACGACGTATGTGGTCGCCGCCATGTGACCTAGTAGATGAACGCAGGTCCTAGCGGATACTTGTAGACTGTGTATCGTGGTATCGATCAAGTCTGTCAGGGCAACGACTCTCTGAGGTGACAGTGATGCTTTTGCCTCTATAGAGTTTAGAGCAACAGAGGGTCCTGTGGCACCTTTAAGACTAACAGAAGTATTGGGAGCATAAGCTTTCGTGGGTAAGAACCTCACTTCTTCAGATACATCTGAAGCTTATGCTCCCAATACTTCTGTTAGTCTTAAAGGTGCCACAGGACCCTCTGTTGCTTTTTACAGATTCAGACTAACACGGCTACCCCTCTGATATAGAGTTTAGGTGGGCCCCAATAAAGTCCAGTTGTTGAACTGGTGTTAGCGTTGACTTTTGAAGGTTTCTTTGTAGACTGAGATCTATGAAAAGTGACATTGTCTTTTGCATGGCTTCGATGGCGTCTTCTCGAGTGTGAGCCTTGATTAGACAATAGTCTAAATATGGGTAGATCATGACCTCCTGCTTGCTCAGGTGGGCCGCCACCACTGCTAGAATTTTGGAAAACACTCGAGGGGCCATCGAGAGACTAAAGGGTAGTACCGTGTATTGGAAGTGGTCCTGTCCCAATACAAATCGGAGGAATCGCCTGTGTGTTGGGTGCATGGTGATGTGAAAATATGCATCTTGCAGGTCAAGGGCTACAAACCAATCCCCTCATTCCACAGAAGGAAATATTGTTGCTAAAGTCACCATCCTGAAATGTTGTGTTTTGATAAATTTGTTTAGTTTCCTGAGGTCGAGAATAGGTCTCCATTCCCCAGACTTCTTCTGTATTAAAAAATAATGGGAATAGAAGTCTTTCCGGCTGTGTTGTACTGGCACTGGTTCTACCGTGCCTAGTTGCAGAAGGTGTTCTATTTCCTGCCTCAAGAGTGACTCGTGAGAGGGGTCCCCTGAAGAGGGGCGGGGAGGGAGGATGGAGAGGAACTGGATGGAATAGCTGGTCTTGATGATCTCTAGTACCCATTTGTCAGAAGTGATAAATACGCCAGAATGGATAGAATGGTACCAGATGGTCTGTAAACAGATGATCGGTGGAGTGTGGAGTTAGCAACAATAGTTGGGGGAGGTCTGTCAATCCCACAACCAAATCTTCAAATTTGTTTTTTGGAGGTGGGTTGCTGTGATGTGGACGGCTGTGAAGAATTTGATCTTCGTTTGGGTGGTCTTTGCCTACATCTTTGAGGATCATACTGTTTCTGGTTCTGTGTGTACAGAGCCTAAGACGTTATGACGTATAATACTTGCCCTGTTTGCATTTTGTTGCAGGTGTATAGATGCCTAGAGATCTAAGAGTGACTCTCAAGTCCTTTAAGGAGACTTGTCAATCTTGCTGGCACACAGCTTCGGACCTTCGAAAGGAAGGTCATCTGCTGCTGATTGCACCTCCCATAAAAACCCTGACAGGTGCAGCTAGAAGGCCCGGCGCATTAAGATGGCAGTTGTGATTGTCCTCGCCAGTGTTAGCAGAATCCAGTGTTGCCTGAAGGGCTGTTCGACATAGAAGGTGGCCTTCAGAAATGAGCAATGTAAACTGCTCTCTCTTCTCCTCTGGTATAAGTTCAATAAAGTCTGCTAATTTTGAATATGTTGTATGGTCATATTTTGCCAAGAGAGCTTCATAATTGGCAATTCTAAACAGTAATGTTGCTGAAGAGTAGGCCTTGTGGCCAAGTAAATCCAGCCTTTTCCACTCCTTATGATGAGGTGTGGACCTGGAATAATGTTGCCTTATGAGGAGAGATTAATAAGACTGGGACTTTTCAGCTTGGATAAGAGATGACGAAGGGGGGTGTAGCGGGATGGATACCCGCTCCTGCCCTGAGGGGTTTAAAAAGTGGCCTGGGAAGGCTTGAAAGCTGTAGCTCTAAAAGCTGGGCTAATTGGGGAAGCGGCTGCAGCTGGGCCATGCCCCAATCAGAACCCAGCTGGCCTGTATAAAGAGGCTGGGAGCCAGGAGCTCAGGAGTCTCTTTCTGCACTCAGAGAGAGAAGGGCCTGGCTGCAGGGAGCTGGAGACAGGGTACCTGAGTGGAGCAGGGCTGGGGAAAGGCTGAGGAGCTGGGGAGCTCCAACCTGGAAAGCCCCAGGCTGCGGCCTAGCATTGGGCCAAGGGGTACTGGGGGTTGCAGAGGGCAGCCCAGAGGTGGGCCAAGGCAGCAGGTTCAAACCCTCCTTGCCTGTGATGAGTAGGCTGATACTGCAGTCTGTCCCAGGCGTGGGGCTAGACGATGACTGGCAGTAGCCTTATACTGAGGCAAAGTGGGGTTAGTGGGTGGGGGTTCCCCTGGGAGGGGAGACCCAGCGTGTGTGGGTACTGCCAGGGGGCAGCACCCAGAGCAAGGGGTACCGAGGTCCTGGGAGGGACACGGGGGCCAGTGCTAACGACAAGGTGGATCACTGACCTGCAGAGGGCGCTCCAGGCTGGAGTGAGCTAATTCCCAGGATAACCAGCAGGAAGAACCGCAGGGGTGAGTCCGACCCCTTACAGGGGGATATGATATGATTTTATAAACTTCTGACTGGTGTGGAGAAAGTAAATAAAGAAGTGTTATTTACTCCTTCTCATAACACAAGAGCTAGGGGCCACCAAATGAAATTAATAGGCAGCAGGTTTAAAACAAACAAAAAGGAAGTATTTTTTCCACACAACACACTGTCAACCTGTGGAACTCTTTGCCAGAGGATGTGGTGAAGGCCAAGATTCTAACAAGGTTCAAAAAAGAACTAGATAAATTCATGGAGGATAGGTCCATCAATGGCTATTAGCCAAGATGGGCAGGGATGGTGTCCCTAGCCTCGGTTTGCCAGAAGCTGGGAATGGGCGACAAGAGGATAGATCACTTGATGATTACGTGTTCTGTTCATTCCCTCTGGGGCACCTGGCATTGGCCACTGTCGGAAGACAGGATACTGGGCTAGATAGACCTTTGGTCTGACCCAGTACGGCCGTTCTTATGTTCTTTCATTAACAGTGTCCACCACAAGAGAATTTGGTCGGGGGTGGGAAAATAAAAATTCTAGCCCCTTCGAAGGGACATAATATTTTTTGTCCGCCCTCTTACATGTAGGTGGGATTGTGGCCCGGGTTTTCCAGATGGTTGTGGAGGGCTCCATAATGGCCTTGTTTATGGACAAGGCAATCTTGGAAGATGTCAATGTGTGGAGTATGTCCAAGAGCTTATGCTGAGATTCAGAAACCTCTTTAAGAGGGATTTGAAGCGTGTTAGTTATTCTTTTAAACAGTTCCTGAAACTTTTTGAAATCTTCTCCGGTAGTAGGAGGCAGAGGCATGATGGTCTTGTCAGATGAGGAAGATGATTTGGTTGCAAGAAAAGCCTCCTGCTCTAATTCCTGCTCTGTTTCCTCAAAAGTCTGTTCCTGGGAGATGCTGGATGGTTCTACTGGCTTTGGTGACGAGTGTCTATATATTTCTCCTTGCTGCTTGGTGGCTTGGGAAAATACTGCCTGTATGCTGCCTGCGGGATGTAGAATGACCACTATGGTGGGAAAGGCACAGGTGGGGACCCCCATGGGTGTCCATACCACCCCTGTATGTCTGGTCTGGGATGGTGCCTAGGGTGCTCTTGTGGCTCAGATTTGATACTGGTCTGCAGAGACGAGGAACGCTGAGAGGAATGCTGAGAGTTCCCCCTCCTTGTCGTCCTCAGGGGGTGGGGGGGGAGTTGAAGGGCAGATGCAGCTGGTGGTGTGCGTGGTGCTGAAAGCACCGATGTAGTGTCAGTACAGAGGAGAGCAGACTCAGGTTCCAGGGTCACTGTCAGGTCCTTAGATGCAAGGAACTGCTGTATTCTCGGTACCGGAAGAGGTACTTGCATTTGTTGCGATGCCAAGAATTGTTGCGGTACCAGGAGGTAGTGAAGCGCTGTGGGGATAGGTGCCTATGTTGACTGCACTGAGGACTTAGGAGGCTTCAGTGCCGATGCATCAGTGATCAGCCAGGAGGTGGCACCGGTGCCTTAGAAACTGCAGAGGCACTCGGTACAGAGAATTTTGTTGTTGCTGCTGGTGCTGTAGTGGAAAAGGCAGTCTTTTTTCTATCTTTCTTTCTTTCTGCTTAGGGTCTGTGGCTTTAACGGTACCGATGATACCAGAAGTCCCTGCCGACTCGTAGGTATTTTGCTACGACTTCTTTTTAGATGCAAGGTTGGTAGGAGGAGTGGAAGCTCTCCTATTTGCAGGTCTTTTATGAGACCGGTCCCTCCCGCATGAAGCTGAGGAGGGGGATCTGTCAGAAGCCACCTTCGGTGATTGGTCACCAGGAGAAGTTTGTGTTCCTGGGTCTGAGGCAGGATGGAGGGATTTCTCCATGAGAATAAGCTTAAGTTTGAGGTCCCTTGCTTTCCTTGGGAGGGTCTTCAGATTATGGCAATGAGCACACTTTTGGGGTACATGTGTTTCCCCCAGCCACCTGACGCACTGTGAGTGTCCATCAGAGATAGGAATTACCTCACGGCAGGAGATACAATGTTTAAATCCAGGAGATCCTGACATTTCAAAGAGAATATCCCGTGACGGGATGAAGTTATAAGGAAAGATTTATTTTTTTTAATATAGGGAGAAAACAAATAGAAAGTCTTAACCAACTAGCCTAACTGTACTAATAACACTAATCTAATATTATATACAAAAACTGCTAACAAGCACTTCTGAGGTAAAGCAAGTGAAGGCACTGCTGGAGCTCTGACTTGGACCAAGGGCAGTTGAGAAGGATCTGAGCAGGGGGTGGGGTAGGGTGGCCGCGCAGCGCTAGTTAACTACCGCAACAGGCACGAGATGAGGAGAGCGCATGTGCAGACCAGCCAGATATTGCTGTCAAAATTTTATGACTAGAGGCGCAGGGCGCTCAATCACCTAAGGTGGAGCATCCACAGAGAAATCACTCCAAGCAGAAATAATATGCTGTCTTAAATTATATGTAAATATTTTTAAATACTGTTTTCCAGTTCAGTCAAAAATCTGAAAAAGAACTCAACAAAATTGCGTGTATGCTTTATTGTCCAATTGACATACACAGCTGTGATAGAGTATTGGTATTTGATGCCAATCTTTAGAAAATACAGACATCTTCTAAGAATGCTGAATACCCACAACTCTAACTGAAGTCAATGGATGCTGCAGCTACTTAGCATTTCTGAAAATCAGACCCCAAGTGTCTAAAGGTGGTGTGATGGTCTCTACTATTATGGTCACCACTTTTACAAGACTATGATAAATTTTATACAAAGTATGCCTTGCAAAGTATCCCTTGAAAACAATCTGCTGAACATTATTGTCTTGGTAAAATATGTGTATCAACATTATATGTAAAGTTATAGGATTCTTCTGTATCATTTTGCTGTAACACACTCCAAGCTAAGAAAAGCAAGCCCAAACCAGTTTCTCAGGAACAAAGGACAGTCCAACATCACCTAATTAAGTGGCCACTCTCCCAATAGGGGGAAAGATATAAACAAAAAATTTATATTTCACCATGGGGAATGGTTCAAACCTCATGTCCACAAGAGACTGCTTGTCACCTGGACCCCAGCTGGGGGTAATCCTCAGAGTTGAGAGTGGTATAAAAATGAGAAATGGTGGCCTCCATTTCACCTCTTCCCCCGCCCCTCCCCATCTCTGCTCACAGCAGCTACAACGCTCAAAAGATAAAAAGCATCACTGAACTGGGGGAAGGGTGGTCCTAGCTGGAAGGCTTTTCAGTTAGTACAGACTGCTGTAGCATATGGTCAGACAAAACCTTTTGCTTTTAAGTTTACTTAGCTTGTTAAGATAGATATTAGCTTGCATTTTACTCTTTTATTTTCTTTGTAATTACATGTAATCATTTACCATCTATCATTCTGTAGTTAAAAAACTTATCTTATTGTTTAATCTTAACCGTGTTGTTTGGGTTAAAGTATGTGGGAAACTCAATCTGGGATAATAAGGTTGATGCATTATCATTTTCCATCAATGAAATGATGGATTTTCTATGAGAAGGCTACTGACCAGTACAAGATGCATATTTCTGGGAGACAAGGCTGGGACTAGAAACTACAGGTGTCGCCCTGTATGTAATTCATGAGTGACTGGTCAGAGTGCTCATGTATTTAGCTGGGAGTGAATCTGCATGCCGAATGCCTTGTGAACAGGCCAGGAGTTGATGTTTTGACAGCACAGCAGTGTAAAAGGCACCACAGGCTAGAGAATTAAGGGGGCACAGCTGTTCAACAGTCCAGATTGTACCCTGGGTAATGTCACAATTGGGAACTCAAAAATTAGATCCATCCTTGAAAATGTGGACCATGATGTATAGAAATTAGAGTAACTCAAACAGAGGACTGATTCTTACTAGAGAAATTACAAATGATAGTGCACTGCTACAGGATTTGTCAGTGTCATAGCACAGACACAGCTATCACTGGCTATGGTTTGAATTGTTTCTAAAGCGTCTGTCTGAGGATTATACAATATACAACCAAAATTAGAAAACAATTTCAGAGTATCAAAGGCAGAACAGCTATGAATGATGGTTTATTTGGGCTGAAGTTTTACATTAACATTGCAGCTGAGAAACACACTGGAAACCATTTTTCTTTTATTTTTAAAACAAGGTGTCAGAAGTAATCTTCATTTTGTTTTTAAACTAGAGAACGATCTTTATGTAAAATACTGTACCAAAATTAGAAAGAGTATTAATTGCTTGGGAACTAAATCTAGTTGAGATCTTTGTCAAGTGCAGAGTGTAATTAGACCAACATAAATGAAAATTATTACTTATCTAAGATAGTGTTTGCTCCCCATATTAAAACAAAAAACAAACCAACAACAAATAAAAGACTGCAGTTCTATCGTCCCATATCTCACCATGAGACTGGTTTGCCAATTGCACTGAATGGGTAGTAGTTTATAATATAATTTGTCCAAAAAAAAAAAATAAACCAAGCAGTTTTCCCCAGTGATTAAAAGCTGCAGAAGTATATTTAATCTGTAGTACCAAGAGGACAATATTTTTAAATTAAATACTTTTGATGGTAAGAATTTATTTAAAACTACAATATATGAAAAGAACAACAAGGTCCCATTGAAACCAACAATGGAAAAATTCAGGCTGTAACATAGTCCTTAAATCTCCTGCACTATGACTAGATATTCTCACAAACAAGATGTCACTTATACTTTGGAACTTCTGAAATACGGTACAATGTGGTGAATTACACATGGAACATAATGCTTTTGTTCGTTTAAGACTTTCCATATGTTTTGTTTACAACAGAATTTTTTTAAAGGCCAAAACAAGTGGTGGGTTTGTTTTTAACTAAAACTAGCCGCCTGACTGAATAGTCTGCATCACCACAATAGGAATTTATGTGATAACAGACTCAGATTCCAGACTAAACACAAGAGCTCTTATGTAGATTCCAACAGAAGCTGAAAGCACTGCCCGGAAGATGCGAAGCTGTGCAAAAAGAGAGAGAGTGTGTGTGTGTATTTTTTTAATGGATCTCTTTAAAGTCACAGACAATCAGTTTCAGTACGACTGAAACAGACACCTGTAAATGCTTTACTCTGTCTATTGGGGAGTCAAGGTGGATGAGAAACCTTTTTCTGGATCAACTGCTGTTGATTAAAGACTCAAGCTTACACAGTGCTCTTTTTCAGATCTATATCCTATTTATATCCAACATCCCTGAAGAAAGTATTGAAATGGGTGTTATGGAAGCACTCTGAAAATGGAAACCCTTTAGAGTTCTAATGAACCACTTGAAGGATATTCATTCTTCTGAAAATTGTACAGCCCTATTTAGTAATGCACTTACCTGCAAAAACAAGTAACTGGACAGCACATTGTCCAACGAAGGACTAAGGTAGACTGGGTCTGTCATTCTTACACCTATTCCTCTGAAAAGCAAGAAACTCACATTAAATCTGAATCCACTAAATTATCTGCTCTGTTCTAAAGTTCTAAAATTACATTTTGCCATGGAAATATTCCTTTGTTCTCTTAATAATCACCTTTTCACAAGACATTCAGAAAATTTCTGAGTGACACAATTGATATTACTTTGGCCGGTGATGGTCTGCTTTTTGTTTTTCAGCAATATTGATATTAATGATAAAGGGGCACATTCCTCTTAAGACATCAGGGTTATACTTATGTAACTGTGAACAGAATTTTGCATAAGTGAAAATACATAAAAATCAACTCAAATAAAATAAACCTTTTACAATTTTGATAACCCAAGCTAATGAATACTCTTTGAAATGTCATCACATTGGATTCACTAAATGGCTGATCTGAAAAGTAAAGAAAATATTCCTTTGTATTTTGCACATTAAAAAATAGCCAAGAAGGAATGGTTTCCTCGTGTGTAAAACTGGCATACTACTAATTTACTTACTTTGTAGCAGTGTTGTGAGGATTAATTAATATCTGATCAATGACTTAAAAATGTGAAGTGCTGTACAAATGCTAGGTTTTACTACTATTATTTATTAATATGCAAATCTGAGAAACTCTAAAAAGCTGAAAGAAGAATGTGAGTAGGAGACTCATAGGACTGGAAGGGACGTTGAGAGGTCATCTAGTCCAGTCCCCTGCACTCATGGCAGGACTAAATATTATGTAGACCAGAGATGGGCAAACTACGGTCCGTGGGCCACATCCGGCCCGCAGGACCTTCCTGCCCAGCCCCTGAGCTCCTGGCCTGGGACTCCTCCCCTGCTGTTCCTCCTCCCCTGCAGCCTCAGCTCACTCCACTGCTGGCGCAATCTTTTGGGCGGCGTGGCTGCGAGCTTCTGGGACAGCGCAGCTGCAGAGCACGCCCTGACCCGGTGCTCTGTGCTACACGGTGGCGACGGCGTGGCTGGCTCCAGCCGGGTGGTGCGGCTGTAGCACTGCCAGCCACCGGTGCTCCAGGCAGCGCGGTAAGGGGGCAGGGAGCGGGGGGGGTTGGATAGAGGGCAGGGGAGTTCGGGGTGGTGGTGGTCAGGGGGCGGGGGTGTGGATAGGGGGCGGGGCAGTCAGAGGGCGGGGAACAGGGGGGTTGAATGGGGGCAGGAATCCCGGGGGGGCAGTCAGGAATAAGAGGAGGGGTTGGATGGGGTGGCAGGGGGCAGTCAGGAGTAGGAGTTCCAGGGACAGTCAGGGGACAGGGAGCAGTGGATAGGGAAGGGGTCCCGGGGGGGTCCATCAGGGAACAGGGGGAGTTGGATGGGGCAGGAGTCCCGGGGGGGGGGCATATAGGGGATGGGGGCTGGGCCACGACTCCCTCCCATAACCGGCCCTCCATACAATTTCCGAAACCCGATGAGGCCCTCAGGCCAAAAAGTTTGCCTGCCCCGATCTAGACCATCCCTGACAGGTGTTTGTCTAACCTGCTCTTAAAAATCTCCAGTGATAGAGATTCCACAACCTCCCTAGGCAATTTATTCCAGTGCTTAGCCACCCTTACAGTTAGGGAGTTTTTCTTAATGTCCAACCTAAACTGCCCTTGCTGCAATGAAAGCCGCTTATTTGTCCTATCCTCAGAAGTTAAGGAGAACAATTTTTCCTCCTTATAACAGTTTTCAAGTACATAAAAGGTTGTTATGTCCCCTCTGTCTTCTTTTCTCCAGACTAAACAAACCCAGTATTTTCAATCTTCTCTCATAGGTCAAGTTTCTAGACCTGGAGGGAAAAAACCCAAATCACTTTCTTTGACAGCAAAAACGGAGAAGCCAAGCATGCTTGAAGATAACAAATACTTTGGCAAATAGTGTTATAACAGATTTCATTAAAGATAGTCAACCTAAAATACAGCTCCTTTAAAATTGAAAATATCTGTGTTGGAAGGTGGTGGAAAAGGGTGAGGCTGCATTTCTGGCCAAACTGAAGTAAACTTTGTGGTTGCTGTAGGACAGTTTATCAAAGCTGCATCCTGCTTATTAACTTGGCAAAACTCAATGTGACACTGTCAAATGCTAGTTAAAATAAATCCATTTGTTTCCCAACCAATAATGTCTTCAGAATTCACTAAATCAGTATCTACAACTCATCCTGCAACTGATTGTTATTATTATTAATTATTATCATTAATAAATATTTATACTATGGTAGCACTTACAAACCCTGGTCAGCATCAAGGCTCTTTTGGGCTAGCTGCTACAAAAGCATTAACAACATAGCACGATTTAGGACCAGGACGGTGGCTATCTTAGCCCTGCACAGATGTGCAAGTGGAATAAAGGACACAAGGAGCTTTCCATGCCTCTTGCGCCTCTCTTGAGGGCAGGGCACAATCCCACTGGCAAACCAGAAGCATTAGCTTCCCAAAAACTGGAGTCGGTGGGAAGGGCCATGGCAGAGCTGACCCAATGTAAGGCTGGAAGGGATCTTGAGAAGTCATTTAGTAGAGTCCCCTGAGCTGAGGCAGAACCAAGTACTGTATACCTAGACAATGTTTGTCTAATCCAGAGTTTCTCAAACTGGGGTCTGCGAACCCCTGGGGGTCCATGAGGGTACTCCAAGGGTCTACGGGCCCCGTTGAACAACTCAACTCCTCCCCCTCCCTCCCAGCGCCTCCTGCACGCCAGGAAACAGCTGTTCAGCGGCATGCAGGAGATGCTGGAAGAGAAAGGGAGGAGCAGGGACGGGGCGCACTCAGGGGAGGGGGTGGAATCATGTCCAGGGCTGCTGGCCCTACTGATCAACTTCTCCCCCTCCCTCCCAGTGCCTCCTTCACACCAGGGAACAGCTGTTCAGCGGGGTGCAGGAGGCGCTGGGAGGGAGGAAGAGGAGCGGGGACGGGGCACACTCAGGGGAGAGGGCAGAAAGAGGAGGGGCAGGGGTACAGCAGGGGCAGGAAGAGATGGGGTGGGACCTTGGGGGAAGGGTTGGAGTAGGGGTGGGGCCTGAGGCTGAGCGGGGATCTTGGGGTCCACAAAAACTTTTAAATCAAAATGGGGGTCCTCGGGTTGCTAAAAAGTTTGAGAACCACTGGTCTAACCTGTTCTTAAAAACCAACAATGATGGTAATTCCACGATCTCCCTTAGTATTCTATTCCAGTACTTATCTATCTTTATAGTTAGAAACTTTCCCCTAATATCTAACCTAAATCTCCCTTGCTGCAAATTAAGCCATACTTCTTGTCCTACCTTCAATGGACACAGAGGACATCTGATCACAATCCTCTTTATAGAACCCCTTAACATATCTGAAGACTTATCAGCTCCCACCGCAGACGTCTTTTCTCAAGACTAAACACACCCAGGTTTTTTTAAACCTTTCCTCATAGATCAGGTTTTCTAACCCTTTGATCATTTTCGTTGCTCTTTGCTGGACTCTTTCCAGTTTGTTCATACTGGACACAATACTTCAATTGAGGCTTTACCAGAGCCATATAGAGAAGAACAATTCACTTCTGTTTCTTAGATATGACTGCTTCCACACTCCTGTTAATACACTCCAGAATTATATTAGCTTTCTTTGCAACTGCATCACATTGTTGGCTCATATTCAATTTGTGATCTACTATAACCCTCAGATATCCTTTTGAGCAGTACTACCGCCTAACTAGTTATTCCCCATTTTGTAGTTATTCATTTGATTTTTTCCTTCTGAAGTGCAGTACTTTGTACTTCTTTACTGAATTTCCTCTTGTTGATTTTCAGACCAATTCTCTAATTTGCCCTGATCGTTTGGAATTCTAATCCTGTTCTCCAAAGTGCTATGGACCAATCCCAGCTGCAAATTTTATAATACTCTCCACTCCAACTCATTAATAAAAATACTGAATAGTATGAGTACCAGGCCAAGGACAGACCCCTGTGGGACCCCACTAGATATGTACTTTCAGTTTGACAACAAGCCATTGATAACTACTCTTTGAGTACAGTTTTTCCAATCAGTTGTTCACCCACTTTATAGTAATTTCATCTAGACCACATTTCTCTAGTTCGCTTATGAGAATGCCATGTAGGACAGTGTCAAAAGCCTTACTAAAATCAAGATATATCATGTCTACTATTTCTCCCATTCAGTAGGCCTCTAGCCCTCTCAAAAAAGGGAAATTAGATTGGTTGGCAAGATTTTTTCCCAACAAATCCAAATTGGTTATTACTTATAACCCTATTATCCTCTAGGTGTTTACAAATTGATTAATATTGTGTTCTAGTATCTTTCCAAATATCAAAGTTATACTGATTATTCTATAATGCCCCAAGTCATCTTTGTTCCTCTTCTGAAAGCAGGCAAACAGTACCTTTCTCCTGTCCTCTGAAACATCGCCCCTCCTCCAACTGTTCTCAAAGATGATCACTAATTGTTCTGAGATTACTTCAGCTAGTACTGGGTGAACTTCATCAAGACTAACTTATCTAAATATTCTTTAACCTATTCTTTCTCTATTCTAGAGTGTGTTCTGTCTCCCTGGTTGTTAATATTGTGTTAAGCATCTGGTCACAATTAACTATTTTAGACAAAACAAGCAAAATAGACGCTAAACACCTCAACCTTCTTAATGTTGTCCATTACTAGCTCTCCTTTGCTAAATAGAGGACCTACTCGTTCCTTCATCTTTCTCTTGTTGCTAATATATTTATAGAACCTCTTTTTATTGCCTTTTATGTCCTTTGTTAGGTGTAACTCATTTTGTGCCTTAGCCTTTATGATTTTTGTCCCCGCATGCTTGTGCTATTATTTCATATTCCCCCTTAGCAATTTGTCCATTTCCACTTTTTGTAGGATTCCTTTTTGATTTTCAAGTCATTAAAGAGCTGATGCAGCCATATGAACCTCTTTCTTCTATATTTCCTTTTCATTGGGACAGTTTGCTGTTGTGCCTTTAATATTGTGTCTTTAAGAAACTGCCTGCTCTCCCGGACTGTTTTGCCTTAGATTTGCTTCACATGGGACCTTATCTACTAGTTCTCCGAGTTTGCTAAAGTCTGCTTTTTTTAAACTAATTGTCCTTATTCTGTGGCTCTCACTCACTTCCTTAGAATCAGGAAGCCTATCACATCATGATCACTTTCACCTAAGTTGCCTTCCACCTTCACAACTAATACTCAGTTTGTCAAAATCAAGTCTAAAATGACAGTGCTCCTGCTTACTTACCCACCATCTAAAACAGGTCGTCCCCAACACATTCCAAGAACTTACTGGACATTGTGTTTTGCCATATTACTTTTCCAAAGGATATCTGGGTAGTAAAAGTCCTCATTAATACCAGATCTTGTTTTTTGGATCTTTCTGTTTGTTCTAAAAATACCTCATCCACCTCCTCCCCCTGATTTGTTGGACTGTTTCCCTCCTCTTTTATCTTCACTTAGAAACTTTCCACTGGCCTGCCTCTAACCTCCTTTTGGACCTCAGAACAAGTGCGTACATTCTTGATGGGTACAATGCAATGTATCCTCCCTTTCCCCCCCAGCCTGTCTTTCCTGAACAAGTTATACCCTTTTTTCCCCAATATTCCAGTCATGAGATTTATCCCACCAAGTCTCTTTTGCTTGTGTATTAAGACTTCCAGTTCTTCCTGTTTATTCCCCATAGTTCTTGCATTTGTGTATAGTCATCTAAGATGTGCAGACTCCCCCACTGTTTTCCCTCTTGTTACTCCTATGACCCTATTGTAATTTGCCATTCCCCCCCATCCCTCCTAACTTTCAGCCCTCTGTTAAGGTCAGCTTCTTTTATACCTAACCTGAAGCCTTTTGTCACCTGCCCCCTTAGAATCTAGATTACAGCCCTCTTTACTAGGGGGGTGAGTCAGTGTCCCAAGATGCTCTCTCTCTTCATCATCAGGTGGAGGAAGTGCATGCTGCACCCTTTCAAGGGGTCATAGAGCAGCTGTTAAGCCCAGAAGGAATTTTTACAGTCAGCCACAATTCTTCCCAAAGCTCCCACTGCCTTAATGTCCCTTCTCACATGCCTCCAATGTAGCATCTCATTCAAAGCCACAATCTGCCTTTATGTGTATTACAGAATATTTCTAAATTCCTACCTTTTTTTAATAAATAAATGCAGTTTCTTAATCCTCATTGCAGTTACTATGGACTTACTTGAGTGAGCCACCTGAACTGAAGATTTCACTGCGACTCAATTCAGAAATCCCATTTCCAATAAAAACTTTGGTTCCCAGAAATTCTTTGGCTCCTCTTTTACACTTTCCTTCAATATCAGAGTATACAGAGACCACATCTCCAGCTTTCATAACTAGGAAAAGAGAGATTTTTTTTAAAATGCATTATTTGGCAAGAGAACAGTGCCCAACTCATCTGGGACTTCTGATGGGCCATGTATTTCAACCCCTTGCATCACAGCAATATTGATTTCAGGTCAAGATGAGCTTTGAGTATCTCCAGTGTTGGCTAGTCCACAAAGTCACCTGGCAGTTTTCCCATTGCCTAATTATTTTCTGCACACAAAATATAACAGAGAAGCCAGCTCTGTGTAAAGGACTTAGTTGAGCAAGGTACTTAAGCATGTGCCTAATCATAAGAATACAAGTAGTCCCACTGTCTTCAATATCTTGCTGCACTGCTGCCTAGAAGAGCTTGAACATTTTGGTTTCTGGTACAGGAGATTCTGTTAAGCCTGCTTGGAGTAAAGCAGTAAGAAAGCATGGTCCACATGTGGACTGGCTGAGCTCTGCCTCTACTTGTAAAAGCTTCATTCTGAGAGCAACTATTATTCAAATCCCGCTTAGAGATTTCTCCCTAGATGCTTTTCTAGGATCTCTTTATTGAAGGGCCTGGCTGGTTGTACTAGAGGAAAACTACAGAGGCAAAACTAAGCTTTTGAACTGGGAATGAATGTGGCAGTTTAAAGCTCCTCAAAAGGGTTAGAGTTTGTGTTTCAGAGATCTCTTTCCTATGACCAAGGGGCTAGATTAAATATGCCCGAGGGAAAGGATCATTTTATTATAGACACATGCTTTTAGAACTTTTCAAAACTGTATTATATTTGTGATCAATTCTTGTAGCCAGAAATAGATTCTACACTAGATAATTTTCTTCTTGGGATAACTACAATACCCAAAACACTGACACTCCATGTTGCTATCATCTACCTAGTATTTGTAAAATTTACAGATATTTAACTTTACCTCCCATCAAATTATTTGTCCATCCTCACTTGTACAGCCAAAAGATTTTTCCCCTTGCTGTCTATCTCTTTAGAATACAGCAGCAGTCCGTCGAATTTTTAGTTATAACTTGCAATAATTGTGTTTTCTCTCCATTCAGGCAGCTATATTGGCTAACCCAAAGCTTAAAATTAAGATTTGTCAAACTAAGCTTAAAGACCTTCCATCACTGATTCCTTCTTATCTGTTTAACTTGATCAATGATTAAGAGGCCCACTTATGCACTACCATTCATGTCTTGTTATACCATCTGTGCTGAGTGCAATTTCTAGATACAGGGCTTTATTGTACCTGACTTCAGGCTGACAGCATACTCTCCTACTTCATTTTCCTATCTGCAATTCCTCTAAAATATTTTTAAAGTCCTATTGAAGTATGTTTCCCTTTTATTTGATGCTGTGTGCTAATGTACGCAATGATGATAAATCACTTGCTCACCCAGTAAGTATTTTGCATATTTATGAGTAGAACTGTACAAAATGAAAGCTGTTTCAACAATTGTTGAAGCAACTTACTTGTTTTCTCATAAATGCCTAGATTCAGGAAAGTATACATATTAAGTCAGGGGTTCTCAAACTGGGGGTCGGGACCCCTCGGGGGGTCACGAGGTTATTATACGGAAGGTCGTGAGCTGTCAGCCTCCACCCCAAACCCCGCTTTGCCTCCAGCATTTATAATGGTGTTAAATATATAAAAAAGTGTTTTTAATTTAGAAGGGGGGTCACACTCAGAGGCTTGCTATGTGAAAGGGGTCACCAGTAAAAAAGTTTGAGAGCCACTGTATTAATTCAATGGGACTTCAGCACATGCTTAAAGTTAAGCATGAGTTTAAGTACTTTTCTGAATAGGACTAAATTTAAGCACATGCATAAGTGCTTTTTATATTCAGGGCCAAAATTTGCTTTCATCTAGATCAGCGGTTCTCAAACTTTAGCAACCTGAGGACCCCCATTTTGATTTAAAAATTTTTGCGGACCCCAAAACCCCTCCCCCCCTCAGGCCCCACCCCCCTCCACCCTTTCCCCCAAGGCCCCACCCTACCCCTCCTCTTCCCCGCCTCTTTCCACCCCCTCCCCCGAACATGCCCTATCCCCGCTCCTCCCCCTCCCTCCCAGTGCCTCCTGCACACCACTGAACAGCTGTTCCCCAACGTGCAGGAGGTGCTGGGAGAGTGGGGGAGGAATTGAGGGAGGGAGGGGGAGGAGTTGATCAGCGGGGCCCACAGACCCCCTGGAGTACCCTCGCGGACACCAGTTTGTGAAACGCTGATCTAGATGGAAAAAAAGAGAGCTGTGGTTAACACAGCCATAGTCACTACCATGATAATAACAAAGTGAATCATCCACAATTATATTATAAAAGTTAGTTTGACGTTTAAATAATAAATAGCACAAATTGTTTCAATATGAAGCTGAAAACTAAGCACTGTTCAAGAGCATATGTAGAAGATTATTTTCTAGCTCACTGGCACTGGAAGAGAGAGACACAAGGGTTTGCATGATAACTCCAGAACCTCCATAAATTAGATACGAGGAAGATTTTTCTCACCAAGAAATAATAGAAATCAATACTAGATCTCACAATTCAGGGAAACTGCACCTGTATTCCCCCAAGTGATCCAGCAAGGGCATCCACTCTCAGGCTTCCAACACCCGAGCTGTTGCCGGTCTGGTGTGGAGACCCGCATCTCACTCCTTTCTGACCAGGATGTGTCCAGGCTGAACAGTTCCCTGCCTTCGCTGTGTTAATCCCAGCAAAGACAATCTGCCTAAATCTGCTTGATTTTTCTGATAATTCAGTAATACAAAAAATGTATTACTGATAATGGAGTGATTGGTATAGAGATATAAGTTACCACCTTGTTCTTTCTAAGGAAGCCTGCTTTATTCTTACTTAAGGTAAAAAGCATTACAGAGAAAACATATTAAAAACACAGATACTAATAAGCTTACCAGATTTCATGCAACTCTAACATGGGCTCTGTCAAGAGCAGTCTTTCATCACCTCCACCTTAAGGGTTTCCTTGTGGTTACAAGTTCATCACAGATTCAGTTCAGAACAAGCATACTCATGGAAAATTTAGTCTGCCCTTTTGATCTGGAGATTCCAGAAGCAGGTAATTACTATACAATAGGTCTCTCTCCCCACGTCTTATTTTCAATATGTTGGCTTCAGAGGGGAAAACCTGCTTTCCCCTCACTTCAAGGAACTTCCTAGAATATCCACATCAAACATATTGTTCCAAAAAGACCTTTGAACTTTCTCATACCTTCCAGAGATTCTATTAATTTTGTTTTCCTGCTAAAGAAGTTCCATACAATCTCTCAATATTACATAAACATTTGCATTTCTAATATGATCTACCCCAAAGGTATTAAGCCTAATTCAGGATATTGTCAAGCTGTCACACTAGACCAGGGGTAGGCAACCTATGGCACTTTTCAGTGGCATTCACACTGCCCGGGTCCTGGCCACCGGTCCGGGGGGCTCTGCATTTTAATTTAATTTTAAATGAAGCTTCTTAAACATTTTAAAAACCTTATTTACTTTACATACAACAATAGTTTAGTTATATATTATAGACTCACAGAAAGAGACCTTCTAAAAACGTTAAAATGTATTACTGGCACACGAAACCTTAAATTAGAGTGAATAAATTAAGACTCGGCACACCACTTCTGAAAGGTTGCCGACCCCTGCGGACTATTACAACATCAAACATGCCAATTTCAATGTCAAGGGAATGCAAAATAAACAAAAAACAAATGCTTCCGTTCTCCTTTACATCTACTTTCTTATGTTCCTAAGATATCATGAAGTCAATGTGTCTTTGTTTGCCATTGCTTCAAAAGATGATAGCTCCTACATTAGTGGCTATTAACCACAGAGAGGCATCAATCATGTGCCCCACATTTCCCCTTGGTTAGATTGGGAAGTTACTAACTTGGATGTGCTTTTCTTAGACAGTACTGAGGGTAAATATTGACTTTAATAGCAACTACTGTAGCTTATTAGAAAATCTACAAAATTAATCTCTCTGGTATACACCAAAATGGCTTAACTTTTCAGTTTTGTCAGGTTATGTCTCATTTGAAAACATCTGATGTTTGTAAAAAACCCTTTTTCAAGTCAAAAGAAGAAGAATGTAAAAATATCAATGACAGACAATCCTGCTGTTAAGAAACTGAAGTCTCTAAAAAGGAGAGAGAACTCAAAGCAGCACAGAAGAGGAGAGGTAGCACTCACCATTTTGGTATATGTACTGTGCAAGAAAAATCATGCAAGTTTTTTACAAACAAAACCAAAGTAAAACAGATACTAGATGTCAACTGGAATGCATGGTCGTTTCCCGCCTCTAAATCCTATTGGAATATATTAGCTAACTCTTACATTTTGAAGCAGATATGATTCCTGGAACAAAGACATGCGCTCCTCGTAGCACTGAATTTCCACACTGGGCTCCAACAATGACTTCAGATGATTGCTTTTGTAGATCCTTCCTGATGATACAAAGTGTAATTTCATTACAAAAACCTGCTGACATCAGTCTATTTCAGGAAAAAAAAGTCAGTTCATACATGCTGTTTGAGAAAGGGTGGTGGAGAAATATGCACCTACTGTATATCAAACTTACAAGATGTAGTTCAGTCCTGAAAAAAGTAAAGAATAAAACCAAGTGACAGTCCTTGGAAAAATGCAGATTCAGCCCCAAAACTGCTACTGCCAAAAATCTGATACCAACATACAAAATCAAGTTAACAAATGTGAAAATCATTCTTCTCCACTTTCTCTGCCAGTAACAACTTAGTGTTCAAGCAGGATGCTCAAAAAGTGACCTTTTAAATTTAATAACTGCCATAAATCTTTATTACAATAAACATTTTAACAGGATGCAGGGAATTTTGCTAATAGCAACTGTGTGCAGATTGGTAATAAGGAAGGTAATGACTCAGACTTGTCAAGGACAAGTACAAATAGTGGACTATTTAGAGATTGGTACTTCAAAGAAGGATTTAAGGTCCGTGCAGGACAACAAATAATGAAGTACTGTCCAACACTGTAAAAGAGAAATAGCAAATACCATAATGTACAGTTTGTACACACTAGTATTGTTTATAACCCCTATAGTTTACAAGCCCACTTGACATAGTCTTGGTAAACTCAAAATTGACAATTGTGTGTAATTTTGAAGCCTCGTTATAAGAAAGATCATTTAGATTATCCTTCTAACTGTGAAGTCAAATTAAGCAATAGAAAAATTCAAAGAGGGCAAACAATGAGGGAACACTAAAGTTGTCTAAATGAAAACTAGAAAAAAAAAACAGCTTAAGTGTGAATAGTGTAGGACATCAGTGTAGGGGGATAAATGTGACTCTGGAATTCCTGTTCAACATTATCATTTATGCCACCTTCCCTAAATACACTCATGTGAGTCTTGTACATACAAGTTTTCTAACAGAGGAATACTGTGCACTACTGCAAGACCCTATACTTTGGAGCCCTGCCAAACAGTCCCTAGCTCTTCAGCAGAGATAATCTACCTCCTCCTAACATACTCTGCCACAGGGCAATTGCTGTAGGGAAAACTAATATGAAGTCCATTATCATAAATGGAGAAAGATGATTATGGTCTTTTAAAATATAACAAAATTCTGAGGGAGTTTGAAAGATCAAAAATTGATGTTATCTAGGACAAGACTACATATTTTGGCTTAATAAACACTTGCAACTTTTTAATGGTGTCTAAGTTATCAAAAATGGTTAATGTAAAACCTATCGTGAAACTCAGTAACACAAATTAGTTGTTAAAGTCTTAAAATTACAAACCTGGGTCCAATGACAGGAATGAGTAAGATGTCCTGGAGTTCTGGGTGCTGAAGAATTGGCACACTAAGACCTTTAAATTGCTGTTGAATTTTTAAAAAAATAAAAGAACATTAACAACAATGCTTTAAAAAGTACTTTATTGTTCTTGGAATTAATTATTTTTCAGTTCACACTTTATACCTGTGAATGGTAGAATAGTCTCTTTAAGTGATGAGAAGCTGAGAAATCCTACATTAGGAAATGCTGTATATTATAAATACTCAAGCTAAAACACAGAGATAAATGAGTACATTCAGAAATGCCAAGACCACAATAGGAGTCATTGACAGGATTCATTACAGAGCACAGGAGTGAATCCTGAACATTCATATGCTCCTGGAGCCTATTTTTTCTGGAACTAGAAGTCTGGGCCATGCTACAAACAGCCAGACACACTATCACTAATAACAGCCAAAGAAAGGCTCAAATTAGATGAAGATTTGCTCAATGTATTCATGTGGAGATCTTTCCTATTTGACATCTCAGATGATGCTCATTTTGATGGCTCATTTCAACTGAGAGGGATGTGAGAAGCTGTGGTTGAGTGTTAGGGACCTGATTTCATATTAATTTGAAAAGGCTCTAAACTGAGTTGCCATTTTAAAACTGTTCCTAGACTTTCATAAGGGGTGTCTTTCCACACATCCCAATAACTGGAAATCAGTGCGCATCTTATAAAGAGGTATTTTCTCCTTCTAAACAAATCTGTATGCTTTGTGATGTTATTAAAACAGGCATTAATGTTATAGCTTCTTTTTGGAGTATACTTTGAATTAAAACTGTGTTTATCATCATGGAGAAGCTAGCTGTATCTCTGTTTTTAGCAAAGCATTTTCCCTTACAAAGCAAAAAATTTGACTAAAATACCAGTTCCAGATTCCTAGAACGAGTTGTATGATAAAACAAGCATAACTCATTACCCTCCTAGGAAATAGTTAGAGTAGCGTCAACTGCTTTCGCATTACAGAAACGTCTTAGCTCCTGTCATGCAGTTGCTGTCTGTAAACCCACCAATATCAATATTTTATTTATAGAAGAACCGGATCTTCTCAGAAAGACTGAAGAGATATGGTAGGATTTCTAAACAATTTATTTTCGGACCTTCTGGCTTACAATTAATTATCTCTGTCAGATAAAGACAGTCATAAAATAAATAGAAAAAAATCCAAAAATTTACTAAACATCAAAGCATTTTGTAATAAGTTACACCAGCAGGGGGGAATCGCTCAAATTATTTGGATACTTGGTTTCGTTCAATTTCACACACTTTTTAAATAAGACATTGCAACATCAGTTCATTTTTCTGTCACCTTTTATTAAAAGCAAGCTCTATACTTGTTGCATATATCTTCTCAGATTACTAATTTCTATTTCTGTTGTCTTGTCTAGATTGCAGTGCCTTCCTTCTACGTTTGTAAAGCATTTAGCACAAAGGGGCCCAAATCCTAATTAGGGGTCTACAGGTGCTACTATAATACAAATAATCCACAAGTATTATATGATCCTTATTTATAGATTTTAAATTTCTGAAGGAATGTGCATGTTTTGAAAACGCAAAGGGAGAAATTATGTTTCTCTGAATCAATTGCTGGTATTTTTTATTAGACCTTATCTACAATTAAACTCAAGTTCTTTAGAACTTTGCCAAAAAAAAAAAAAAAGTGTCTTTTCTCCTGTTGATGAAAGCACCTTTGGTCGAGGGCACTATGGGTATTTTTAACTTCCTTTGATGTATCAGATATTGACTAGTATTGGACTTAACTCACAGACAGGGGCGGCTCTAGCTTTTTTGCCACCCCAAGCACGGCAGGCAGGCTGCCTTCGGCGGCAAGCCTGCGGGAGGTCCGCCAGTCCCGTGGCTTCAGCGTATCCACCGCCGAATTCGTAGGACCAGCAGACCTCCTGCAGGCAAGCCGTCGAAGGCTGCCTGACTGCCGCTCTCGCAGGGACCGGCAGGGTGCCCCCCCGCAGCTTGCCGCCCCAGGCACGCGCTTGGAGCGCTGGTGCCTGGAGCCGCCGCTGCTCACAGACTCTACCTATGTTTCCATGTGACTCTGAAAGTGCTAACAGGATTTTAATCCCAGCACCAAACTGAAAGTAGACATACCCACCAAGTTTAGGAATTGTTTCCATTATTTGAAAAAAGGCTTTTGCAATCAGCTACAAAACCAGAAATCATGTAGCTATCTTTAGTGATAACCAGGAAACAAAACTGCACAAACCTTGTGGATCTCTTCAAACAGCAGATTTTTCACTTGTTTCACTGAAGCCAAGTGAGTGTTAACTCTAACAGTTGTGAAAGCTGGAGGATGAGATAGACAATTTAACAGAGATTCATATTTCCTCTCTGCTTCCAGAGTGCCTAAAGCACTTATGAGCTAAAAGAAAAAAAGATATATATTAATAATAAAAGGCTTCATGCAGTAGTGCTTGCTGTACTCAAAAAGTTTAAATCAACTATTACTTTGTATATGTCATGTAATAGACACTCAGATGCATGTGCAGTTCCCACTGACTTCAGTGAGAATCACATACGCACACTTGAGGGCAGAGTCTGGCTGCTGAAAAGACCAGTCTATTTATTGAGCAAGAGTATTCTAAACAATCTGATATTGGAACAGGCATCAGAATTAATCTTCATTGATTTGATATTGCTCTATTAAGTGGTATGCTTAGCTTGCTGTACAAAGCAACAGGTATACAGAGACAAAAAAAGCAGACTGCAACTCAAAGTTGTGATGAGTTTGTGTGATGGATGAAGAAGCCTTGAAAAATTTTGTTTTTTTCTTTTTTTTTTAAACTGTAGAAAGTCAGGTAGTTTGTTTACTCTGTGGGAAGTGGTGGGTGGTTTTTTTTTTTCTTTTTGATGGGGGGATGGTGGTAGTGATGATTGATCTTGGAAGACTTTAAAGAAGACTAGAATTAGTAGATTGTGATACCCCAATATGAGTTTTCTTGGAACTTGTTATTTAACTAAACATTTATTAACAGTATATTCAGTTTATTAAAAATCCCAAAAAGTTTAAAAACAAAATTTCATATTATACCTATATTCATACTTTTATAAATCACACATTAGACTAGTCCTTATAACTTCTAGATGGAATTAACAATCCTAGGCCCCAATCCTTCAATGAGCAGTGTACAGTCAGACTCCTGAATCCACACAGGACCATTGAAGTCAATGATGCTCTGCATGGAGGTCATTACAGGATCAGAACCCTTTGCTGAAAAGATCTCTCTAACTCTAAATACTAAAGATACACTTTTATTGTGCGAGGCATTTATCAGTAACTTCATACAAAAAATAAAGTTAAAAGATTGTAAAAGTCTGCATAGTTCAGCATTCAACAAGTGAAAGGCAAATTTGTTTACACAGGCTGACTGGTTGAGTTACCTTTATCACATACCTCCTTATTTCTAAACACGTTCCCAAGGTATTCTTCAACTTCTGGTTGCAGTAATATTTTTGAAAAAAAAGACATTTTCCTTTATAGTGCAATAGCCTTCCTGGTAAACAACAGCAATAAACGCATTAATGTTTTCTTTATTAAAGATATTTAATTTGCATAATTCATAATTAAATAGCCAAATGAAGAGGGCTGCAAAAAATTCAGGTTGTGTTGTGTATGATAGTTATTCAACAGTACCATAAGAAAATATATGGGACATTCTGAGGCACTTAATTAGGTGTGTCATGTGGCATGACATTATCTCTCCAGGTTTCTCACCAATGTGAATATTTCATCAAAACAGTAAGAAATTTTTCAAAACACTGATTTTTTTTTTTTTTTTTTTTTTAAGTATTACGGCTCACAGTAAAGTGAATGGACTTGCATAACTTACTAAAACCCAATGCAACTTTTTACAAGATGTATCCCTAAGTTATGAGTTACGGTGGTGTTTGTACTGGCTAGATGATGCAGTTGTACTTTTATTCAGAATTGCAAACATAGCTCAGGACACACCTACAGTGCAACTGTTAATTGTATTTTAACATGTGCTAATTAACTATTAGAAATTGCATTTTACACAAAGACTTAATTGTAACAATCTGATTATTCCATTAATAAATTGCTTGCCACCATAAAGGGACCAGTGATAATAAAAAAAAATCACATTCATGTAAATTGTTTTATCACAACTATAAAGATACATCCTTTAATTTGTGGGGAGGACTGTACACAGTGAATGGTTTTAAGATACCATTGTGTGATCTTTCGTTCTTTCTGAACAAAGCATTTAATGTCTTCTCAATGCAAATAAATGAACATAATGATACATAACTTATGTATCTGGTATAGTGTAGTAGATGGTAAATAACTATTATATTTGATATTTTCAAATGTTCTTTCCAAAGAACAAAGGTGTTTGCCAAATGTTAACTAGAAGATCTACCTTCCATTTTCCTGTGCAGTACATTTGCCCTAAATTATGCATCAGGGACCCTCCACAATATTCTCCCCTCCCTACCCAAAGTCCAATCCAATCATCCTAGTATGTGCTTAATATATTTATATTAACTTTCCTCAAATTTAAAAATTCCAGTATACTACGTATCATTTATAACAATGAGTAACTGCACTGCAGATGTCAGGAGAAAGTAGCTAAGAAAGGAATGCTTGGGACTTTTGGCACTTAGGAAAGCATCTGAGATGTCTTGGGCTGTTGTTCGTGTCAAGGAAGCAGTCGAGGTTTTTGGTACAAGAAAGTTGATATCACTTTTGGGCATAGGCAGAGGAGACTAGATTTGGTGGGAGTGTAAGAGGGGGGTTGAATTGCTCATTCCCAACTTTAGCAACCCTTGAAACAAATGAGCTGCCCCACTGCACCCTGTCCCTGTATCTAGCACTATGTCCCAGGACCAATAAGCACACTGCCTTGATGTTTCTACTAAATTTAACCACCACTGAAAGTTAATGTTTCCATTTAAAGTGTCATCAAATGTTAGCATTAATATCTTAGGAACTGTCACATTGTCTCATCTCCAAGCTAGTGTTTCAGAATGTTTACGAGTCAGTAAAGATAGGGGACTTTTTTTTTTTTTTTAAAGAAGTCTATTCATCATGCTTCAAAGCTGAAACATGATGAATAGACTTCTTTTTAAAAAAAATCTTTTTAAAAAACACAGATTCTCAAAACACAATTAAGCACCAATTTAAATCAACTCTGCAAACATTACTTGTAGAACTCAGGTCTCCACTTAATAGCATTACAGTATGAACACTGTATATAAAGATGCGGATATGAATATTTTCATAGTATAAGTGACCTAAAACTTCCAGACACGTCTCCACAGAAAAGTGGTAATAAGTCTGATCTGGTTTAGCATTAGGTATAGTATTTCATGATGATATTCCATTGGCAAAATGGTTTGCTTTCATCCCCTATATGTATGGTATGGAACGCATAAACTCCCTCCAAAAACAGGCCAAAAAAGTAACCAAGGGTTCACTGAATTAATACCAAAATGTGCAGCTATAGTGAAACTGCTGAGCTATGTGACAAGATAGAAGTGTTTGTATTGCCATGTAACTAGTTACATCGATATTTTTATTTTTGTAATCCCTTACAGGCTATTTGTTCAATGGCCACGTTTTCAGGCCCCTGAAGATGCAGATAGGCAACAAGTGGAATTTTCAGAAATGCCTTGGCCCGCAACTCCCGTTTAAATCAAAGTGGGGGGGGGGGGAAGTCTCGGTGTTTATCTGCCTCTTTAAGTGCCTAAATACCTCTGAAAAGCCCAGTGAAGAGGAAGTGTCCGGGGCAGTTCCTCCCGGCCAGACTACGCACGGCAGGGCCCTCCCTACAGCGAGCAGGTGGAGCACACGTACCGGGCCGGTCCTGCTAAAGCAGCAAGGATTTTCGGTGCCCAGGGCTCCGGGAGGGGTTGCACCGGGTAACACTAGCGAACGGCAGCACGGAGCATCCCCCGCCCCGGAGATGGCGCTTGGTCACGTCCATACTCCGGCAGCTCCGGGGACAGCTACTCCACAGCGGGCCCCGCGCACTGCCCGCAGCGGCTCTGCTTAGACCTGCCAGAGCAGCAGCAACGCCCGTCCGCCGGACAGGGAGCCGTTCGCGCGACGCCTTTGGGCTCCGCACCGCGGAAAACCTGGGGCCCGCGGGGGAAGGCGGCGTCTGAGACGGCTCGCGGGGGGGGAAGCGCGTCTCCCCGGTGGGGGGGGCTCCAGCCTCCCGACCGCGCCGGGGGGGGGGGTCCTACTGCCCCTTCGCCAACAGTGACTACGGAGCCCCCACCCCCAGCAGCGCTCCACGGCCTTTCACTCCCGCCTACCTTCCGCCTCAGTCCCGCCTCTGCCGGAGCACGGCGCAAAACTCCGCCCGAGCCTCGCTCGGGATTGGTCAGCTGCCAGTGCTTCTCCAGCGTGAGGCCAACTTCGCCCAACCTAGCGCTAAACGTTTCCCACAGCCGGGGAAAAACTCCCAACCTGGGCATTGGTGAGTGACGTGTCTCAACGTGGGGAACCGGGAATTTTCATTCAAAACATGTTACTCACCAATGCCCAGGTTGGGGAACAGAAGCGCTGTTTGCCGGGGCACTAGGACCGCGGGCAGGAGGCGAACGCAACACCGAGCCCCACGGCTGAGGGTGACGCCACGTACTATTTTTTTCACGTAAGGGAGGAGGTAATGTGCGTAATGACGTTACTGCTGGGCCACGCAGTGACGCAAGACGGTCGGGGAAGGCATTGGCTTCAGCGGCGGGCTGGAGAGGCGGGTTAGAGGGTGGCTCCGCCTACTTGGCTCTCTGGGCTCTGTCCCTTGTCCGCGGCCAGCCGTAGCCGCTGCCGTCGAGTCACTAGCGCCGGCTGGCGGCGTCCGTGCCCCTTTGTGTCGTGGGGACGCTCGGAGCGTGACGTCGTCCGGCCGCGGGACGGGCCCGGCCGAGCCTAGTCTAGCCATGGGCCTGATATTTGCTAAGCTGTGGAGTTTCTTCTGTGACCAGGGTGAGCAGCGACCGCCGGGGGCGGAGCTTTGCCGGCTTGCGGGAGCCGCTGGGAAGCTGCCGGGGAGGCCTGGGATCCCGGCTGTGATGGGGAATGGTCGGGACGCCCCTCGAGTGTTGAAGGAGCAGGTGGGGGGTTATCTCTGTGAGTTGGGGGGAGGGGAGTGCCTGGAGTGTGTGTGAAGGGGGGTCGTAGGCTGGCAGTCAAGGGGGGAGGTCGTTGGCTGACATTGAAGGGGAGGAACACACAGGGTTGGGGGGGGCGTAGGCTGGGATGGGGGGGGGAGAACACATGGGGGGGGGGGGGGGGGGGGGGGGCAGGGGGGGGGGGGACGCCCAGGGTGAGCGGGTATCGTAGGCTGGCACTGAAGGTGGGAGGTTGAGTTCAGTAGAGGGTGGGCTAATGCACCCTATTCTTTCAAACTTATTTTCTCATCACTGTAACAGCAGAGGCTTTCAAGGTCTCACTAGCTAGGGTTCCCCTCTCCTTCTGAGTCCTATTCTGTGAAACTGTGCATCCAAACTGCGATCAGCTGGGAAACAGTGCTGTTAAAATAATGTAATGTTGGCTGTGTCAAATTGAAAGGGTCGAACTTTCAAAGTCTGTGTCTTTGCAAAGTAAGCTGTCATGGGATAAGAGGGAAGGTTCTCTCATGGATTGGTAACTGGTTAAAAGATAGGAAACAAAGGGTAGGAATAAATGGTGAGTTTTCTGAATGGAGAGAGGTAAATAGTGGTGTCCCCCAGGGGTCTGTACTGGGACCAGTCCTATTCAACATATTCATAAATAACCTGGATAAAGGGGTAAACAGTGAGGTGGCAAAATTTTCAGATGATACAAAACTACTCAAGATAGTTAAGTTCAAAGCAGACTGCGAAGAGCAACAGAAGGATTTCTCAAAACTGGGTGACTGGGCAACAAAATCATCATTAGAGATGTTGAAATGCCAATACTGATCCTGGCACATCCAGCCTACCCCTTACTCCTATGGCTTGTGAAGCCATACATCGGACACCTGGACAGGAGCACTTCAACAATAGGCTCAGCAAGTCCAAATGGCAGTTGAATGTGCTTTTGGCTGTTTGAAGCGTCATTGGCACAGTTTGCTCAGTAGGTTAAACTTCAGTGACAAAAATGTTCCCATGATAGTAGCTGCCTGCTGCATGCTTCATAATATGTGTGAAGCAAAGGGAGAGAAGTTTCCACAGGGTTGGGGCATGGAGGTGAATAAGCCGTCTGCTAATTTTGAGCAGCCGGATACCAGGGTTACAAGAGCTCAGCATGGAGCAGTGCGTCTCAGGGAGTTTTTGAAAACCCATTTTATTAATGACACACAGTGACGTGTTGCTTTTTTATCTTGTGCGTGTCAATAGTCTGAACATTGCTGTGGCTGCTGTGTGTATAGTAATGTAACACTGGAAATACATTTCTTGCTTTCCTCTGTCAATGACTCCCAACACTCACCAACTAGAACCTCTAGAGCTGCCTCCCAACCTACTGCTGGAGAGACAACCCCACACTCCATTCAGCTCCTGGCCCCTCCAAAGGCACTACCGCAGAGGGGGAGGGAGGGCAGTGTGCACTTGATGCCCGGGGAATGGGCTGCAACCCACCAATTCATCCTTCATGGAGAGCCACCACAGTGGTTGTCATGACTGAGGGGAGTGTGGCCTACTGCTTACAATGTGGAGGGGATGGGAGCCAGGGCTCCTGGGATCTAGCCACAACTCCGGCTCTGTGCGAACTCGTTCACTCCCCCCATGCCTCAGTTTCCCTATCCCTCCCTACTCCCCCCGTGCTTTGAATTAGTAAAGATTTCATTTTTAAGAAATTGACTTTTATTGCACACACATGTAAACAAAAATATGTGACACAGAATTAAACCTTGGAAATAAGATGAATGTGTTTCTCCCCTTTCTGTTCAGAAACACACCGGCCTTGCCTGTCACGCATCCGTGTATGTGCGGCTGTGATTCTGTGCACCCCCCCAGGGTTGAGTGGAAAGGATATTGCACTGGCCCCCCATACCTAGTGGAATGTGTGTGTGTGGGGGGGGGGAATGGGAGTACAGTGATGTTGGAATGCCATTCTGCAGGGGACGTGGAGCTTCAAGGTGTCTCTCCTGGAGGTCAGCCAGACACCTTAATATGTCTGTTTGTTCCTTCAGAATCCCCAACATCTCCTGCTGCATGCCACACTTATTCTCCTGGGCTTTTGTCCTGCTCATACTGTCCATTTTTTTTTTTTTCTGTAAGAGTAATCCTCCACACCCTCTGGTCAGTGTCCACTGTCCCAGAGGCATTCATTATCTCATTAAACATGTCATCGCGCGTTCTCTTTCGCCTTTGTCTTATCTGGGAGAGCCTCTCTGACGGTGTGGAGGAAGAGTTGAAGGCCCCACTTTCAGCTGTAAAACATGCAAAGCACAAAGGAACAATTGTCAGTGCAGACCCAGTATCCAGTGCAGATTTGCTATATAAAAATCACTCCCCAGAATCCATGCAAGTGTGAAGCAGAACATTTTTATTTCTACAAGATACTCATTGAACCGGTTTGCCATCCCAGCCGTGATGAGTACAGCTGGGGGACAAGGGCATTGGAATGTCTGCAGAAGTGGGGGGGCAACCCACAATGGGATCATAGTGGCCCAGGGGCCATACCGCTACCCTTGTTAACATGGGCATAGTGTGGAGGTCAGGGACCAGCGTTCCCCCTCCCAGACTGCATGCTTTGACAGGGGCATCACTGGGGATTGCTTGCTATAGCCACCACAACATATTTGTTAACCTCCCCCCATAGCTGCTGCTGCTCTCTGGCACCCAAGGCACCACCCTATGCCCAGTCCAAAAGCTGGATCCAGGCAGAGGTAAGCGCCTACTATGGAGCCCGGGCCACTGTGGGGAGGCCCAGACACTCCACCTGCCTCGGGCAGAGGTATGGTGTGCGTGAGAGCAGCCCCCTGGCCCATGTCCCTGCACCCCGCCTGCCTGAGGCTTGCAGTTTGTGGGGGAAATGTTGACCCCTGCCACCCAAACCACAGCCATGTGAAACAGTGGGCAGTGATGGCCCACCTGATTCCAGTGCCCCTGTCCCATTGGCACCCCAGGTTCTGGAGCTATGGGGAGGAAGGGAAGAGGTGAAAAATGACTGGGCGGGGGCACACAGACACTAGTGTTTGCGGCTTGAGCAATTGAAATGAATACTACCACAGTCTCCTGTAGGTCACCCTAGCTGATATTACGCTCTTGAGGGTAACAGAGGTGGCAGGGGAACAGCTGCTGCCTGCGTCCAGGTACAGACCAGGTCCTTATGCTCCTGTGCTATGTACTGTGATGATGCCTGCCAAATTAATACTGGAGTGGCTTGGGAAAGTGTCCTATTACAGTGGAAGAAATAAGGCACCCTTCAGAGGAACCTTCCACAAAGTATTGAGATCTCTATGAAGGATTCCCGGGACATCCCTGTGTACTTAATTCTCAGGGTACCCTCTGCCTCGCTGGTCCAGACAATGAGAATCAGATAGCTGCTTTACCTCCACTGGTTATTTAAATAAAAATTAGCAAATAAGAATATGTGATCCCACAATATTAATGCTAAGTGCATACTCACTAGAGATTCCTTCTCTGGCATCACGCTCGGCCACGCTGCATTGCGGCGACTGGCTGGACTGCTCTGGGGTTATAAACAGTTCCTGACTCTCCAGGACAGTGGATCCCCTGCTTGCCTAGAGTCATAGACTATCAGGGTTGGAAGGGACCTCAGGCCTGTCTCCCATCTTCCTCCTCCTCCTCCTTCCTCGTCCAGCACCACCTCCTCAATCTTTCCTGCAATGGCCCAAGACTCCAACTCTGAGGTATCCATGTGGCTCTTGTGGGTCATGGTGGGGTCACCGCAGAGTATAGCATGCTGCAGCTTGTAAAAGTGGCATGTCTGCGGTGCTGCACCAGGGTGACTGTTCGTCTCCCTTGCCTTCTAGTAAGCCTGATGCAGCTCCTTTACTTTCTCTTGGAACTGCTGCCGATCCCTCTGGTAGCCCTTCTCCAATATACTCCCAAGAGATCTCATAGATGTCCATATTTCTACAACTTGATCTGAGCTGTGCCTGGACAGCTCTTCTCCCCATACACCCAAGGAATCCACCACCTTCTGTGTATTCCAGGCCAGGAGTGCTTTTGGAGCATGGAGCTGGTGTGCTCAGCTGGGCAGACAAGCTTTCCACCGCAAACAAACAGAAAATGGGAATTCAGAGTTCCCGGTCCTTTAACGGGAGGGGCTGTTCCCTGTGTACCTGGCTGCTGGGCAGGTGAGTTGAGAACGGTGACCAGAGCAGTCACAGTAGAGCATTGTGGGACACCTCCTGGAAGTGAGTTAAGTTGACATAAGCAACGCAGTGTCTACACTGCCACTACGTCAACTTAATTATATCGACTTAACTTATGCATACGCCTCTGGCGAAGGTGGAGTAATTAAGTTGACCTAGCAGGCGAGTTACGTCGGCCGGAGGGACCTGGTAGTGTAGACACAGACATTATTAGGTCTACTTAAGCTGCCTTATGTCAACCCAACTCTGTAGCGTAGACCAGGCCTCAAAGATGGCAAACTTAAAATGGCTCAAAGGAAATAATTTTTCACACTGCATAATTGGACTATGTAACTCATTGCCACATGATGGCCTCTTATTAAGTCTAATGAAGTACCATTCTATTATGACGGGCTGCATCTATTTGTTCCTTATACAGTAGATGTAATAAATATTTAATAGTCCTAGTTGAGTATTTTTAAGAAAAAATATTTAACTTTCATAACTAAAATTCGAAGGCATATCAAAGATTATAATACTTTGTTATAAATCTAATGAGTATGTTCCATTTTTTCAGAGTAAGCTGTAGCTTTCCATCCATGTGATATTCTGAATACATGGACTAAAATTTTAAATATGACTTGTTGAAGCACATGTTGGTACCCCATAGTTAAGTTTCAGTTTTAATTCTATTGTAACTCTTCATCTGTTCATGGTTCTGCTTTGTTTTGAACAGAGTAAAAATACCCTTTACTGTATTTTCCAATCCAACTTTGCACATGCATAGTGGAAAAATCAAAACAGAAGACTTGTGGTAACTTAACCTGCTTTGTAGCTCCCTTTGTCGTTGTACAGTGGTTCTCAAAGTTTTGTACTGGTGACCCCTTTCACATAGCAAGTCTCTGAGTGCGACACCCCCCCCCCATTACAAACACTTAAATATATTTAACACCATTATAAATGCTAGAGGCAAAGTTGGGTTTGGAGTAGAGGCTGACAACTTGTGACCCCTCCATGTAATAACCTCGCGGGGTCCTGACCCCCAGTTTGAGAACCCCTGTCGTTGTGGGTTTTTTTCTTAGTGTGAAGAAAATAGTTGCCATTTTAAGACTATGAATAGTCTTATATATGTACAATAGCATGCAAAAGTATTAATGCAGCATTTGGCATATCACTGTTTACTCCTGGGGGAATTTTGCACCATGGCGCGTGCGCACAATTCATGACCCCTCTGCTGAACCTCCCCACACCCAGACCCCTCTGGGGCAGGCCCAGGCCTTAAGCTGTGTCAGGATTGGGTGCAGCCTCACCACTGAGTCCGTGTCCCCAGGATGGGAAGGCTGGGGGTGATTTCCCACCTTTGTGCAGCCAGTAGATTGTGCTCCCCACTGCAATGCTGTATTTATTTATTGACAAATAAAACTTACAGAATTTTGAATTATTGTGTGCAGAGTTTTTAATTTTTTGCCCTCAGGAGTAACTGTTAAGTGGTCAAGCGCTTGGGGTTCAGGAGTTGCAGTGCTAAGAGCAGAAAGTTCAAACTGAACTCTTCTCTCCCTTATACTTACCCATTTAAATATGGTATCTTCATAGTCTTAAATAATTTATCAATATATGCAGTCAATAAACTGAGGCATCTCGTTCAGCCTTATATGGTGGGTTAACATAATATTATATGCAGTATTTAGATTTGTGAGTTGCAAGAAAATTAGTTGAGTTGCCAACTTCTTCAGTTTGCCAGCTGTAAATATTCAGCTTTAGTTTTTGATCTATTTTTAGATATTACTAAAATACTGGTCATTCTGTAATTGTGTTCTTAACTTGAAGTACTGATATTCTCACACACACACCATTTCTTTTTGTCTTGCTTTGTAGATCTAAGTCTTAAATTACATACAGTCTTCATATTTGGTTTAACTTCTGAATATAAAATGTATAAGATATTTCACTTTGTGACACCTATTCTAATAATTTTCATGCAAACTGAACATATCTAAAAAAGTGCATTGGCAGAACCAAGTTTGCAAGTCAACGTGCAGTCTCCATGTTCTTATGACTACTTTATTTCTCAAGCTTAATTTTGTATTAATGCTACTCTTTTGTATGAAACAATTTTTTTTTTAATCAATAATCATTCCTTTAAAATAAAACTTTACCATGGACTTAACTTATGTCCCTTGTAAGTATAACAACTCTTTCTGGAGATACTGATTTGTGGTTTTTTTTAGTCGGGAATCTTCCATACTCTGTGCAGGCTGTTCACCTAAAACAGACAAGGGGTCTTTGCTTTTTTTTAATATCAGAAAAGTGGTTAATAGTTGGCTAATGGTATCTCACCTTTTTTTGTTTTGCAGAACACAAAGTAATAATAGTGGGACTTGACAATGCAGGAAAGACCACCATTCTTTACCAGTTGTAAGTATATGAGCTATTTAAAACTTCTGTTTGTTTGATACTTTCATTCACAATTAATGTATGGGACCTGACTGAAAACTCTGGGGAACCCAGCTTAGCTTGTCTAAGGAAGGTATTTGTCATTCAATAATACTTAAGTTTAGTGTATACAGTAATAAAATAGATACAGGTGTTGAATTGTTTAGAGTTGAGCTTCATGTTAATCAGATACTCAGCACAGAGTATCACAGAGTGTTCTCGAGGACAAAGAATGAATCAGTAATCCTTCTGCAATTGAGATCTTTGGTAATTGATGAGTGGTGAAATCCTTTCACACATTGGTGAAAGCTTCCAGAAAGAAACTTAATTTAAAATCCATATCTGCCTTTATTTTTAGTCAGTTTGCAAAACCCACATACAGACCACTATTTCCAAAAGGAAAAAAAAAAATGTCATCTCCCAACTAGTCAGTCATGTCACTGGTGGAACTAACAGTTCCTTCAGAATAATATTTCATCATGCTTCTATGGCTCCTGCAATAGAAGGCTATGGGTCTGGTGATGTCACTGTAGTTAAAATCAAAACAAACTCTTCCTTACCTCGCAAGAGGGTATAGGATAAATCTGTAATTACTTGGGAAGTGCACAATTACTACGATGATGGAAGTGGTATATACATTTAGATAGAACGAAATAGAGTGTTTCCCTGAAACCTTTTCTTCTGTACTCTACATTAACAAAACAAACCATTGTTTTAAAGTTGGTACTGAGGTATTTTCAGCTGCAGATACAGAATTTCTTTCAGAAGCTATTGTGAAATCAGACAACCTTTACATTTTCCAGGTGCTCTGACAACTTTATCTTCAGATTATTCTAGCAAGATTCAAAAATACTGTCTTTAGTGATGGTGACCTGTTGGATCATGGCAGCTTTTGTTTTGTTTTGAGTACATTTTTTAGATGGCTACTAATATTAACAAAGTGTTAGTCAGATTTAAGCTTTACTTTTCTGTACCGGATGTTCATGTATAATTGTATACCCTATTTATCCCTATCTACATTATGTACTACTACAAATGCAGATAAAAGGGCAGACTCTTCACTCATTGATTGTAACTCATAAAATGCACCCAAACTGAATAAATCTTTCACACAAAAGATGTCTTTATATATCTTTAATAAAATAATAATGTTTCTTTAATAAAAATTTAGATGAAAAAGACTGTTTTAATAATTGCTTTACGGGAACAAAAATGATTTACTTTTGTTATAACAAACTTGTCACAATATACAACTGATGCATCAGGAAGTTTCAAGATATTGCTAATTTTTTTTTTGTGGTGTGATGTTGTTTCCCTTAGCTTAATGAATGAAGTGGTCCACACATCTCCAACCATAGGAAGCAATGTTGAAGAAATAGTAGTAAAAAATACCCATTTCCTTATGTGGGATATTGGAGGACAGGAGTCATTACGGTCATCATGGAATACCTATTATTCAAATACAGAGGTATGTGAAGTTGCCCCCAAACTATAAATAAAGCAAATAAATGTAAATTTCAGTCCTGATAGCTTGGGTGGAGATTACATTAATGGGATATGGAAGAATTTATTCATATGCGAGGACAGAATTTAGGCTCAAATGCAGTAAATGATATAAGGCAGTGGTTCCCAAACTTTAACAACCTGTGAACCCCTTTCACTAAAATGTCAAGTCTCGTGAACCCCCTCCTAAAAATGAATATTCCCCAGGATTTTCTCCTTTACCTGAGTATAAATTATAAAAGCAGTGATCTTGGAAATATAAAATTTGTTTTTATGACATGCTTATTACACACTATTTATTATTCATTACTATTTATCATTATAGTATTTTTATTATATTATGAAAATGGCAGCACTCTTCCAAGATCTGACTTTTGTAGCTTGTATCACTTTGAATAAGTATGTTATAAGACAAGGCTCCTATGTTTCATCAAGGAGTATCAGATGTGAAACAGCATGAAGGTATTTAAGAAGCCAACTCAAAGAGTTCCTCCTACACAATCATTCAGGTCTTGAGCAGTCCAGCCAAGCAACGCACGTTACAACAAAGCTTAAACTTGTTCATAATAATAATTTTAAAAGCAATACTAGCTGCCTATTTAATTTTAAAAGTAGCAAAAAATATCCACCTCCCTTTCAATTTCTTATAAGGAGTCTTGAAGTTTAAATCTCCTTAGTGTGATAGATATGCTTGCTTTGATCTGCTTAGCTCTTGGAAGTCCAGGGGCTCCAGGCTGCTGGCCCCGTGCTGCCTGCAGTTCCTAGCGACAGCTCTGTCCGCCATTAGCGAATTTTTTCCCGAGAACCCCCTGTAACATTTCGTGAACACCAGTCTGGGAACCACTGATATAAGGTCATGGCTCTGTATTTTCATTAAATCAAGCTTTTAGTGGTTCTCAGCCAGGGGTCCGCATACTCCTGTGGGTACACAGAGGTCTTCCGGGGGTACATCAACTCATCTAGGTATTTGCCTAGTTTTATAACAGGCTACATAAAAAGCACTGGCAAAGTCAGTACAAACTAAAATTTCATACCGACAATGACTTGTTTATACTGCTCTATGTGCTATACACTGAAATGTAAGTACAATATTTGTATTCCAATTGATTTATTTTGTAATTATATGGTAAAAATGAGAAAGTAAGCAATTTTTCAGTAATAGCATGTGGTGACACTTGCTTACAAAATCAGAAATAAAAGTAAAAAAATAATTTTTAAGTGAGGTGAAACTTGGGGGTATGCAAGACAAATCGGACTCCTGAAAGGGGTACAGTAATCTGGAAAGGTTGAGCGCCACTGTTTTAGTGGAACAAAAGTTGTGTGTCAAGTAAACAGAGTAGTTCTTAATGTATTTTAACTAGAGAGCTAGATCTGCATATCTAAATATGTGTATTAGCGTAGATACTTCAGGATCAGAAGATTTATTTATTTATTTAGAAATTTGTCACCTGCTGCTAAGGCACTTTGTAATTGATTACTACAATAGAAACAAAGATACATTATGTATGTGTTTCAAATGTCTTGTAATAAACCTCTACATGAGGGGATGCTGGACTTGATGGTTCTGAAGCAAAAAATGGGATCCTTTGGCACACAGCCAGTTTCCTGGTAGTACTTAGAATACTCTTTCATCCTATTCTAGACAAATGATATTATTTGTCCTCTGGGATTAAACAGTGCAGTTGGGCCTTCCAGTCTGTGTACAGCTTGTATTTTAGATTTCACTGATTTTACAAGAGTTTTGTTTAGCTCAACACAGTTTTTAAGTGAAACTGTTTTCTAACTTGTTTGAGGAAAAATAAGAGCAATACACACATCACATTTCTCCACAGTGAATGCAAAACTTAGTTGGGGATTGAGACCACTAGTGAATGGTTTAGCTTCTGTTCTCATGCGTAGTAATGTTTTTTGAAGCAGTGACAGTAGTGGAAAGAGAACAAAAGTTTTGCTAGGCAGCACTGTATAAAAATGGTCAGCAGCTGCTGCTGCATTTATTCAGGGGACAAAAGTAACCTCAGCTGAGGTGGGAGGAATGATATAGCGATAAAGTTGCCATTGACAGAAAGGTCAGAGGTGACTTCAGCTGACCAATGTATTGTTTCCACTTTGGTTTATAACACTGCAAAGAACAACATGTTTGGGTTTTTTTAATTGCTGACACCTAATAAAGCTGTGCAGTATGTATTAAATCTCCATAATTTCAGTTTGCATGTGCAAACTTCTGTCATCTGTCGCAAAGATCTTCAGACATGTTGATTTTTAATACTTTTAATAAAAATAGACAGAATAATTTAGAAAAGAACAAAAACATAGATTCATAGATTCTAGGACTGGAAGGGACCTCGAGAGGTCATCGAGTCCAGTCCCCTGCCCACATGGCAGGACCAAATACTGTCTAGACCATCCCTGATAGACATTTATCTAACCTACTCTTAAATATCTCCAGAGATGGAGATTCCACAACCTCCCTAGGCAATTTATTCCAGTGTTTAACCACCCTGACAGTTAGGAACTTTTTCCTAATGTCCAACCTGGACCTCCCTTGCTGCAGTTTAAGCCCATTGCTTCTAGTTCTATCCTTAGAGGCTAAGGTGAACAAGTTTTCTCCCTCCTCCTTATGACACCCTTTTAGATACCTGAAAACTGCTATCATGTCCCCTCTCAGTCTTCTCTTTTCCAAACTAAACAAACCCAATTCTTTCAGCCTTCCTTCATAGGTCATGTTCTCAAGACGTTTAATCATTCGTGTTGCTCTTCTCTGGACCCTTTCCAATTTCTCCACATCTTTCTTGAAATGCGGTGCGCAGAACTGGACACAATACTCCAGCTGAGACCTAACCAGAGCAGAGTAGAGCGGAAGAATGACTTCTCGTGTCTTGCTCACAACACACCTGTTAATACATCCCAGAATCATGTTTGCTTTTTTTGCAACAGCATCACACTGTTGACTCATATTTAGCTTGTGGTCCACTATAACATACACTACCTTATTGTTGAATAGCCATTCCACTTTCCAATAGGCTGCCTTCCTGCTACCTAAATTTGTTTCTATGCTAGTCCCTGCAGCAGGAGCTCTTACACATCACTTCCCTCAGGCTAGCACTGGAATCCTGCTTCACCCAGAAAGACAGCCCCAGAGCTTTGAGTGCTGCCTGTCTTGCTTCAACAGTCAACTGGTGCTGCTAACAAAGTAGTATAGATTGCCTTCCTCCCTTTCAAGAAATTGCAATCATTGCACAACACTCCAAGACTTACAGGGGTTGGAATTTGGGGAAAGAGTCTGAATCTGTTAGACTATCCCAAATGGTAGCATGAAGTCACTTAGCCAGCTTGCCTTCTACCAACAGCTTCACACAGGGGAGCCACTATGATACATTGTTTCTTTTGTGTTCAAATGGAACCTTTTCCCAAATGTTTGTAGTTTATACCAGATATGACAGTTTACCTTATTATGATGGCTGGTAATCACAGTGCGAACGTCCGATATAATAGGACACAATGAGAAGGTGCCATTGTGGTAGTTGCATTTTTCATTCACATTTTGAAGAATTATGTGTAGAAGATTTTTTTCTGTTTTTTTTTTTAATTGTGGTCCGTGTCTACAGATAACTAGTTTATCAAACAGACATTCTGATCTTCAGTATTATAATTACATATATTAGTATTATGTCCACTGCAGTTTTACTTTTATTTGTACAGCCCTAAATTAATCTGTGAATCTATAGCCATATATAACCACAGTTTTAATGTGTAGCTAAAACTAAATGTAAACTTAATGAAACAGTTTTAAAAATAGTCCCAGTTTAAGGCTTTTCTAGCTAGTTTCTCTGGGTAAAAACCATGATTTTGCTTGGTAAAAGTCAGCTCTGGTAAATATGGTCATCCCTGTTTCAGAGCCCGGGTCAGCTGACTTGGACTTGTGCTATGGAGCTAAACAACATTGTAGATGCTCTGGAGCCCAGGCTCCGAGACTGAGCAAGGTGGGAGGGTCTGAGAGCCCAGGCTCCACCCAGAGCAGGAAAGTCTATACTGCTATTTTTAGTCCTGAAGCGTGAGTCCAAGTCAGTTGACCTGGGTTCTGAGACTGCTGCAATTTTTTTGGCTGTGTAGAAGCACCCTGAGTTTTCTGTCATAAGCTATAACTCCAGTGCTTATAGTTACTGCGTCCATCTAAAAAAGAAAGATTTTAGCCCTCATAGTTGTGGAATAAAGTTTGCAAATGTGGAAAGAATATGCTCTGCTGGCTGAGAAACCAGAAAGCAAATAAAAAGAACGCCAATATCTTTTTATATTTCATGATTTTAAGCCAATCTCAAGCCTTTTTGAGTCTTGGCTCCTAATGTTTGAACCTTTGGGGTTGGCAATACTGTTAAGCTCTATTCTTGAGATAAAAGTTGAAGAGAAACTTCCTCTTTGCTGTTGAAAATTTCATGATCCGATCAAGTCTAGTGATGTACCAGGCTTCAAAAAATTATCAGACCATCTGGAGCAGGGATTGGCAACCTTTGGCACGCGGACCACCAGGGTAAGCACTCTGGCGGGCCGGGCCAGTTTGTTTACCTGCCGCATCCGCAGGTTCGGCCGATCACAGCTCCCACTGGCCGCAGTTCACCACTCCAGGCCAATGGGGACGGCGGGAAGCGGCGGCCAGCACATCCCTCAGCCCGCGCCGCTTCCCACAGCCCCCATTGGCCTGGGACGGTGCCATTACCCTGGTGAGCCGCGTGCCAAAGGTTGCCGATCCCTGATCTGGAGGATTAAAACCTACTAGCCAGAGAAATATACGAGGTCTTGGACAATGCTGTCATGAGTAACTTCATCCACTGCACCCCGTTTCCTTGCTTTCTGGGATTGGGGCGAGTGCTTAGATTCCTTCCAAAGTGCTGTCCCTGGTGTCTGAAATTCAGCTCTCTGCTGCTGGAAGGGAAAAGTAATTTAGTTTTTTGTCTCTACTCAGGCACTTTAATTGCTGAAAGCACTTGAGGGAGGAAAGAGGTCGCTTCACTACATGAACCTTCCCTGGTCTCTCCCCCATGAATAACCCCAGTGACACACTCTACTGTCCCTCCTAGACTTCAAAAGCAGCCCCAGCAGCATTAAGTTGATTGATTTTTATTTTGGTAGTTTCACTGCTTTCTGAATGACCAGACTCTTGTTAATTTTGTAAGGGAAGTGGTCTGAGGAAGGTGCAGATAGGTTTGGGAGTTGTGGTAATGAGTTCCAATGCTCCTTGCTATGCCACTAACTTGCGATTGTAGCCTATACCTTTTCCTGTTTCCTTATCTGTAAAATTAAGGTAATATTGCCAATATTTCTGAAGAATTCAGAATTAGTTGTTTGAATGGTGTTTTGAACATGCAAAATGCTCTATAAATTATATCTTGTGCTTGGTAAAGCTATGAGCAGTAGCAGAGGTATTAGAGCTGTTTCTATGCAGTTTCAGGAAGACAACATTAGTTTATATTTGGAAGGTTACTTTTACAGTTATAAGAGCTAGAAATCAACTGCCTTGGAATTGTGGGTACACAGCACCTCTGAAAATTAGTCTATAGATAAACTTTAAATTGTATTACAGTAGGTCGAGTGGATATCACTCATTCTATGTAGGGGGCTGAAATTCATCTTTAATTAGGGTATGTGGGCTGGAATAAAAACTTAATATTCTCTTCAATCCATAGTGGAGCTTCTTCTTAGGTCAATGGGAGGTTTGCCGAGAAATTGAATGTAGAGCTTTATGTGATGGTTAACTTTTTAATTTTTTCTTCTATTCAGTATCATTCAGTGGAAAAATGTTCCCCTTTAAGACCGTGTTATTTCTGTCGTCTCTTTCTTTTCCTTCCTCTTCCCCCTATTTTCTGTCTCTCCATTTTCCTTCACTGCAGCCACTGAACTCCCCTGTCAGTGAGCTTCATTCCCAATTCCATCTTTATTCCACCACAAAAATGTGAAATAGTTGATGACACTTTATATGTCAGCATTGGGATTTCCTCTCTAAGGCCTGGTCTACACTAGGCTTTTATGTCGAATTTAGCGCCATTATATCGAATTAACCCTGCACCCGTCCACACCAGGAAGCCATTTAGTTCGACATAGAGCTCTCTTTAAATCGATTTCTGTAATCCTCCCCAACGAGAGGAGTAGCGCTAAATTCGACATGGCCATGTCGAATTAGGCTAGGTGTGGATGGAAATCGACGCTAATAGCTCCGGGAGCTATCCCACAGTGCACCACTCTGTTGACGCTCTGGACAGCAGTCCGAGCTCGGATGCTCTGACCAGCCACTCCCCCGGGAAAATTTGAATTCCTTTTCCTGTCTGGGCAGTTTGAATCGCAGTTTCTGTTTGGACACCGTGGTGAGCTCAGCAGCAGTGGCAACGATGCAGAGCTCTCCAGCAGAGATGGCCGTGCAATCCAATAGAAAGAGGGCCCCAGCATGGACGGATCGGGAAGTCTTGGATCTCATCGCAGTGTGGGGCGATGAGTCCGTGCTTTCGGAGCTGCGCTCAAAAAGACGGAATGCAAAGATCTATGAGAAGATCTCTAAAGCCATGGCAGAGAGAGGCTACAGCCGGGATGCAACGCAGTGCCGCGTGAAAATCAAGGAGCTGAGACAAGGCTACCAGAAGACCAAAGAGGCAAACGGACGCTCTGGATCCCAGCCCCACACATCCCGTTTCTACGAGGCACTGCATTCCATCCTAGGTGCGGCCGCCACCACCACCCCACCCCTGACCGTGGACTCTGAGGATGGGATATTGTCCGCGGCCGGTTCCTCAGCGGACGGGGAAGAGGAGGAAGGAGATGAGGAGGACGAGGCAGTAGACAGCGCTTACAACGCTGATTTGCCCGACAGCCAGGAGCTCTTCATCACCCTGACAGAGATCCCCTACCAACCCTCCCCAGCCGTTACCCCAGACACAGATTCAGGGGACGGATCAAGCAGTAAGTGTTTTAAATATCTAAACATTTATTTACAACATAACTGGCGTATTTAAAATATTAACATTAGCTAAAGTGCTTTAAAACATGTAAACATTTATTTGCAACAAAACAGGAAGATTGAAAATATGAACAGTGGGTAAAGTGCTTCAAAACATGTAAACAGTAAAGTCAAACAAAAGGGGAATCAGTGCAAAGTGTATCATGATTTGTCTTTTTTTGGGCGCCTCAATATATAGTCCGAACCATTTTCAAAAAATTGCACAATGTCCGCTTCATGATTATAATGCCCAAAACCCTGCAGTCATTTGTCCCTCCAAGGGCACCTAAGCCAGGAACTGGTCAATGTAACCGGGGATAGAGGCGAGATCCTCCGGGGAGAACTCCTCATACACCTCCTGCAGGTGTTTTTCCAGCCTCATCAGCAGGTTCCTGGGCAGGGAGAGCTTATTAGGCCCCCCGTGGTAGGACACGTTTCCCTGCCACAACGCCAGCAGGTACTCCGGGATCATGGCCTTGCACAGCAGTGCAGCAAATGGCCCCGGTTTCTGAAGGCTGTCCCGGAGCATCTTCTCCTTCTGGCTCTCGGAGACCTTCAGGAGGGTGATGTCTGGCATGGCTCCCTGCTGTGAATTAGGTATGGGAAAGTTAGTATTGGGACTGCTTGCCCGTCCCTTTATAGAACTGCAACCGCCGGTTTACAGCCACGCGGTTTACAGCCGCGAGGGGGTGGGACAGGGGCAGAGTTCATGCTTGCAGGATTGCTGCCAGCAGAGACTCGCATTGCTTTCTATTTGAAAGGAGGCCAGTGCCACTCTTAAAGTTTTAAGCGGCCACAAGTCTACGGCTTACCATGTTTGCCATCTAGACAAAGTCCGGTGTCCTGCCCTGCTCCTCAGCTCGCCACAGCAAGACCGCAGGCACTGTAGGCGAGGGCCGAAAATTCGACCTTGTCCTCAGTGCGCGTGTGATAGGTGCTCTGCATGGTCTTGTTCACAGAGAAAGACTATGTTCTCTGTTCACAGATACATTGCTCTGTCTCAGGAATTCACTCCCTTTTTCCAATTCCCACAGCCACATCTGCCCAGAGGCTAGCGCACATTAGGAGGAGGAAGAAGAGGACACGGGAAGACATGTTTGCTGAGCTAATGGGATGCTCCCGAGCACAGGCAGCCCAGCAGACACAGTGGAGGGAGAACTTGTCCCAAATGCACCGGGCAAACATGGAACGGGAGGAGAGGTGGCGACAGGAGGACAGGCAGGATACTCAAACGCTGCTTGGACTAATGAGGGAGCAAACGGACACGCTCCGCCGCCTTGTGGATGTTCTGCAGGACCGGAGGCAGGAGGAGAGAGCCCCGCTGCAGTCTCTCTGTAACTGCCCTGCCCCGCCACCAAGTCCCATACCCCCCTCACCCAAAGTCCAAACACGGAGGGGTGGAAGGGGCCGTGAAAAATTTCACTCCACCCCTGCGGACTGCTCTACCACTAGAAGGCTCTCATTCCCCAAAATTTGAAAAGTCCTTTCCTACCCGCCTCCCACAAGACCCCGTCCAAGTTTCACCCCCCCGTTCCATGTGCGGTTGTTAATAAAGAATACGTTTCTGTTCATTTCTGTTTCCATCCTCTTCTTTTGGAGGGGAGTCTGTCTGAAGGGGGGGGGAAGGGGCTTGGTCATTGGACAGGACAGTCACCTTTAGCAGGGGGCAGGTGCAGCAGCAGGGCACATATACAGTGCAGTGACTAGTTATCCTGGTCAGTCTGGGAGGTGGTTTTCATGTTTTGTGTGGTGGGGGCGGTGGTGTTGCTCTGTGACTTGGTGGCGGGGGAGGGCAGTTACAGATCTTATGCAGCGGTCCTTACCCTGCATCACAGAGCCGCGCAGCAGGGGATCTGTAACCCTCCTCCCCCTGCAAGACAGTCACATAGCCGACACATACACGCAGTCCCGGCCAGGAGGGCTGGCAGGCTCCGTTGAAACAACCAGTCCACCACCGCGGAGCCTGTCATTCCTGGAGTTTAGAGGCATCATTTGCATCACAACCCTAAACCCGCCCCCCGCCACAGTCTGTGTCACAGGTTTAAAACATTCCCGCGAAAACAGTAATAAAGACAACGGTGTCCATTAACAAAACAGAACAGATTTTATTTTTTGGGAAGGGGGTGAAGGGGGTATGTAAGTGGAGAGGATAGTCGACGGCAACTGGGTAAAGAAAGGGGGGCAAGTTCTGCCTCTGTGTCCACAAACTTAAAAGTCACTGGGTACCCTGCTCAGCCTTGAAACTGGCTTTCAAAGCCTCCCGGATGCACAGCGCGTCCCGCTGGGCTCTTCTAATCGCCCGGCTGTCTGGCTGGGCGTAATCAGCAGCCAGGCTATTTGCCTCAACCTCCCACCCCGCCATAAAGGTCTCCCCCTTGCTCTCACAGAGATTGTGGAGCACACAGCAAGCTGCAATAACGATGGGGATATTGGTTTCGCTGAGATCACAGCGAGTGAGTAAGCTTCTCCATCTCCCCTTGAGACGGCCAAAAGCACACTCCACCACCATTCTGCACTTGCTCAGCCGGTAGTTGAAGAGTTCTTTTTCTGTGTCCAGGGCGCCAGTATAGGGCTTCATGAGCCAGGGCATTAGCGGGTAGGCTGGGTCCCCGAGGATCACTGTAGGCATCTCCACATCCCCAACAGTTATCTTGTGGTCCGGGAAGTAAATACCTTCCTGCAGCCGTCTAAACAGACCAGAGTTCCTGAACACGCGAGCGTCATGAACCTTGCCCGGCCATCCGACGTAGATGTTTGTAAACCGTCCCCGATGGTCCACCAGTGCTTGCAGCACCATTGAAAAGTAGCCCTTTCTATTGATGTACTGGCTGGCCTGGTGGCCCGGTCCCAGGACAGGGATGTGAGTCCCATCTATAGCCCCACCGCAGTTTGGGAATCCCATCGCAGCGAAGCCATCTATGATGGCCTGCGCGTTTCCCAGGGTCACTACCTTTGACAGCAGTACCTTGACGATTGCCTTGGCTACTTGCATGACAACAACCCCCACGGTAGATTTGCCCACGCCAAAGTGGTTCGCGACTGACCGGTAGCTGTCCGGCGTTGCAAGCTTCCAGAGGGCTATGGCCACTCGCTTCTGGACAGTCAGGGCTGCTCGCATGCGGGTGTCCTTGCGCTTCAGGGCAGGGGACAGCAAGTCAAAGTTCCAGGAAAGTGCCCTTCCGCATGCGAAAGTTTCGCAGCCACTGGGATTCATCCCAGACCTGAAGCACTATGCGGTCCCACCAGTCCGTGCTTGTTTCCCGGGCCCAGAATCGCCGTTCAACAAAATCCACATGCCCCATTGCCACCGTGATGTCCTGGGCGCTGGGGCTCGTGGTTTCTGACAACTCTGTGCTACTCTCCGACTTCAGGCCCTCACGGCGGTGCTGTAGCCTCCTCGCCTGATTACTCTGCATCTGCCTCAGGGTAAGGTGTATGATAAGGTGCGAGGCGTTGAGAACGGCCACAACTGCAGCGATGGTCGCAGCGGGATCCATGATCGCAGTGCTGTGGCGTCCGCGCTGTCACTGATCAAAAAGTGCGCGAACTGATTTCCCGCCGGTGCTTTCAGGGAGGGAGGCAGGGCGGTAGTGACTGACGGATGACGACAGTTACCCAAAAGCACCCTCGCCACATTTTTTTACCCAGAAGGCATTGGGGGCTCGACCCAGAATTCCAATGGGCAGCGGGGACTGCGGGAACTGTGGGATAGCTGCCCACAGTGCACTGCTTCCAATGTCGACGCTTTCCCTGGTACTGTGGACTGACAAAGTCGAATTACTGTCCTTAGTGTAGACACACACGTTCGACTTTCTAATATCGATTGCACATATTCGATTTAACTAAAATCGAACTACTCTCGTAGTGTAGACATACCCTAAGATGAGATTAATGGCAAGCCAGGAAGCTCATGCCCCTGTTTCAGCTTTTCTGCAGACACAGCCATCAGTACTACATCAGTTTACACTTGAAACACAAGTTGAAGCTTACCTTTGTAACTGTGAGAACTAGCATCTTATATTTTCTAAGTAAAAGCTTAAATTCTGAAGATGCTGAAGGTGTCATGTGGGTCATATTAAATATATTGGGTAGGAGAGATCTGGTCTATGGGCTGCAAGTTTGACATCACTAGTCTAGAGATTCCGGTTAGAATAAGGGCCCTTAAGTCCTCTGCGACTGCAAAGCTAAGGCCTCTGACAGGCACTGAGATCTTCTCTGTGCTATTGGCAGTTAGATTTTTTTTTTTTTAAAGCCCGGATAGTAACAGGTAAAAATGTATTTCTAAAATCCATCACTTTACAGTGCATTGGGGGGAATTCAAGCTTAGACATTTTCTGATACATAAGGCATACTGACTAAGTGATCATTGCTCTGTGGCTGGCTTTCAACTATCCACTCACCATGGGTCAAATTTCCATTATGCACATGACCAGCAAGTTCACATCTGACGACACATGTGCAATCTGGGATTTGCTTGCACTTGTGTAGCAGGGTACGCACAGTAATCATATAGATGTAGACACTCTTGGGGCTGATAATTCAACCTTAGATCACCAGTAAAGTATACTATTTTATATATATCATATAGGGCTGCCAATTAATTGCAGTTAACTCATGCGATTAACTCAACAAAATTAATCACGATTAAAAAAGTTAATCTCACTGTTAAACAACAGAATGCCAATTTAAATTTATTAACTATTTTGGATATTTTTCTACATTTTCAAATATATTGATTTCAATTACAACACAGAATACAAAGTGTACAGTACTCACTTTATATTTTGATTACAAATATTTGCACTGTAAAAATAAAAGAAATAGTATTTTTCAATTCACCTCATACAAGTACCTACTCCTGGAGGCATTCTGTGCCAAAAAAATTATGCACACAATATTTTAAAATTCTGCTAATTTTATTTGTCAAAATAACACCATTTCAATTATTTTGGTAACTTATTTCAAAATACCTGTCAGCAAGTATGTCTGTAACAATACAGACACACACAAAAATTCCCACGGGAATAGAGTTATGACAGCCCAGTTCCTGTTTCTTCCCCTCCTCCTCCCTATCCCCCCCGGCCAGGGGGCCAGACAGTCACAACCCCTCCCCCATAAGCCCAGGGATACAGAGGGAGAAACAGCCTGATGCTCAGTACTAAGCTTTCATGGAGTTTCCTGCTCGCCACCTTCTCCTTCCCTCAGGGCACGCTGGGAACGGCAGCTGCCAGGAACCCTAGCTCCCTTTTCTTCCCCCCAGCAGTCTCTTCTGTGTGTGAGTGGGGCTCTGCTGGATCCAGTGGCCCCTAGTGGCAACTAGCAACACTGCAGCCCATTTCTGTGGGGGAAAGGAAATTCTGCGTGGACATTAATTTCTTCAAAATTCTGCATTGTGCAGTGGTGCAGAATTCCCCCAGGAGTATACACCTGTCAGGGATGATCTAGATAATATTTAGTCCTGCCATGAGTGCAGGGGACTGAACTAGATGATGTCTCGAGATCCCTTCAGTCCTATGATTCTATACATTCTGCTCTGCCGGTGGGGACAGAGCCTGCCCCACTCCTACCTCCTCAGAAACACCCTGAAGCCCTGCCCCTCCATGCCAAGCGTGCCGCAATAGCGAGCAAGAGGGACTGAGTGTCACACTGTCTCACACGCACGACTGTCCATCCTCCCCCCAGCGGTGATTTACATTTCTACCAGCTACTCCGGGTGCCCAAGCCGACCTGCCTGGCTGCCAGGGAGTGGCACGTGACCACTCTTGCGGCTTCCCTTTGCTTCCCCATCAGAAGTCATTTTTCTGCAGGGAAGCAAAGAAATCTGCAGGGGACATGAATTCTGTGCATGCACAGTGACACAGAATTCCCCCACGAGTAAAGTACCATAGTGCAATCTCTTTATCGTGAAAGCGCAACTTACAAATGTAGGTTTGTTTGGTTTTTTTGGTTACATAACTGCACTCAAAAACAAAACTGTAAAACTTTAGAGCCCACAAATCCACTTAGTCCTACTTCTTGTTCAGCCAATCGCTAAGAGAAACAAGTTTATTTACATTTACAGGAGATAATGCTGTCTGCTTCTTATTTACAATGTCACCTGAAAGTGAGAACAGATATTCGCATGGCACTTTTGTAGTTGGCATTGTAACATATTTACATGCCAGATCTGCTAAACATTCACATGCCCCTTCATGCTTTGGCCCCCATTCCAGAGGATATGCTTCCATGCTGATGACACTCGTTAAAAAAAGTAATGCATTAATTAAATTTGTAACTGAGCTCCTTGGGGGAGAATTGTATGTCCCCTGCTCTGTGTTTTACTCGCATTCTGCCATATATTTCATGTTATAGCTGTCTTGTATGATGACTCAGCATGTTGTTCATTTTAAGAACATTTTCACTGCAGATTTGACAAAATGAAAAGAAGGTACCAATGTGAGATTTCTAAAGATAGCTACAGCACTTGACCCAAGATTTAAGAATCTGAAATGCCTTCCAAAATCTGATTGGGACAGAGTGTGGAGTATGCTTTCAGAAGTCAGTTGTGTTGGTTAGAAAAGTCCAAGTCTGTTATGCATAAAGAACATTTACTAACCAATGAGTCTCTCTTGCAAAGGTCAGACTACAGAAAATACATAGGTGGAACCTTGTTTACATGTAGTCTGAGAGAAACTTTTCCTTTTATTTTCCCTAGTTCATCATTCTTGTTGTTGACAGCATTGACAGAGAACGACTTTCTATCACAAAAGAAGAACTTTACAGAATGTTGGCTCATGAGGTATATTTAAAAACTCAGCATTCCAATACTTTTGGATTGTAGGCTTCCTTTTTTGTTAGCACCCAAATAATTATAAACATGAAGACTTAACCTTTTACAAAACAAAGTTGTTTCATTAGCATAGGTATTGATGTACATTAACTGTGCTTTTTAAAAATTTTAGATTGTCGGTGTCTAGACAAGAACAGTCAGGATATCATGAAAAATACATGCTCCATGTTCTAACACTCTTAGGAGGGTTCATTCTATTGTAACAAGGTAGCAGTTTCTTTTATAAAAGTTATACAGATTGTAAAAAGTTTTTATATGTTTAAACTTCATGCTGTCTGACTTGTACTGTTTTTCCTTCCTCTATCTTACAACTACAGCTAAAAATGAAATTTTGAAGAAGCTTGAAAGCTTCTAAAACAAGTTTTGAGATTAGTTTTCACTATTGCATCCTATTAATGTAAAGAATCATAAATAGTGTTATAAATGGTTAATCTTTGGATTATGCTTGCTTCCTTTCTGATCTAAAATGAAGTTTTGGCTATTAGCAGTTCTCAGTGTTATCTGAGTGATTCATAATCTATTTCTAAAAATGAAAGAAAATTGTCTCTAAATGGCTCAGTTCAATAAAAATAGTTTTTGCTCTGGGGTTGGGGGTGAAAAATAAATTCTGAAATAGATGGGAAGAAGCCTTTTGTTCAAAATCTTCCCATGATTTCAAAATGGATCCCAATATTGCAAACACCTATTCAAATACTGCCTCAGCATTGGGGGGGGAGGAGGGGACTACATGACCTGTCAGGGTGCCTTTCAGCTCTACATTTCCATGATTCTAAGAAGTCTTAATTCATGTGAGTTGTCCTGATGACTGACTTCAGTCAGACTAGTCTATAAATTAGGACTACTTGTGAGAGTATGGATTTGCAGCACTGGACCTTAACTTTGCTTTTGTTTCTTTAAAGCATCCAGATATAGAAATGGATCTCCACTAATCCTAGCAGATTAATCGGTATTGAACTCTTAAAATTTGACCTAATGGTTTCTTGATTATGAAATGTCTTTCTCTCTCCTGCCCTGCTCCAAAAAAATCTGCTGCTCCTATTTTTGTTGCCTTAGGCCAGGTCTACACTACCGCGGTAGTTCGACGGCTGGCAATCGAACTTCCGGGTTCGATTTATCGCGTCTGGTCTGGACGCGATAAGTCGAACCAGGAAGTGCTCGCCGTCGACTGCGGTGCTCCACCTCAGCGAGAGGAGTACCACGGAGTCGACGGGGGAGCCTGCCTGCCGCGTGTGGACCGCGTCTGAACCGCGGTAAATTTGAACTAAGGTATGTCGACTTCAGCTACGTTATTCACGTAGCTGAAGTTGCATACCTTAGATCAAATTGGGGTGTTAGTGTAGACCAGGCCTTAGTTACATGGAAAGTTTAGACAACATTTTAAATGTCTTACATCTAACTTAAACTATTCAAACATTACTAGTAAGAACTGCCTTTTAGGCAAAAGTAACAAAGCTCTTAAGGTATGAGGTGGATTTGTTAAATTATGAAGTATAGTTTCTTCCTTTCCTGTCCTAATAAAATTTCTAAACATTTAAATTTATTATTAAAAAAAAAAAAGTGCCTAGAGTTGGAAGTAATTTCAACGGAAGTTAACTCTTCGACTCTGTAATTATCTCACTTAAAGATTTCCAGAATGTTCCTCCAATAGTAATCTAATTTGCTGAACATACTGAGCTGCTTTAGAAAATATATCATTTGTGTCTTTAGATTAGTCATCAGTGAAGTGTGGCAAGACCAAAGGACCAAGAAGTGAAGCAAACCCTAATTTGATGCCTGAAGAATGTTAGTTAGAACAGCTTTCTAAATGAATCATTAAGTTTGTCTTCCACTATAATTTATTGTTGCAATAAGCCTCTCAAAATTAAATGTTACTGCATAATTTTAATATAGAATGACTTTACTGTAACTGTGGGAAAATATATTTAACATTATATAACCTTTAGATTTTTTATCATAACATTGGCATCATAAGTACTATAAATATTCTGTCTTGCTTCCAGGATTTACGGAAGGCTGCAGTTCTCATCTTTGCAAATAAGCAGGACATGAAAGGTTGTATGACAGCTGCTGAAATATCTAAATACCTCACCCTTAGTTCCATAAAGGATCACCCATGGCACATTCAGTCCTGCTGTGCTTTGACTGGAGAAGGGTAGGTGTCCAGTAATGTGTGTCTAAGTTCAATAATGTAAAATAAATGGAAAACTGTGTGTGATTTAAAAGCCCATTGGCACTGGTCTAGGTCTTCTGAAATAGGATTTTTCCTATTCTCACCTTTGCAGATATAATAACACCTTAAGTATATCTTCCCCTTGACTGACTTCTGGATCTTCCTTACAGCTGAGTCCACCAGCTTTAACTGATAGGATGTTTCAGTCGTTCGGAAGAATGATGCTCTACACTCCTGAGGGCTAGCCCATTCACTCTCACTATGTCAACTGGCTAGCCTACTTGCTCTTTGTTTAGTGTCTGTAATACCCGGGTGACTGCTTCAACTCTATACACTAGGGCAGCAACTCTGACTTGACCAGAGGGTAAATAATATAAATAGGGTGTGGCTTTCAGCCTCACTGTGGTGATCATTTATGAACCCCATTTTCGCTTGTGTAGGAGCCAACAAATATTTTAGTGCTCCTGGAAATTCCTACCAGTAGACTTCCATCCCTTCATCCTGGAATGTCTTTTTAATGTGCAGTCCTATCAGACCTTATTTTGACTTTTCAGATGTATACTCAAAAAGACATGTTTGTCAACATTCACTATGACATGAAGACCTACTTTGTTACTGGTGTAAAACCCATTACCTATATGCAGTTGATGTAATTGACTTATTAACTTCTATCTCAGTTATGCCAGCATAGTTACTAAAATTTAAAACAGAGCTTTCCTCAGACCCCTGGAATTCACAGATCAGACATTCTTGGTGTCTGACAGGAGCTAGCCATTGGTTTTTCTTTCAGATTCAGTTACCCAGTTTTCTTAGGTGCCCTAAACATATGCCTTGATTTTCAAACAGCCTCATCATTTGTAGAATTCATTTTGTTTCAGCAGTAAAATAGTAGAAGAATAGTCTATGATAATGCTGCCTCAGGGCTTCAAAAGTAGTGGATATAACAGATCATTCAGAAGTTTAAAAAAAAAAAAATCTTCCCCACAATGATGAAATGTGAAGTTTACTTTTCAGATAGAGCTGGGACTGTCCTGTGAAGTGAGTGTCTGCCTGTACCTCCATCACTTTCCCTGACCTCTCATAATGGGAGGTACTTGACCCACTTTTGGTCTATTAATTTTGGATATTTATTTCCAAAAATTAAGCCATTGACTTGTCCAACTAGCTACTATTATTTTTGCTAAAGGCAACTTGGATAGGTAAGTCATGAGGATCTGGCTTTGTGTAAACAGATCTACATTTTCAGGTCAAATTATTTCCTTTCATATTTAAATTGGTGATGTACTTACTGTAACTTTGTTCTTAATATGTATATTCTATGTAATTCCACATTCTCATTTCAAAATTTATTGTAGGGAAGCATTAATTAAGCCAGTGCCTTTTTCTTTAGTGTACGCAAAATAGAATTTTATTTCTTCATTTAATTTGAATCATTTGAATATTACTTAAAAAGGCTTTCTTTAATGAAAAAATGGGATCACTCTCTCCTTGGCTCTATTGCGTTACCAAAATTCAGTGTGTTAATGGATAATATAGGGTCTGACCGTATACTACAACCAAAAGAGAAATGTCACTGGCAGTTGTTTTAATCCATCAATATACAACTTTGGTGCTTCTTGGCAGTCAATTTTGAGTTTCAGCCAGACATGATTTTGTGTTAGCCTCACCCTGGCATTGAATGAAGATCTAATGTAAGCAGCATTTGAAATGTGATACTTGTGTTAGCCCTAAGGCAACAGTTATCAAACTGTTGGTCGGGACCCCAAAGTAGATCGGGACCCCGTTTTAATGGGGTCGCCAGGGTTGGCGTTAGACTTGCTGAGACCTGGGGCCAAAGCCCGAGCCCCGCTGCCCCAGGTGAAAGCCGAAGCCCAAGGGCATCAGCCCTGGATGGTGGGGCTCATGTTACAGGCCCCTGGCTGGGGCTAAAGCCCTTGGGCTTTAGCTTTGCCCACCCCTCCCACACACACACACGGGGCAGCAGGACTCGGGGGCTCAGGCTTCAATCCCTCCTCTTGGGGTCATGTAGTAATTTTTGTTGTCAGAAGGGGGTCGCAATGCAATGAAATTTGAGAACCCCTGCCCTGAGGCATTGTGGTAAGTATTCTGTACTGCCATGTGGGAAACCCATAAAGATTTTTTTTATCTTTCCTTTCACTCCTTGGATGATATGTATTGAGTAGCAGCATGTTTTGGCTCTAGAAGGGAAATGGAAGATGAACTTTCTTTCATGTGATTGGAGCTTTTGGCTGCTTTAAAAGAAATCCTGCCTAGGCCACGTGCACCTGTAATTGATGGCGAAAGATAGTGCTTTTTGGTTGGATGACTTGTATGAGAGCAAATGGTTAAAAACTTCATTGCGACTTCTCTTATTAATTTTCAGATTATGCCAAGGTCTGGAATGGATGACCTCCCATATTGGAGTGAGATAACTTGTTGCAAAAGAGACTGCATCTGTTTATTCTGTGAACATGAACATTTTCCTGGTACTTCTGGTTGCTAAGGTAGCGACCATGTTTAATTTATAATGACAGAAACCTCTGAGCAGCACTTGAATCAAGTGCAGCTGAACTGAAACACAAAGTATTTTTAACTTTTTTAATGCACTACTCTTCCACAGGATGAACATATGAATCTGTTTCAGTATCAAAGTTCTCCTGGCTATTCTAATTTTTCAGTGGTTGCCTTGTAAGATATCTTTCATCATGGAAAATCTTTCACACTTGATTTTTGTAATGATGCAAACTATTTCTGTAATTTACTACCATAGATAAATTTCTTCATTAACACTGGGAAAAAAAGTGAATAGATTGATGTTTACCCTAGCATAGCTTTAATGATTTCAAAAGATTGGGCTATGGCTATCTCCAAGGCAGGTTTTAGGTATGTTAAGAATTGTAATAGTCAGCATTGAAACAGTTATTTATGGTTGATATGCTCTTCCCCCCCTCCACCCTCCCAATATGTGTAACTGAATTTCTGCCTTAAAAGAAAACATGCCCTTTTTTATTCCCATGTAAGGTAAGTAGTTCTGGGTCATATTTTTACCTGAAAACACAACTTTGCCAGGTGGATAAAAATCAGAGTTTTTATTTAATTAAAATGCATTTTTCTTTTTAAAAATGAACCAGTTTAAAAATTTGAAATTGACAACATATTAAGTGCTAAATTTAGTGTAATCTTTTAAAAA